>NW_024104620.1:3715926-4315926 GCF_003945595.2 Pipra filicauda
TGCTGCTGGGAGGAGCAGAGCACGCCGTGCCTTTGCTGTGGAGTCTCTCAGCTTCTGTGCAGAATTGTGTGTTAAATATTTCAAGCTTTTATCTACTTCTTTACCTCTCTCTGTAGATATTTAATTGCATATTTTCTCTCTGCTCTTTATGTGTGCTTTGGTCCCTGTTTGTAACTTAAGCTTGAAAGACACTGGATCCTTCCTTATTGAAATGGTCCATAATTGCTGACACAGTTTTCATAAACCCATTTATTGCCCTGATAGATTACTCTTCTTTCTCAAAACACTCCCTTCTTTCCTTTTTCCTGCACTCCTCTGGGTCTCTGGCTCTTGTCCCCATTTTCGACAATTGTGATAGAGGAGAACAATAGGTATTCAGGTAGGGAGTTAACCTCAGCTAGTATGGACCCTACAGACAATTATCTGGGATCAGAGTGCATTCTGCAAGGGAACAGGAGGGCAGAGCAGCTTGATGGAACCTTTTTAATTGCTGCTGTGATTTGTCTCCCTGTGACACTTTGTGCAAGGTGTCAATGCCAGAGGTCTGGCCAGATGTTTGTGTCCTCGGGCCAGAGGCCTGCACACTGTGTGCTATTCATGGCTCTTTTCTCTGATAAAATGGGTGTACAAAAATGTTGTCACCTGCAGTTCTGACTGTGATTGTTTCTTGATTTTGGCCCTTAGGTCCCCCTGGCTCCAGATGGCGAGATTATGGGGCTTTGGCCATCATAATGGCAGGAATTGCCTTTGGATTCCACCAGCTCTACAAGGTAATATCTGAGAGAGCCATGTTATGCTGCCTGTGTCCAAATCACCGTGTTGGTTCCAAGCTGGTGAAGCATCTCTGTCCTCAGTGGCACTGCCATTGGTATATTTGAGAAATATAGACATTTAACATGAAAATGCAGAGTCAAAAAAAAAACCATGGAGAGCAAACAAAACTAGTTTTTAGCTGTAACTCTCAAACTGCTGTAAACAAGGTAATTTTCATCAGGTTTGCTCTCAGTGCATATTCAGTTCCCAGGCCCTGTGCTGCAGAAGGATCCATGGCAGTGAGAGTTGTGACCTGTTAGACCCAGTCCATCCTCTGTGTACAGGGTTAGGAACTGGTTTTTAGCACCCTGAGGAATGTAACCACAAAACTCTTCTTCTGCAACTTGTTTTGACACCTCCTGTAGGGGTGTGTGTGGATAAAGGATCACTGGCGCTGTGATAAAGGCTGACGTTTGGGGGTGGGATTTGAGGATGTTTCGGGTAGATTAGAAAGAGCACTTTGCATATCCCTATTTCCTAAAAAAGTTTCTGTACTCCATGCAGAAATACCTGGTTCCTCTCATCATGGGAGGCAAAGAAGACAGGAAACAACTTCAGAGGATCGAGTCAAACATTTCTGAGATGAGTGGCAGCGTGACACAGACAGGTAAAGATTAATGACTCCATCAATTCACCCCTCAAAGCCTTTCTCCCTGTATCCTCCATTCTGCCAAGACCCCCACCCTTTTCTTTCCCTCCATCTCCACTTTATGTGGTGACTTCATTTATCTGCTCTGAGAATCTGTTCACATTTGCAAATGAAGCCGCCGTCATTTCGGTTTAATTTGAAATTGCTTGTTTACTGTCGGCACGGCCTCAATTAATTATGTTTTTACGGAAAGGCTCCCAACCTCAGAATATTAATAAGGGGAATAAAATGACAGCCTTTCGGAGGGCTGTAAAGTTCATTTTTAATTTCTGCTTCTCTGATGTTTTCAGGGGCTTTTTTTTGGTGGTTTCCCCCCACCTTCCATCTGAAAATCCGAGCAAGGGTCAGGAGAGTCTGTAATTACTGTGCCTCCCTGACCTGAGCCACCTTCTCTGTTATTGACTCCATAGGGTGTCTGTTCATTACCCAATGCCCTAATGATGGTCTGGATTAGCTGTTGCCTGTCACACCAGTAGAGGTTTTAATTTTATTTATTTTATCAGCTTGTTTACTACCTGGAAGCTTTGGATAAAGTGCCAAAGTAGAAAAGTTCTACAGCTGGAGTTGGAATCCAGCAGAAGTTACTCAGTGTTTGCTGGGCTTTAGGAGAGGAATATAGGGTGCTCTCCTGAAATAAAAGGGGAAAAGCACAAAGTATACTCAGTTGGGAGGAAAAAAGGTGTGATTTTCGGCAGTAAGTTTGTTAAAGATATTGGGGTTGAAGGAACTGGTGGGTTGAGAGTGGGAGGATGCTAATTACACTTTTTACTGAAGGGTGAGAAGAAAAGCATCTTTCATTTCTCATGATACCCTGAGGTCAATCCTGGGAGCAGCTTCTTCCCAGATTGGAGCTCGCCCCAGTGTTTGCCTGCAAGAGGCCTGAGATAGATAAATGATGCAAACATTGTATAAGTTCAGGGAGATGTACAAATCATAAACCAATATAATTAGAAGGGAGAGGTTTTGGACGGATATACTGTGGGCTATAGACATCTATACAATGGAAAGATAAACTAGAAATACTGGAGGTTAGATGCAGTGCAGGTAGATTACCCGTAGTGCAGATAAATCATATGGATTAAAGTGAGCAGGCAGGCATAGATAAATTAAATACAGTAGGAATAGAGGCATCTCTGTAGCTAGACAGCAGGAAAGGAGTGTGTGAGTGTGTATGTGCATGTATCTCACTTTGACTCTCCTGCTTTTTCCCTCACAGTGACTCAGTTACAGACAACTTTAGCAGCTGTCCAGGAGCTGCTAATCCAGCAACAACAGAAAATCCAGGACCTCACCCAAGAGCTGGCTGCTTCTAAGGTATATCCACCACCATGTCTGGAACATGCATGGCTTCTTTTGTGGGCACATGGAAAGCTCCTGTGGGGTTCACAATGCAGCCATCAGCCCTGTCAGATCCCCAGCCAGTTCCTCTGTCCATGGGAGGTCTGGTTAAAGCACTGGCTGTGGGTTGGGCACTCAGTGAAACAATCTGACTTTGGAGGGGGCTTTGCTGTGCAGCTCTGGATGGAGCACCTGTGTCTGAGGCCTCACACCCGTTCTCATCTTCTGCAGTGCATTTGAGATGAAATAGTTGTGGTGTTAGTCCACTGACCAGTTGTGCAGAGGTTTTGTTTGCGTGTAATATGTAATTTTACATGTTTCTGTTTCTCTTGTCTCTTAAGTCACTTTTCAAAACAGTGACTTAATCCTGTTCAGACAAGCATACACTTGAAGGACTGTATTTAAGTCACTTGTTCAGATCCAGGCCAGGTAATGGCCCATCATTCTTACAATCTGGGTTCTTGTTCCAGTGATTTTGGACAGCTCAGTCACATCACAACCCCATTAGTGACACACAGTGACCCATTCCCCTTGACTCCTGACTTGCCCCTGCCAATAAAACCATCAGTTCTGACCAGTTTGTGTTGTTACATGTGTAAATAAAGTAACCACTTTTAACCAAAATTGATTTTCTTTCTGGCAATGAGAATTAGTGCTTCGCATCTCCAGAGTACTTTGCAGCCACCGGCTTAAGCATTCTACAGACAGAAACTGTGGATGACACGTGAGGTGGGGTGGATTTGAACCAGTCACATGGAGATGAAGCCTTCCTTTGACTCACAAACCTGGGATTCTTCAGGGTCCAGTCTCTGGGCAGGGAGAGATTTTCCTGTGAAATCCTTTAGGCAAAGCTTCCAGCCTTCTACCTGGAGCAGGAATTGTCTTCTCCCCTTCCCTACACTTTAAGCTCGTACAGGGCCTTTGATGGTGTGTCACTGGTGGGCCACAGCTGACTCTGTGCTGTGCACACTGTACAGTAGGAATCCCTCAGTGGCACAGCTGTAAACCCAACCATGAAAGCCAGTTTATGGCCACAACACTCTGCTTCAATTTTCCTTGGGAACTGTGGCCTGACAGTGGCCTGGAGCCAGCCCGGAAATTGGAAAACTGTTTTCAGGTCTTAAGTGTTAAGATTAAGAACACATGTTGAACTTTAAGAAGGAAAAAGGCCATAAGAGTCTTGGTGGTTTAGAGAGTCTTGAAGAAGTTTTTCCTCCCCCCTCTCTACCCCCTGCACTGAAATGGTAGCACACATTGTTATGATATCTAAACCTCATGTGTACAAAGAAAAACTTGGGCAACCCCACAAACCAAGGAATAAAAGCTGTGTTTTCTCAGCTGTAATGTAAGTTTTTATATCTGCTTTTCAAACTCCTACTGGCATGCTGTAAAAAATTAAAAAGAGGGACTTTAAGTAATTAAAAAACGTACATAAAAATTCAAGGCTTGAATTTTCTACAACTGTTTTTAAAGAGACTGGCTAAAAAGCCCCAGATGTCAGATTTTATTTCTAAATCCTAGGCATCTGGCACCATATGTGTTTCGGAAATTTGAGTCCTTTGCAGGCCAGTGAGTGGAAATCACTCCCTTGTTAATGTGCTGCCGTAGCTTTCAAGGTCTTGGAAAGCCAGAACAGTGGCTCCTGGATTCTTGCTGTCTGAGGGCTGGGAGTGTGAATCCCAAGGGAAGGCATCTGTGTATATCACAGCTCCTACAGCCCCAGCCTCTCCCAGCAGTCTGGGGTCGGAGCCCAGAAGTCCCTGTGAGCAGTGCTGGCTGTGAAGGTGCTCAGGGTTACTCAGCACCAGCTGAAGTCTGTTTAAAGAATAAGTAGGAACAACCAGTTCTGGCTACATGGAGTAGGAACTGCTGAGGAGGAGATTTGTGTTATTCCAGCCCTGGCTTCCTTTGGCACGGGGTTTATTAGAAGTATCTCTGGAGCGATGCTCACAAATGGGTTCATTCCAAATGGCTTTTAGCAGAAATTACTGTGGGAAGTGCCAGGCATGAGTGTGCTCTGCTCCCACAGCTACAGGAGCTGCTGGAGCAATAGGATGGGGGAACCGTAGGCCGTGATCTGTCTTTAAGAAAGTCCCTCCCATTTCTCAAGGTCCCGAAAGGGTTAAAAGAAAGAATGCCAAAAGTATTGTCTGCAGCATATTCTGCTCAGTTACTTGCTCTAATTTCTGCCTGATATCCCATGGCAATTCTGATGCAGTGCTGACAGCAGCTGTACCAGGCTTCCAGGAGTTACTTACCATTTTTCCCCACCAAACTGCATCGACTGCCTTGAAATATCCAAGAGACAGAGCCTAGTCCAGCTGCTGCTGGGGGTCCAGCCTGGTAACTCCAGCACAGCTCTAATTCTTCACATCGAGGAAGGGAAGATTTTTGCAGCTTTCAAGCACTGATTTATCAGCCCACCTCTAAACACCACAGAGTGCAGATAATCGATTCTTTCTTTCATGATTTAGGAGAAATGAACAAATGGTTTTAAAATAGTTGTTAATATATAATATTTGAATGTGTTGCCTCAGCTAAATGCAGTCACAGGAAGGAGTAAAGGACCTGATTCAGTGCAACTCCCACAGCTGTTCAGGATCCTAATTCTAGTTCTTCTATAGAAATTCATTAGGTCAATGCCAAATGATTTAGTTTATCTCTTTGTGTATTGTTCTGTGTCTGATATGTTGATGGAAAACATCCTATGTGGACCCAGCTTTGTCTGAATTCTCATAAGTGATCCTGGAAAAAGAAGTGGCCCCTTGAGATGCTTCAGCAGTGGTTGTGCATGGGATGTTGGAAACAAGATTAGTTAGTCCCCCAAACACATAGCAAATATTTGAGTAGTCTTGGCACCTTGAGACAATTAGTATTTCTGATCATTGTGGGGATCTGTTCAGGTCCTTCTGTATTGTGGAAGTTGTTTTGCTCAGATATGAGAGGTTTTAAATGTTAGAGCTTATGTATGTTATCCACAGGACTTGAGATTCCCAGATAGGATAACTCAGGAAAAAGTGACATTGGTGACAAGTGACATTGTCCAGTTCAGACTTTGATCTTCATGCCTTGTTTTTCATGTTCTAGGCCACAACTTCCACCAACTGGATCCTGGAGTCGCAGAATATTAATGAATTGAAATCTGAGATCTACTCTTTAAAAGGGCTCCTCCTGAACCGGTATGAGCAGAACTGGGAGCAGGTTGTGGTGGGGAAAGGGCTGCTTTCTGAATCCTCTCAGTCATGGAGAGGAAAGGCATTTCCAGCAGGAACTAGCTCTATATCCTGTTATTGCTATTTTAATAATACCACTTTGCACTCCACTGTCACTTTCTATTTGCAGGTCTCAAAATGCTTTTCAAACTTACCTTAAATCACAGAGTGCTTGGGGGGAGTTGATAAGATTTTTCCTTTTTGTTTGTGGTAGAGGAGCTCTGGGCCACTCCCTGCAGTCAGGATGCCTCTCACCTCCTCTCAGGCACTGCCTGCATCTGCACCTACATTCTGTTGTACAAAGAGTCACCTCTGGCTGCAGCTCAGCTGCCTGTTCATGGTCAGGGCATAACCAGGATGAAAAGAGTCTCACCACAGCAGAGCCTGTTTATCTCAGATAGCTCGGGTATAGACATCTTACGGTGTAGGAGATGTCCGAAATGAGGTGATAGAAATCCCAGCCTATGGGACAGTCATAAGAACTGGGATCAGACCTCAGTTCTTGAGAAAATTCTTTTTTTTCCAAGTATGTTAATTAAGAATTTATCCAGCTTTTCAGCTATTGATCCCTTCACTCAGATCTGACTCCCTTCCCTCCTTCTACATGTAGCTAAGTCTTCTCAAGTCATCTGTTTCCTAAGAGATGGACTTCAAAGGTCAGTCTAAGATTGAACTAAACACGTTCTGGATCTCAGCAAGTGGGCTTTTCAGAAGTCTGAAAAGTATATTGTCTTTAATATCCTTTTAGATTCTTGCTACACCTCTCATTCCTCCCAGGAGTCTCGGTAGGAAGCTCTGAGGGACTGAGGACACACATTAAGTTCCTGTCTGTTAAGCTGGGTCATACCAGCCTCACTTCTGGGGGGAGAGTGTTACTTGATGACTCCCACTTTCCACACACACAGACGAGGGTGTGTGGGGAGTACTAGATCAGACATGCTTTTTTGCCTTGCTCTTCATGGTGGATGACTCTGAGGGCAGCACTGCTCCCCTTACACTTAGATTTGTCCTGTCTGGTGCTTGGATTCTCCTCGCAGGCATTATTTTGCTACTGTCGTATCCCTAAAGCCACCTGGAAAGGACTCGGAGAAGAGCAGCCAGCTTTCCCAGCTGGTGTGACTCCATTCAAGTCAGAGGAGCTGAACCAGTTTGTGGCAGCCAGGGCATGGCCCAAACATGTAAAGTGCCTGCTGGGACTGGGAGAAAGGCTCTGGATTGCCACGAGCCAGAATGCAATAGTGGTGTATCACTGTGGAGGTGAGAGCCAGGTGGTGAAATTCCTTGGCTCGGGCACAGGACCTGGTGTGTCTGACTTCTTGCTCCAGTGAGAGTTTTCTTTTCCAATTAACTAGTGATTGTTTTATGAAGGGACACCCGTGCCTTTTCTCAGGCAGCATTCCTGAGTGCTGGCTTACTCTGTGAAAATGGCCAAATCAGATCATTTTAGTGCTTCAGATTGCCCAGCTGGGATATTTTCCTTGCATACAGGGAAGGGTGCTTGTAAAGCACTTTGAGAATCTGGCTGGAGAAGCGAAGTGGCCTTGGTTTTGTTCATTTATGGCAAAGAGACTTGCAGTTTCAGTCCTGCTTTACGTGACTTCCCCAGTGCAAATGCCATTCTCTCTAATGATAACCTCTCGGTATTTTTAATAAAAGCCCCTTTCTCTCCTTCTTTTCCCCTCTTCCCCTCCCCAAGGAGGCAGTTCCCTCCCTCCCCTTCGGCTCCTAAGATCCCATCGTGGCAGATCCCAGTGAAGCCGAGCTCACCCTCCAACCCCGTCGTTGCCAACCACAACAGCAGCAGTGACATCTCCCCAGTCAGCAACGAGTCGACCACCTCGTCCCCGGTGAAGGAGAACCACAGCCCCGAGGGCTCCAAGGTCAGCTGCCACCTGCTGAGCACCGAGGAGGCCACCAAGGCCGTCATCGATGTCACCAGCCAGGTGAGGATGGAGGTGCAGGGGGAGGAGGAGAAAAGGGAAACCAAAAGGAACGAAGAGGAGGAAGAGGATGATGAGGATGACGATGTCAGCCACGTGGATGAGGAGGAGTGTCTGGGTGTCCAGACTGAGGACCGGCGAGGAGGGGATGGTCAGATTAATGAGCAAGTGGAAAAGCTACGAAGACCTGAGGGAGCCAGCAATGAGAATGAGATTGACTAAGACACCCTGGCTGCTGCTGCTGCTGCTGTCCATCCTCCCTGGCCTGCTGCACTGTCCCCGGTGCCTCTCCCGTTTTGTGGAGAGAAGTGCTACCATCTCCTCCAGTGATTCTCCCATGACTGACCTCAAGCAGGGTCACGATTGCCTGGTGAACAAGGTGGGCCCTGTTTCACCACAGGGCTTTGCAGTGTTGCAGTGGCTTCTTCTCCCCTCCCAGACCTCCTCCCGCGAGCTGGGGTCACTGCTAGGCTGGAAGACCGATCGCCTTACCATGCACCACAGCTACAGAATCAGCCCTCCTACAAAAACACCATCTCTCCTCAAACAGTCAGCCTCTTGCTGCATCCTAGAGCCCTTCTATCCAACTTCAGAAATCTGTCCTGAGCTCCTTGATTTCACAAGCCTTTAATCCCCACATAAGGCCCAAACCAGTTCTGTTTCCCAAAATAAACCCTCTGTTTTATTTCTCAAACTACTTGATATTCTGTTGCCAAAAAAAAAAAAAAAAAAGAGCGTTTTAGCCCTGAGTTCCTCACCAGACCTCAGTCTTGGCTCTTCCAAACCTTATGCCAAGCCTCAGATTCCTGAAACTACCTAGCATCTAAAAACACTAAATTTCTGTGGAGTCCAAAGAACACTATTTCCACCCCATGTGCTTACACTCATCAGAGTGGCCTCTTACTAGGGACCAAGTCCAGGTGTCAGAGCTGCAGTAAAATCCATGGGAACAGGTGGCTTTGTTGCTGATTGCTCCCCAGTAAAAGAAGGCTTTAAAAGAAGTTGACTCCACTCATCCCAGTTATTACCCTTCCTCCTCCAAAGACAAGGAGCTCACATCAGTTTTTGACATCTTACATTTTATTTATAGCTGCCCTGAATGAACAAATGAATAAATGAATGGGGTGATATATCAGATGCTGAAATAGTTGGTTAATTCTGAGTGTTTGCAATGGTTTTTAGCCTGTTTTTCTCTCTAAATGAGAAGAAAACCAACCTTAAATGGTTAGCTCAGACTTGTATCTCTCCAGTGACAGGCACCTGCTTCAGCAGAGCAGTCTCTTCAGCAGAGAGAGCAGCTCCAGCTCTGAGGTTTAACCACTGGCCCTTCTTGCCCAGTCCAGCCTTTTTTTGCCCCGCTGGGGCCATACACAAATCAAACCAGTGAATTTTGAAACCTCTCATTTGCAGCATTGTGTTCTCAGCTGGTAAAATGGTGGTGTCCAATGATATTATTCACTGCATCAGAACCTCTTAGCAGAGCAATTCTTGTAACAACTGAGTCTCACTGTCCTCACCAAGCAAGTGTGCTCGTCTGTGTGATCATGTATAGATTTCAAATATAAAATATGATTGTATATAATTGTAATAAATATGACTTACCACTATTTAACACCAGGCTATCACTGGATTACCATGGCTCTTATTTTTGGGGAGAAATATGCATTGGGGGGGGTAAGGGGAGGGAAACGGGATGGTTACAGAAATTCAATCCCTTGAAAATGTTTTCTGAAGGATGTTTGTGGTTGGTTTTGTGACTTCTCCAGTCCTAGGTGACCTCAACAGGAGGCAGTGCAGGGAGCAGTGTCAGGTACACCATAAACAGCTCCAACAGCTCCAGTGCTGGGCTGTGTCTGATGGTGCAGAGGTTGGGATGGGTGGATCAATCACCTGGGCAGTGAAATACAGCTGTTCTGCTGCCTTGGCTCCCAGCAGGAGGCTCTGCAGGGTGTGGAATGCTGGGTCCTGCTCCTTCCACCCCGGCAGCAGGAGGTGCTGAAGGGAGCCTGTGAGATATCCCACGGCCCCTCAGCCTTATCTGCTGGGAGGGAATGCTGTGCTGGATCCCATGACTGGTCTAACCCTGCCATCCCAGTCCAGCAGCCACTGAAGGAAAGGGAGTGCAGCAAGTAATTTGTAGCTACTACAGTCCCATCGTTGTTCAACAGAAGGATTTGGCTCCCTTCTGAAAAATGAGGGATTTACTTGATTCCCGAGTATTTGGGTGTCTGGTACACAGTGACATTTTCCTGCTCAGGGGGAGTGAAAGGGACCTTCATATTACTGTATTTAGACCTGCTGCTGAATGTGATGATTTCTCATGCCTTAAATGGACGAATATCTTCCCCAGGAGTGAGTGTGTGTGTGTCTCTCTCTCCCTCTCCCTCTCAGTCTCTCTCTCCACTGTTTAACGTTCACAAAGAACGTCACATTTAGCTAAAACAGGGCAAATTTGAAAGTGTTTAAAAGGCCAGGCTTTTCTTAAGAGATGGCACTTTGCATTTCTCCAAGCCAAGAATCCTCATGAAAAGAAAACACGGCCGAACGTAGGGGTGTGATGAAAAAGTATTGTCCTGCCTGTGTACATTTTATATACATAGAAGGTTTTGAAAATAGAAAGTGCCTGGACAACAGCAGTTGGTGAAATGTGGAAAATATGTTGCTGAGGTATGTGCCTTGCAGAGTGACTTACGAGGTTTACAGTGCAGCCATCCCTGCGGGTTCATTTTTCCCCCCTTTTCCTCCATGTTGCCAATGTTCAATTCATTTACCTCAAGATTCCTGGTGCAGAGTAAAAGGCAGTTTTCTTGAACTGCTCTTTTCTATCCCTTAGTTTTTTCCTTCTTACTGCCTTTACCAATTCTGTAGATCACTGTTTTTCCTTTCTCCAACCTGATAAATCCCAGAAAACTCCATCCAGGCCATTGTTGCTCAAAAAATTTAACTCTGTGCCTCTGGCTGCTGATGGGGTGTTTGTGTATTTTGCTGAGGAGATCTAACCCACCAGCAGAGAATTTGGAAGAAGCCAGACCTTCTGTCCAGCAGGTACTGTCTTGAATCACGAGTTTTATTCCTCTGTCTCACGTTCCTTGTCTTTCCAGCATAGCAACAGTTGTAGGGAGAGGATTTTGGTCCTTGTAACCTGACTGCTAACTTGTGATTTTTTTTTCTTTTTTTTTTTTTTTGCTAGAAGAAAAACCTCCTTAGCTGCCCTGTGAAATGTTTACCCCACTGGCCAGTTGGCACTGAGAATTCATCCTGTTAGCTGAAAGATGACCAGGTAGGGAACATTTTTTTCTGCAGAACAAGACAGCAGCAGCAGTTCCTCACCACCTGGCTCATTCAAGTACTTTGTTTTACTGTGAACTCTTATTTTTACTGTATTTTACACAGGAAGAAGAGTAACCCTCCAGAGAGTGAGTTCAGTGGGTTCGTAACATGGTTTCTGTAGCTTCTTGGTAGAATACAGAAAGCAGATGAGGGAAGTCTGGGCATGTTTCAGTGAATCCCTGAGAGCCTGTGCTCTCTCCTAGATGAAACTATCAGGCTGGTGCTTCCCAGTAATCCAAGAATAGAAAAGCTCCCTTTCCAATACCTGCAAGAGAAATATGGGCAACTCAAAAAATGTGACCAAGGGGGAAAGGGTTAAGAGAGACATCTCCTGATCATGTTTGTCCAACCTTCCTTATCCCCAGATGTGACAAATTAGCCCTTTGTCAAGAGCAGGAAGAATGTTTTTTAATTGTCTTTTGTGTGTTGGGGGTGTAACTGAACAGTGTTTGGGATCAGAAGGAAGAGGATGACTTTGCAAAGTATTTTACTTATAAGTGTGCCTTGGATTTCACACGTGCTGGTAAAAAACACAGAGTATGATAAACACAGAGCTGTGACACAGACAAGTTGCTGAGGAAGCCAACTTTGGGAAGCAGGTGTTGTGCTGGCCCTGCAGCTCACACAACTCCCACCCCCATGGACCCTGTGCCCTGGAACGAGAGCCCCAGCCCCTCCTGGCCACCACCCACTGTGGCCACTGACCCTGACGAGCTCCAGCCCCTGTTGTGGCCACTGACCCTGAGGGCTGGGCTGCCCAGGTGAGTGAGGAGCTGCCCAGCACCTGCAGCAGCCTGGAGATACTTCAGATCTGCTCTTTGCTTGCTGCAGCTCAAGTTCTTCTGGCAAGTAAGTGCTTTTTATAACTATGCTCTCTCTTGATTTTGTCTTCAGTAGGGTGGAGGAACTGGCTGCATTTTCACTGCTCTGGGGTTGGTTGGGTTGGGTCCATCCTGGTGTGTGCTGGTGGAAGGGCTGTGGACAATCCCAGTCCGTGGTGCTTGTATTTGCAGTGCCCACTGTAGGAATGGAGGCTGCCTTTGCTTTTCCTGTGCTGGGGCAGTGTCATGCTGGGGGAAAACAAAGGCTCAGGCAGCAGGTCCAGAGTAGCTTTTTGTTGCAGACCTGTTGTGTTCCAGTCAAGGTCTCCGTGCTTGATCAGACCCTCCACACCCAGCAGGCTGTGGAGAACGTTTGCCACAGGAAGCTTTGGAAGGTCCTTTCTGTGTGGTGGTGCTTTACATTAAGCACAGATTGTTTGTGGTGGTGACTCTGCACTCCCAAAACTGGTGCTGAGCTTGCAGAGTCTTCCAGCCTGGACTGGACCTCTCAGACCACTGGGTGCTGTGCAAGTGCAAAGCAGGAGAAGGGCTTGGCCTCCAGGGATTGGAAACATAAATAAAGGGATGGTGGGAGGTGAAACAGGAAACTATTTACCTAAGGTCACAGGAGAGACCTTCCAGCTTTTTTCATTTTCCCTTTTATTGTCTTATCCCCAGACTATGCTGCTTCCTCAGGAGTCAGCCTTGGTAGGCACCTTTGGAGCTGTGTCTGCCTATTATGCTGATGAAGGGCTGGCTCTTACCACTATTTACGTTCTTAAAAAGGAAATAAAATAATGGAAATGTGCCTAAGGTGAATTTTGGGGTAGGGGGAAGATGGAGGTCAGGTCCTGACCCCCTCTACTTGCTGTGCAGTCCAAGCTCTGAGCTGCACTTGTAGGTTGAGGGGCTGGCATGGTCTGTCCCAGCTCAGGGAAAAAAACAATCCCATCCCCAAAAGGGAGCAAGCACTAACCTAATAAAGGCACCAGCTGGACGAAGGGAAAACCAGCTCGTTGGAAAAAAAAAAAAAACAAACCTCCTTTCATTAGAAAAATAATATATTTCATCCAAATAAGGTAAAAATATTTGAAATGGGGCAGAAGTGAGCACTAGGCAGCATCTGTCAGGCCCTTTCTGAAAAGGGGAAGATTATTAAAACTCAATTACAATTTATTTTTGTAAAGTGTCTTTCAGGCTAAAAATCTCCCCAAATGCTTTGCAAGGACTGCTCAGGGGTTACTTACAGTATGGAGCATCTTCAAAAACATCCTGTGTTCCTACCAAAGCCTCCTTCCCTGCATCTGCTGGAGGATTTCATCCTTCAGGATTTTATTTTTTTTCTATATTTGCACAAATAATGAGAGATGTTTTATGATGCTGGCTGCAAGAACAGCCTGAAGGGGAGTGGGGGAGGGAGGTTGACACTGTATTTTTTTCTGTTTTAGGTAAAATACTTGCTTTTCTTTAGGACTGTGTGTCCTGCATGAGAAGGTGACTGGCTGGGTAGGGCTGACTCAGGGGATCTCAGAGTACGACCGGCTTCTTTGTTGCCTGTTTTCCTTTCTGTGCCTGTCCCTTTGCCAGCCTGTCTGTCTGTCAGTCCCTTTGCTTGGCATGGCTGTTCTGTGCAGCATCCCTGGTGCTGGTTTTCCAGCCTTCCCTCATGCACTGTCTCCTCATCTCTTCCCTTTCTAACAGTTGGCTGTTTCAAACTTTATCCCTCTGCTTCTGTGGCTACTACTGAGGTTTTGTCTGTGTGCACCGAGAGTAACACCTCTTCAGAATTAATTTAACTGATTTAATTGAACCAGAGCAAATTCTGGGGTGGACATTCTTCCATCTCTTTGAACAGATTTGCTTTCCTTAAGCAGTTTCAGCTGAGCTGGGTATGCACAAAGGGCTGGGTGCTAAATGCTGCAGCTTTCCAGAGCAGGTGAATTATTGCTTGCTTCCTGCCCTCTCAGAGTGTCTGCAGCAGATCCCATTGCTGTGTAACTGCTTCCCTGCTTACCTGTCTGCTTCTGTGCCTGTGCAGTGATAACAGCACTTCCACAGTTTTGGGTGTGAGATGGAGCTTGGGGCTCCCTCCTGCCTGTTCCCCAGAATGACCCTGGTGCAGCCTGGCACTGGAACATCCCACTGCTGCACCTCTTTCTTACCTCCTTTTCCCCCCAGCCCTGAAACCTGCAGGCAGAGTCTGCTGATCTGTGTGAAACAGTGGGAACTCATGATGGATGCCCCAGCAGCGGGGGTGGATGTGGAGGGGCTGCAGCTCTGTCAGAGGTTCTGTCCTGGGCACAGACCAATGGATGTGGTGCCACAGGCCAGGGCTGGTTCCCTTCCCTCTTGCAGGCACTGCTGGCTCTTCCTGGGATAGTGCCTGAATGAAGGCACTTGCTTCCCTCCAAGGGCTCTCTGGCTCTGGCCACAGACCGGAAGGCTTTGTTGTGTCCTCCTCAGTGTGTGGGATGCAGAGCTGTGGCACTGAGGCAGAGCTTGGCCGTGCCCTGAGATCCCAGGAGGGTCTGTGGGGCTGCCGGTGGCAGTGGGGGCTCGGGGCACAGGCTGCTGGTCCCTGGCTTTGCAGAGAGCACAGGGCAGCACCCAGCCCTGTGGGAAGGGAAGGGGGCAGGGAACAGCTCAGTCTGCCTGTCAGATAAATCTTCAGCTGTTTACTTAAATCCTCAGTGTTTCTTCATTTGTTTGTTTAAGAGTTTCCCTGCCAAAAAAGAGCAAAAGGAAGGAGGGAAGCTGCCTCTGTTGGCCACCCCTCCTCAGCCAGGATGGGCCTGGGGCACTTGAGGGGCAAGGGCAAGAGAGGGGGGAAGCAGGGCACCCAGCCTTCCCAAGGGAACGTGAAGGGATCTGCCCCTGGAGGGACCATGTTCCCTTGTGAGGGAAGGTGTGTCTGAGGGACTCCAGTGACCCACTTCTTGCCCCAGGGCTGGCATGAAGAACTTGTCATCCCTTCCAGCACCTGCTGTACCTACAAATGCTGTTCAGTGCCTTTCTCCCCTCCTTGCCCTCACCCCTTTGGTTGGGATTGTTGCCTCTGGAGTTGGGTCTTGTCAGCTTTCGGGTATTGGTAAAGTTTGTCCAGGACAGCAGTCAGAGGCCCAAAAAGAGAGGGCTTCCTGCCTGAACATTGGATTTCCGTGTCACAGTGTCTGTCACAGGACTCAAAAGCATCTTGCTTAACCTTACTCTTTATAGATAGCCATAAAATGCATTAAGGGCAGTAAACATCACATGTGCAGTTCCTTCACATGCTTGCACCAAAACTGGCCTCTTTCCTTGTCCCAGTGTTGGGCAAACCCGGGTATTTTACTGTGGCTGTGTATGTGCAAGTCTGGTGTACAGATGTATTCACACATCCTCTCCCCTTTCCAAGTTTGGTCATATTAAGCAAAGTTCTGCCTTGATTTGTAAAGAAAGACAAATTATTTATTTATTAGTGTACATGAAACTCCACAGACATTCCTGACAACCCACACGCTTCTCTTGTTCAGAAAAGGTACGAGCTGCTCAGTGACTATCAGAGAACTCCCTAAAGTTCGTGTTCCTCTTGAAGATGATGTGCAGTTTTATTGTCATGTTTGAAAGCTTCAGTCTTGTATGCAGACTGGGGAGGACAGAGCTTTGGCTGTAACTTCTCTCCTTCCCTTTCCCCAGAGTTGTTTTTTTAAAAGGGCTTCCCGTGGCCTTCCAAAAAGGCACCTGCAGGTTTGTGAGCACAGTTCTGTGCCCGTGTGCCAATGCAAAGCTCTGTTGTGACTCAAGCAGTTGATGCAGTCTGTATGTACCTTACAGCAGGATTGGTGGTTCAGAACCTTCCTTCTTGGAAAGAGTTTGTGCAGAACTGTGAAGGAAATTTTAGAGGTCAAGTGAAGGTCTTTGCTTTAAACATTTGGTCCTCATTCTCTTGTTCACGTCTGTGTCATAATTCTCCTCTCTTGCTTTGTGTCATTATACCCAATGCACAGTGAAAATACTTTTCCAGGAACTCTCAAGGCCTTTGTTATCTCTTAGCCTGTTGTTACCTATTAATGGTTTCTCTCTTAGCTCCCTTACCTGAGCAACACGGGCAGGACCAACAGCTGGCTCAGTCCATTCTTTCTCCATTGTTTAACAGACCTGTTTCCCTGGCAAGTCTCTGGGTCATTCTGAATGTCACGGTGCCTTGGGAAGCCAATGCTGGGCACTGGTCCCTGCAAGCTCCAAGTTATGCCCAGCACATGTTGTGCACCATCACAGATGCTTTTCCTCTGTACCAGTGGGCACCAGAATTCTGAATTTCCTTCTGTCGGGGTACAGGAGGCATTGTGCCCCTGGAGTAAATCTCCTCCTGAGTCACACATGCTTTACTCACTCTGTGCCCAGCCATGAGGAGTATTTCTGTGTCAGGTGCAGCTCTGCACCCACTGCTCTGTGGGCTGGTCCTCACAGCCCCTGTGAGATGGTGCTGAGTGAAGACAGTCAGGGTTGGAGCTGGTGAGAGCTTGTAAGGAAGATTCCTGCAAATTAAATGGCTGCCTGCTGCACTATGAGAACTGTTCCTCCTGGGCCTGGGACACAGGGAGAGGGGTAACCCAAAGGTTTGTTTTCCTAGTGATCTCTGGAAATGCTGTTGCTGGACTGTCTGTGAGAAGCTCTTGGATGAACAGTGATGGTTGTCTTTCTAAGCCACAGTGATGGCAGTTACCTTCAGTTTTGACCAACACTCTATTTCTGTCCTTGCTGGCCCTTCTGGCTCCAGCAAGGACAGGTCTCCATGAGCTAAGGCTGGACCAGGCATGTTTGGTTAATGACATCTAAAAACCAGGATGATTGAAAGCAGCAGCACAACCTTCTGTTCTCCCGTTCCGTGTCCTGGAATACCTTGGATGCTGCTTGTTTATGTTTGAGGCGATTGAACTTCTGCTACCT
The DNA here is from genome assembly GCF_003945595.2 of Pipra filicauda. Taxonomy (NCBI): domain Eukaryota; kingdom Metazoa; phylum Chordata; class Aves; order Passeriformes; family Pipridae; genus Pipra; species Pipra filicauda. Next base: position 3,732,959 of record NW_024104620.1, read on the forward strand.
CTGTTGGTTTAAAGTCTTGAATTGTTTGGAGAGGGGAAGGCAGTGCTGCTGTTTGAGTTTTGTGTTTGGGCTGGTGCCAAGGGATCCTCTGCCGTGGGTGCATGTGTTGGTGGGTGCTGCAGGAGACTGAAGAGGGGATATCCAGTGTCTCATGTGAAACAGGCAGTGTGGTTTTGTGGCTGTGTGTGACTTGTGAGTGCTGCACTCACAAAGAATGGTGTTACTGGGTACACACGAGGTATCAAAGTACAGTAGCAGCAGCAACTGCCCAGTTTTTGTCCTGACATTAGAACAAGTGGCCTTGCCTGGTGTCTGGTGCTTCCTGGGGCTCACCAAGTGCAGGGGCTGTGGGTGCAGAGCTGCACCAGCACCAGCTGTGAGGGCTTGGAATGAATGTGATAGAGAGACTTTGGTCATTCAGCTTGCAGCTCCCCCCCGACTTAGTAATTCTTTTATGAAGTGCAGTCAGAGTTCCACAGAGAGCAGGCAAGTTCCAGCAAGAGCTTTCAAGCAGCGAGTCGTGTCGTTCCTGTCCCCTGTCCCCCCCCGGAAACACGGTCATGTAAATATTCCATGTGCTGTGGGCAGAGCTCCAGTGAGAACAAACCTCTGCGCTCCAAGGTCGGATTAGGAGCGTGTTCAGATAATGACATCTGAAAACAGGATGGCTGGGAGCTGCAGCAGAGCAATGAGGGGGCTTTGAAAGAGAGAGGAGTCTAATCCACTCTGCTAATAAGGAGGCAGCTGCTGCCAATGCACCAGGCTTGGCAGGCACTGCTCTGCTGCTCCCGGGTTCTCTGACGATGGCAGAGAGGCACAAAGACCCGGCTGCTTCGAGATGGCTGGGGAAGAGCCACACGGGAGGGCTGTTCTCGTGTTCTTTGGGTAAAATGAGAACTTGGACATTGCTTGGCTCTGCATCTCCAGTAGCACTTGGCAGGACAGGAATTGTGCAGTGCCCAGGAGCTCACCCGGCACTGCCAACAGGGGATGGATGCACAGACACCCAAATCCTGCTGTTGGTGCAGAACCAGCTGCATTTCCAGGGCACTGGAGCCCATCCAGGAAGGCAGCTGGATGTGTGCTGTCTGTGGGCCGTTCGGGGGCCTCACCACCGGCAGAACCATTTTGGGCAGGGTGGAGGCAGCTCTCGTGCAGAGTTCAGTCCTGGCACACGTAAGGATTCCCCCCAGGACTGGGGATGGGTGCCTGCAGTGACCTGCCATGGAGGGCAGATGCTCAGGGACGTGTCGGCCCCTGGCAGGCACCGCGAGGGCAATCACTGCAGAGCACAGGATGTGCTGGAAACATGCACTGGGGCTTTCTTTCCCTCAAAGAAATTTGCTCACTTCCTCATAAAGTGGCATCTACTGCCTGTCCCAGAGCAGGGATGCCGGTGACGAAAGCCTGTTCCAGACCCACCTTGGGTGTGGAAGTGCCCAGGCCTGGGATGAGTCCTGGGTAGGAGCACAGGGGACAGGCTGGACTGAGCAGGTTTTTAGCTCATCTGTCATTCTTCCCACCAGCCCCCTTGGCAGCTGGAGCAGCTGTACCAGGGCACTGTGCCCACACTGGGGCTGTCAGGACACCCTTCTGCCAGGACATCCTCACCCCTGATGGCAGCCAGAACTCTGGTGTGCACAGGTTTCTGCAGCAGGAAAAGCTGCCGAGCAGCCAGGGAGGAAGGCTGGCTCTGGGCTGTTTGATGGCTGGGGCACAGCTCTGTGTTCTTGCTGACTTCTGCCAGAAGTGTGTGACTGAGGAGATCTGCTGCCCCCTCCCCTTCCATCCAGACAGGATGTTTCATTCAGGCTCCTGTCTTTTTTGTGTGGGTGAGTCAAAGATGTTGATTTGGGGCTTTGAGTGTCACTGTAAGGTGGGTCTCAGCAAGGGCAGTTCCACCATGGATCCCAATCCAGCACTCTGAGCCTGTAGGCCAAGGTAGGAGGGGAAAAGTCAAAATGTGAACGGTCACCTCTCTAATTCCACATCCCAATTAGCAAGTTGTGGAGCTGCGAGCAGGGCTTTACCAGGGACCCTGATGGTACTTCCAATAAAACCACAGCACTGTGGAAAACCTTAAGGCCAGAGTCCATGTAAAGAGAATTCCCTTCCTACTGCACTTCCCATCTGAGCACTGCTGTTCCCTGTTCTGTGGGTGCAGGGCTTCCAAACACCCCCTGCTCCAAGCTCTTAAAAACATAAACCTCAAGCAAGAAGACAACTCGATCACTTAAAACTTTGGGGTTTTTTTTTCCAGTTTTTATTGAGTGAAAATGTCAAACCTTGCATCAGTCATGCAAAAAAAAAAAAAAATCAAATAAATAAAACACATATATTAAATTTCTAATAGCACTAAATTCAAGTGGAAAAATATTCAGTTCTTAATAACGCAGGTGCTGAAGAGACCAGATTCAAGTAAATCAGAGCACACCATCCTGTTTAGGGTGTTTTTTTTCACTTTCTGCATTTTTGTCTCAAAACCTATATATATATCTATATATCTATATATATGTATATACATATAGATATATACACACACACATATATATGTGCATACATATTATTTTTATATTTATATATATACACATACATATTTATAAAACATTAAAAAGAGCATTGGTGGTTCAAGCATTTATTTCCCCCCCCTCCCCCACGGAAAGAAAAAAAAAAAACCAACAACAAAACAAAAAAAATTACACATTTAAAATTCAAAATGAGCTAGCAATGGCTTATAGTCCTAGTGTGCAATATGGATATTACAAAAGGCTAGAATCCTCCCTCATTGTCTTTTTTTTTTTCATTTTTGTTTTTTTAAAGTTGTTTTTGTTTTTGTTTTTTTGCTACATTGGAAAATTTTTTTTAATTTTTTTTTTCTTTACAAAATTCCTTCCACGCAGACTTTAATCCAGTTGAGTTTGTGGCTAGAATGAACAATCTAGTCAATAGTTTTTGTTTCTTTTTTTTTTTTTTTTTGCTCTTCAGCAGTGAATGGTAGCAGAATCAGGAGGGTCCATCTCAAGGTTTATTTTGTTTGGTTTTTTTATCTTGTTTTGGACAGAACAGTTCCGTTTCCTCTCTCCTCTTTCCCCTCCTCACAGAGTCAGTTGAATCTCCCTCTCTTTCTCTGGTCATTCTTTAAGCACATTATTTCAACAGCACTGACAGTCCCACTGATATGAGAGCTCGGAGTGACAAACGCCTGCTCTGACGGGGTCCTTGGGCTGCTGAGGCCCTGGGTCAGAAAAGCACTTAAGCTCAGGCTTAAACCTGGGCCCGCTCAGAGTCATCTGCTTAAGGGTTTTGCTGAATTAAAGCCTGGACATGGCAGAATAAAAAGTCGGGTTTAACCTTGTTGACTTGTTGTTGTTGTTGTTGCGAACAGAGACAGTGTAAGAGTTACAGGAGCAGGAGGAGGATGCTCTGGGGCCGGCCCGGCCGGTGGCCACTGTCCTGCCAGGGCACCTGACCCTGCCCAGGGGTCACCTGGAGCAGCAGCCCGGGGGGGAAAGAACTCTTGTTCCCTGTGCCAGCTCCCGGAGAAAGGGGATAGAACTTTGGGAGAAGGGCTGAGATGTCAGGGAGAAGTAAGGGCGCCTTGGGGGAGAAAATGGTGTGCATAGATAAACACAGGCCCTTCTGGCACGTTGGGCCCCACAGAAGGACGTGTGACACGGGGCCCATCCCGGCGGATCCCAGCCCGCTCCTGCCCCCGGGATGTGTCCCGGCCAGTGCCAGGCAGAGCTGCTGGACACGTCACCCCCTCTCTCCACACACTTCTGCTTTCCTGCTTTCCCCACTGCTGTGCAGTGACTCCTGGAGTCTGGTGAGAGGGGAGGGGTTCAATGCTGTGTCCCAGTGCAGGTTCCCAGCTCCGGGCAGCAGGGACAGGGCCCGACTGTCCCCAGGGACACGGGTGGCCCAAGGGAGCCCCGCGCTGGCCCTGGCACCGGGCAGGGCTCGGTGCTGCTCCCACAGTCACTGACAGACATCCTGTGTTTCAGTGGTACAAAATCATCACATCTGCTTTGCCAGATGTGGCTTTGTGTTACATCCAAGGATTCCTCCTGGAGCCCATCACCATCCTATCTAAGTATTGGACATGGGGAAAATGTACAAGTACAGAACCTGCAGCAAATGCTGGTAAAGTAAAATATTTTTCTGCCCCATCCCATTTTGAGAAATTCCAGGGCATCATTCCATCACTCTGCCCCAGGAACATGAGCTTCATTCTATTCAGGAATCAGGTTGTGCTAGGAAACACACAGCTGAGGGCAGGGGATATACCAAACAAAACAAAAACAAACAAACAAAAAAAAACCCCTATAAAAATAAAAGCCACACAAATAGCTGATAGAGGAAAAGAACTCCAAAGAATTAAATAAACTACAAACTAGTAATAACAATATTTCATTTGTTTTTGTTTTTTCTTTTTTTTTTTTTCATTTGTTTCATCTCTACAAAATTCAAGTTAGAATTCGGAACCGTGCAGCTCCGGTCAGTGCTGGGAGTGTCAAGTCAGCCTCAAACCGCAGCGTTAAGGCCCCCCCTCCCCTGCCACCCCCTACAAACAAACACTACATCGAAGGAGAGAGAAAAAAAAAAAAAAAAAAAAAAAAAAGGAGAAAAAAAAATTGCACACAATTAACCATATCTAAGGGCTATCCAGAAGGCAGGTGACCCCCCCTCATCCCCCTGGCATTGGTGGTTTCTCTTTTGTTCTATATATAGTAATAACCTTTACAGGAAAAATACTGTACAACTTTTTTTTTTTTTGCCTTTCCTTTTGAAACATTATCTGAACATTCTGTCCCCACATTTACACAGCTGAGCTGCTTGTTTATAAATCAGACCTGATCTGCACCAGTTCCTTAGGGAAATAATTAAAAAAAAAAAACCAAACAAAAAACCAATGCAACCTAAACTTCTTGAGGCCTTTATCTGTTCAGAGTGAAAACAAATCCCGGGGATCCCTTGGAGCTGAAGGGCTCATAGAGCTGAGGAGGGGAGAGGGCGCCTGCATGGTATGAGAAAAAATAATTAGGTTTGTTTTTTTTTAAAAAGGGACAAAGCTCAGACTAGGCTGGTATACTTAAAACTGGCACCGAAATAACTATTATCAGAATTAATCCATACTAGTCCTTCTGGAGCCCTGGTGTGTGGACAAGCCCTCTGAGGCTCAGGCAAGGATTTGGGGTCAAACGGCCACTGGCTCACCTGCTGGAGTCTGGGACAGTGTCCTGTAGTGTGTGTTCCCAGACCAGGCTAGGAAAGGAGAGCAGGGAAGAGCTTGGAGCAGGGACAAGCCCGAGCTGCTGGAGGTGGCAGGTGCAGCAGTGTAGGTGCATTTGCTCACGCAGTGCCCGAGCCCCGGCCCTCCCTGTCCGAGTTCTCCGCGTGGCCCCGGCCCTGCTCGGCTCCTCCCCAGCGCTGCCCTGGGGCTGCAGCGGCTCCGGGGGCTGCGGGACAGGCGTGTCCCCTCCTGCCCCAGGGCCGAGCAGGACACCCACCGCGGATCCCGGGCCTGTCCTGCCTCCTCCTGCCTCGGCAGCGCTGCCTTGGCCTCTCCCAGAGTCACCAGGGCTCCGTGTCTGTCCTGTCCTGGTGCCAGGCTGGGGACAGGGCTGGGCACGGGACATTCCTGTCCTGGTGCCAGCGCTCGGGGCAGAGTCCGGACGCTCCTCTGAGCACGGTGCTCCCTGTGGGACAGGGCAGCTCACAACCTCCTGAGATGGGGATACTGAAGCACCACAAAAACGCCTCACCCTCAGCAGAGAGGAAGCACCTGGGGGTTGGGATGAGATGGAACTGGATGGCGGATTAACCCCAGTCCTCCAGTGTGACAGACCCTGTGACTGCCCGCTGTGTTCTTCCCAGGTTACTTCAGCTAAATCCCTACAGGCAGAGCAGCAGGGATGAGGAGAGGTGTCCTACAGAGAAAGTGTAGACTGAGAAAGTTTTACAATATAAATAGCATTCAAAATTATTATCATTAACAGTAAAAAGGATCTGGAAGAACAGAGGAGTGTCCCGTTCCCACCCCTGCTCGTTCATTAATGCGTCCTCATTTATGTGACAATAAATACCCACTCCCACCCTGGCTGTCTGATGCCATTCATTTAATGCTGGAGAAAGAAGGGGGAGGGGTGGAGAGAGAGCACACCCCTCACCCCTCCTTCCCACCGGCAAAAGCTGAGCTACTTGTCTCTGTGACACCAATTCCTTGAATTTTATATATGTGTGTGTGTGCGTACATTATATATAGAGAGACACACACACAAATATATATCTCTAAAATTCATTACCTGTTGTTCCCACCCACCCCCCTCCAAGAAGTGGAGATTATTATTATTATCGTACAACTGAAAACATGGAAAAATAAAACCCAGAAAGAAAATTGGGGGGATAGAGCCCCACCCATAACAAAGGGTCCCCAGATGGGCACAGGCCCCACGCACCATGCAGGGAGCAGGGAAGAGCAGCGGGTACCCTCAAGGTTCATGTCCATATAAAGGGTATTTTTTGCTGCATCCTGCCCCCTGTTCCGGGATCTGTAGAATGGAGGAGGCAGCACCAGTCCTGCTGCAAACCGATCTCTTATGGGGCCTGGGGAGGAGCAGGGGTTTCCTTCCTTCCTCTCTCTCGTGTGTGTGGCACGGAGTTTGTTTTTCATTTGCCATCCCAATCTTTGTTCTCGCCTCACATAGGGTCCTCTTAGTAATTCTGTGTAAGAGCAAAACCAAACCACTGCCGTCGTCGTCTCTTGGATTAAGGAGAAGCTGCTGGAGCAGCGGTGGAGGCTGGGGCAGCAGCTGGAGCTGGAGCAGGAGCAGGAGCAGGAGCTGGGGCTGGAGTGAGGGCTGGCTCGCCCTGTGGCCTGGAAGCATCACCATGGTCTGTGGAAGAAGCAGCCTCCTCTGGTTCTCCATCTTCTTTAGTGGCCAGGCCTTCAGGGTCAGGCAGCGATTCTTCAGAATCCGTGTTCAGGTCTTCCTCTTCATCATCCTCCTCGTCGTCATCATCATCATCCTCCTCTTCGTCATCCTCCTCTTCTTCATTCATCTCCTCCTCGTCATCCTCTTCATCCTCTTGGGAAGAGTCATCCTCGTCCTCCACATCACCAGAGCCCGATGCCCCCGGGCCCCTCTCCTGGGCCGCGGTCCCAGCTCTGCTCGGGGACGGGCCCTCGGTGGCCTCTGCCTGTTTCTTGCTGAGGTCCAGGGAGTCGTTGAGGCCCACGCCGGCCGCGTTCTGCAGGAAGAAGAGGGAGCTGTTGTTGTCAGTGCTGAGGTTGAGGGAGCTGTCCAGGTTGATGGAAGAGTTCTGGATGTCATACTCGAGGGTGGAGTGGGCGAGGCCCTCGGGGCCAGGGGAGATGGCAGGCAGCTCCCCTCGCTCCTGCTTCTCATGCTTGCGCTTGTGCGAGTCCATCTGTGACATACCCACCACCGTGTGTTTGCAGCCAGGGTAGGTGCAGTGGAAGTGGGAGCACTTGAGTTTGTACTTGCAGTCGGGCACCTCGCAGTCCACGCTGGAGCTGAACTGGCAGAAGCCCGCGGCGCTGATGACGTCCTGCTTGCCGTGGTGCTTGCGGTGGGCTGTCACCTTGGTGCTGTCAGTGCAGCGGAAGCCGCAGCGCAGACAGTGGAAGTGTGTGCTATTGCCAGAGAACTGACAGTCTGGGAAGTTACAACTCAGCGAAGACTTGAAACGTTTGAAATCATCCAACACCAGGTTGTCGACGCGGTCGTGGTGCTGCGCGTGCTTGTACATGTGGGTGCGGCCGCAGAACTTGTAGCCGCAGTTCTCCCGCGTGCAGTGGTAGTGGGTCACCTTGAGGGAGAACTGGCAGCTGGAGTCCTTGCAGTCCTCGTAGAGGTCATAGCGCCGGAATCCCTCCAGCATCATCCCCTCATCCAGCATCTTGCGGGAGGACGCGGTCTTGCGGCGCTTCCCAAACGGGGACATGTCCTCGATGATCCAGAAGCGCTTCTTGGCCCCCGAGGCAGTTGGCATAGTGATGGTGTTCCCTGGGGAGAGAAAGCGAGAGCGGTGTTGCTGACAGCCAGGTCTCTGCATCTCCCAGCCATCCTGGCAAGCTCATCCCTCGAGCTCTGAGTGAGCCTGAGCTCCGGGATCCAGCACTGGCTGACGCCTGCTGGACATCACTTCCTCAATTTTCAGCATATCCTGCCTTGCCTCAGCTGGTGAAGCTGATCTTGTCCAAATGCTAACTGTTGCTTCTCTATTCGATACTCTCACAGTTTCTCCTGCTGCTTAATTAATCTCTAGTCCCGTTTTCCTCAAATGAGACTTGAATAGGGAGGAGCTGGCTTGTTCCAGTCCAAGGACTAAGGTGTGTTACTGCAGTTCTTCACCACTGGAGTGGTGAAGGAGTTTCAGGGTGCTAAAAGCCAGGATGTGTGCACTGTTCCACCTATCCAGGCTCTTGAAATCCACTACCATTGCCAAGGACAGGCAGGAAGTGAAGAAGATCCCATGCCTGATTAAAACTGCCCGGGGGGGAATTTATAGAAACAGGATGGACTTTGGCCAGGAGACTGCACCATCCCTCACTGTAATGAGCCTACATATTACAGTGAGTGCACTTAGAAAGACAGATGGACAGATGTTCAATGGGGCTAATTCTCATCATCACTAGCCAGTGGACTCTGAGAGAAAATACCAGTTCTGCAGCTTTCCCTTGGGTCTCAAAAATCACATGATGCCCCCAGTAAATAAAGAGCCCTCATCTGTCTTCCCTTTCATTCACAGGGCCAGTGCATCTGGCCAGTGCTCCCGTCCCCCAGGAACACAGTGACATCAAGGACTCGACCTCATTATATCTATTAACTTTTTTTCCTTCTCTGCTTGCTAGTTCCAGAATCAAACCACAATCTTCAGTATCAACATGCAGCGCAGACAAGGTTGGAGGCAAGAATTTCTCACCAGGTGCAGACCCGTGAGTGTAATTGGAAATTATAGCTTGCAACTAAAACATACTTCTTTTTTTTTTTGCCTCTCTTCTGCTGAAACTGCCATCCTCTTGAAAAGAGACACCATTTGTGACACTGAGTGCCTGGGGCCCGAGAACCCAGAGCAGCTTGAATTCTTGCCTGGGAGACTGAAGGAGCAGTCATCTGTTTGACTGGTGTAGAGTTATTCCCTTTCTGGCTGATGCACAGGTATTCCAGGAATAGTATTCCATACTAGTGCTGCCCTGCTGGCCCTTCAGTGACAACCCTTCAAGAGAAGGAGGTGACCACTGAGGGAACTCCCGGAGTTACCCTGGCACTGTAGGACACAAGTCACTGGAGTGGAGCAGGAACCTCCTCTCCCACATGGCCAGGCTAGAGAGGCTGCAGGATCAGCAAAGAACAGAAGGTTTCTCCACACCCATTTGTTCATGGCACTTGTGCTCAGGCTGCAGGTCAGGACACCAGCCTGGGGTTCCCAGGGCGAGCCCTCGGAGTGACAGGAGCTGGTGCAAACTGCACGCTGGGGATAACTCCGTGTCACTGCAGGCTGGGGATTGGCAGGCGCTTCACTACAGAATCTGGGACCAATTTACTCCCTGCTCCCCTCCTGAACATCTGGTACTGTAAAATCCAGTTCTCCACTCCCAGCCAACTCATGTGAGTGCATTTGTGCCTGGACAAGTTGCTGGTGTCCAGAGAAACTCCTTATTTTTAGAAAATTATAGCCAAACCATCAAGTCCTTTAGCATTAATTTGCATGAATGGTCATACTGTCTTCAGATGGGAATATGGGATACGTCATCTTTGGGGAAAGACTCTGGATGAGAAATAAGTAGAATTTAAATTGTACCTGTTTAAAACTCAATGTATCTACCCAGCTTTTACAACAGTTAAACAGATGTGCTTAAAACTTCAGTTAAAAAGCAATTCTGTTTCCTCATACAGGCAAAGTTTCGGAGTAAGGGCATGATGGAGAGAGATGACACCTTGGGGCACTCTCCTCTTTTGCCACCAGCCAACCTTCAGTCCCTGCACCCCATGGAACATTACAAGCCTCAATGGATGTGATCCCCAGCAAATCTCAGTGGTAAATGTTTGCCATGAGCTTGTCTCTCCAACTACCAAACTATACATAGGTAAAAACAAGAAACTTTGATTAGAGGAAGCACAGCACAAGGTTAAGATGTTTCAGGTTGCATGCAAATAGTTAAAAAAGAAGCAAAAATATAGTTTTTTGTGAATTTTGTTAATTGGCACACACTCCTCTGGACAGGGCAAGGATCCTTCTCCTGCCAAGTCCCATGAGAAAAACCCGTGAACTTCCAAGGGGAGTTGGTCCTCCAGCCACAGTCCCAACCATTGACCTCGGATTTAAACATTACTAAAACTGGCAGGAAGAATGACTGGGACATTTGTAGGCTGCCAGAAGCCTCTTAAGTGAGAACTTTAAGCATATGCCCTTAATTAACTAGAAAAGAGTTGGGAGTTGGGAGAAGAAGCCAAAACTGAGACACACCCTAAAAACCAATCCCAGCTGGAATGAGAATCCCCAGCCTGAGACATCTTGATCTTAGTCACACATGGGAAACATGGCAGCTTAAAACTAAAAAATCTCTCTGTGTTTTCTGCAGCTGGTTAGAGCAGATATAAATAACAGTGAGTGTGAGAAACAGCCCGAGCTGCCTGATGATGTCATGGCGTGACACCGCCTGGACTTCATGGGGAAGGCCCTGAGCTGTGGCTACATATGAAGCTCCCAAGATCAACAGAAACACAGGACCTGGTGCCTCCTCAGACATGGACCTGCCAAGATACACGTGCAGCAGAATATGGCAGGCACTGGGCTGGGTGGCCTGGAAGATCTAAGCAAGAATCCCAAGTCCCATTAATGCCACATGAGCCAAAGTTTGCTCTGTGGCCTCCTTGATGTTAGCAAGAGGCTGAAAGTGCATTTTAGCTGTGGATTTTGTTAGGTTTTTCTCATAGTTAGGAATTGGTGGGAATTGCTCTCAGGTACCTGAGTGTCTGTGAATGATTTGCTGTGGTTTTGGTTCCTTTAGCTGTGGTTACTGTGTGAGCAGGGAGAAGGAGCAGGCACGGGCAGGCCCCTGGGTAACGTTAGATAAGGCACAGAGCGACCTCGGCTGCTCTACTGACCCAAAGGTGCAGAGAAAAAAACGTGGGCAGGGTGAGTGGGGAAGGAGGTGGGCACAGGACACGGAGAGAAAGCAAAGAAGTGTTACCTGCTGCATCCTGCACTAAGGGAACGTCACTTTTTACTGGAGTTGGAGTGGCAATGATGGGCGAGAACCCAGCGGTGCTGGCGGCAGGCATGACAATGCCTCTGCTGGCTCCCAGAGTGGCACTGAGCAGGGAGTACGAGAGACAAGATGGAGAGAAGAGATAGGGCAGGGTGGGGAGGGGAGACCTAAGCAGGGCTTGTGAGAAAGATGGAGGCAGAGATGGTGGTGGAGGTTGTGGTGCAGTGTGGGCATCGTCGGCAGCAGCAGTAGCAGTAGAAGGAACCAGGCAGCCTGGAGAATGTGGAGAGAAAAAAAAAGCAGAAAAAAAAAAAGAAAAAAAAGAAAAAAAAAGAAAAAACACAACAAAACAAAAACCAAACCAAAACAAAAAACAAAAGAACTGAAATGAGAACCCAAGAGCAGAAGCAATATGATGAAAATGGAAAATACATTCACAAATGTATGAAACAGAACTGTAATGGAGAAGGAACAGAAGGTGAGGAACTGACAGCACCAGGAAGAGAAGGGTTGTCTCTGCAGGAAGTAGGGTGGCTTTATGGCATGGGGGAAGAGCCACAGGGTTTCAGGCAGGAATTCCTGATTGACTGGTCCTTGTTCACCTATGTGGTGCCTGCCTGTTCCAACTACCAGCTGTAAGGGTGCTCTCTCTGACATCTGGGGGGTGGAGCTGCTCCTGCCTGGAGAGCATTTCCTAGGAAATGTGACTTGGGCCACCACTGACACAGGAGAGAGTGCCAGGAACCACTGCCCACAGAACCCTCTGGAGAAGCCACAATGTCATGGGGCAACCACTGTGGGGACCCAGCAGTGACATGAGGCTGGCTGGGCCATGGGATGGCCTTCATCTGGTGTGGGAAAGAAAAGTAGGAAAATTAAAGCAAACTGAGGCAGCCTATGCAGAGTATCACACTTAACCTGGGAAGGACAGCTAAGAGATTCCTGAAACCATGAGATGATAACAGAACTCCAAACTGGCACCTGAGTCCTGACAAGCTGACCCTGTAAGACAGGGCAGTGTGAGATGGCTGCACGTTACCCTGGCAAACGGGACACAAGGGCAGGAACTTAATTCCCAAAAGAGGGGGTGATGGGGGTCTCCTCTGTGCAACACTGCACAAAGTGGAACAAGAGTTTCTGTGTGAGGAAGGGAGCTCTCTGAGCTGCTTTTATATGTGGCTTCCTGAAGATGTGGTAGGTTTTATCCCCTGTGTAGATAATATTTGCTGTTGTACAGTCCTTCTGTATCTCACCAGTACAGGAAAGTGCCTGACTTCAGATGCTGCTCAAGGAAATACAGAAAGGTACCAAGGGAAATGCCAAGTACAGAACAGGCCCACAGCTTTTTTTTTTTTAAAATCAACTATTAAAATAGACTCAACTCCAAGACCCGGGATAAAAACCTCTCTTCATGGGGACAAAAAAGGTATGCTGTTAGTTCCTGGATGCTTGAGGTGCACATTTTGATGGACCTTTCTCTCAAGTGCTGGAGAGAGCTGGGTTAGCGTGAGGCACTACTGTGAAGTTGGTACAGTTCATATTTTAAGGTGCAGCTATCCCTTGGCCTCTCTTCATGAGTTTATCTCCCAAGAGAGCAGGCAACTGATGACCCATTTCACACCCCTGCCCTTCTCCCTTACCTGCTGATGTACTTTCGTTGCCCACTGGAGTGCTGGAGCAGCTGCGGTCCATGTTGGAAGATTCCGAGGAGATCCCCCCAGGGCTACAGCCAGTGTAATCCATGTACTCATCTGTTTCCGTGTCCATCATGCTGGGGGGTCCCTGGAAGGAAGCTGGGGTTCCTGATGAGGCTGGGCTGGGTGCCATGCTGCCAACCTGGGGGAGATTCTCATTTCTTGGAGTGTGGCCAATAACCTGCAGCAAGAAAACAGGACAGGGACTTTCACACCAAAAGCGAGATGCCAAGACCAAAACCATCTGTCTGCACGTTTATCTCTCTCCAGTTCATGAGGGATGGCTGGAACATGCTTGTGAGTGGAACCCATGGCACTGGGAGAGTGAATCTTCCTGCACGGGGAGCTCAGAGCATTAAACTTGGCACGGGCACGTGAATTGTGATGCGCTCAGAGGCTGGGAGTGTTAATCTTGGCACCACCTCCTGGTGTGTGGATTCTGAGGCGTTCACAAACAGGAGGTGTTAATCTTGACATTGCTGCCTCACTGGGTAGGTCCTGCTGCAGTCAGACCCTGAGTGTCAGTGTCAGACCATGACTGTCAGTGCTGAGACACGGGGGACACACGTGTGTGCTGTGCTCTCAGCGGCCTGGCCTTGTCTGGACAGTCATGGGTTGGTACCCAGAGTATATCCCAACACTGCACCAACTGCCTACAGAGCACCATGGCATGGGAAAAACTGGAGGCAGTGGCAGCCCAGCAGTCTGGTCAGCTCTGCCATGAGCCCCAGGCTGTGGTTTGACCCTTGTTTGCTTGTTTGCTGGACTGCTCCATGGGCTGAGCCCAGACCAGGATGAGTGCTGTGTGCTCTCAGGACTGCTCAGGTCACCACTGCTGCTTCTCACTGACACAGGACTGCCAGTGAAAGGAGATGGAGGTCAAACCCAGCAACCCCTGCCCAGCATGCACTAAAATTCTCAGGTCTGAACTCAGCATGTGCTACAAGAGTAGTGAACACAAATCTATTTGTTAAACCCTGAGTTTGATTCTTGTACCTAAGCTTTCTGTGTAAAGACCCAAAGCTGCCACAACAGCAACACCAGTTCCTTGGCATCGGTGAGCTCATTAAATCCAACAGCACTAGGCTTGAACAAGTTCACTTACTGACAGTAGTTAATAACTAACAGGGACCTCTCATTCCCATGTTGTGGAATGAAAGAGGGTTTCCATCTTGCTTCTACAGATGGTCCTTTTTGTTTTCCATAAACCAGATGATGTTCTTATGGTCAGATCAGCCACAGGCATTTAAATAAAGCCAGCTTGTTTCATCTCCTAAGTCAATGGAAGCTAAAGCAACTGAAGAGCAAGAACGAGCAGGAGGTGGTAGAAATGCTGTCCCTTGGAGCAGCAGCTCAGTTCTGAAGCTCTTCCATTTATTCAGAGAACAGATAAATCTACTCTGCTAGTTGCTCTCAGTTACATGTTAGAAAAGCAGCAACTGCATCACTGCTACTTCCTGAGAGAGGACAGGAGTGCCCCAGCTAACTCCACATCAATAAGGGAAGAGACATTTCAAGCCTGGTATTTCTCCCATCTTAGGTGGAAGCAGCAAATGATTCTTTATGTGCAACAGGAAATGTTTGCTTTAACCAGCACGTTCAATTCTTCCACATCCTAAGCACTTTAATTTTAATAAGCCAACTGTGTATACTGAGAGAGCTGGGAGAGAGTGCAAGCTGTAAATATGATTATTTTAGTGTTATCCTTCTCAATTTTTTCCCCCATAATTCACAAGGAGAAGCTGTTTACACTAAGCAATGCCTTGCTGTCTGTGCTTCATCATCTTTCCTCATATCGTGTAAGTCCAGTGAGGTAAAGCCACTCTGAGTGTTCTCCCATATCCCAGTAGGATCCCCCAGTGCAGACACACATCCTTAAGAGTCTGGGTCCAAGTGTCCTGGCCCTGCAGCAGCTTTGCAGCCAAAGGGACCAACGCTGCCTGTGGATCTACAGCTCCAATAACAGGAGTTACCTGAGTGGGAACACGATCGAAGTTCTTCCCCAGCATCCTCCTCATGTGCTTTCTGGCGTGGGATGTCATTTGGTGCTTGAGCAGGAAGGAGAACTGGCAGCCCTCTCGGATGCAGTGGAAGTGACTGTTCACCTGGTTGTATTTGCAACCTGCAGACACAAAACCCGTTGTATGTAGTGCATGAAGGTACGGGGAGGGAGCAGGGCTGGGGGGAAGGTGGTCGGACAGGACAAAGCTGCTGCCATGTGGGTTTCTGGGGGATTGAACATTATCAATGGTCGTGGCTTCTTCAGGAACAGTCTTGAAGGTAAAAAAACAAACCCACAGTCTATTGCCTGCTGAGCTACTGCAAGAGAGGATTACAGTGTATGCTGATTTAAGAAGTGAGCCTGAGCCGAGTCCCATCCCTCATTGTTTCATTATAAAGAAAGGAACATTACCATTACATCTAGTCGTGCCTAATGCTCTCCAGTCTTAGCTAGTGCCTTTTCTTTTACAAAGAGAACAAAACCAAGACATTTAGCTGTATCACAGAAGTTACAGTCAAAAATACACGCTCATAATTAGATTAGAAATAAAAAGTTCTTTTTCTCTTTTTTTCCTTTAACTGTGCTCTTGGAAAAGCAGTCTCGTATCAGCTCTAGCTCTGGACAGTGTGTGCTCTCTGGTCAGATAGGAATGAGCCAGGAAGTGTTCATTGCCACTCCAAATTTGTTGTATAATAGGGGCAGCTACTGAACAACAAGCAATTCACTGGGTTCTGGCATAGAGCACTTCACACGTTCTGCTCCTCGTGGCTACAGTCATGTGTGCCAGGGGTGTGTGGCATTAACAATCCCAAACAGCCACTTCCTATAGCTGATAAATAATGGCTTGGTATAGTTCAAACACAGCTGTACCAATAATCAAGTTCTGCTGTTCTCCCCCCCTCCCTTGGCCATACCCTCAGATACACAGAGGTACAGCCAGGCTCACTTTTACGCCCATCCACCTTTACTTGAACATGTATTTTTTCATCTCTCTCTCCAATCATACACGTATATATTTATACACACAGAAACATACATTAAAAAGACCCACCACCCTATCATGTGTGTTTGTTCAGAAACATTCACAGCCCTTAAAGCAGGGCAGTGATTTCTGCTTACACCCATACACACACATTTTCTGAATATATCTCTACACGCACAACGTAAAAAGCAGAGACGCAGGGAGACACAGGGATGGATTCATGTTGGTATAACCACACACCCCCACACCACCCCATCACACTGCCTCTATCTGTGCAGGCAAATGCAGGGTGCTGGCTAAATGTGTGTTTACTGCACAGCAGGCCCAGCCTATGGGCACCTGTACAAACTGCTGGATGCAGGGACCCCATCCCTCCCCAGCACAAACACTGCTGACACAGGCACAGCCTGGAGCTGCCTCGCTGCCAAGCAGCTCCTGGATCACCCAGCCCATGTGGAGCTCTCAGACAGCGTTTTATGTCCATGCCAAGAGTGTGTTTGTTTAGGTATCACTCTGCCCACAGCCCCACCTCTCCTGCCCTCCCCATCCCTCTGATCCCTGTGCTCTGGGACTGGGAACAAACAGTGCTGTGGGATGAAACACTATCAGCACAGGGCAGGTGAAGGCTCGCCTGTTGCCAGGGCACCGTGTGGGCTGGGTGTCATCTATCACTGTCCTGCTTTGTCTGGCCCCTGCTATCACCTGAAACACCCAAAGGTGAGCAAATAACACAACTGCTGAATCTGCTGCCATGTGTCAGTGAGACCCAGGCAGGTACTGGCCACAGGGTGTTGACACTCATTACCCTGGTTACCACAAACAAGCTGCCATTCGGGTACAAATTTTTTGACGTATTCAAAGCTGAGAAGTTTGGTTCTGGTTACTGTGGCTGTTTCCCTGCAATGGGGGGGAACAGCACCCAGAAACATTATTCTGAACCTTGTTTAGTTCCAGCCTTTGTTCCAACCAGGAGTGACAGGGAACTCTTGGGTCTGTGACACTGTTAAGCCAAACCACAACAAGAACCCCAGGAAGTTCAGGGCAGAGCTCTGCTGGAGCTCTCTTTAGGGACTCCCCCTGTTCAGAGCCCCGGATTTCAGCTCTAGGTCCCTCCCCAGGAACTCATTCTACTTTCTGTTGTTTTGTGTTTGTTTTCCCAGCTTTGCACTGGAGGCACTTGGATTTAATAACTGCTGCAGTGCTGCTGACAGTCCTGGCAAGTGGGCCAGCCCCAGTCTGAGGCTGTGCCATACTGGGTGTTCCCCTAGGGCCTGCTCAGATGGGAGGCTGTATTCCCTGGGAGCACGATCACAGGGGCTCTGGAGAACTGGTTTGGAGGAGAAGGGAGTAGTTTATTGCATGCTCTTCTCCACCTCTCTCTCTCTGGTTATTTGCCCTTTGACTTCCAAAATGCTGCACTGGCAATGGTTAAAAAAAAAAAATAAAATCCTCCTAAGAGCACCCTTAAGCTTCCCCCAACACAAGCAGTAGGTCCAAAAGTATAAAAACAAACAAACACCAAAAAAAAAAAAAAAAGCTTTGACAATTAGATAAAAAGGAAAAACAAAGGGGAAGCTGTATGTCCAGACAAATACATATGTACAATTCTCTCCATCACAGTTTCTATCCATTTACTTTGAGTCTATTTGGGAAAACATGATGCACATCAGGAACTGCTTTGTGTTTTGTTGCCTGTCTTGTTTAGTGATTTAATGACCAAATACCTCTTAAGCAAAACCTGCAGGTCCTAACTCCTGGCATTCTTGGCCTGGGCATGGCACAGCCCACATGAGAAAGAGAACAAAACTCACCCAATCTGCCACATTCTTCCCTCTTGGTAAAATACTTGAAGCCGTTGGCTGCCCTCCTCTCTGCCTTCTCATGTTTCTTCACGTGCCAGGGCAGCTTGGTGGTGATGTTTGTCACGAAGTAGCAGCCAGGACGCAGACAGTGGTAATGCCCTCGCATCCGGAATTCACAGTGCTGGGGGGACAAGCAGGCACCTGCTTTAGGCAGGACTAAAACAAATGCACCCTCACCTGCCTGCCACTAATGGTGTCCCTTCTGAGGAGTGAGAGGGGCCTGAACTGACGCTCCAGATCCCGAGCATTTTATCTTCCACAACCTGCAGAGCACCTGGTTCCCTCTCGTCTTTTTGCCTTGCTGTTGTGTACTCTGTAACACACTGCTCTGTGTGGCTTTCCCTGGATTCATCACAGATTTTTATTCTATTTCATCCTGTGTCTCTCAGGTCACTCTGGTCCCCCTGTCTGCTTCACCCCCTGCTTCACCCCAGTCAAACAAACACACAAGCACCGCAATTTCCCATTAGATAGAAACCAAACGTTTTGCAAGACCATGTAATTAAGACCCTTCCACGGTTCTGTAGTTAGACCAGGAATGCCACACTCAGCCTCCCTTCCTGCTGGGGAGTCAGTGTACCTGATCCTTCTCCTCCTCCCACTCCCACAGCATTCCAGATGCTCTGGAATGGCTCTTACCTGGTTGGGACAGAGACACTGCAGGGAGTAATAAGCAAACTGGTCTCGCACGTTCACCAGGTTGTTGTTGGGGTTGATGTGGTCCAGGCAGTGGGATTCTGCTTTGCCAGAGGTTTTGCACACATACTTGCAGTTCCCAAAGAGACAGTGGAAGTGGAATTTGTTGGCGTACTTGCAGTCTGTTGCCAGGCAGGGATCACTGGAATACATCCAAAACCCAATCATCACCTTCACTCGTTTCACACATTTGTTCCTTTGCCAAAATTTAATTCACGGGGAGCCCAGCTGAAGCCTCCATTCCAAACATGGCCCACAGATTTCCCATAGCCACCTTTCTCTTTAGGGAAATTGAAGCTGGCAATGCTACTGCAATTCCACCCAGGCAGGGCACTCTCCTGATTAACATTATTAGAACACAGCAGTGCCTGGTGGGTTCTGTAGTCTTTGAGGGCCACTCTTCCAATTTAAAGCTCAACAGAAACAAAACTCTTGGGAAATCCCACTGCAGGATTCCAGGGCTTCCCCTGATCAGACAAAATCATCACTGGTCTGCCTCATCAGCTCAATGGGTTTGGTACCTTACATCCCCAATTCATTCCATAGATTTCGGGCCCAATAACCCTTCAGTGTCAAAAATACTGCAGACACCTGTGTTTCTGTACAGCCCTCATAAGGGATAAAAAAGGAATCAGTGATATATCACCAAGTTTATTTCTCCTCTAAATTTGTGCCTAGAAGTGCTCTCAGATGTACTTGAAAATCTTGATTTTTTTTTTTCCTAAGATAACTGAAAGTATTTCCTGGACTTCAGAGAATTAAATTTTCTGTGGGGTAAAGGCCAGAGTACTTTCTAGGCAGAAGGTCTCGGTGGTGAATAGAGGTGTAGTACTGCAGCTCTGAGGAGTGGCACAGAGGGCACTGCAAGGCTGGGGGGACAGAGGAGGCAAAGGGCAGCTCCAACTTACTTCTCCTGGAACTGGAGAAATCCGGGTTTGACCTGAGGCTTGGCGTTCTCCAGGGAAGTCGTTGCCAAGGGTGAAGCTGCCAGGTTAGGCACTGATGCTGGGATCTGAGGCATCTGGGGTATAGTGGAAGCCAGCTGCTTCCAAGCCAGCAGTGTGGGGGCAGAGGGCACAGTAGCTGGACTTGGAGTGGGCACGTCGAGGGCAGGAGCACTTGCCATGGTGGCAGAAGTAGCAGATGGTGATGAAGGGGCCAGTGAAGCTTTACTCTCAGTAGTGGTTGAGAAGGGAGACTCAGAGTTACTTTTCACAGTTCCACCCTCAGTTCGGAAGTGAAAACTGCAAAAGGACAGCGTTCATTCAGACATAAATTCTTGACCATTGCAAATAATTTGATTAAACATCAACAAGAGTGGGGCAGGAGTCTGCAAGCAAATTAGCTGAAGATAAATCCTAAAAGGGGCTCTGTAAACTGTGCGTAAAGATTTAGGGCCCTCCTAGACCGTCTGTGAGGAGAAGGGAATTCCTTAAGAGGGGTGGAGAAATCAGAGAAATGAGGTGTGTGAAACCAGGGAAATGCCACAGTCGGAGCTCAGTGTGCCTGTGGGGCAGCTTCCCAGGGCTGTGGAGAGAAGCCAGCAGTTTGTTGTAGTGAACCACAGGGAACTATCCAACAGGAGAGACCAACTGTGCCAACAGATCTGTCTTAAAATCTGCAACATCTCCTTCCCTTTGACCCCTTCAGACTCAGGCTGCCCAAGGCCTGACTCACTCTTTACTTGGACATTCCCCTGCCTTTACAAGGAACTTGGGGTGGTCTTGAGCTGGTCTCTCCCTCCTTGCAGTGTGTGCAGAGCTTTCTCAAGGCTGCTGCTCTCCCACTTACTTGGCGTGTTTGATGGCTCCATCCAGGGTGCTGAACAGGGCCCCACATTCCTCCACCACGCAGTGGAAATGCACCTTGTGCAGGAAGTCACACTGGGCATCGCAGAAATCCTTGGTGCCAAACCTGGCCAAAGCAGACAAGCAGGCATCTTAGGGAAGGCCCCAGGAGAGAAGCAGGGTTGGAACAGACATATTTCCTTTGTTTTTCAACTCTATCAGCGTTCCCACAAACAACAGTCGCTCAAGGGAATCCAGATTCCCCTCCTGCCTTGAAGCAGCAGGGTATCCCACAGATGGGAGACAGGGAGCACCACCTATGTACCCACTGCAGCCTGGACTGCAGAAACACTGCAGAGCATCATCCCTGAACACAGAACAACCACCCTGCCATGCAAGCACTGTCCTGGATGTGCCTTGTGTCATCCTGGAGTCATCCTGGAGTCAGAGGGTAAAACCAGTTCAGTGTGGTGTCACTGCTCACCCACTGCTGAGATCCTCTGTCTTTAAAAGAGCAGCACAAATACATGTGGTTTCAGGAAACTCCAGAATCACAGGGAATGGAGAAATCAAGTAAGAAACACTGGCAGGAAGGATTTGAAACTTAACAAGGGAATCTTGCATAATTAAGATACAACAAACTACAGTTGCTCTGATGAGCAGGAAAGCAAGAAACAAACGGCAGCCTGTGTGGTCCCAGGAGGGACCTCTCACCAAGGGGAGGGTAAAGGGAAAAGAAAAAACTTCTACTGGAGAAGGCCTGGATATACAACACATGCTGTCAGTTATGGCTGCAGGGAGAAGAGGAAGGAAAGCAGGGGTGGGGTGAGAGAGATGAAAACAAGTTACTGCAAACTAAAGGGGTTGCTTTACCAGGGACAAGAGGTGCTCAACCTAAAAAAGAAGGCCCAATGAAAATGGGAGGTGATGAGTCAGAAATGGCTGCACTATAGCATTTGCTTTGGGTGAGAAAACTAAAGACAAAGCAGATAAAGGGACTGGTTGGAAAAATATAAATATACACAAATCAGCCAGTCTGGGTGATGTATGTCCTGAAGTGCAATGGAAATTAACTCCCAAACTGATTGCATGACTATTTGCTGGTTTTTAAGCCACAGAGAAGAGGGAGGTACTATGTAATTGGAAAAAAAAAACCAACAGTCAAGGTACTGGTTGTTTCAGGGGGAAAAAAAAGTCAAGTCATCTTTGGCAATTATCACACCTCTGGCCTTAACTTCTCCTTCCAGTAAAGTAATGGAACAAATATTAAGAGGGAGGAGAAAATCATTAAACATCTAGAGGATAAAGGAACCATGAGCAATAAACAGCATCAGGATTATAAAGAATAAATCTTGCCAGACAAATTTAATTGCTTTTTTTGATAGAATTACAAAATTAGTGGATGAAGGGATGCAATATATTTGGATTTTAGTAAAGCATTTTGATACAGTCTCGCATATGCTCAGAATTAATTCCAATTGGCCTGGATGTGATGCCACCTCATGGCTTGAAACTGGCTGAGGGACTGTAAACAAAGGCTGATGACAACCAGCACCACACTGAGCTGGGAGGAGGCATCGTGTGAGTGCTGAGAGGAGGACTTGGGGTAGCCTGAGCTTATTTAACATCTTCATTAGTAATCTAGGAGTGAACAGCGTGATAATGAAATTCAGAGAAGATATACTAAACTGGGAGGAGTTGGTAACACCAGTGCAAGAGGAGAGAAAGAGCAGAGAGAGGCCTGGCAAGAGAAGGGAGAGAGTTCAGAGCACCAGAGTTGTGTTTGAGAACACACAGCTGATACACTCGGGGGGATTTGTACACAGGGGACTCACAGAGCAACACGAAAGCCTGCCCTGTGTCACAGGGGGTGGCAAACACAGGACATACACGTTGCTCTGTATAGGTGCAAACAGTGAGCTGCCCATGTGGGGGGCACAAAGCTTGTTCTGCCTGGGTGGTGCCAGAGCAAGGGCAGCCCAGTTGGGCACAGAGTCAGACCAAAGGAAGTAAATAAGCCTGGTTAAATGGCACGCTGAAAGTCTGTGACCATCTGAAAGGGGTGAACTCCCAACTGCACAGAGGAATTATCTGCTGTGGTTCAAGGGGATACAACCAGAAAGAACTGCAACAAAACTACAGAAAGGGAAATTCAGGCAGCAAACATGGAAAAAATTGTGACACTGAAACTTCTTAGGTGGTAGAATAATGCTCCCAGAGACAAGAAAATAGCCACACTGCCTGGCATAATTACAACTAGGCTGGACCAAATGCAAATGGACTGCAGGGAAGGATCTCACAGTGGCCAGGGGCAGATGGACTAGAAGACTTCCTAGTCTTTTCCATTAAAGCCTGTGATTTACAAAGTGTCCAGAGGCATTTGTAGGCGATTAATCTGTGTCAGAGCACAAAGCCATGTGTCTGCCTGGGTGTATGTGTGTGTGCTCAAAGCATGTGTCTGTCTGGGCATGTATGTGTGTGTGGGTGAGGTCTGGACCTGTTCCATTTTCTTTCTGAGTCTCCTTTCCTACAACAAAACCAGCAGACACCATCCCAGTTCCCATACCCCTTATACATACTGCCATGTCCCAAATCCCCCCAACTTTCTCTGTTTCAGTGGCCCGTGGTCAGAGGAAATGCCCCAGGAAGCCCTTTAAGGCTCCACGACCCCTGTGCAGTATCTGAACATGGTCCCACACGAGGTCAGTGCTAAGGGGACACTGCAGTGGGTCCCCAGGACTCACAGATCAGGGACATAAGGAGCAGCCTAAGATGAAATGCAGGCCAACAGAGCCTTGTGAAGATCTGTGCTCATATTTGGTTCTCAAGATGCCTTTGGAAAATAACTCTGTGGGGCAGACATTCCTTACGGGACATCAGCACCTGGTGCAGGTAGCAGGGACTGAACACGCTCCAGGTAGTCAGGGTATGGCAGAGTCAGGCCTTTACATTTAGCAGAACTCTGAATTCAGGGGTGAACCAATGAGCCAGACACTTTGCAAAGAAATCCCTTCCCCTTTGCTGCATTCCCAGTTCCACGCTCTCCTTACCGGCGCAGGTACATCTTCCACGGCTCAGAGAGCTTCTCCTGGACAAGGGCCTTCACTGCCTTGCCCAAGTACTGGGTTGGCTCCCCAGCCCCAGCCTGGCTGCCATCACCTTCTGTCTTAATGTTCAGCAGGTTGCCAAGGCTGGCACTGGTCTTGGACATCTGGAACAAGAACACAGACACTGAATCAGGCCCAGCAACAGCCATGGACACCCTCAGGACTGTCCCACACCAAGCTGTGTCTTCAAAGATTGTGAGAAGACAAGAAGTCTGCACAGGCTGCCCCAACTACATCAGCAAAACTTAATAACACCTCACTTCTGCATCCTCCACCCAACTATCACAGAGCACTCGAGTTCCCATTGAATATTCATGGCTCTTGTTCAGCAGTGAAGCCTCGTGTCTATTTTATACAGGGGGGAACTGAGGTGAAGAGAGGTCTCCTATTTGACTATGGAAAAGGTGTGCAGGCTAAAACAGTAATAGCCCTGTGGAGCTCCTACAAAATGCTGGTCTCTACACAGAGCTCTGGTAGAACTGGTAAGCTCAAGTTTATTTTGAGTAACCTTGTCCCTGCCCCAAGGATGTCTCCTTTTAAAGTGAGTATCAGGTATGTTGTGAGGGTGGAAGGAGGAGAATGTCATTCAACCTGGGAAAAAAATTCTGCCTCTACTTAAGTCCCTGGAAAATTCTTATTAACTTCAATAATGAAATATGTCACTTTCTGTGCTAAATGGACACATCCCCCACAAAGCAGGACTCAGACTCACAATGTGCATTTTGTGAGGCTTCAAATTGACTCTGCACAGAGAAGGTTTAGAGGTCCAGATGTGGTGTGCAGGACAGAAAAAAGAAGTCACTCAAGAGTGCTTAGAGGGAAAATTTTCTTTCAGAATAAATGCACAATTTCCCAGACCCTTTCTTGCTCTGTTGTGCTCTCGATTACCTCCAGTAACAACAGTGAATTTCACAGCATGAATAAAATGCAGGATTGGGCCCAATACTTGCACTGGAAACTCCACCCACTCGAGGATCTCAAAGCCCTTTATAAATATCAGTTAATTAAGTCTGACAGCCCCCTAAATAAACTGCAATAGGCTACAGGAATCCTGGCTATTTGAGGCTCTCTTAATGCCCCCTGAAGGTAAAGCCCCTGCTGCTGTGTGGAGACTGCAACTCTTTATGGCTGGAGTCAGAAATCCAGGTCGTCTGTTTCCACTGGGGTGCTGGGCATTCCAGTCCTGTAAAGGGCTCTTTTTCCTAGACAATGAAGGATTCCCCCACGGACACAAACTGTGCAGCAAGAGGAAAAGACAAGTGTGATGTGTTCCTGAGCAGACCGAACTCAACTCGGTTCCTTAGAATTCTTGGAATCAGTTCCTTTAATCAGTGGGTTCTACTCTTTGCTGCTTTGTGTCATTGGTTAATCCCCTTCTTTTAAAAAAAAGAACCTGAAGAACTCACAGTTTGCCCCTGTGCTACGCCTGTTTGGCACAACATAAAGAGTCGTGTGTCAGGCTGCACACAAGCCAATGCTGATTTCCAAGCATATGCTTAAATCCCATGTTATCCTGGAGATTTTCAAGTGAAGTGCCCACTGAAAGAGAATTTCCCCGATTTGGGGCCTTCAGAATGACTCAGGACCCCGGAGAGCAAACTCACTATGCACATTTACTCGCTAGAGAAAAAGCTGCATATTTGGAACCACTAAAGGGACAATACATGGGAACAAATAAGAAATTAAGTTTAAAAGGGGACATCAAAAACCCAGTGTAACAGAGAGCCCACAGAGGAGAAAAGTGACACGAAGGATAAACACAGAAATCAAACAACACAGTGAAAACCAGTGATGAAACAAGAGAGAAAGGAGGCAGGAGATTACGAGGCAAAGTCACTTTGCCCTCTCTTGAGGGTTATATGGCCTTGATGCTTGTAATGCCCAGAGCCAAGGGGTGGGCAATAGTTATGCCTGTAAAACCATCACACAGCAGAATATTAAAGCATGGCTCAAAGGCTGCCCTGATCTCTACTGCAGTTGTATGCAGCAGCAAAATTAATCTTGGTACAGTAGAATTTATCATGTGAAAGGGAAATATATATTTGAGATGATGTATAATTTAAGGAAAAAGTAAGGAAAAAGAAACTGTACATTATCTGAAATAAATATTCTAGAACACGGTAAAGGGGATTCTGTTGGACACCATTACTCACACCAGAAAGACAGGAATTGATGATTTTGGTTCAAAACTTCTAATTTTTTTCCTTCTCTTCCATAAAAACAAATTATTCTCCCCCTCCCCCAATGAAAAAAAATGTTTTTAAGTAAATAAACAAAATGAATAACTATAAAAAGAGAGCGAGAAAGAAGTTGCCAGGTTCTGGAAATAAAAATGAAAGAAAAAAAAAAAAGCAAAGGAACCTTTCGGAGCCGTCTAGAAAGGATGGAAAAAAAAAAAAAGGTGTCAGAGGCTGCAATATATTTCTTCAGCCAGTTCATTAAATTAATTCGTAAGCAGTGGCTCTGAAATTATACCCGATGAAAAATGGTCTCAAAATTTAAATGGTACAAACTCATCTTATTAGAGGCAAAACATTAAAAAACAAACGCATCTCGGCCCCCCCCCCCCGCTATCGCGGCTTTAATTTCTCGTGGTGGGGGCAATGAAAGGCGTGTGATGGATGGCTCTTACCTTATTCATAAGCGAGGATAAAAGAGATGAATTTGCCGAGACTGTGTGGCCATTTGATTCATTACTGGAACACACAAACCAACAGGGTTTAGTTGAGATGTGCACAGGGACCGGGAGCGCTCAGATTAATCCTCCTCCCTTCAAGCTGCCTCAGTCCTCACCTGCTGCATCCGTAGGAAGAGAATGATGCCCACCCTCCCCTGGGCAGGCCAAACTCGGGATAGCCAAGATGGAGAGAAAGGGAGCCCGAGGTCTGCAGGATTTAGTTCTTTAAGCTCCTAAACAGCCCAGACCACTAACTCAGTGTCCAACCCACCCAACCCACCACACTTCATTAGTTGACTCACAACCTCCCCCATGTTCTGCTCCTTCATCCCGCTAGAACTTCCCATGAATACATCCCAGAAAACCAAGGGGGACGTTGCTGAAGACTCACACTGCCAGGGACATGGGTCCCCTGGGCAGCAGAGAGGAAGGCAAGGCAATGGTCAAGTGCTGAAAGGCAGCCTTGGGATCTCACACCATCAGCAGCAGCTCTAAGTGCTGGGGTACCAGGTTTAAAGAAGGTATGGCCAGGAATGTATGAAAAGGTCAAAGTGGAGCTCACTTATCCCCAGGATCAGTTCCTCTGCCCTTTTTCCACACAGGACAATCCCCAAACACTCCTGTTCTCAGCAGATATGCCAGGCAAGTGGGACACATGTTTTGAGAAAGGTGCGTTCACATTGCACAACCATGACCATAACCATGGATCATGCCAGACCCAGACCAGAGTTATCCTGACACTGGGCTGTTTTGTGTGTCCGATTTCTCAAGCAGGTGCTTCCCTCAGACCTGGTTCAGCAGACAGACAGCAGTGCCAGTGCTGCTGCTCAGAGCGTGCTGAGGTGTGGCACTGGGCCTTTGATCAGTTCGGATCACAAGAGCAGGACTAAGGGAAAGCAGCTCTGCCAGTGGCTCATTTTCCAGAGGGGAGGTCAAGAGGTGAGGCTTTTGTCAAAGAGTCAAAAGGTGCTTGTGAGCTCAAAAAAACATCTGGAGAACATACACTTGAGGGGGACTATAATGACTATAATAACCATCCCTGCCTGCAGTTTCGGGGAGTCCAACTCAGCCCCTGTGAAACTGCCTTTCACCAACACTCCGTGTCCTTGTGTTACAGGTACAGGAACTTCCCAGAGCTCGATGCTGGGAAGAGCTCAGTGTGCCTGTCCCCTTCTCTCACCCGTGATCCTTGACGCTCAGGTCCAAGCTGTGCTCCTGCAGGGAGTCCTGACTGGTGGCAGATGATGATCCCATGGCCTCCGCAGGTTCCTGCTTCACCTGGACCGGATTGAACCGTCCGGGAGCTGCTGGTTGTCCATTCCCTGCTCGAGAAAGACACCCAAATTAAGTGCAAAATTTAAATGAAAATGTAGGTCTAAAATGAGGTTACAATGGCAAATAAGTAAGTTAAATCACTGGCACCAGTGCCTAAATGGAAAAAGCAAAGGAAAAGTGTGGGGGGAAGGGAAGTGCTGGGATTGCTGGTCAGCGTTTATTGCCAAGTTGACATGATGGGTTCTGACGTCCACTCCAGCGTGGAAATTCTTCAAGTGATAATTATTGCAAAATTATGTCAAAGTTGTCCAGGCTATGGGCCCTTTAAAGGAGAAGGGCGGAAGGAGCGTGGGGGAGACCTGATTCTCTGCACAAACTGTCATAACTAATTTGCGGGGCTGCCTCTTAAGCGTTTATTAAAGACTCTGTTAATGCTGAGGCAATGTGGCAGCTTTCGACTGCTAGTCAAGCCCCCTTCCCCGTCCCCAATCCCAGCGTTGCCGTAGCGACAGCGCCGGCCCCGACACTGCGCCTGCCCAGCAGGAGCATCTGCCCCGCCGGGGCGATCCGAGGTGACAGCGAGGGACCCGCGACCTCCCGCCACCGCCCCCGCCACGTCCCCACCGACCGGGCAGTGCTGCCCCGCGGGGAGCTCTGGGGAAAGAAAAATCCGAATTAAAGGAAGAGAGGGGGAAATAAAAAAAAAAAAAGAGGGGGAAAAGGGAGAACAAATTAAAGAGAAAAAAAAATTAGGAAAAAACAGCAAAGAAAAAAGGAGGGAAAAAAAGTTGCTGACAGGAACATGTCTGCAGAGCTTTTCTCCACAATCCCCAAGTGACTAAAATATTAATTTGCCCTCCGGCAGTACAGCTGACAGCGAGCTGCTTCTCAGACAGCAAGTGGCATTTTATTAAAAAATAAAGGAAAATAGTTTCCTCAATGACCTTTCTCTGCTTTAGGAAACAATTTTTCAAACAATAATTTTAAAAGTATGTGAAAGTTCCCCTCCCTCTTTAATCAGATCGCTTCGTCCTACTCCCCCGTTTGCTCAGCACTCCCACAGCCAGGGTCAGCAGCTGCTCCAGCCTCTCCATGCCCCAGGAAGGAGCTCCAGGGCAGCCCAATGCCATGGGGGCTGCCAGGCACAGCCTCCCCCCATGACCCCTCGCTGCCCACCAGGAGCTGACTGTGTTCAGCAGACTGTGGAGGTTCCCTGTGCTCTCCTGGGAACCCCATGTCCCTCTCTGGAAGGGCTGGGCATGGGCTATGACCTACATCAGGTCTAGGTGGCAGCAGCAAGAGCTTCATGCTGCCCCAGGGGAGTTCTCATTCCCATCTTTTATCTCCTCAGGGAGCTGCAGGGACAGGTGAAGCACAGTTTGCAAGGACTGACCAGGAGAAAGGTCCTGTTTGTGGACTGTACCAGCACTATCCCCAAACCCACAGGTGGGGCAACAGAGCTGGAGCACAGAACCAGCATCCCAGACCAGAAAAACAACAGGCCATGGGCTACAGCATCATCACCACAGGGACCAGCTAAAGCTCATACAGTCTCTGCACAGCCTGCAAGTATTGGCCAAGCTTTTCTTCATTTCCATTTTCAGTACAGTGCCTCTCTCTTTTCAACTTACAGCAAACTACACATGGCAAAACTCTTCCTTCAGCTCTGGTAAGAGCCTGCTCCTTTTGTGGGCAAAGCTGTGTTTCCTGCCTCTCTTCTGGCCAGGTGGGTATAGCCAGAATCCACAGGAACCCATGCCAAGACTGCCCTCTCCAAGGGTTAACTAGACACAACCAAGTTCACTCTCCCATTCATGTTCCTTTACTACCTCCTTCCCACCTCCAGTCCCATGGAAGTGGGAAGGAGGTAGTAAAGGAACATAAATGTCACTGGGTGGCTTCTCATTCACTCTCAGTCATCAGGCACTGCTCTGCCTCCCACCACTATCACCACTCATGGGGTAACTCACCTGCTTCAAGTGCCACAGAGGGCTTGAGTGCAGCTGCTGCCAGCCTGGCCATCATAGGAGAGATTAATCCCTTGCTAGCAGAGATCCTTTCCATTATAGATGCTGCTGGAGCTGGAGAGGAAGTAGCCGCTGGCTCACCAGATCCTGAGACTGCCTGGGATGAGGAATCTGTAGGAGCAGATGATGTTGGATTGGCGCCAGAAGAACCAGCAGTCATCAGATTAGCCGAGCTGGCAGGCAGTGGTGTAGAGACCCGACTGGGGATGATGGGGAAGAAGGATCCAGCTGTCCCAGGAAGTGCTGAGTTGGAGAGTGCCAGGGCCAAGGGTATATTGCTGGGAAGAGCCTGGGAGAGCAGGCCAGAGATCTTGGTGGCTGGTGTCATGCTGTTGGCAGCCTTGGTGGCCTGTGAGGAAGCGAGCTCGGCCGCAGAGGAGGGCGCGGCCGGGACGATGAGAGACACGGAAGACTGTTGGCTGGTCGGGGAGGCACTCAGGCTGGAGTTCTTGGAGCTCATGGCAGAGAAGTCAATGAGGTCATCGTTACTGGACTCCTCCTGCTCGTTGTCCTTGGAGCCCAGGAGAGAGGCAGGCAGGCCCAGCACTCCCGAGCTCCGGATGTGCCGGCGCTCGTGTTTGCGTTTGTGGGAGGTCATCTGGCTGGTGGAGGTGAAGGTGAAGCCACAGCCTGCCCTGATGCAGTGGAAGTGGTTGGTGGCCTTGCTGTAGACACAGCCCTCATACTTGCATTCCTCGTACTTGTAGAACTTCTTGAAGCCATCCTTGGCATAGGCATCATCTTTGATGTGGTAGCTCTTGTGCTTCTCAATGTCACACTTGTTCTTGAAGGTGAACGTGCACCCAGGTCTCCTGCAAGGGCATCGAGGACAGGGGGGTTGGCTGTGTGGGCAGGAGCACAGCCCAGCTGCTGTCACCTGCCTCCCTCTGGGACAAGGACTGGGGCCAGGATAAGACAACGGCCTGGCTGCAGAGGAGCTGAGGAGCTGTGACACCAAGGCCAGCAGAAATGCTGCCATGTGGGACAGCTGGGATGCTCACTCCCCTCAGAGGAACAGCCACAATAACACAGGCACCCTCCACTGAAAGTTCCAACCAGAACAGCAGCTAAAGGGGACTAAGGTACAAACTGTGTTTTCCTGCTCTTCCTGAGAACATGAGAAATCAATAGAAGAGCAGTTGTGCACAGAAGGCCCAGTCAGGCCCCAAAAGGGATGAGCTGGCTGGAAAAAACCCTACCATGGAAGTGCCATTAGCAGTGTATTAAGGGCCTACTTCAGCTGCACTCTGATGAGCAATGTGATCTCTTTCCCAAATGATTCTAGGATGTATTTTCTAGTGGGTATCCTCTCCTCAGATCATACTCCTGCCTTCAGAGTGGTCTCTGGAAAGATCCTGGAAATCCCATCTGCCCTGGAACATGAGTTCTCTCAGGAGCAGGACTGTGAAGGTCACAGCAGGGAAAAACCAAGTCCCTGTGCACACTCCTGAAATTCGGACTTGGTAGAAGGAGGTAAACAGAGCACACAGCTCTGAGGCAGGATTCCTCCCCCTCCCTGCTGTCTCACCTGCAGTGAAAGTGAGTGGTTTTCTGCCCGTAGAACTGGCACTCCACAGTGCCACAGTCCTCCGTGGCGCGGAACCGCTGGAACCCGTCGTTGATGAGCTGAGTGTTCTTCTTGTGGAAGTTCTCGTGGGTCATCACGTCAGAGGTGCTCGTGTAGACCTTGTTACAGCCCACCTGCCCCAGGCCAAAACAGGAGTCATCAGCACAGTGGTTTAACAGCCTGCCATCATCACCAGCAGTAATAAACACACGAGCAGCACACGTACATTTAACAGTTCCATTTGTGTGCTGCTCCTTGGAGTATTAAGTCATCACTTCAATTCCCAACCTAAAGACTGAGAGAGCAGTTGTGGGAAAAAAAAAACAACCCAACCCAACTCTCTGGGCATGAAACAGTAAGAAAAAAAGGGAGGATTGAAGGGATAAAAGACCAGCTCTGGATAATCATGCCTGCTTAGGGAGGCAGTAAGCAGGGTTCATGCTCTTAAGGAGAAGGGAAGACTAAGAGATGTTGTTACTTGTTGTTATCTTGGGGTGACATGGAATGAAGTAGGAGCTTCAACTATTTGGGGAATACAAAACTGAGTGGGAATAAGTTATTTTCTTCTTTAGTCCTTCTGAGAGGTAAGGCAGGGTGGTGCAACATGGGGCCAACCAATCTTTCGAGGCCATAATAAACAGTTTAATTCTAGCAAAGCTTACACCCAGTGTTCAGCTGGTGACTTTTTTTCCCTGTCCCTGCTCAAGACTTCCCACGTCAATAATTTTAAACTTGTGCAGCAAATGGGAATGGTGTGATGAGGAGGGAATGCTGAAAACCTGCCTTCCTCTGGGCAAACCGGGCAACTTTGCCATATTGAGTAAAAAACCACTGGAATCCCAAAACGTCCTCAGCCCTGCTGAGGGAGGATTTTTTTTTCTTTTCTTCTAGCACAACGTGTGCCAATGCCTGCACCATCTCAGAACTGAAGAGAACAAAAACACCACCCCTTAGTTCAGCCCAGGTTGATTCAAACAGGCCATAACAAAACCCATGACAAATACCCAGGAAAAAAAAAAAAAGGATCTCCAGCTATTTCCAATATTAAAGAGCCTCTCTCTCTCTGCACTGACACCTTGAAAAAAGACAGGCCCTGCACGGTATTAAAAAAAAGAATTAAACAAAAACCTCCTTAGGAATAATTTGCAATGCAGCTCTTGGTGCTAAAGCCTAAAAAAATGTCCGTTTATATAAACAACTAACTGAATTTTATCCACACCAATTATGGACATAAAGAAAAAAAAACCCCATGAGATGGATGGCACAAATTCTGCCATTTAAGCAGTATTTTCTTTAATTGGGAGTTTATATTCAGACACCTTTCCTGTAAGACACTGCTTACAAGGGCGTTATTTTACTGGAAGACAGTGGGCACAGGGTGGAATTAGCCATATATAGTTGTGTAAACGAGGGTCTCTATTTGAACTCAGAGTGACTTGAAGCTGTGAAACACTCCTTGTACTCTAAAAAAAAATTAAATTCTATCCTGCTCAATTGAAGAAACTAAACAATCAATATTATGGAAGTGTAACAGAAAATGTCCTCAAGAGCAAGTCACATGAAGTTCCCAATTTATCAAATGCTGTAAGCACATGCTTCAACCAGCCCCTATTCAGGACAGAACTTGAGTGCATGCCTAACATTTAAGTATGTGCTTAAGCCCCATTGACTTCAGAAAGCTTACCTGACTTCAAGTTAAACATATGCTCAAGTCTATCCCAGCAAAGCATTTAAGCATGTGATTAAGGCCTTGTGACTTTAACTGGGATCTTAAACTGCTGGGACAGGGCAGGGACTGAGCCTGACTCTTCTGACCAGAAAAGCTGCCACCAAGGGTTGCCTGGTCCCTCTGTAACTACAGCACATTCTCAGGGCAATGGCTTAGGCCACAACTCTGATGAAACGAGCACATGTCAAACCCTTGAATCTGAGGAACAATCAGGGTGAGACCCAAACAATGTGGTGTGTCTGTGTCTAGAACAGTGAGGGCACCTCAGAGACAACTGTGCAGCAGCTCCAGCTCTGGCTGTGCCCTGGCTCCTGGAACATGGCTCCAGTGGACATCACACACAGGTACCACTGGTGGGGGAGATGGAGAACCCGGGGGGTTAAGTCTAAGTATGTGACATTGAGGTTTAATTACTTTAGAAATTGATTATGGAGGAAATTAACCCGGTGTTGAAGGGCAGCTGTGTCACAGAAAAGTCTGATTTCAAGGGAGGAACAGATCAGATTTGAGTGGAGGCAGAGGTCCCTGAAGCTTGGAAAATGGGACTTGCTTGGACAAATGAAGTCCAAGACTGTGAGAAAACCTTAAGACCTGCTTTGCCTCACTGCATGGACAAGGCTTCTAACAACAGAGAATGGGGCTTCCCTTTGCCCTTCCCAACACTTGGCAGGGCAAGTGCAGTGAGGACAGGGCACGGACTCTTCAAAGGGGCTCCTGAATCAGAAGCAAGCAAGACAGGCTATGAATGCCCCCCTGAATGTCACCCCTCTGCCTCAGAAGTGTTGGCCTGAACTCAAGAACCCTTGAAGAGCACCGCAGGCAGGACAGGGCTCCAGCAGTGGCCCTGGCTGTGCCCCCATTACCTGCATGCAGTGGTAGTGTGTGCTCTTGCCGTTGAGGTGGCAGCCGTGGTAGTACACGCTGCAGTCGTCCAGGGGGCTGAAGCGCATGAAGCCGTGCTGCAGGGAGTTATCCCGCTTCTTGTGCATGTTGTAATGCCGGATCACATCCTGCTTACTGGTGAATCTCTGCAGAGGGACACAGACAGACACACACGCTGAGACTTGTGGTGGCAGTGGGGGAGTAATCCCAGGGCAGGGTGGGTTTTGTTGTTGTTAGTGGGACCAGGAGTTTAAAGCTTGGCAGTAATCACCCCAGGAGAGTCAGGCTGAAGAGGAATCGTGTGCATCTATCTCCTTGGTAAAGGGAAAGTAAACACGACACTGGGGTGATGTCCAGAACCAGCTCCCTGCAGCTTTAAGACTGCAATTTTTCTAATATAATTTTAGCTGCTCCTATCTCAAGAAGACCTATAGATAGAAAGCAAACCAGTGAACTAAACAGGCTGCAAGAGAGTAACCCAAGCTTCCAAATCACTCACTGTAGTGGTTAGCAAGACACTGGCTGCCACACTCATGTCAGACTGGGAAAAACACTCTGCTCTTTCACACTGTTTTCCCATTCTAAGTCTCCTGCCTCCCCTACAGGGTAGGATAACTTTATTAGGAAAGCAGGGACACACAACTGCCTTCCAGTCACAGAAAAAGATGGCAGTAGAGCTCAGAACTAAATCTGTATGACCAGAATATCCTTTTAATCCTCTACCTGCCTGAAGGAATGAAGGGGTACCCCACTGTCGGAGCAGGCTAAGTGCCTTTAAAATGAAGCTTTTCATTTCTATTTCCCACAGACATCAATATTTAACACTGAAGGTGGGAAAGTAAATCTGATTTTTTTAAAAGAAATCAATATCCATTTATTTTGAGGAGTAATTGAAAAGGCCTGTATTCTAATGTTTAACAACTTTTCCAGTCTCCCTCATAGGAAACAAATGATTATCGCTTCCACTCTTTCCTCCTATAATATCAATCCTGATCAATCTTGCTGGTATTGGCACGGGAATATAGGGATATAGATTTCAACAGAAATCCCTTGGAGGCTGGAGGTATGATTTCCCAGGGCGTACATACAGGATTGCTATTGCCAATCATTGTTAATTTGTGCCCACTTATTACAGAGCGTTACTTATTCTAAAATATATCTCAGCCATAAAATAATTTGCATTTTAAAAAGCAGCCTAAATCCTTATTCCCTGCGAGACCAGACAGTTCCTTTGCAAGCAGCTTCCAGACTCCTTAGGAAATAATCATGAGGCCAATCATAATAATAGGTTTTTCTGTTTTTCCATCCTCTGTGTTTCTCTCTTTCTGGTGCAGGGATATCCATGGCACAGTTGGGACAGACTCATTTCCATTACTTGATGCTGGGTAGGAGGACACTGAGTGCATCCCAGAGAGAAACTCTCCTTTGATCAATAGAAACCCACAGCCAAGCTCAGCAGATCCAGATCGACTTCCTCTGCTGTGGTCAGGCTCATCCCTTGGAGACCCAGAGGTCTCCCGGGGCAGGGCTGAAGTTGTGCCTGATGCACAGCAGAGGCCAACCCTGGGATTCCCACTTACACACCAGCCTGACCACAGAAATGGCAGTGTCAAACTCCTGGACCTGGGATGAGGGTAAACAAACACAGCACGTGACCCGCTGGCCTGACGTGGATCCCCTGGCAGTTCTCCCAGGAATTACAGCATCGCTCCTGCCCCCGCGCCTTCCCCACAAATCCCGGACCGCCGCTGGTCTCGCTGCCTGTTTTGTTGCAGATACTGCTGCTACAAAGTCACTCGGGCAGCGGGAGGGAAAGGGACAGACTAACAGATCAGCATTCCCTGTTTCAGGCACAATTTGTAACACAGCACAATTTATGCTCTTGGTTTCACTGATATAAATCTGGAGTAGTTCCCAGTGACTCGAGCTGATCTATATTCTGCTCTTCCTTGTAGCGGTCTGGCTTTGGTTAAATGGTATTAGATTGAGTTAAACGGGAGCAAAATAGAGTTCTATTAAATTCAGAATATATCCTGTCCTCTTTCAGAGCAGGAAAGTGAAAAGGCATGTGTGTGCACGGGGGAGGACAGCACAGGAGGACACACACCTCCCCCCCTGCCCCGTGTGCTCAGGGGGCTGTGCTGGTCACTCCTGAGCAGGGTTTTTTTACCTGGTAGTTGCACTCGGGGTCGAGGCAGTGGTAATGTTCTCTGTACTGGTATGCACAGTGTATGTGCCCACAGTGCTGGCTGCCCGAGAACCTGCAACAGCAGAGCAGGGGAGAGAATGAATGAGACACTGTCCTGGCAGCAGTGCCTGTGAGCAGGGTACAGATAAAGTCCTGTTTTCATCCCACATGTTTATGGCATTAAACCCCATCTCCTTTATCCCCCCCAAGGATGGTGACCCTCCCGCCTTCCCTTGCTTATTTGTCACTATTTAAAGGTGCTTCTTGAGCCGGATCATTCAGGTCTTGTACATCCCTAATCTGTTTTTCCCCTTGAAATTCATCTTCGTTATCTAAGTTGTTTACTCGGGAAGCACAAAGAAGGAGGGTTCCTTGAACTAACCATCACACAATTCTAGAATTCTCATGTGGGGGTTTAGATACCACAGCAGCAAGTGTCAGAAATCTCCCATGACAGAAGGAGACAAATAAAACATTGGGCAAATACGGATTTGAAATTTTCAGTCTAAGCCCACCTAGCAGGACCTCAGAAAAGCTGCAGACAGCAAATTTGAAAAACTCCAGACATACAGGGTGGAAAAAAGACCAGAAGTGCCATGTAATACCTACATACAGTCAGTACATCTAATGTACTGACTGACAGACATACCAGGAATTGGCACAAGGGGATGATCCAGTAATGGGGTAATCAGTGCAGTGAACTCTCTCATGTATATTCTAGAGGACCATGGAAGAGCTGAAGAGCTTGAAAGGGAAAAGCAGTGGAGAGAAGGGGACTCAGAGGGGAAACATTCAAAGATAAAGTACCATCTGCTCAAAGGTTCCTCAAAGGTTCCTCACGTCACTTAGTGCTAAACACAGCAGGAGTGCATATGATAAAGGGCATGGGAAAGAAACAAGGAAGGGCAGTGGATAGAAAGGGAAAATGAGAGGAGTGAGGGTGTCCTGGAGAAACTGAAGAACGGGGCAGGAGGAGAAAAGATTATGGATCATCATAAGGTGAGGTAACACCAGGCTACAGGATAGAAAAATTCAGGATGAAAAGCAATACTAAATAAGGCATTTCTGAAGCACAGTAAGGAAGAGGAGGTCAACTGTGGAGACAGCAGGGCCTCTAGGAGATGGAAAGGGGACTTAATTGACAGAAAAGATAGACATTGCTAAAAAATTAAATGACTTCTTTGCCTCAGCATTCACAAAGGGAGACAGGGACAGATGCCAGGAGCAGACATGCCTTTCCCTGGGGAAGGAGAAGAAATACTGCAGGAAATCAGGATCACGTCAGAACAGGTGATTGAGAAACTGGAACAAACCTCAGCAGCAGGAGAAGAAACAAACCACAAGGCAAACGGCAGGGCTGGCTGCACAAACAAAGGTGTGGAGCCCAGGGCAGAGGGAGCTGCTCCTGCTCAGTGCCTGGGCAGCTGCAAGGCTCGTCCAGGGCAGGGGCAGAGTCACCCTGGCACTGACCAGCACAGGGAGCCAACTAGTCCTGCCAGTCCAGGCCTTCATGTCAACAGCACCACCAGCAGCTCTTAAAGGAAAGGAGCTTTAAAGGTAAGAGAGAGTAAAGGACTGTGTGAGGCTGGAGAACTGTGGGTGCAGGCCAGGCAGAGGGAAAAGGAAGATAAAAGACCTTGCTGACAAATACAGAAGCAAAGCAGGCCAAAATATTATCAAAAATGAGGATGCAAAATGACCAGAGATGCCAAGTGGAGTGAAAGAAGGGCCAGACACTGAAGAGATCTGGCTATGGGATGATCTCAGTTTCAAAAACACCAGCTAAACAAGCACTCCAGCACTTCCAACTCCTACCCTCCCTTCCACGTGCCACAGAAAGGTGTGTGTGGTGTCTACAGCACAGGAAGGGAGAGGCAAGTGTTCCACCAAACCCTGTGCTTGGGGAAGGAGGGAAGCAGCAAACCCAGCACAAAGGGGAAATTCTGCTCCTTCAGTCCGTAAGGTTGGGCTCCTAAAGGGTTATATTCATCCTGTGTTTCTTCTGACACTTGAAACAGTTCAAAGCTATTAATTTTTAAAGCACAGCATCTGTTTAGCTTTTTCATAACAGGAAAGCTTACACACCACACACTCACTTACATGCAGACACACGGGCACATTTACATGCACAGACTCAGGTACATCAACACCCCTCTGAATTTACATGAACGTACCCACAATTTCCATGCACACAAACAGACACAAACACACCTGAAACAGGAAAACTCAGACCACCTCATCGCACTGATATGCAAAGCCCAACTCCTAAATTGTCCATACAGGCCCTGTAGATTCATTTGCCCAAGAACAACACATTCCCTCTTCCCTCACTTTACTTTTTTTTTTTTTTTTTGGCCAGAAAGAACTAGTCTTGATCTGGCAAGAGTTGATAAATAAATAATAATAAAAATAATAAATAAAGAAGTCAGCATGCTTAGAGAGTGTTTACAGACTCATTACTCTGTAACGATGATATGAAAGAAAAAAAAAAAAATCCACCCCAATTACAAGGGGGGAGGAAACCCACACAGAAATAAATATTTAAGCAAGTGCTGCCAGAAGCACCATCTGCTGAGGCACTAATAATAATAATAATAATTTTTTCTGTGGTCTTTTTTTTTTAATTATAAATATACAGAGGGGGGAGGCAGGGGGAAAAACAACCCAACCCAAACTAGCTAAGTAAGAGGTTTTGTTTTGTTGTGTGAGAGA
Source organism: Pipra filicauda (assembly GCF_003945595.2). NCBI lineage: Eukaryota > Metazoa > Chordata > Aves > Passeriformes > Pipridae > Pipra > Pipra filicauda. Next base: position 3,771,385 of record NW_024104620.1, read on the forward strand.
ATGGATTATCCCTGGGCAGCTTTTGGCAGTGGCTTTGGCAAACTCATTAAGCTAATTATGCAGTACAGACATAAGAGTGTCGTGTCTCTCTCCCCCCACCCCTTGATTTTAAGGCTTTAAACTGTTTTTAAAAATGTGTGTAAATTGAAGGGAAGTGGCTGTGCTGCCAACGGGCGGCTTGCGGAGCCTTTTAAGCAGGATGTGGTGTCCCTGAGGTATCTCACGAGCCTCCCCCAGCTACTGCCTGACCCAGGGGAGGGGGCTTGCAGAGCACCAAGAGCACTGGATGTGGCTCTAGTGTTTATTTACACAGTTCTCTGCTAGAGAGGGGAACAGGGGACAGAAGGGTGCCACCTCCTCTCCCACTGCAACCCCTGCAATTCCTGCAATCTCAGAAATGCTCCTTCTGCCCCATGCAAGGAGAGGTTTAAATCCCTGCTTTCCTTCCCATACTCTCTCCCAAGGCAGTGAGTTGCCACATGCTTGAGGAGCTGCATGTGGTGGTGCAACTGCCCTCTCTTCCCATGGGGTCTTCTGCTTCCTCCTTCTGTATCTGGGATTTGGGCAAAAGAGGAAAGGAAATCACCTCCTGTTCCACTCTTCAGCTAAGGGAGAGAGAGTGCTGTTCCAGTTCTCCTGATGTGCCAAGATCTCCCCCTGTACCCTCCTAGCAGCTGACTGTCTCCCACGGGGAGACTCTCTGTAGACTCTGGCAAGGTGGGAAAGCACAATACACATTCCCCTCCCCTCTTGTTAATAAGTGCTGGTGGGAGCAAACCCCTCAGCTTTATTTCTGGAGAGAAGTGTTTGCTTGTTTCCCTGACTGGTGTCTGTCCGGGTACAAGGGGCTTCCTTGTGAGCTTTTTTCACAGTACAGATGGAGGATTCAACAGGCCTAGGGCAAAGGCTGATGGACCCTTTACACCAGGAGCTCTGAACCAGGCAGGTGCTGTGCAGTAATCTCCTCTGTCCCTCTGGCTCTCATGGCATTGCTCACTCTGTCTCCCCACAACCACCCTGGGCTCCCTCTCAGCATTGCTCAGTCCTGACCTAAGCTCTCCCACAGCTGGGATAAGGTGCCCTACTCTGCACCTGATTCAGGGAAGGTTTCTCATACAAATGAGCTGCAAAATTTTCTAGGATAAAAATCTCACGTTGATGCCAAAAGCTGCCTAAACTCAGGTCACTCGTGGATGCCTCCAGCCTAGATTCTCAGAAGTGAGATGTTCTCTGCTTGCCTCCTGCAGGCACTGGACACAGCAGGGGAAAAAGGCTGGAGACAGTACAGCAATGGGCAGAAAGAACAACAGTCAAGAGGCAGCATTCCCATTTAAATCCTGGGCTTCTGCAGTGAAACAGTTTTCCACTATTTGTCACGAAGTCTAACAGCTCTGGGGAGTTGAGCATGCTCTTGGCATGCTTGAACACCTCTCACAGCTACTGCTCTCCCAAGCAGGGCAGCAGAACAAGTACAGCTGCCAAGGGAAATGGAAGTGCCAGTGACTGGTTTAAACACTTGATCCAGATGGACAAAACTTCGTCTCTCCCACCACCAGTCCACCCTCTTACATCCAGCCCTCTCCCCAAGAAAGTCAAAAGTTTTGCCTACCTGGCAATATACTTCTGGTAAATATTTACATCTTCGCTGACGGCTGGTTTGTCAGTGGGTAATCCATTCCTAAGGAGAAACACACAGGGCAGAGCTGGTTAGCAGGGACAGGGCACTGCCTAAACTCCACACACCACTGACACACCAGGAGAGAGTGCCCAGGGAGGAGCACCAGAAAAGACATCCATAGGTTTAACCTCCCTTCCCCTTTCCCTTCCAATCCTGTACCTCCTTCTCCAGGGAACCACACAGTCAGCCTACCACCCCTCCTGCATGTTCCTTCTTTGCAGGACCCAGTGCAGTTTGTTGGAGAAATCAAGATCAACCACAAAACGCTGTTTCTACAGAAAAAACTAAAAATCCCTACGCAAACAAGAGATGGCCACATGAAAACACCTGAAAGCACCTGGCAACGCTGCCCTTGTGTGCACGGTTCAACTGAGGGAGAAGAGTTGTGAGCTCCTGCCCATTTCCTGTGGCCAGGAGACACCCTGCGCTGTGACCAGCACTGGAACCATGGCTCCAGCCCCTGACAGGGCTTCAACTGCCTCTCTGTTTCACAGACACCCCAAAACTCCAACAGACAGATGGAGCAGCAAAGGTATTTACGTACTTTAATCAATGAGAAAGCCAACCCAACTGTCACATAAGCCTGGGTTATTTTACATCATTAGTAAGCAGACAAAAATAACATCCTCAGTGAGTTCAGCAAGAGAGAAAACGAGATACAGGGCCAGGCTCCAGCCTACCCAAGAGGCAGGGGCATACCAAGGCCACCCCAGACAGGCTGTACACCATCTCCCTTCTCCTCCAGTGCTCCTCGTGACAGCCCGGTTTAAACAAGGACACTTTCGCACAGAGTTCACTGGAAGGTAGATTAGTTCAGGGCAGGTTAATAGCATTAGATGTCAGAGAGTTTAAACCCATGGCAAGGGGGTATGTGCATATGTGTGAGAGTAAGGGGTAACTCCTGCCAGGTCATTTGAACCAAGTGGGCACTGAGAATGGACAGCCAGGGCCCAGATACCACAGTCAGTACTTCCTCCACCAGCTCAACTAATGGGATGGGCTGCTGTCTTTTATCATGGAAGCCTGTATCTGGAAATTAGCCTGAAGGGGAAGGGCCCAGAGCCCCTTCTGTACTCCAGTGTGTGATCGGGACATGGCAAGTGCCAGGCTGAAGGCCCTGGTCACCTCCACCCCTGCTGAAGCCCCATGTGGCCCCCTGTGGCCAGAGCAGGGATCACCATGGTGCTGCAAACCCACATTTGCAAGAGGCAGGAAATGAGCAAGAGAAAGGAAATCAAACTGGGATCCCAGTGCATCACCACCGCAGATAAGAGGCTCGCAGCCCCTCAGGCACAGCTCTAGGATGGCCACTGAACTCCAGGCAGCTGAGCTTTCTGAAGACACTTCAGGCACAGAGTCCCTGGCCAAGTCACCCATCACAACAAGGCACTGTGCCTACAGGAATATTTACAACAGTGTTTTTTAGTAACAGGAGTCCCTGCCTGCCATCTGGAGCACATACAGGTTCATCCTGAGCGGGAGCCAGATGCAAATGTTAATAATCCTCTGCCCTTTCCCATACACCTTAACCATGGAGTTCCCAAATCTGTCTGCAGGCACTTGATAAACGACTGTTTCACATGGAAGACAGGTGTCATTACACAGCTCTGCCTTCCAGGTGGGGAAACATGGAAAGTGGGGAATGCACACTTGCTTGGGACTGCAAAGAGGATTCAGCCCAAGGCCTCCTAGGTCCATATGTCAAACACAGAACAGACTTCCTCCTTATCAGAAGGCAAAGTAGAAGGGGGTGTGTGATGGCACTTGCCACAGAAGTGCAGGACAGAGGTCCTGGACTTATTACAAATGACCCCATGAGATTCACAGCTCACAGCAGCCCCAGGTCCACAGTGAGAAACAAGTAAATCCAAACCATGACAAGAAAGCAGAGAAGTCCCTCCTCCCTCTCTTTGCAGCCTGACGTACATATGTATCTCTTCTACAGCTCCCACCTCTGGAAGCCACATTTAAAACGTAATCCAAGGTTTGGCAAGGCCTTCAGATATGTCCATTGAGTCATGGCATCGCTGCAGAGATTGCTGGCAACGTGTGTGTAGGAGGCTATTAGTGGTAATTGGGCTAATGAGTTTGCCCAGTCTGAGGGGTAATTGAATCACCTCTATTTGTGTATGGAACAAGAAAATTGAGAAGATACAGGCCTGGCCCCACAGAAGTATGTATATGGTTAACTCCCATGAAAATTGATGGGAATTAGGCACCAAAATGTCTTCTGAGTTCTGGGACAAACCAGCCCATCTTGCCCCATCTTGCTAACAGTGAAGTCAGCAGAGTCTTGCCATTGAGTTAAATGGAAGCAAGAATCAGGTTCTCCTACAGACACATCTGGATGTCCAGGGAACTGGAGGAAGGAGAAAGTAAAGCAGTTCCAACCTTGACCTTAGAGTGCTGACAGCACCATGTTCCCCCCTCTTTCATTGTAACATATGGACTTAGGAGCCAGTGGACTCTGGATTCATGGCTGTGACTGCTGATGGCAGATCACATCCTCAGTGCAAATAAGATAGAGACGTAGGGTGTTAACAGAGAAGACACTTCAGCAGAGAGCAAAAATTACACAGAGTAATTATCATCCCAGGAACTGGGACTGCCCACTGACCCACACACAGACTTCAGTATGAGCCCCCACTAGTACACAGATAAGAAAAGTAGGAGGACACTTACTTTACTGTAGAGACTGTTCCAGTTGTGATGGAGTCTGTCTTGGAGAAGGTTGATTTCAGGTACTCAGGAGTGTTGAATGGCAATGAGACGGACTGTTCTGGCCCGGCCACGGGAGTGCTGCTGGGGGTGCTGGCGAGGGGAGCAGGGGCCAGGCTGGGAGCTGGAGCTTTTACTGGAGTGAGCTTCTGAATGTTCCTCACATCATACTTGGAAGGCCGGCCTACCTTGCCCGTCTTGAAGGCGATGGCTCCTCCCATATCTGGGCTTCCTTCTCCAGGCTTGAAAAGGTGCAAGTACTTGACGTTTTCTAGGTCATACTTGGAGGCCTTCTTGTACGTGTTGCCGTTTTGTGGCCTGATGCTCTCACCCGTCTTCAGCTTCTGAATGAAGAAGTCGTACTTGGAGGCCCGTGACATCAGGCCCTGCATCTGGGAGCTGCTGGGAGAGGGCAGCGGCAGGATGGTGGCTTTGGTCTCCGTCAGCAGGGAGGCGTCTGGACCTGGCACCCGAATGGGCTGCGCCAGCACCGAGGAAGGTTCTTTGCCCAGCTTGGGGCCCAGCTCCTCGGACTTGGCCAAGTGCATGGGCCACGAGAGCTGCTCCCCGGCCTTCAGCTTGCGGATGTACTCCTCGTACTTGGAGAAGCGGGCGCGTTTGCTCATGGCGTCCTCGCCGGGCAGCGTGGCGGCGGCGGCGGCCTCTGAGGTAGCGGCGTTCAGCTTGTCGAAGCTGATCTTGCGGGCCAGCTCGTCCCGCATGTTCTGGTCGTCGTAGCCGAACATGCCCAGGAACTCGTTCATGGTGGTGGCGGCGTAATCCTGCAGCGACGACGCTTCCCCTGCGGAGAACCCGCGGCACGGAGTCAGGCACGGCGCTGGATTTCCCTCTCCTCCCATACCAGCTCCAGTAGCGGGGACGGGGGGAGGAAGGGGAGAGGGGAACATGATCTACTGACGTTTGGCTCACTTGTTAGGTTTTACGACTCTTAAATTAATTTGTTTAAAAAAAAAAAAAGTAATTAATACTGGGGTAAAATAAAAAGAGTTCATCAATGCCAGGAAAATCAATTTCCTAAATGTTCTAGCCGATGGCTTTTCAGTACATTAAACAAAGTTTCATAAATGTCTCTGCACTCTTGCCTTGGCCTAATATGAAGAAAAAGTAATTTTACTGGAAGTGAGACCGATGCCAATATGCCGAGGTTTGTACAGATCTGTCCTTGTGTGTGTTTGTATATGGAAGGAGGGGCACGGAGAATGGTGTGTCTGTGTGTGTAAGGGGGGGACCACGTGAAAATGTTGTGTGTGTTGGACAAGAGCAGGGCTGAGGGCAGGCAGGGCAGCGTGGTGTGAAATGGTAAGGGACAGGCAAGGCAATGTATGGGGTGGAGCAGGAGGACGGCAGAATGGAATCCTGCAGAGCAGAAGGGAAGCAGCAGAGGTGGACATGAATTAAGGCAGGGGAAGAGCAACAAAGGCTGTGCATGAGAAGCTTGGGAGTGAGGAGTGGGGAGAGGGGAATGGAGAAGACAAGGCAAGACAAAGACAGGACAGCTCCCCACAGCTGCTGCAGTCCTTCCCTTCCCTGTCCATTTTGTAAGGGTTCACACAACTTGCTCCCTTCTTTCTCAATCCCAATGACTGGGCAGCTTTCCATGTGCAAAGGGGCCGCAGCAAGGGCTGTGAAAACCCACAGGCAGGCTCCTGAGCAGCCAGGAACAGCTTCCAGTAAGACCAGGAAAGGGGAAAGTCCATACAGGTGAAAAACAGGTAAGGAACAGCGTTCTCTCCATCAGGATTTGGAGCGAGGAGAGAAAGAGCTGTTGTCCCGGGCCTCGGAAAGGGGGAGAATGTCTGTTCTCTGGAGTGTGGGTTGGGGAAGGGGCAGGAAGGGGTTAGTCTACCTGAGCCTGAGATCACAGGGTGGAAGAATGAGCAAAAGCTGTCCTTCCTTGGGTCTCTCCCTCCCTTCCTCCCTCCCCTACTCCCTCAGGCAGTTTCGCAGGCCACCGCGATGGGAAGAACACACATCTGGAGGTCACCCAATATCAGTGTAAAGGAGGAAATAAAGATTGCTCTGACGTGCCAGCTTGGACTCATTTAGGCTTCAGTCTGACACAGCGCTCCTCCTCCTCTCCCTCTTGCTTTCTCCTGCAGAGTAAAGATTTACTGTGTGCAGGAGTCCTTCAAACCTCCCTCGTCATCTTTTCCAAACACTCACACTGGCTCTCGTGGGCAGGCACACTCCTTCCCAGGGAGCCAGCACAGGCAAAGTGCAGAATGGAGGTTTTAGGCACTGGGTCCTGCTCAAACCAAACCAACACTGCCTTGAAATAGAGGAAAAGGAAAGCACCAAGACAGCCACAGAACAGGTCAGCAGATCCAAAAGATCCATAGGATCTGGGGGACCTGACAGCCAGGTAGGCACATCCACCAGAGCATTTCCACACACACAAGAGCCTGTCAATGAGCACAGTCGAAGTCCAATAGCCATCAGCACCACAGATCAGTTTGCACAGGACTCTGCAGAGGAAGAGACTGACTGCAACGGGCACGGAATGGGCAGGACCATGAAGGTCACATTCCTGCTCCAGGACTGCCCGGAATGGCTGTGCTGCTGCAGCACAAGTGCTGCTGTGCTGGGGCCTGTCTACGTGGTACTGGAGGGAAGGCAACAGTGAACAACATCCCTGGAGCCCGTGAGGGGAAGGACAAAGCCACACCTGCTAAGTGCTGGAATCTGGCTTAGCCCCAAACGACCTTCCAGTTCTGGGCACTTAAGCCCAGCATTCTGCGTGGGATTTGGGATGCCTGACTCCAAAATAAACACCATGTTAGCCACAGGATGAGTGGCAATGCCCCTGCAGTGTCAGGCTCCGGCTGTAGCACAACCTCATGGGTTGGTATTAATCAAATGCAGAAACATGCCCACAGTGTCCAGTAACAAGGCCTGCCTGAAGGACAACTTTATCTTTCACACACAGGCATATTAAATGATTTCATCCTGCTGTAAAGCAGTTCTCCTTTTTACCTCTTTTTCCTCTCTTCCCTACCTCAATTTCAGTGTAACCCTATGACCCAACAAAAGTGAATAAACCCATGAAATCCCTACTGGGTCTAACACTTCCCTGTTTCTGTTAAATCTGCTTTCCCTGTTCTGCTTTTCCCCTGTTTTTGGACCAGTAAAACAACTCCCAGCCCCACTCATAATTCCCTGACTTCGAGCACTGCACAGAAAACCTCCAGCCAGCCTGTGCCAAACTGCAAGGGGAGAAAGAATAGCACAGAGGGGCTCTGATATGAAATTAAACTATTAAGTGTGATTTTTACTAGCTTTAACAGCTGCAATGAAAGTCAGTCAGTGGGTCTCGTCTTTAGTACCATGTGGCTACACCTGAATTGGTGCAATTAGATGCAAACCCCAAACCTATAGGAAAGCTGGGGGGGGGGGGATCCAGACCTTTTTTTGAGGTATATTTTGGTACATTTGAGGTACATTTGACTTTGTCCTTTGCAAAGTCTGAGTTGGAGTTCAGGTTTCACTATCCTGGATTTAATTCCCCAAACCACCTTGCATTCTGCTTTTCCTTTGCCCAGATTTGGTTCCAGACGATCGCAACACCCTCCCTGATCAACAGCTTTGCTGGTGCTGCTCACTCTTTCCTCATCCAGATTTGAGATGAAAGCCTGGCCAGCTCCCACTGCTCACTGCCTGGGAAGTGCAGCTTCTTTCAGAATCACAGAATCATTCAGATTGGAAAATACCTCTAGAATCACTCATCCCGTGAGCCCAACACATCCCCTAAAGTCAAGGGGGTCACTTGATAGCTCAGGCACCCAACCTGAAGGGTGGAGGCTCTTCTAGTGGAGGCACCTTAAGGCAGGGAGTGGGCTCACCAGGAGCAGGGTATGAGACCCAGCCAACTCACTTCATGTGCATTTTCAACCAGCAGTGAAGAGCTAATTATCATTACCTCATCATCAGAAACCCCCCCTCACACCCACACACAGATAAAACCGAGGCAGGACAGAAGTTGGGAAACACATCCCTGTGAGGAGTGCACAGCCCTGGAGGCCTCAGGAAGCACTGTCCCTGTGTTTTCCTCCCCCTTCCCTGCACTGCATTTTTGTCTCCTTTCCTATGTGATAATAAAAGGGCTCCCTCTCCCCTTGCCGCTGCTCTCCATTTGTGGGCATTGCCAAAGAGCAGAGATCTGTGTGTCTCAGAGCAGCTATCGTATCACAAAGGATCCCAAGCTAGCAAAAAAGGCGCTAAAAATAGCCTGCAGCAGCACACTATATATGGAAGGAAAAGCAAAACAGCCCAAATGGAGTGCAAGGTCTGGATACTGGGGGATGGGACATCCCAGCCAGGGCGCTGTCCTTTATTCTGCTTGGGAGGGAAAACACGCAGACTTGGGGGATACAGGATGATGAGCAAGGAACTGGCACTCGTCATTCACGTTCTCCCAAGTGGAGTCTCCTCAGGAAATTATGAAGAGAAAACCCCCCTGGTTAAAAACAGGGCCATAGAATATTCCAAGAGACTTAGCCAAGAGGCTAAGAAAAGAAAGGCAAGTCTGAAAGCTTGTACAGGGGGACGCTCCTGGTGACTACTTTAGCCCACTATGTAACAGGCAAAGTAAGGAACACGGGACTGTGTAGGAAAATCTCCCTGGGCATGTGCGTCAGGGAGGGACTGTGGAGAGGGATCTCTGTCACTGACTGCACAGAGAGAGCTCGGTGCTATATATAAATGTGCTCAGGGCAGTATGGACCCATCAGTGGGCAGGAGAGGGTGCATGAATGAATGAAGAAACATATCTGCACGTCCAGATCGGCTTCTGACACCCATCTCCTGACAGACACCAGCTTTGTGGCTCCTGAATGTGATTCCCAGCTGGACCAGGGAGGAGATGCACACGGCAAGACTGAGCCCTGACTCCCGAGTTCCTCGTTTCCAAGGGGAGGCTCAAAAAGAAACATGCCCTACATGCACGTTCTCCATCTTGTTGCAAAGCATGAGGCTTGAACAGCATGGACTTAGTCCCTCGTGCACAACAAGCCTCACAGTCTGAGCCTGGAAAGAGACAAAGGTGGCCAGGATTTGTCATCAGACCACAGGAGGTGCTGGTGGAGGACACAGGCAGTAGCTGAAGTCCCATAAAGTGGACAATGTGTGTACACACCACAGCTCCAGGAAGCAGGAATCCTCAGCCCCATATAATTAGGATCACTTTCTTCACTGACCAAGAAAGCCATTAGATGTAGGGTTTGGTTTTCTGTGTGGCTCCTGCTTTTAACCCAAGCGTCCAGCTGATCAAAGCGTGGGCTCAGTTTTAAATGCTGCTGAGCACAGCCAGCCCTGTACCCTCTATGTCCTCAGAGGGAGCAACTAGTGCTCAGAACCTTCAAAACCAGGTTTCTGCAATGACTCCCCAAAAGCCACACTGACTGGGAGGGTAGAGCTGTATTCCTCTCCTTTCATCTGACTCCTGCTACCCTCCAACTCCCAGGAAAAAAGCCTCCTTTTTGGCACAGGTAGTTCCAGATCTCATTGGAATAAGCTTAACTTGCACCCAGTACCACCAGGTCTGAGAGGACTTGGTGACGAACAGTTTAAAATTAATTTCCTGAACACTGACAGAATAAAAAAAGGAAAATAGGTTTGTCCTTTCCAAAGCAAGGGATGTTTCAGTTTGTGCTTTTCAGGGAAATGTTGCAAATGACATTTATAACAGGGTTCTCGCAACAGACGCTCAGACGTGGCAGCACGTCTGTTTGCAAGTCAAATCCCACGTGGCTGTAAATGTAAACTGGACCCCGCGTGTGCCATTACCTGCCTTAGACAGAAATGAGGCTTCAGCCCCCCCTGAACACTTACACGTTTTTGCATAATCCCTTGACAACACAGTCCTGCAAAGGCATTTAACTGAGATCTCCTACCCCAGTAAGAAACCTCAGCTCCTTTTCATTTTCCCCAGTTTGGCAACATTTTTTTTACATTTAAGTTCCCCTCCTTTTAGTTTCCATAGCGAATAAAAGCTGCAAACGGCGGCGGGGGGGGGTGGTGGTGGTGGTGCTAGTGTGAATTAAAACAAACTAAAAACAGAGTCCAGGCACAATCACCTTGTGTCTGGGAACGACAAGGGCTTTCCTATCAAAGGAAACTGAAGGTCACACTTTTCCTCATTGATCTTGCAATGTTTGTTAATTACTCTGTCACTGATGTGGCGAAGGATAATTAAACAGCTCTGTTTATATCTTATATGCATAATTATGTGCGCTGCCACTGAACTCGTGAAGACTAGAGAATGTGCCTCTCCAGAAGGGGAACGGACAGACGGAGATGAGTTTCGGCTGCATTATTAACAGGAGGAGGAAAACACGCGCGCACACAAAAGCAGGAAAGTTTGATGGATTCACAAAGTGCTGAGATCAGGGGAGGGGTGCGTGCAGGTGGAGCAGATTAGGGGGAGATCTTTCAATTACAGATTCAGCCCAGCTGAGTGACAAATTGGGGGAGGGAGCTGCTCTGCCCTAATAGAGAGAATTCAATTTACCCAAAGCTTTTACCAAGACTTAGCACTCATACTGCCCCCCAAATCAATCTGGGGGGAACATGTGCATCATAAAGGGAGCACAAAATTCCTCTGGGGCTTTTCCCAACACTTCTTGCTGAATTCAGCTTTTGAATGAACCACAAAAATAAGGCAGAAGCTAAGTGAAAATAGGAAATGCACACACAGGCTGGGGAGAACACCTTGTACCTGCACACGAGTTGGTGTCCAGGACGGAGCTGGTGGGGGACACTGAGCTTTGGGACCAGCAGCTGCACCAGCCTGATCCCGAGCTCAGGGTGGGCAGAGCTTGAGGACTGGCCCCTCACGAGGGGGGCAAGGCCACAGCGAGCGTCACCTCAGCCCCTCCGGCCGGGGAGGGAACGAGAAGGGATGGCTCTGCAGGGACACCGAGAAGGGATGGCTCTGCAGGGACACCCAGGAGGGATGGCTCTGCAGGGACACCCAGGAGGGATGGCTCTGCAGGGACACCCAGGAGGGATGGCTCTGCAGGGACACCCAGGAGGGGCGGTGTCGCTGTCACAGCGCTGATGCCCGGCTCCCGCAGGAGCGGGATCGGCACCGGGGGCCGGGAAGGGGCGACCCTGCCGCAGCTCCCGGAGCTCCCCGGCCTGTCCCGGGTCCCGCGGTCAGTGCCGGTCCCGCGGTGTGTCCCCGCTGATGGAGGGGCCGTGAGTGTGGTCACACAACCCACCACCCGCGTGGGGACACCCTGTGAATCCACACGGGATCTGCCACGAGGGCTTTCTCTGCTTTCCTTCCCTCATGTGGGAATGCATGAGGAGGAAATCAGCACTCACCGCAGCTGTGGCCGTGCGAGGGGTGTGCAGGAGTCTGAGGGGGAGATCTGCTCTACCTAGGGATCTGTGGTCTGGAATGATCCATCCAGCCACGTCCACCCTCACAACACCCCTCTTGGTATGGGGAGGCTGAGCCAGAGACAAACTCCATATGGTCCCAAGAGCAAAATGCCAGGCCTCTGTGAGGGAATCGGGGCTCTCACTCTCCCCCCTTGGCTGCCCGGTGCTGCAGCCTGGGCACGGACACCCAGAAAACGTGACCGTGTGGGGAGGTGGAGGGGATGGAGGGCTTACCTGAGGTGGTTCCTGCTCCCAGCTTGGAGCCTGGCTCGCCACTGGAGGACCGGTAGGCATCATCCTTCAAGGCTGGCCCGTCTGAATCCCTGTCATCCAAGAAGTTGCCATCCTGCAAGCTCCTCAGAGCGTCTGCCTCGTCCCCATTATCTTCCTCGTCGCTGCAGCCCTTGGGCTGCACCATGTAAACCCCTTCTGGGGGCACCTCCGCGCTCTCGGCGCCCTTACATTCCTTGCCCTCCACTCGCCCCAGCAAGGGCTCCTCGTTGTACTCCCCATTCACCCACTTCTCAATCACCTCCCTCCTTTTGTCCTCCTCGATCTTCTGCACGCGGCTGAGTCCATCTGAGAACTCTGTCCCCAGCTCCTTGGTGCCGGGCTGAGGCAGGTCCTTGTTGCCGCTGTCCCGCTGCGGCCCCTTGTCGGCGCGCGCCTGCTCGGCTCCCCCGTGGTCGAAGACGACCTGGCGGCTCAGCTTGGCACAGATGGCATTTAGCTTCAGGCCGCCTTTGCGCTTGGCAGCCATTGTGGGTTTTCCTGAGGCTGCGTCAGTGCATATAGTTCTTTCAGCTGGAAAGAGAGAGGGGAAAGAAGCAAGGAAGGGCATTAGTGGGATCAGACAACTTGAACCCAAACAGCAGACGGCTGGTGACAACCCAATGGGTGTTCAGGGATGGCCAGTGTCATCCTTGGAATGGAGCTGCCACGTGTTTCCTAAGCTCCAAGCAAAAGCCCAGCCAGGAGAGCTCGGTGAGAAGCAGGCTCTGAACCTGCTGGGACCAAAGGATGCCACTAGCCTCAAGAAAGAGATGTGTATGTATGCTGGGGTAGAACTGGGCTCAAAAGGCCCCAAACACCTCAGGTACAGACCAGCCTTTGCTCATGGCTGAGGCAGGATATGAGGTCTGTTAAAAGCCCAACTCACTCTCTCCTTCAGACTGCAGCATCACTTCCTTTAGGTCCCCAGCTCCATTCCAGATGTGCTGGGTGCCAAACCCACACCAGCCAGTGACTGCACCCAAGCACCTCCAGCAGGGAGAACAGCTCGCCAAGCCCACCCTAGTGAGGGTTTCACCTAATGGCATTTGTGCTCGGTCTCAGGAAAGAGAACCAGTATGCACCAGAAAGAACCAGTATGGAGAACAGGAGCCCCGGCAAGAGCAGGTGCTGGAGCACCAGACTGGGGTGTGACAGCTGTAGAGGAGAGAATCGTTGTGGGTTGGTATCGGCTGATCAGGCCCCTTTGCCTGCTCGCTCTCACCCACAGGAAATTCTGCTCTCATACTTCCCAGCACAATCAGCTAATTAGTGTGAGTTTGTTATTTTAATGTAGTTTATTCATATGTGACAGCTAGTAAAGGAGGGGTAAGAGAAGGTGGGGGGAGAGATGAAGAAGGTAAGGTCTTAACTTCAAGGTCACGGAGAATCTTGAACTAAATGGTCCCTATCAGAGTCACTTGCATGATTATTGCACCAACAATTAACAAGATTCAATCGCAAATAAAAGCAAAAAACTGATTCTAAAGCAGGTGCATTGTCTCATTTCCCTCTTTACATATGACACTGCTGAGAGATGCCCAGACTAAGCAGGGTTAAAGGTCCCAGGGCTGCAGTGGGCACACAGCCTGGCTCTTCCCCCAGCGCAGAGCCGGGGCAAACCCTGCCCTGTCCCAGGACTCAGGAAGAGCACCCAATAAAACAGTTGCTGGTCACACGCACCACTGGAGTTACTGTGGGAATGTTGCTGGAGGTCCCTCCAAAATGGGCTCTTGGATTTCATGTCATGCTGAAAGAGGGGTTAGTCACATGGAGAGCAAACAGAACCTGTCTCCAGATCTCGAATGGTGAGACACCACTGCACAGGAGTCCCTTGTGGCAGCTCAGCCCACACCTCCCTGTCACCAGCACAGAGGTGCTGCTGCACAGAAGCACAGTGAGATTAATCAGACCCCCTACAATGCATCCAGAAGCCACCGTGACAGCCCCTAATCCCGTAACATGACAGCCCAATACAAACAGACTGAAACTTTAGACCTGCTGTCCAAGAGCCAGAGAGTGGCTGCTTAGCGTAAACTCCTGACAGCTTCAGACACGCTTCCCTGTCAGAGACCGCAAGAAAAATAACCCCCCGACAAATATATCAGCCCCCCACACAAAGGGAGGCAAAATGTACTCCTCCACTTTCCCAAGGCACCCCCGGCACTAACACCTACGTGCAATCATGCTTTCACGACGGGAAAGCACACGGTGCCCCCAGACACGTCCCTCCCCATCCAGAAATTATAGCTGTTCAGGAGCTGTGTGTATGCGCTGGCACGCTCCACCAGCGGAGTCCTACACGCACAGGTTAAGAAGTCCCATCTCCCCAAAATACATTCCTGTGCATTCCCCCACGCATTCCCCTCTCGCACATTCCCAGCACAGCGCGCAGCCCTCGCGCATACAGATGGGCACAGGCAGGCGCCCGGGAAGCTGCGACTCTCTGAGTGCTGGCACCTTCCCTTCCCACCGCATTCCCGCTCTATTTAGGGCAGAAAGCGCGGGCCGATCCTGCGCGCAACTGGTACCACAGAGGGAATCTCGGGAGGCTGCTGTGAGCTCCAGCTGGAGCCTGGCCAGGACACCAGCGGAGCCCCGGCGGTGCGGGTGGTGGGGACGGTGCTGCCGGGCCGTGCGGGGCCTGCCCGGGGCCGGGGCACTGGGTCAGCACGGAATCACCAGCCTCTCTCCTCAACTGCCCGGTGATTCCCCGTCCACGTTCTCACGACACCCGGCCCTGCTTAACTGGTGAGATCAGCACCGCTCGCAGCTGGAGATAACTGGGAGGCAGACACGCGGCAGCCCGAACCCCCGCTGCCCTCCCCCTTCCTGCCAGGAGGGCAGGTCCCATTATTCTGGTCTGGAGGTGAGCAGCCAAGTGTGTGCACCAGCCGGCAAATGAATATATAAATATTTATTCAAAGGAAGAGAGGAACAGACGTTCCCGAGGCTGCACTTGCCGCGTACGCAGCAACTCCAGGGAGCCTGCAACTTGTCTTCCACTCCTGTTCTGCCTCCTTCCATCACACACACCCTGGCTTTGCCCCTCTGCCTCCCCAGCCTCTCCCCCCCAGCTCCTGCCCTGCCCTTGGCATCTTTCCTGTCCCTTCTCCTTGTGTTTGGGACTTTTTATCATTTTGAGAATATTTTCCTAAAGTTCAAGTTAAAAATAAAGCAAGTTCTGAAAACGTACCATTTCCCTGATCTACAAAATTAATCCTCCCACAGACCTTCCTGGGATGGGATTTGCTGCTGTAATATTGGGGCTCTACACATCTCCATCCCACCTATCCCATATGGCTGGAAATCAGAACTCCCAGCTTCTCCTGCCAACCTTGCAACCACCTCTCCACAAGTCTGGACACATTATTTTATCTTTCCATTGCCTTATTTCCTTGCCTGTGGAATAGGAGGGACATTACCTGTATCAATGTTCCTGTTCCCCTCTTTTAGGCTGTCAGGTTCACCAGCAGAAGGGAAACCCTTCTTACAAAGAAGGGCTGAAGATGGCCATATAGGAGGGGGCCAGGACACCTGTGTTTCCTTCTCTCAGGCAGAGGGAGAGGAGCTGAGCTACAGGATGAGGGACCTTCATACCTGCCCAAGGTCAGGACTGCTGGACCCTCAAAGCCAGGCAGAGGCTCCCTCCCCCCAGGCCGAGCTCCCCACCCCAAATCACCCCTTGTCTCCATTGCACTGTTTAAAGATTCCAGCCTAAGTAAACATCCCCCTTCATTTTCTTCGTCTAAATAGAAATGTTTTGATTTCACATCAATCTGAGGAAGCCGTTTATAACCTGAGCCTGTCACACGGACTTTTCATCTCTGCCCAGGACAAACTCTCCCACATGCTCTATTTACACTGAGCACTTCCTCTGAAAACAATGCCACCGGGAGTTTACTCCTCTTGCCCCCTCCCCACACCCTGTGAGGAGACACCGGCTGCCCCCGCTCTGCACCCACCCCTGTGGCATCTTGGAAGGGAAGGTACAGCTTCTCCCTTGGAAGGGAAGGTACAGCTTCTGCAACCACAGCTGGCAAGGAGGAGGACAAAACTCACCATTTCACTGCCTTGTCACCCCTTGACCTTTCTGCTCCCACTGCCCCCCGGTCACCATATGCTGCCAGCACCCCACATACAGCCCCCAGCTCTCTCCCTCCACATAGCCCCCAAAGCAGCACCCTCTCACTCATGAACTCCACTGTGAGGTGCTGCCGAGGTGGGCATGGCTTGGCCCTGTCTCCCCCAAGGGAGAAAAAGGGGCTCTGGGAGCACACTGTGTGCAGGAATGAAAGGATTGCAGCCCAGACAGAAATAGGCCATCCCAGCCACTGGGCAAACTGCTGCAGAGAGAAGTCTGGCTTTGCAAGAAGAGGAGGAAAGAGTTCAACTCTGCCTTTAGCTTGGGGTCAACAAAAACACACCCTGGTTGAGGGGAGAAAGGGTCTCAGCTGTGAAAAAGGGGCGTGTGGGAGCTGGATGAAGCAGCTGGCATGGGTGGAGGGTAACAGCAGAGCTTACTGGTGTGGGAAGAGCCAGGGGTGCAGGGGGGACCCCTGTGATGGGGCAGGGGCTGAGGAGGGGCAGGAGGGGAGGGGCAGGAGGGCCCAGGCTGGGGGGGGGAGAGGGATGCTGGCTGGGGAGGGACAGCGTTGTCACTTCAGAGGGCCGGGTACGTGGAACAGATGGAGCTTTCATATTCCTATTGAAGAGTTTTAAGCCCAGCTGAGCAGCTCCGTTCAAGAGGGAGGTCCCAGTGCCAGCTTTCCAGGAGCTGCAAGCTCTCATTCGATTAATTATTAACGGCATTATTTGGGGCGGGGAGGGGGAGGAAAGGAGGGCCGACATGCTGCACAGTCCTCTGCTTTTTAACCACTGTGCTGCAAGCTCGACTGGAGAGGCTCCAGTCAGCCCAGCAGCCCCAAACAGGGGCAGCACGGCTCGCTGGGGTGAGGATGCTGCACACTGGAGCCTCTTCACACTTGAGCTGAGGTCCCTAAAATGGAGCCAAACCTTCACAGCAGAAGGCCACTGGGGCATTGGGAACACGCTTCCCAGGAGCAGTGCCCTGGTGCTGCCCAGCCACATGCCGGGAGGAGGCAGGGCAGGCAGCCAAACGCTCAGCCCCTTCCAGAAAACACTTCCCCTCCAGCACGAAGACTGGTGCATTACCCCAGGCAGGGCCAGGGCAAAGGGAGAACATCCCAGGCATGGCCCGCAATGTGTGAGAGTGGATTTAGTGTGTGTATTTTCCCCTCTTCAGTTTATCAATAAAACATTTTATTGCTTTTAGCCCAGGAAATGACCTTGGATTAGTGGATGCTGTCTCTTCTGGCTGACCTTGGGGAGTTCACAAAGGCTCTTTAACAACCTCCTCTGCCCTGCATGGATCCCGCCTGTGTGTGTCTGCGTGGAGCGGGGAAAGCCCTCGGTGTGACAGTGGGACCTGACAGGCTCCAGCTCAGCACTGGGCAGGAGGAGAAGGAGAATCAAAGACGTGGGAGGAGAAACGAAGCGAGCAGCCAGGGTGTCCTCACTGAAGCGCTGCCAGCTACACTCCCTGCTTTCCCACAGCCGTGAGGGCTCTCCCCACACATCCAGTCCATAAACCGTGCAGGAAAAGCCAGGGACTCTGCCCTGCTCCCATGGCAGTGCAGTCTGCCTGCATTCCACAGTGCCTCACCTTCTCCTGCCACACAGGCATCTCCAGCCCCACAAGGGGCCACTTCTCTCCCTATTTCCAGCTCCCAGAGCCTGGTTCAGCCCCAGCCCAAAGGGGCAGAGAGCAGTGCCAGTTCACTTCAGCGAGCCTGTCCTGCTTCCCTCTGCTCACCCTGCTCAGCTGCAGAGTTCAGATGTAGTTTTCTGGTGACAGTGAGAGGCCGTGCACAGGAACCAGCGCTGGGCAGTGGGTGACAGACATCCCAAGAGCAGGGGGTGGGCTCTGGAGATGCTGGTGCCCTGCACTGGGGCTGCTCCTGTTTCCACCCGGCCACTTGGCTGCTCCAGTGCTGCTGACAAGGATTCTCCAGGAGAACAGCTCATGAACACAGGGAGCCCCCTCCTTTCCTCAAACAGAAAATAGCCAAATCATCTCTGAGCAGTGTGTATTCTCAGTGCATTTCTGGAGGGAGGGAATGGGACAAGAGAAACCAAGAGGAATTTTCCTCTTCGGGGGAACAGAAACTACAAGCAAAGAGGGTGAGTGCTGAGCTTTGAGCCAGAGGCAGGTCCCCTCACATGCAGCAAACAGCCCATCCCATCGGGCCATCCCCTCGCTACCCCCCCCTGTCCACACGAGCTTCCCTTCCCAGCCATGTCCTCTCCCACTGTCCCCTGGAACTGGACACAGAGGGTCCCCATCCTCTCCTGCAAACATTCCAACCCTTCCAGTGCCACCCACAGAGGGAACCCCTCCCAGCATGGCATCCAGCAGGCAGGACCCCCTCCCCAGTGCCCGGTGTCTCCCGCAGTCGTGTCCTCCTGAAGAGCGAGCCCTAAAGTGTTAACGGCGATTGGTGAAATGGCACAGCAGATTGCTACAATAAATAATTTACTGATATTTATAAATATTCAAATCAGCAGGCTTCAGAAATTGAAAGGGGGGGGACTGAGCTGACGGGCAGGAGGGGTGTTTAGGGAGGGGAGGGGGGGCTGACATTAATTCCCAGGCTCTCCAAATTCATTTGAGAACTGTTTCTCATTTCAAACAAATATTAAATCTTTTGGTGTCAAGCCTCCAAAATAAAATATCAAAGAGAAAGTCACCACCCTCTTGGTGGCTGATGTCTTGTCTGCCATGACTCTGGGTGCCCTGGGTGGCCCTTGGACTACCAGTCACTGGGGGAGCTATGGCAGCCTGCACTGGCCAGGTGAGGTATGAGAGCAGAAGCCCACCCAGACACACCTGTAACGCAGCCCATGACATCACCAACCACCATCTGAGACAGGAATTCCAAGTGCTATCACCTGCAAGACCTTGCCTTCGTCTTCCAGGAGATTTTCTAAATCCCATTGGGAAGAAAGGGCTGAATGTTGAACAAATGAAGGTGGAGCCACGACTCCTGACTCCGCTGGGGAACACGGCCTTGTGGCAGAAACAGAGCAGGGAGGCAGGCTCCTGACTTCCACTCCTTGCCTCTGCAAGGGAATTTGGTTTTGGTGATTTAAGATGGGGGTTAAGAGCCAAGAGTGCTGGCTTCCAGCCTGGTTTCCAATCACAGTGTAACCATCAGTCCCCCCCAGCTTTCTGTGCCTTAATTTCCCCATGCAGGGGGGTGGAATGAGGATAATTACCCACCAGTGGGCTTTACTCAGTGCTTTGAGACCTCCACATCAGCACTCTGTCACTGTGCTGGATTGTTACAGAGTCTTTTTCACCTCTCAGCATCCTACTGACCCCTTAGATGGCCGAGGGAGATGATCCCGTGTCCTCCCCTGGACCACCCCATTGGTAACGTGAGGCTCCAGCATGGGGTGAATTTCCCCTAGATGAGTAATGGCTTTTCTAATGCACGGGCAGGCTGTCAGCTTCCCTACTCCCAGTGTTTTATGGGTTTAACTGAACGGCTCTGAACTCCCTAGTAAGAAATAAAGTTATCCCTCAGCGTCCCTTCTAAACATTTCACTCAGTGCAAACGGTGTTTAAGAAAAATGAGGACATATTTCTTCTTAAGGATGCAGTATCCCCCTTCAGAGGCCTAATTTATGCCATATATCACTGGCCAGGGAGAGAAAGGCAGAGCAGACCTCACACTAGGAGTGAGCTGGCCCTCGCACAGCCACTCCTGCTGCAATGGTGCAATGGGCTGCAACTCCAAGTGCTCCCGAGTCCGCAGAGTCCCCGCTGGAGCGCCGAGCGCGGCCGGGAGGCAGCGGAGCAGGACGGACACCTGCGGACACCGCGCTGCCTCCTCGGTGCCGCATCCCGCCGCAGGGACCTCCTCACCTGCCCCTCCAGCCCCGCACGGGGCCCTGCTCCAGCCTCCCCCAGCCCCTCTGCCTCGCAGGGGCTGCCTCTGCCACACTCCCTCCTCACCTGCCGCTGACCTGCTCTGCTGCCGCTCCACCAGCTCTTCACAGGCACTTGGCACAGCTGGTGGGGAA
Source organism: Pipra filicauda (assembly GCF_003945595.2). Lineage (NCBI taxonomy): Eukaryota > Metazoa > Chordata > Aves > Passeriformes > Pipridae > Pipra > Pipra filicauda. The sequence continues at coordinate 3,791,564 of NW_024104620.1, forward strand.
AGTGGTTCGACTGCGAGCAAGGACAGGGCTAATCCTTCTTCACAGCTCTTTAGTAACGCACGTCTGAACCTTTTCCTAGGCAGATCTCAAAAATGATCCTAAATGTGCTTTGATCTTGTCAACCTCCGGCTTCCTCATTGGGAGAGCCGCTAAGAGTCCACCGCCCACCCCCAAGTGCAGAGGCAAAGCTCCTCGTCTCTGCCCCTTCCCTTTGCCCTGCTCTGCACTCACATGCCCTGAACCCCTAAAAGGGCAAGAAACAAGCCCCTTTCTGCATACAGGTAACACAGGGAACTTCCAGAATTAACAAAAGGAGGTGAGCATAAAGAAGAGGGGAAAAAAGTGGGAAATGGAGTCAGGAACTCTGGTTCTGCTCCCTGATCTGCTACTGACCTGCTCCTTCTCCCTGGGCAAACGACATCATACAGGCTTCCCTTCTGCCCTTGACCTCCTGGGTCCCTTCAGTGGTCACCCGTTGGGCAAGGATTTCTTGCTCAGCTTAGTGGGTTTGGTGTCTTTGCAATTTTAGGTACTACTGCAGTTCAAGTAACAGCAGAGGAAAAGCACTGATACAGGACAGATTGAAGCTCAAAAGTCCCTTGTGTCCTGCAGCCAACTTCCCAGCTCATCTGTCAATGCAGGATCTTTGATAAGGCTTTTCAACAGTTTTCTCCTCATGAAAGCCTGCTCTCAGTGCTCCAGACCAACACAGTGAGTGGGGTCTTGGGCTCCCTAGGCTGAGCAGCAGCTCCCTGGCAGGCTTCTATCCTCAGAGTTTTTCTTTCAGATAACATAAAGCCAAGAGGATCAGCTTTTCTGATCCAGTTTCTCCTCCTTGCCTTATTTATTTATTATTAATTCTTTAGTCCAGTTAAAAGGTTTACTATCCAGAGGAGCATAAGTGGCCTCACTCAGCCTAAGTAACTCTATAAATCAAGCAGAACTGCTAACATCTACATCACAATCCTGCCATCAATCTCCCCACAGGTTGTGAAGAAAACCAAGGGGAAAGACGCAAAAGGGAGAGTGAAGAGTAATAGCTCATCACCCTCAGGTCCCTGCAGGCCGGCTGTGGCCCTTGGAAAACTCCCTGTGAAGCCAGACGTGTTGTCAGGGCAACTAAATGCAAACACGGTGCCTAACTTCTGCTCCCCATAGCACACAGGCACAGGCCGGGGGCTGTGCCAGCAGGACCCGGTGGATGCACAGAGGGAGGGAAGGGGTGGTGGAAGCACAGGGCTGGGAAAGCCTCTGGAGCAGGGCCTGCCAGCCTGTGTGGGAGCCAGCTCCCAAGGAATGAAGAAGAGGCCAAGACATGAGACTCTTGGAACACTGCACAGACACCTCTGCAAACGCTGAAGGAGCCAGGGCAGGGGGGCAGGGCATCATGGAGGTAGGATCAAGAGGGAACCAGACTTAGCTGCAAATACCTGATGCTAGGGGAATAAAAAGGACCTGGGAGAGACAACAGGTCTCTTGAAAGACACAGATTTGGAAGGGAATTGCTCAAATTTTCATCAGTCCCTCTTGGTGGTTCATCTTTAACGAGTGACTTTACAGAGAATCCAAACCCACCATGGCCCAAGTCAGGGAAGAGCAGCTCCCTGGTGTCAGGCTCATCCCTAACTGAGGGCAGGGGTCAAGTGAGCCACCTCTTAAAACAGGGTCCCTCCAACCCTGTTGGTAGTTGGTCAGTGGTTTAAGAGCAATTTGCAATCCCTTTCAGCACTATTAAGCTCAGACCCAACAAAGAATGCAGACTCCTAATTAATTGCAGTGGGAAGTCAGGAGCTAAATGGGAGTTGGGAGCCTGAATGCTTGTTGCATCACTGAGAAACACAGGGCCAGAGAAAGTTCATTATTGTGGTCTTTCAAGGTCCTGCAAAGTAAATCAGTGTGTGAGCCCGCAGGAGGTGAGAGCTCAGCAAGAGCTGCAGACACAGAGCAAACCAGAGCACCTCAGCCTTGTCCTTCCCAGAGCCCCCAGGCACTGCCTGAGCTGTATGTGAGCAGGTAACTGCTCTGGGCTGGGGATGCACAGGGGGTACTCAGATCCCTTAGAGGTTTCTGTGATTCCCAAGTGGGGCTGGGAGTCATTTGTGAACCCAGAGAGCAGGCACCCCTCACACACAGCACTGGGAGCTCAGGAGCTCTTGAATCCCCAGAGATGTCTGGGACCTGCACATGCTGTGCAGTGTGATTTGGAGAAACCTTGCCTGCCTTGTGTGGAAAAGGCTCACAGCTGGGCCAGAGGAGAGCGAGCTCTGGTGTGAGAGCAGTGGCTCATCCCTGAGTTGTTAACTCAGCACTCCTGTCAGAGCAGCACGGGAGAGCAACCCCATGGCTGGGCCATGTGGGCACTCACCCCACGCTTCCCAGTGCTCACACCTCTCTAATTCCCTGCCTTTTACTGCTCTTCCTTGTGGTCATTAGGGCTCATCTTCTTATCTGCCCTGTCCTCGTGAGCCCGTCCATGCGCCTGTGCTATCACTGCCTGCAAACACCCGTCAGTGGGAGCACACACGTGTACGGAAACGTGGCCGTGCAGGTGCCACCACATGCACAGGCACACAGGACCCAGCCCATGGACACACACAACTGTGCTCGTGAAACACTGTGCACACAGAGCATGTGCTAATGCACACAACGCCCGTGTAGCTGTGACTGTACAGGTGTCACACCTGCACACGTATGTACAGACAGACAGACATGCAGACCCTGCTCCGCTCAGCCCTGCACACGTGGCCAGCACCCACACAGAGCCCACCAGCACCCACACAGAGCCCACCAGCCACACACACAGAGCCCACCAGCACCCACACAGAGCCCACCAGCCACACACACAGAGCCCACCAGCTACACACATGTGCAGCCACTCAGGCAGGAGCTGGTGCGATCATGGAGCACCGCATGCACACTCACACTCACACACACTCACACACTCACACACTCACACACTCACACTCACACTCACACTCACACACACACACACACACACACTCTCACACACACACTCAGCACACCAGGAGCGGTTTATTCTGCAGCTTGGAGTGAGAAGACAGCGGTCTCCCAGCTGGACCCTGCAGACAGACTTGGCTGCAGGGGCAGACACACTCCCCATCCCACCAAAGAGCCCCTCTGTCCCCCAGCCCAGCTGCAGCTCACACCTTAAGGCAAACAGAGCACCGGTGAGTGGCTCACTGGAGCCGGCGTCCCAGCGGAGTGTGTGTGCCGGGCAGGGGATCTCTCCCTCTCCCTCTCTCTCTCTCTTCCACTCGCATCTTTTCATGAACTCTATTTCTCTTTCCTTTCTGAAAACAACTGAGCTGTAAATACTGTTTAACCTTCTTCCCCCCTTCCCCCCTCCCCTCCGCACTATAAAAACACAAATATGCCATAACTCAGCTGGCTCAGCCGCCGCGCCTCCAACATGCCCTGCTCCAGGCCTCTCAGGAAGGTCATAACAAACGACTTTCCGATTCAGTGCTCCTGAAATAATTTTGTGTATTAAAACCTGAATCTGCACTTTCTGGACCGAAAGCCTCTCTTAATTATGGCAAGCGTCCTTGGGATGGACAGTGATCCTTCACTACAGCACCGCTAACCAACCGGAGAGGCAGCGGCTCCGGCTCCCCACCACCACCTCCTCCCGCTGCCCCCTCCCACCACCACCCAACCCACGGCCCCCCTTGCTCCCTCGCCCCCCCGCCTTCCCTTTGCCCAATCTGTTTTCAAAGTGTGTCTGTCCTTTATTAAATTGTTTTCTTTTCCACATTATCAGTTGCCATGGAGACCTCATCTCTCGGATTATTTGAATTTCATTATATCTATTGATTTGGGAGCATTTCATCTTTTTTATTGTTTTTCTGTCAATTTTCAAAACGAATAACCATCTAATTTGCGTCAGTGCTGATTATGTTTGTCCCTCAATAGAGGTCGGCAGCTGCGTCGGGGAAACAAATCAATGGGAAACCATCATAAACCTCCCCAGTACAATCTCCAGGATATGTGGGTGACATTCCACGCCTGCGAGAAACACTCATCATATCCAAACTTCTTTCTTTCTTTTCTTTTTTCTTCTCCCCTCTTTTCTTTTTTTTTTAATTTTTTTTTTTTTTATTTCCCCCTCGTAGCAAGCTCTGCCGGCCAGTGGCGGGTACCATTTAAAATCTTATTTATTTTTCCCACACACATGTACAATTTTGGACGCATCGCATTTTCAGACAGGGAGGGGACAAGGGTGAGAGGAGGGGGAAGGAATTTTTTTTTTTTTTGTGAGAAAGAAGGGAAGAAAAGAATGACAAGAGAAAGAAAAAGAGGAAAAGTGGATCGGGATTGCAAATTGCTTACTATGTTTTTTTTTTAAATAATTTATGCAATTTTAAGCATTTATGTATAAATTTTTTAATAAGCCACCCTGGAGCAAAATAGCCATTAACATCCCAACGTCCTTCTGTCCAATGGGCTCGTGTGCAGGATCAATTTCCGAGAGTACTTTCCTTTTTTTTTATGACATGATAAAATGCTTTTAAAGCAACTTACACAAATATGGAAATTTTTTTCCCCTCCTCTTTTTTTTTTTTTTTTTTTTTTTTTTATAACAGCCTCCACTTATTCACCAGGGAGAGCGAGCGAGCGAGTGTGTGTGTGCTGGGGAGGGCAGTTGGCAGAAGGATAGACCCAGCCCTAACTGGAACGGACCTGCCTGTCCTTCTAACAAGGGCATAAACTTTCATTAGCGATGCACACAGTCAAAGGCAATTTAGGGAAACGCGCTGTACAGAAAAGGAAAACCTCAGCGTTTTTACTCGGTGGCTCCTTGGCTCCGTCCAGGGGGCTCTATCCTTGAGCTCTGCTTGTGCTCTCCAACCAAAGTGACCCCACCGGCCACGGGGGAGGCAGGAGGGGCCGGGGGGCAGGGGCTGGGGGTGCTCTGGGTGCCCGGCAGTGCCCGCAGGCCCCGCGGCTGGGCGAGGGAAGCCAGTCAATATTAACGTCTTGCTGGAACCCACTGGTCCTGCAAGAGGCCCAGAGGTATCTCTTGCTCTGCCCACTGCAGAGCTTCACCCTCCATGGGACCAGTCCTCCCCAAAGGTCTCTATTTTGGGTTCCTCCACACTGGCAAGGAGCTCGCAGCCGCTCGATGCCCCTTTGGGGCATTAGTCAGAAGCTGGCTCTGCCCAGACCAGACAGATGTGTCGCTGCTGCTCCTGTTTCCACAGGGTATATAGGCTAGTTATTTTTGCAGCTGGGACATGTTCAGCCTCACACAGGAACCTGGAAAATGCCATTCCTGAAGGGATGGCTCCTGCCACTGGCCCCGAGAGCAGGCACAGCTCTGCGGAGGACGGACACGAGCGCACGGCTGGAGGGAGAGCAGCCCAGCATGAGGGGCTTGGTGGGGTCTGAAAGACGTGACCAGATGTTGGAAATGAAAACTATTTCTCCAGCTAGGAATTCCCTTGGCTTTGGGGTTGAAGCTTATGCACCTCAAGTCAGCTATGCATTACCCATGCCCAAGCATGGAAATCCCTGTGCATGTTCCTATTATTTGCTCCAACATCAAGCCCTGACACTGCTTTTTCTACAAGAGCAGATTTCTTTACCTTTTTGTACGACACACACTCAGAGATAACACAGACTTATGAATTTAATCCTACTGACAGCAGGTTTGCCCATTACTGGTACCTTACACAGACCCCTGCACTCTCCCAGCCCCGGTGCAGACCCAGCCCAGCCCCACAGTGCTGGCTGGCACAGGGGCTGGGCACACACCTGCCCCACCTGCCATGGTTGAGGGTATAGGAACTAAACCAGAGGTAAAAAAAATAATAAAAAATAAAATGAAATTCAAGGGGCAGCCAATGCTCAGCTGGAAAAACACAAAGTGCCGAGAACAGCAAACCCAATCAATAACAATCACAACCCCGGCAGCGGGCGAGGAAAGCGTGAACCGTTTTGGCCTGCTCCCTGCATGTTCACCCACTTGGGAAAACACACTCCCAGAGGCCCAGGATTTCATCCCCTCCCTCTCCACCCTACATTTGCCCTCACCAAAAAGCCTGGAGTGTAAGTCCGCAGGCTCCTGTTCTGGTCAGGAACTCAGCAAAGAGGGGAGAGGGTCCCTGCACAGAGGAACTGGACTCACAGCTGGTGCCTGAGGAAGCAGGCACTTTTTTTCCAGCAAAGTGCTCCTTACACCCCACCCCCTCCTAACCTCCCCTTCCCTCCAAAATTTTGCCCTTTGTGCCCCCTTCACTTCCCAGTTGCCAGCCTCAGCCTTAGGTTGATCTTCCCCTTCCCTCTTCTTTCCTCAAGTTCCCAACTTCCTCCTCCCCAAAGCTCTGGTGCCCGAGCCCACACCCTCTTTACACCTCTCTCCCCTCATTCCCTGTGGGCCTGACAGCCAGGTCTGGCAGAAAAAGCTGGACTGCCCAGGGGACCAGCACTGCCAGGGACTGGTGACCAACCTGGGGAGGGGGAACATGGAACCTGCCCGGGAAAACACGGGAGCTCTCCCTTCTCCTGGTCTTGCGTCACTCCCCGCACAGACTGCACAGATTTGGGGGATTTCACTGCAGCAGCAGAGGTCAGCAGGAGTTGAAGGTTTTCAGATCATATATATCACTCTATATGGTCTTGTCTATAGCGAGCGCTAAATATAGCCAAGCCAAACCTGGAGGTGACTTCAGTGCTGTGATGCAGGGACAGCAGCCACTGCACAGGCACCTCCACTACCTCAGAGCAATACAGATGTCAACAGTCACAGTCCAAAGCCAAGGATGCCTGTAAACCCTCTGTTCTCCCACTGCCAAGAGGGTGAGCCAGGTTCTTTCCCCTCATCTCCCTCAGGTCTCCATAGTTCCTCCTTTTCAGGACTCAAAATAAGGCATCATTTTCTTGCTTCAGGGTCCATTTTTCCATGGGATGTTGGACCCTCTTATCTCTGACATGCCAGCATCTGTTTCAGCGCAGCTACTTAAAAACTTAACCAGTGGAATAAGCTCCGGATAGAAGGGGAAAGTCTCTTGTGTGGGTCAGAATAATTAGACTGAGCTCAAATTGGCTTTAGGCATCTGCTGCTGCCTCTGAGCAAAATCAAGCCATGCTGCTTCCATCAGCATCTCTCTGCTGTGGGCCTCACCCCGCACAACTGAGGGGATCACACACTGCCTCGTATAGGGCATCTCTGGGAACAAGACTTGCTTCAACAGAAGCCATAAAGCCTCCTTATCCAGCTATCATTAAAGCCCAGAGAAAAGAGGCCAGACAGAGAGATTGAGATGAGCCATTTCCCCAACAAACTTGCTTCCCTTTTTCATTCGCTCCTTTCTTTCTTTTCCCCCCTTTAACTGTCATTAAAATAACAAGTTTCTGTTACAGTCTAAACATTCCCACATTGTATAAAGGGTTATGTTACACTAGAGTCACTGCCGGGCCCAGTGTTTGCACAGAAACCTCACTGCAGGTCCCCCCTCCTGACGAAGTGACTTATTAAAGTTTAAACAGTAATTAACAGAACAATAAAAATAAAGGGATGTTTGGGGAGTCGTAGTGCACACAGGGTTTTTGGCAGTGCCAGCACTTTTCAGTGCCCTGCGCTGGCAGAAAAAAACGGCTGCAAAACCAGTGGGAGAGATGGTGAGCAGGAAGGCAGGAAGGGGATGTGGAGAGGCTGAGGTGTGATCCCAGCCCAGCACGAGGGTGTGGAGAGCAGCAGGATCCGAGGGAAGGGTTTGGGGACTGGGGCAAGGATGCTGAAGGGTCACCTGGCAGGAGGCTGAGTCGGATTTGGTGCTCACTACCTGCCCTGCACTCAGTGTCTTCTCCCATTCTGCTGAGATGGCCTGGACAAACCCCCAGAATCTGAGTTTGGGGAATTGTGTCTCTGAAACCAGAGCCGGGCTTTGGGGCAGTGGCTCCTCTACTTTGTAAGACTGGTAGAGAGGAAAGAGCAACCACAGAGCAAACCCATGAGAAAATCTTGCAAGAGACAGACCTTCCAAAGAGACCCCAAGAGCAGCTCCCTTACTTGGGAGCCTTAAAATCAAACAGAAGACGTCTCGTAAGGACCAATCCTGCCCTGTGCCTGTGCAGGTGTGAGCTGCAGATCCCGCAGTATGTTACTAGCTCTGGAGTCACTCCCTCCTGAAATGCAGCCAGAGCCAGGACCACAGGGTCAATCCCTAGAGCTTTGCCAGAGCCAGGACTTTCCCAACCTATGTGAGGTTGGCTAATCAGGGCTCCCTTTACAGGAGCAAACCTGCTTTTCCTCTGCTTTGTTCCCATCCCAGTTGCCTGCCTTGCCCAGGATGAGCTCTAGAGCATGTGGGTAGAGTTTAAGCTTGGGCTGTCAGCCCTCCCTGTTACCCAACATGCAGCAATGCAGAAAGATCTCATTTGAAGATATTTTTGGTGCCTATTGTAACTATTCTCCAATGTTTGCCTCAGTAGCTCACAGTGCTAGTTGGCTCTAGCCCTGATGTGTGACTCAGTACACACAGCATTGTGCAGTCCCATGTTTGCTAAATCTCTTCCAGTACAACTGCTCAGTTTGCAAATAAAAAGACAGCTCCGTGAGGGTGTATCTCCTGTGCAGAGGGAACTCAGGGAGTGCTGCCTTCAGCCTCTCCCACAAAGCCCTCTCCCAAGCCTAGGACTTTGCACCCTGGTCTGTCTGGGGAGCAGTGGCTCCCACCCGGGCTGGGGCTGCCCCACTGCCCAGAGGAGACCGTCCAGCACCAGCTGCTCCCAGCCAGCCCACAGCCTCCCTTCCCTCCTGGGCTGCAGGAGGAGGAAACCTCAGGAGATGTCCCCAGAAGTCCCAGGATCACACCAGTACAGGTCACCCAAGTGAGGACACTGGGTGCCTCCTCACACCTCCTGGAGGTTAACCCCCATTTCAGGGTGGGCTTGGCAGTGCCAGGTTAATGGTTGGATTTAATGACCTTAAAGGTCTTTTCCAACCTAACCGATTCCATGATTCCATGAATTCAGGCCAGGCTTCCAAGGTGCTGGTTTAATAAGCCATGAGGAAGCCTGCACTAGCCATGACAGCCCTGCCAGGGTGGCATGTCAGGGTTCAGAATTAATGAAACCAAGACCCTGTCAACCTTGGTGATTTTACTGCATTCAGGTATAAATTTATAAACTTGCATGGAGCTCCAGGGAGGACATAGGATGAAAAAAAGGGGGGAAAGGCTGAGTTGAAGACACATGGATGCCCTTTTCCTTTACACCTTTGTTTTAAGTGGGCCCCAGCAGCCGAGCTGCTAGTGTGACACATGGCTCTCCATGCCCCCCTCACTGCCTTGCCCCACTCAACACTCCCCTTCCCTGCTCAGGATATCTTCACAAAAGCCTTCCTGAATTCTCATGAGGTCCCTGGGTCCCACTGCCAGGGAGGTAAATGGGATGGCAGATATGTCATCACCCACTGCCTTGTTTGGCCAGCTACACTATGTCCTTTTATCCCCAAACCTTGTATTGCAACATTTTTATTTTCTTGGTGGCTTTTCTGCCTCCACGGGAAATTAAGTGGAACTGGCTGGTTCAGACTTGCCCTGGAGACAGAAAGCCCCTGAATCCATTGCAAGTCAGGCAGGGCAACCTCTGCCTGAAACCCCCAATCAGCTGAGCCACTGGCTCTGGCTTTTTCTCCCCTTTCCTGCCCCAAGCCAGCTGGATGCACAGGGACAGCAGCCAGGATTCAGCACTGGAGCAAGATGCTGTGTGAGAGCTCACAGACTGAAAGGCCTCCCCAGGAAAGGCAGGTACAGGTGTCTGTCTGCCTGACTCACTTCTGAGGTCTCCCTGCACATTCCCAAGGCTTCTCTGAGCTGATGTGAGCTGAGCTGCCAGTCTGCTTCCTGAAGGACTCTCTTGCCCCACAGACTGAGGATGGACAGCTCATCTCCAGTCCTGAGCACAAGCAAGCAAAATCAACGTGTCCAGTACCTCAGACACTCAGCCCAGTGCCTCAGCTCTCCCCTTCCCGACCCTCTGGGCTCGATCCCTCTCTGATGCTCCCACACTCATGTCACTGCTCAGCTCAGAAGAATGATTTTAGAGCTGACACATCAGTGACAGGAGAAGGGAGCTTATGCCTTTCCACTGCCACTCACACCAAGCTGAGAGAAAAAGACACGCCACCCAAATCTGAACTTTTCATCCCATTCACCCAACTATGGGATGTTTCCCAGCTCCTGGCTGTGCTGGAGTCAGGGTCTCCAGACTCATTTGCAGCGAGAGTGGCAGTGCTTGAGAGGGGAGAAGTGTTGAACAGGTACAAGCAGGTGCAAATAGAACAACAGAAGGTGCCCCCAGGTCAGCACTCACGTGCATTTTCCTCGGCCATGTCTGAGGAGACTTGGAGTCAGAACAGAGCACAGCTTTGCATGGGGGTCTCACACATGTTCACAATGCAGAAAGACTGTCCTGTGCACTTCCTTTTCCAACACGTCGTTCAGGATGTCTCTACAGCAATGCCAGTAACTGCCTGTAGGGAATGTTATGTTAGAAAATTATCTAATGCACTGTTAATCATCTGGTCTTGCAATCTACAGAAGGAAATCGGAGCAGCCAGCACAGTATGAACCTTCTTCCAGACACCACTGACTTCAGATACCATTATCACTGGTAGCCTGGTCCACGTCCCAGAACTCAAACTCTCTTGGTTAACAGGCCATGAAATTATTTAGACTATTCTTGATGTTACATTCTGTTGTATTTGTAATTAACACAGAAGATCAGCAGTGCCACATCCTGTATCTTGCTGAATACAGAGGAGACTGCTTAGAAGCACTTAGTCTTCACCTAACTCTGTTCTGTTAGGTTTAGGGCAAGCCAACTCTTCAGAGCTGACCTGTCCCAGAAGGAAAGGGTTTGATATTGTCAGAGTTTAACCCACAAATGTTTGAAATAGTATATGGGAACCAGCACTCTAAAATTGGGTCTTACCTCTTTTTTTTTGGAAAATACTTTTAAACAAAAGAAAACAATCTGCCAGCACACTCAGTGTTCGGCGCCATCTTCAATCAGGGAAGCCTAATTATACCCATTATACTGATGAGGAAGCACTGGCACAAAGCTGTGCACTCACAGGGCTACAGATACAAAGCAAATCAGTGGTAAAGCTGGAATTAAACCCGGGAATCACGGTGATGAGCTCATCACCCACCTCAGCACAGCCCCCTCGCTGGCCATGGCTGGTCCCACCCATGTCCTGCAGGTTGCAGAGCTGGGGAGGAGCCCTCCACACATCTACTTAACAGGGTGAAAGTCTCAGTCCCCGTTCTGAGGTGGTTTGGGGTGCTCTGGGACACTCAGGGACTGGTCACATCATCAGACCCGCAAAGACCAGTCACTGTATTGAGACAGACCAGTGGGCTGCAGACACCCAACAGCCAGAGCATCAGGTCTGAGCCACCATGAGACCTCCCCATGACCACACAGACCAGGCAGAGATGAATCATCTGCTCCTTCTGAAGCAGCTTAATCAACTTCCCCCCATGTGGATCCTTGCAGCAGGTCCAGCCTGACCCGTCCATGTATTAATGATCCCCTGGGATGTAAAACCCAGAGATTTTCCTTGGCACCGAGGGCCAGCACTTGCTCTGCACTCTCCCTGCCAGGTGCTGGGTGCTCTGGTCTAAGAAAGGCTGCAGAATCCCTCGGGACTGAGAGTCATTACATAAACAATACAATAGGATCACGGGCTGTAATTGTAAAAGCGCCGGAGGTCTTGGCACCGGAGTCTGCCTCAGCAAAGGCCTCTAAATGGAGACCCAAACAAAACAAACAAAAGCCCCAACTCTGTCAGCGCTTAATGAACAATAATAAATAATAAATAATAACCCTAAGAGCCAACCTAGCAAGACAGATGTGAGGCATCACTCCGAGGAAACACTGTCCCTACGGTAGTTACCCTCACTCCCCAATTTCCAGTTCAGGTTGCTGGGTTCTTGCAGGGTCTGGTCCAGAGGGGAAACCTGGGATCTCCGTCAGGAGTATGCACTCCCCCTCCATCAGTAAGATGTGTAGGAGCTGCAGCCTTTGTATGTCCCTGGATTGGGACCTTCACCTGCTAAGTGAGTGCTCACAGACACCAACTCATGCCCAGCTCGTTCCTACTGCAGGATCTCTCTTTAAGAGCCAAAGGCAAAAAGAAGCAGATGGAGCTGAGCAAGGGAATCCAGATAGGTGTGAGTCCGGAGAAGCCTCTCCCCAGCATCATTACAGTCTGGACTCAGAGTCCCCCACCTGTTCTGTGCAAGCTGAGCTCCCGGCAGGACACCAGGAGAGCTGCCTGGCAGGGACAGGGGCTGAAACAAAGGGCCTAATTTAAGTATTTTTATAACTCGGTGCTTGTGACAGTGGGTTTAGCAGTTGCCAGCCATCTGGAATAAAGAATTACAGCCACCTCCCCTAATCCTATATTGCCTAAACCCTAAAGCTGGTTATGGTGCAAGGATGAGGCAGCAGGTTGGGAGGAGGCAGTGATGGGAAGGTGGGGGTGGAGAAGCGACCGCAGGAAAATCGTCAAACTTATTTCTTTTTCTTGCAAGGTGCTGGGTGGTCCCAGCTGTGCCAGAAGTATTTTTGGTAGGAATCAAGAGAAGACAGAATGAACAGAAACAGGGGAGAAGGGAGACAAGGAGCCCTCCATGACCACACAGTCGCATGCACCACACACACACGCTCTCGCACACGCACACAGAGGCTTACTGGTCCGCGCAGGGCTGTCAGGTAAATTAGATCTGAAAGCTGACAATTTCTGACCATATTTCCTTGATTATTTCAAACAAATGCACACCAGCCGCTGTAAGGAGATTAAAGTGACATAAACGTCCCGAGTGGGAGGAGGGAGGGCAGAGAATTCAGGTCACCCCCATCCGTCCCCCATTTGACAGCCGCTATATCGCTATCCAATCCAATAAAAAAATCCCCCCCTTTTGCTTTAATTAATTTTACAGCTAGCTTGCTTAATTACTTTCAATCAAAATCCTCCTGCCATCGCAAAATTAGAGATGGTTGAGCTCCATTAGCCTAAATTCTTCATTTCCATATAGAAAGAGGTTCCCTCGGCAAAGCCAACAGGGCTCCCTCCTATCCAAGCTGCCATCGGACAGATGCCTGTCCCTCTGTCTGTCTCCAGTTCCTCAGGAGAAGGAAGGGGGGGAGGAGACAGTCTTGTTCCCACCACCCCTTTCATAAAGCATCTCCTTGAGAGCTCTGGGCACAGGAGGCCTCTCTGCTCACAAGAGGTGAGCTCAGCCTGCCCTCCCGGCCTTCCTACAGCCGGGCTGGAAGGAGTTTTTCCATGGCTGCACGAGGGAGCTGGGTGGCCCGGCCTCACTGCTGTGCTCCCAGCACTGGGGATGGGATCTGGAAGGGACACTTCTGCTAAGGTTGGTCTGAGCACTGTCATCCCACACAGGCACCACTGACTTGAGATGATCCCTGTGGACACATGGAAAGGACATCAAGGGGACACGGGGGCAGATCATCTTACATCTGCCTGCTGTGGGTTTGGTACCTTCCTTGGGAGCATCTGGCACCAGCTGCTGGCAGAGACATGGCACTGTGGGCCACGGAGCTGCGACATTCCTGCAGCCCCCATGGGCACCATCATCACCTCTCTCCTGCGAACACAAATCCTGAACTGTCCCATTTTGGGCTGCTCTGAGAGCAGTCCAAACTGGTCTCATGCCCATGAAATCTCCTCTGTAGCACAGGGAGTGGCAGCAATAAGCCACACAGCACCGTAGAGGAGAAGAACAAGGAGTGGGTGGAGAGGATGGACACAGGAGGAAACCCTGGAAGGAACTGGGTATGCTGGGAGCAGAGAAGGAAGACTAGCTCCTCTCAAAGGATAGTGGGAACTGGAAAGAATTACCCAAACCATTCCATGCTTTCCTCCCATTTTCTCCCATTTCCTGTTGTCTTCTCCTTTCCCATCTCTCCACACCAACTGCAGAGCAATGGTCCTAATGGGATTTTACCCGTGCTCAGCACTCCGTGTGGGCACTGAGTCCTGGGAACCAGCCAGTGGAGCTTGGCCCCTGCTCCCTCCTCCCATCACCTGCCCAGGCCACACACACCCCCCTGACCTGGAGCTGCAGGAGGGTCACACCAGCACCCCAGGCCCCACACCTTCCCATCCTGCAGGAAGCTCAAGGGGATTCCTAAGCACCAGCAGCCCAACACTCCCCCTGGCTCCAGGGAGGGCAGGTCAAACCCTTGCTTCTTCAGAACAAAATGAAGAAGAGACAAACACAGACCTATTTTGTTTATAAGCTTAAAACTGAATCCAATGGCGCATCTACCTGGGGATTTTAGATTAAATGGTTTAAGAAACTCAAATAGGCTTTTTAATCCGGTCAAATAAAAAGAGCCCCAAAGAAGAAAAGAATTCACCCTGCCGAGCCTCCCGCCTGTGCAGACAGACAGGAAGAATGGTTTTCTTGCTCTCTGCCACTCCTCCCCACCCTGGCATGGGACAGAATGTATTTGCCAAACTCTGGAAGCTCAGGATACACCCTGTTCAGGACGCGTGCAGACTTCACTTTCCCATGGATGACCCACTCCTATCTCACTGTGTAACATCTTCTTCACCCTCTCTGTGCTCTCCTGGGCTGTTCAGCCGGGTCCTTCCCCCTGACACCTGGCAGGCTGTGCACACACAGTGCCAGCTCTGGTTACATCACCAGCACCAGCCAAAAGCCAGCCAAGCGACGGCACCGACACCCCTAATCCCCATTCCACACACACATTTAGGCTCTGTCTTTCATACAAACTACAACCCTGAGTGCTTCACAGGAGAAGACAAGGGGCTGAGCAGCTTGTGAGATGCAGGGGGAACCAGCACAGTCTGCCAAGGGACAGGGCAGACGGACAGTCAGTCCAGGTCTGACGGGTGGAGACCAACCCCACACGGAATTGGGGAGTGTGAGCAACGCCAGAAACTGAACCCTGACAAAACACAGGAAGCAAAGGAGCTCTCTTCTCTGCTGGATGACCACCTCCCCAGGACTTCCAGCCTCCCACCTCCCCTCAGTATCACATCTCACCAACTTCCCAACAGACACTGTCCCCTCTCCCCCACCACTGCCCCACTCCGGAAACGCTCAGAACCAGCCTTCCCCTGCACATGCTCTGCAATAAAATTCCCGACTTGTGTCTCGCCTGCTCCAATGCTCAGAGCAGCTGGGACAATAGAACAGAGAGGCCCTAAATCCACCAGACTCACCCTAAATAGCAATGGCCCATAATTTTGCCTGACATTCAGGAGCTTGTTATTCTTTCCCCTCGTCGCCTGGCTGGAGCTGTTCAGACCCATCAGTGTTATTCTATGCATTAAATGGGAAAAAAACACAACTCAACAACAACCCAGAGTTTCCAAGCCTGCCCAGTGAGGGCTGAAGGGGCAGCATCCATAGCTGAGCTGGCGGTGGGAGGACAGGAGGAATCAATGCCTCAAACCCAGACCCATCCCCTCTGCAGGGGAACAGCATGAGTGGGTCCTGCTGAGACCCCCAGCAGAAACACACTCCCTTTTCTCTGCTTCCATCCCTAAGAAGGGGGCTGCCACGTCTCCCAGCCCTTCCAGCCTCCCACCTGGAGCCCGGGACGGCTGCTGCCCACCCCTCCCCACCACCCGGCCGTGGGGAGCTTTAACCACAACAGTTTGGGGTTTGGGTTTTTTGGTTTTTTTCCAGGCTGGCTCCAGCTGATTAAGGACCTGCAACAGGATGTAGGGATTACAGCAAAACCTGGCTCCAGATCAGCTGGGGCACAGAGCCAAACGAGAGAGCGAGGATTGCCCCCAGCCTGGCTGCCAAGCCGGCACTCGTCCTGTTGGGAGGCCGGGAGGGCCAGAGCCCTCCGCTGGAACCAGGCCCCTGCCCTCGCTGGCTCTGCTGGGGAACAGCCTGCAGCCCACACTGACAAACGTGCCCACAGGAAGGACAGGGCTGTGAGGACGAGGGATCTGTGGCTCGCAGGGCTCGCTGGAGAGAGGAAAATCCCTACGGCCCCACTGCTCGTGAGGTGTGAGGGGGCAGGTGCATCCCCACCTCCCGACTGGGGCAGCAGGAACAGCCTGAGCTGGAGGTGCCCCGTGGTTCCCTGATCCCTCTGCCAGGGTCTGCACCACGTGGAACTTCTAACGGGTATCCTGGAATAACACACGGCAAAATACTCTGTGCTGAGTTTTTAATCCAGGAAGAAGTGATCAGGGAAGGCAATAATCTCAGTTGGCACACGGAGCACAGCAGGATCTTGCTTCTGGGGAGGCATCAAGAGCAGAATTAGCTTCAAGGAGACTCTGGGGCTTTTTTTTTCTTCTGCTAACACTGATCCCTGCCCGGACCAGCAGCAGCAGCAGCAGCTCCCAGCATCTTTCTAAAGTGCCTGTCACTGCAATATCCAACTGCTGATGTCCCCTAGGGGACATCCCCCCATGCTTGGGTTTTCCACGTCCCTCTTGGACTGGAGCAAGAGGGACAGCAGCAGTGGGAGCAGCCCTCCTGCTCTGACCTGAAGCTGTTAGCCTCAAGTCGTGTTTTAATCAGGTCTGGCAGAGCTGCTGCCTTGTTTCCCAGCCTGCCACCTCAGAGGGATAATTTGCCAGTGCTTTCTCAGAGAGCTCTCTGGAAGCGCTTTGCAGAGCCCGAGTTTGCCTCCCCTTCATGGCCAAACCCTGCGAGCTTCGTGCTGGCACATCTCCCTCTCCTAGTGACCCCCAGGCTCTGTCTGCGTAAAGGGGATCGTGAAGATGCCAGGACTTGGTCCTCTCTTCCAAGCGCTGCCTGGCAAGACCTGGCAGTGAGAGGGGGAAGCTGCTTGGAGCAGCAGGAGGGGGTGGAAATCTGTCTGGCAGCAGCAGCGCAGAGACTTCTTAGTGCTGCCCACCAGACTCATCGTAGCAGAGAAACTCTGGAGTCAGCTCCTGCCGGCCTGGGGCTGCGGGGGGAGCAGGAGTTGATATTGCAGGCGGAGGCCACTGGGATACCATTGAAAGCTGCTAAATATGACCAGGTTAGCACTTTAGTCTTTAATGGCAGGTCACCATTAATAAACCCAGGGCCCCAGGGTGCAGTACAGAGCCTCCCTCCCCCCCTCCCCGAAACACTCATTTCATTAACTTCTCTGCGCGCGGCGCTCGGCACCTGCCAGAGGTTCTGCAGCCGGGAGGGCTGGCAAGGGTTAAGGACATCCTTTGGCAGAGCCAACTGCTCTCCTGACACGATGGAGAAGGGGAAGCCTGCACAGCTCCCTCTGCTCCCCACTGCTCCCCTCTGCCTCTGGTTGCTCCGGTTCATGCTGGATGCCAGCCCACAGCTCTTGGCCCCACACAGATGGGCACCCTGGGAAGGCTCCTGAGTGGGAAACACTGTCCCAAGCCTGTGGCCAAGGGGCTGAGTGCAGGTGAAGGACAGCCAGAAGTGTGGCCCCAACCCCAACCGCAGCACCCAGTCCCTCTCTGGCCCTCAGGAAGTCACCTCCCATCACTGTGCCTTGCTTTCCCATTGAGGAAAGATGACAATGGCACCAATGGCCACAACAGGGAAGGGCAGAGGGGAGTTACTTTGAATCCAGGCAGGCAAGAAACACTTGTTAAATAAAGAGACTGCCTAAACAATGGAGGCCAAATCCCTCTCTCAGGGAGCCTGGAATGAACCACAGGATTGCCCCAGTATACGAAAGCGTGAACTTGGCCATTGCAGAAGATAAATGGCAGAGACGGGCCGGTGGGGCCAGTACAGCACGTGCCTCGTGCTCTGTGCAGCCTCACACGTGGTCCCACAGAGGTCTCTGATCCCGTGGCTGCACACAGAGGGCAGGGAAGGACAAGGTGAGAGGCAAGCGGAAGGACAGGGCTTTGCTCCACCTGCTCTCACTGTGACGCTGGTCCTTTCCCAGAGGGATGGTGGGACAGGAGGAGGGACAAATAGATGTGCCAGCTGCCAAAAATCCCATCCCAAGTCTCTATCGATCTGCCCTACTTGGCAACTGAAGCTGCAGCCACCGTCTGTGGTGCTTGATCAATAAGACCTGGGAGGACAGGGAGGGAGAGGCCCTTTTATGGGAAGGCGGGTCCTTAGAGGGAAGTATTTTGATTTTTAGAACGACTGCAGAGTCAAGGAAGAGGAAATACTGGGACTGAAGCTGCAGTTTAGTTTGGACTCATTTCAAATACCTGCTGAGCCCTTTACACTGGGCCCTGGTGACCTCCTGCCCATGGGAGCTGCCTCAGCCTCAGTCCCCGCTGTCCACCCACAGAGCCTCTCGCCTGTCCTGGATGCTCTCAGCATCAACAGCACAGAGCCTGTGTGTGGTAATTCTCCAGGAGCTCCCTACAGATCCTCCCCAGGGACCTGGGGAGAGGCAGAGACTCCCACAGCCACGTGAGAAGGAATTGCTGTGCCACTCAAAGAGCCTCTGGAGGTGCCCCAAGTCCCCAGGTGACACTTTGCAGTGACTGTCCCTGGGGGCAGCCAGGCAGGAAGGTTCTGGCCTTGGTGGCAGTAGCCAGGCTGATTCAGCAGAGGAGCTGGGCTCTGACAGGCCTGCCCACGCTGCTCCCACCCTGCTCCGTGGAAAGCATCACTCACTGCCACCCAACCCCTCCACGGAAGGGATCACAGCCTGGTGAGACACAGCAGGCCACGGACGGGGGGTCAGTGACCACCACCAACCCCTTGCCCTGTCTGTGCCTCCAGACCGCTCTCTTATGCTCAGGTCACCTAGCGGGGCCATCACTAGCGAGCCCTGGAGCCCAGGTGACCTGTTGGAGGAAAGCCCTGTGTTTGACTGCTTTGGCCCCCCCAGCTTATTGCTAATTTTGTGCCCATTAACCCCACCAGGAGAAGGCAGCAGAGGAGGAAAAGTTTTTTTCTAATAGAGGGGCTTGGTAGGGCCAACTCCAGTGGCAGGAGTGGCCCATTCCCAAATCCAAGAGCCAGCAGCAGCTCATTGGCTCCAATCAGAGCTGGCTGCAAGGGGGACGGTGCATTGGGTGTCACCTCCAAATGCCCTTTGGATAGATATGGAGAGAGAGAGACAGAGGGAATCTGCAGTTGTTCCAACGTTTCTTGCTCAACAGAACAACTGTTGCAGTCCTTTTAGTACAAACCCAGCAACTGTTCCCAAAAGCTCAGCCTCCTCAGCTCCTGTCCTTAAAAAAAACCCACCAACCGATCTCCAAAACGTCGGCTTCTGAGTCAGGGCAAAGATGTTATTAACAAAAACATCACTCAGGGGTGGGACACCTGCTCCCTGACAAGCAACTGGCCTGGCTGCCCATGGTTAGCGAATTACATCAGGCCCCAAAAAGAGAAGGGAAAGGGAGGGAGAAGGGGAGAGAGTGGAAAAGAACAGACAGAGGGAGGATGACAGCAGAAGGGAGTAACAAAGACAAAGAAGAGCAGGAGAGGGGAAGCACAGAGAGAAAAGAGCAAGTGCGAGCGTATGTGAGAGACGGAGCAGGAGAGAGCGGGAGCGTGGGGGGAGCAGGGAAGTGTGCGGGAAGTGCGGTGTGTGTGCAACACAGTGTGGGAGTGCGTCTGTGAGAGAGACTGTGTGCATATGGCAGGGACCGCAGCGAGGAGGAGGAAGAGAAGAGTAAGGAAGGGGGAATGACGCCACGAGAAGCAGAAAAATCTTGGAAAAGTGTAACAAGAAAATAGGGAGGAAGAGAGAAACAAAAGGAAAAGTGAAGGCCATCGAACAAATGAGTCTGGTGAAGCAAGAGAGCAAAGATAAGAGCAGGGAGGGAGGGATGGGAAGAGGAGGTGGAGGGCACTTGGGATGAGGCAGAGCCAGGGTGAGGGTGAGGAGGAGAGAGGAAAGGGAGATGGGGACAGAGAAAAAAAAAGAATAAAAGAAATAAACAGGGAGGAGGGAGAGAAAGATGTCTATTAAAAACCTCAGTGCATAACACAAAATGTCAGGGTTTATAGCTTCATTCTTGGCATTGCTGGTACTGAGAACCCCACACAGAAATGTCACTGCTTGTCATGTTTAATCACCTGCTATTTGTTAACACCTTCGCTGCGAGGAGTCTGCCCCTCACCCCTTGCAGGCTTTCCTTTTGGAGAATAAACTGCAAAAACATGTCCCCGCCTTGCAGTTCTCCTTGGACAGTTTCGGTTGCATCCCGGGCCGAGCAGGGGAGGCCAGGCAGGGCCGGGACACCGGGAAGGTTGTTTGACTTCCAGCTGGGACTCAGCATGGGCAGGGCTCCTGCGGGAGCAGGGAACAGGCACAGCATCGGGAGGCAGGGACACGGGATGCTCCGGGGAGAGCAGGATGATTCTGGAGCAGCGGGGGGCAGGTGAGTGAGGTGGGTTTGGGGGACAGTGACTGCAGGGCAGAGAAAGAGACGGCAGAGAGGGGGGAAGGCTCAGCTCATAAAATCAAGGTGCACACGGTGGGGAGTGCGAGGGCAGAGAGGAGCAGGGTACGGGCCCTTCTCCTGCTGCATCCACCCCGTGTTCCCATCCCACTCATGTCCTGTGCCGAACACATATAAATAAAATCCCTGAAATCCATGCAAGTCTGGAATTCTCCAATCTGTTTGCTTGAGCAGCAACTGTCACATAAAAGCAAACATCCAAAGCGATTAAATGTACAGTTACAGTTCCTTGCCCTGGCATCTGCACTGGTGACTTTGCTCTAGTTCCTCCCGAAGCCTTGGACTGATGGGTTTTATTTATGCTGGTTTTCCCCTGTGTCAGGCACTCGTGCCCCCACTGCCTGTACTTCCCACCCAGCCACATACTGTCTGTCTGACATCACATTGCACTGCTGTAGAAATTATTTTGAGGTCATCACTAGACAAGACTTTTCCCTGCTATTTCATGCACTCCAACTGGAAAGAAATCAAAAAATGCTCTCCTCCATACAGTAAGTAGGGCCCTC
Organism: Pipra filicauda; assembly: GCF_003945595.2. Taxonomy (NCBI): domain Eukaryota; kingdom Metazoa; phylum Chordata; class Aves; order Passeriformes; family Pipridae; genus Pipra; species Pipra filicauda. The sequence goes on from NW_024104620.1 coordinate 3,812,489, forward strand.
CCATACAATGAAAACCTAATTCTACAATTTTCAGGCTTGTGGAAAGAAATCATTCCCCCACCTGAATGAGCTAAAATTTAAAGATGTGTATGAGAAGATCATTAGTGCAGCTATTTAGTTTTAACCAAAGCATGGTGACCAACACAAATGAGGGCTCAGCTTCGACACAGTCCTTGCCCCACACTCTGAACTGCTTATGCAGTGTGTAGGGTTTGGGAAGTGCTGATGGCAGTGAAGTCAGACTTCCCCTCTTGAAAGTGAAGAGAATTTGGGGAGTTGAAGGAATGACAGCACGATGAGCTGTAAGGGGAGCCTAAATCCATCCAAACTTTTTCAGCAGGTAGCAGAAGCCATCAGCTGCCTGGACAGCAGCTCAAGGATTTCTGCTCCGGCCCCTTGACTGCTGGGTGCCTTCTCCCTGTGTGCCCAGACCCCTCCTGCAGCTGCAGGACCAAGGGGTTTCCCGGCACTGGTGTCACCAGACACTAAGGACACACCAGAGAAACATCCCGTTCAGAAATAATACAGAAATGCAGAAATTCAGTGCTCATCTCTCTCCAATCCCTACAATACAATTTTAACACCCAGTTTAGATCCTTTGGGACTAGATATGGGACTGAAATAAAAACCTTCAGGCCCAAACCAGGCAGTTCTGGAATCCCAAATTCCAGAGTACACTTGGACCTCACAGTTTCATCTCTGGTAGTGACAGCAGTGTGTTTCTACTCAAATTTTCTTCCTTGCAAGAGTGTTTTCTTGTTTGTTTTTTTTTTCTGATTAAGATCCTCACTAGTCTCCAAAAAGCAAATATTTTCATCCCAATCTCACACACCTGAGGGATTCCAAGGGTCATGGGAAAACCTGCACTGCTGCTCCTGTCCACTCCTGCACTGAGGACAGAGGCTTTTGCCCCATCCAGCACCTGCCCCAGACACCCACAGCCCCCCCCAACTCCACAAGTACATTCAGGCCCAGTTTTTGAGCCTGGGCTGTGACACACAACCCCAGCTGGTGATTGCTGCCTCCGGTGTGGGGAGGGCAGGCAGAGGCTCAGCCCAGGAGCTGGGGACAGTGGGTTCTGCCCCTGCCCCGGAGGGCCGGCACGAGGTCCAGGAGCCACCCCAAGTCCTATTCTGGGAACGGGAACAGTACACAGAAAGGCCTCCCGCTGGCCTCTCGCCAAGGATAAAATTCACCCTTCTGAACACAGGCCAAGATGATCTAAAGTGACTACTGACTTTTGTTGCCCAACTTGAGTCACCTTAAATGGGCCTATTTTTCAAGTGTCAGTGCTCAGCACGGCTGAGAATCGGGCTCTCTAAGATGTCTAAGTCTACAAGTCCAGTCACTGCTGTAACAAGAAAGACCATTATTCCTCTCCTGTGTGACTTCTTCCAGTCTGGCCAGGCCTTTTATCTTTTTTCCTCTCCCCTCCCTTCTCCTTGTTCTTTTCTTTTTCAGCTTTTTATGAATTTCTCTCAGCTTTCCTCCCTCTCCCCCCCTCAAGGTCATGCGGCTCATTTCCACGTTGAACATTTACTCAGCAAGCCAGGTCCTTTCACAGGCGCTCACCACAAATATGCTTTCTGATAAAGTAAGGAGAAAAGAAACTGTAAAACCCAAAACAATGTCAGAAATGAATACAAAAAAATCCCACCAGGGCAAAGCAGGGCTGTAACAGGGCAGACTGTTTCACCAGAGAGAGCAAGGAGGTAAAGCACCCCATTTCCCTGCAGTTCTCTGTTTATTTTCTTGCTCTCCTTTACTGTTTGCTTTTCTGAATATTTCTGTTCTGTTGTTAGGGCTGTGCCACCTATATGAGAGAGACTGTTATATTTAACCTCTTCTCTTTATCCTCAGTGAAACTCACCCTCATTCACAGGTCAGAGCCCACCCAGCCCGTGGGCACCTGCTCCTTTATGGCAGCCCCAACCCATCCTGAGCAGGGTGTTTCCAGCTACGCAGTTTGCTTGGTTTTCCTAAGCCCATTACATGTAAGCAGCTTGCACAAAGCATCAGGGTTTGTGTCCACCCTGGGTAATACACAGCACAACACCGTGTGGCCAGAGAATGCACAAAGGAAGGTCAAACCCCTCTCCCCACTCTCAGGAATGGATGGAGCCCTTTGCATGAGTGTGGTAAGAGGGAACGGGTCCTGGAGAACTGTTTTCATACTTAATTACCAATTCAGCTCCCAGATCAATCCTACAGACTGTCTGAAACTAAGAGCAGCTTCACGAGGCCCACATTCTCCAGCCCAGGGCAGGTCTCCAGAGAGCTCAGCCATGCTCGCTGCTCTGAGATGCTGCAATCTTGATAAACCTCCAACTCCAAAGAAACAAAATTTGGCCAACACAGCATGACTTTGAAAATCCAAGCCTCAGGCTTGCAGTGTCCAAGAAAGTTTTAGAATTATTTCTCAGTGACATCATCCAATCTCCATTTGATCATCAGAGACAGTTACTGGCCCTCACATGAAAGACGGGGTTTAAAAGTGTCCGTTTGCTCACTAACATCTCTTCACCTGAGATCCAAACCCGCCTGGCCTTCGTGGCCACTGGGAAATGGTAAGGAAAAGTAACTTTTGGCTTTTCTAGTCAGGTCATGGTTTTATGCCCAGGAGTGCATCTAGCCCATAATTTCCTGTGGGAGAGAGGCCACCATTTCATTGCTGACCAAGTCAGGTTTAGGATAACAAGCATATAGTACCAAAAGGCTTCCACCTACCAAGACCCCTGAGGGGTTCCCTGAGGAACACTGCTTGGAGGAAAGGGAGCTGCTCTGAAAGCAACAACCTTCTTTTTCTTGAGACAGCAGGGCTCTGCCTTCTCCTCACTCTAGAGTTGTTGCTTTAGGATGCTTCATGTTGCTGCTTTCCTCTACTGAGCCCACAACAGAAAACCAGAAATTTGTGGATTCCTCCTGGCAGGGGGGAAGTAATTCTCAGCTATGCTGCCTGCCCTCCACAGCTCTCCCCTGATTTCTAACACGGCCAAAAAGGCATCCCCCACTGCTCCCATGCACTGCCCACCCCACAGTGGCTGCCACGGCGCAGAGACCCACCCAGCCTGTTTCCATGGAGCCTGACCTTCTCCTGGAGGTTGCAGAAATACACCCTTCCATAAACAGATACTTCTACCTAGGAAAGCCTCAAAGCTCTGTTGGGATACTCCTGGTGGTGCTGGCTCGGGAAGCTGGCTATGAATACCTTGGTGGAGCACCTGGAACAGTGAGTTCTCCTCCAGGAGGGTATCGGCACAGCCGACACCAGCAAGAGCAGGTACCTTGGCAAGTGCCACGGCAGAGCTATTACAACATTTGGGCCCACCAGCATCACCAGAACTAATCAGTTACAAGTTCTGACAGACAGGCACAGCCCTGAAATCAAATATAGTTGCAAAATTATTCTGATTTCAAGTGCTTTTGGCCACTTGCAACTCTGCGTTGGCAGCACAGCGCCGGGGAGAGCAGCACACTGGTGGCAGTGACGCTGTCCCGAGTGGCAGCACACTCCAAGGGAGCGGGGCAGGATGCTGCAGGACACTTTGTTGGCAGTCAGGCCCCTGCAGAGGTTGGGCACTGAGCCGGGTGCCACCACACTGTGCAGAGGCTCCTGCGACCCCTGTGTCTCCCTGGCACGGCCCGTCTCGTCTCACTGAGTGCTGCTCGCCCTCCCTCCCTCCCAGAGCGCACATGGCTTTAATGTTTTTATTACCTGTTTGACTCGCTGCCTTATTGCTTCTCCTCTTAATGGGGCTGTAACCGTGGAAACGAGGAATAAACGGCCACCAGAAAATGAGATGATTAAACAGGTCACCCTGGCAAAACAAACTCCGTGCTCACACAGCCTGGGCTGCGTGTGCAGTTTCTGCCCAGGGAAATGCAGGGCCGGCTGGCAGAGGGCGGGAGGGCTGGATCAGGCTCCTGGAAGGAGCACACCACTGAGAGGTGCCTCCTTGGAGAAGTGTGGTCTCTGCCCAGAAGGGATGATGCTGTGTGTCTCCCAGGAGGGACATGTGGAAAATGGCAAGGTTTGCCGAGGGAAGATGGAAGATAGCGAGGACAAGACACATCCATGTAACTGGGGAAAAAATAGCAACTATGATGAATATAAATAGGCTGGGCTGAAAACAAAACACAAGTCTGAGACAAGTTGGTGTCCTCTGTTGTCCCCGTCTCTGGCATTGCCCACGCCTGCCTCGTGGCAGCTCCCAAGGGAGTGTAGAGGCTCTTCTGCCTGCACTTCTCCAGGCCCACGGGGCACAGCTCCACCACTCTCCTTGTCCCTCCAACGGCCAAGCTGCACTGGTGCCGCCCTGGCAAAGGCACAGCACTGTCCAGCCAAGCATGGCCAGGACCACAGGGAACGTAGGATCTCATGGAGCACAGATCTGGCTTTCCAAGAAGCATCTGCAGTCACTGTGCTCACGGCTCCTTCTCTGAAGCCACGGGGCTGGGAGGAGAGGGACAGGACCATGACAGCTGGGAGGGCATGAGCACAGCCTGGGCTGGTGTCCACTCCAACACAGCCCTCCTCGTGACGGGGCAGAGGGCTGGTCCACACCAGCAAGACAAGGAGAAGGCAGAGGGTCTTTGTGTCTCAGCACCCCGCTGGGTGCCAACATCTGAATGAGATCTCAGTCAAGCTCAGAGGTAATGAGTTTCAGACCAAAATGTTGTCGAAAACAAAAATAAAACCCCCAAATATGCACACCGCAATCAAAAAAGCACAATCACAAACCAACATTCAAAGTACTGAGGATCCTGCCAGAATCCCCATCCTGCCCCAACCTGTCCAAACCCAGACTCACTGGGTGCTGGCAGTCTGGGAAGAGCAGACTTACTCCACCAAGAGCAACAAATTCAGCAGAAGAAATTGGAACGGCAAAGCTTGGCGAGGTGGAGATGTGAGACAACTGCTTGGAGCACACAGGCAAGTGGTTGTGCTTTCTTTCAAAAAAACCAGCAGGTGGTTTATGAAAAGGGCCCTATTCTTTAGGGTAATTTGAGCCATATTTCATTGTTTGATAGAAAAATCCTAATATTCATGACCTCCTTTAACTGGAAGAAGTTTGCTCATCTGAATATCAGCCCACAGAAAAATGGGAAAATGAAAAATAAAGAAAGTAAGATAATGGAAGGGAGGTGGAGGGGGGGAAAAAAAGGAAAGGAAAAGCAAGACAGAATCAAAGGCAGAATGGGAAGTCCAGGAGGGTGACAAGAATGACGGGTCTGTGGGAATATGGAAAGGAAGGACATAAAGGAAAGCTATTTAGCAAGAGAAATTACAACACTGCAGCATAAAAAAAGGCTGAGAAAAGCAAGGGTGAGTGACGGAAAACACAGCAAGAGTGAGCAAAGGAGCTTTCCCTTAAAGTTTCCAAACGCACGGATCAACTTTGCAAAACTGGGATTCCTGTCCTACTGAGCTTCTGTTAAAAATATTCACATGCAATCAAGAAGAAAAATCAGACCCTCTCTCCCCAGCCTCTGTTTCCTCACCCTCTTCCAATCCGGTCCTCCTCTGCTAACATCTGCTGCCTGCCTTCGGGACATGCAGATGGTAATTACTCCAGGAGCAGCTTCCTCTCCTTCCCCTGCTTGCAGAGGGCCACTTGGAAGAGAGCTTCAAGCCATGGAAAGATACCACACACACCTCCACGCCCGGGAGAGGGGGGATGTGGGAGCCAGGGCCGTGCCCAGAGAACTTGATAGCACAGGGGGTGGGAAAGGGGTGAAAAGATGAAGACATTTGTCTACAAAACACACCAACAAAACATCCCCCTGGCCTGAAGAAGGGGGGCCTGGGGAGAAGTTGGCTTGAGATGTGGGACTGCTCGTGCTCCTCCAGATAGGGGAAGGGGTGCTGGAGGAGAGGTGCGCTGGGGAAAGGCAGGCAGTGAGGAAGAGGAGGAGGAGGAGGAGGAGGAGGAGGAGGAGGAGGAGGAGGAAAAGGAGGGCTGCCCTGGGCGAGCCGGCTCAGGGAGTGGATTCATACAGGCATGGAGCTGGCAAACACCAGGCGGAGAGGTGGAGCTGCTTTAATGAGAAGATGCTTCTATGACTCAGGCCTCAAAGGGATTGGGACTTTATTATTTTATTTTTCCATAATAAATTATGCCCTGGGATGCCAGGTCCCGCCGGGTTTTTCTGGAAATACCAGACAAAAGCTGGTGTTGCTACCTGGCTTTTGACAGTTTCCCATGTATGGAAGCTGAAGGTTCCTGGTTCTTCCTCTGCTCTGCCCTGGCCCAGCCAGTCTCGAGAGCGGGGCTGACACCACTGCACCATTCCAAGAGAACAGCCCAGCTAGAGCTCCTCACCTCCCTGCCCAGGTCCTGGAGAGCCCCCTTTGCAGCTCCACGATAGCCCACCCTGGGCCCACGGGTGCTCCCAGCCCGTGGAGCTGCAGCTGCCGGGATGTCAAAGGTGCCACGGGTCAGGTGGGCGCAGGAGCTCCCGGGAAAGCGGGAGTGGGCTCAGCTCCCTCTCCCACACCCCAGGCACCACACCCCGGCTGGAGGGAGGAGCTGCTGCCCGACCCCCGCACCCGTCCATGGACAGCAGCCAGGCCTCATTCACTTATCTCCATCACTGAAGCGCCCAGCCCTGGCTCTGGGCTGCACAGGGGAGTATGATTATGCCCACTTTATAGATTAGGAGTTATTCATCCTACACCAAACCCTCAGACTCTGCCGTGTCTCACAGACCTGTTCTGGAGCTCTTTGTTAGATTTAGGCTGAACTTGGCCCTAGTTCAGCTCAGAAACTTGCGTTACAAAAATCCCCTGTACAACCGCCTGCCTGCCCGTGGCTGTGGACTGAGCTGACTCCAAGGCCATCGTTCCTGGCAGCAGGAATGGTGGGAGATTCACTGCAGGGCAGTGGGAGCACAGGGACACCCAACACACAGACCACGCTGGTCCTCTCTTGCTGCTAAGAAAGATCCACTCGTGGTCACGGCGACGCGAGCACATGGAAAGAGAGGGTTCATCGAGAGCAACCTGGAGAACACCAAGTTCAGCACGACACCAACACAGGGCACGTGAGTGTCCGGGAGCGCGGAGGTGGGCGAGTGTCTGGGGCAGACGGGCATGTGCAGGACACGGTGACGGGGACGTAGGTGTTGGGTGTGGGGAACACCTCCAGAAATGCTCCGGCAGAGCTTGGTGCTTTTACTGATTTCACAAGAGGCTCTGCTAAAATGTCACCTCTCCGAAGCAAAACAGGAGCACGTCGGTGAATCATCGTTTCACACCCCAAAACCAGGAATGGGTGGCAAAACTCTCTAGTGAGGCACCAAATCCTCAGGGGATTGCCATAAAATGCACCTGGTGACTTTAGTCTTCCCATCCTTTTTCCTAGTATCTCCTGATCTCCACCCCTTGCTCTCTCTTGCCAACCTATACGGGTTGTTCAGCTTTTATTTCGAGCATGAAACTGCCTTAGGACTGGAAGCTTTAAGCAGTTTCCCAGCCTCCAGAAATTTTCTGGTTGTGTTTCTCCACGGCAGAGCAAACAATTGCTTCTGTACCTGGCCACCACACCTAACCCCCAAATGCAATGAGAACTCAGAATTCTTTGGGAAACAAGAACGTGTTTTACATGAGTGAAGCACATGCTTTTTGTTCACTATAACTATTTGTTCCTGAAAGGACTTGACAAACTGTTCTATTTTCTGGAACCACCACAAGAAGAAAGATGGGAAGTCCCTTGAGAAAGGGGAGAAGGTTAGTGCCAAGTTAATGCAATGGGAAGGGAAGTTGACAGCTGGACTCAGCCTCTGAGATGGGCAACAAGGGGGCCTAGAGTCTGGGAGAGGGAAGAGCACCACCATCCCACTCCAAAACACGCTCTGCTCCTCAGACAAAGCCTGTGCTTACAGGGAACAGCAGCCCAGCCCCTCACCTGTGATCAGTGCTACTGCCTGTCCTCACCAGCAGGTCCTGCCAGGGACCAGGAGCCCGCCCAGAGGAGCTGCACAAAGGAGAGGAAGCTCCAGGGTACTGATCCCAGCCATGGCCATGCTCTGTGGCCATCTGTCAGTCCAAAGATGGGCCCCATCCAGACCAGCTCTGTGTAGCCCCTGGGCTTTGCCCACCCAGGGGCTGTTCTGTCACCCTCTTGCAGCACCATGGTGACCTGGCCCAGCCCTTCACCCGCCCGTGCCCCTCCAGCACCAGAGCACTGTGCACTCTCCCCACTGTGCACATCCTCAACCCAGCCCCGGCTGCTGTTCCAGCCTGCAGAGCACTGGTCAAGCAGGAATGGGGATTAGAAGACAGCAAGTTTTTCTTTTGCTATCAATGTCTGCCTCTATCTCCCTCGTGAGCCCTCGGAGAGGAAACAGGGAGCAACAAGGTCCTGGTCCAAAGGGCTCTCAATCCTCAAAATGGATTTTACCTGTCTCTGAAAGCTGCCTCCATCTCTCACCCCCATTGCTTTCTCCCTAGGGAAATCAGTCTAAAAGGGGCTAATGGAACAATGTCCCTCTCTCTCCCCCCTCTCATTTTCTCTCTTTTTTTTTTATTAGCATTTGTGGAATTTATTCCCAAACTCTCCTAATCTTTCGTACACAACCATTTGATTTGCATAACCCAGCCCCCTCTCATAAAAACTGGCTGCTAGTTTAATTAAAAAATGTAAATTTGCTGTCATCTCGGGGCCTGGTGAATTAGGACGACATCGGCATTTTTTATTGCTGAAGACGTCCAAATTGATCCAGTCCGCACTGAACCGGAGGGGAGGAGACGGGGCCGCGTGGGACTTTTGGCTGGAGCTCCTGCCCCTCCCCTGCTCCCAGCCAAGCCTCCTCTGCCCCCTCTCTGCTTTGCAAAGTGCAGCTGAGGACGAGGACATCGGTTCTCCCAAAGCCCAGCTGGATTGGCCAGCGAGGCCTCTGCGGCGTCAGCACTTCTGGGAGCTCAGCCCTGGGTGGCACCTGAGCTCTCCAAACCTTGGGAACGGCCGTGGCTCCAAACCCTGGGAGGGAGGGAAGGAGCCCAGGTGGAGGTGGGAGATGCAGCACAGGTAATGGTTGTCTTCACCTCCCACAGGACTTTTCATTACTTTCCAGACACTTTCAACCAACTTTTCAGAGGGAAACCTAAATTGTAGGCTGCACAGCAGCCCAGGGGTATGGTCTGATGTCAGAGGGAGAGTCAAAGTGGCCACAAAAGCTCTCGCTGTGAGGACATAGCCAAGTGCTCTGGCAGCATGAGAAGTGGGACAGACAAGGCTGTGCAGGCAAAGTCCTGAGATAAATTCCAAGTTCAAATACTCCTTTCCAAGAGTGGTGAGGAGGACTCAGGGTGGAAGCATAAACAGTCCAGGAAAACAGAAAGAGAAACCGATTATTTGGAAACTACATATTTTATATTTGACCCCCTCCAGCCGAGGTATCTGTACCATTCCGAGCTGGTTTCAGTTCAAGTTGCCTCTCCCCCTCTGGGACACCGGAGCAGAAGGGTGCAGTACCTGCACACACTGGTAGACCCACTGGCAGACCTGGTTTGGAAGGACTCATAGAACCCAGCAGACAAGGTGCAGGCGAGGAAATGGGAGTTTTTTATCTCGGGGATCAACTTTCTGGTCTTTCTGTGAGTTATCTCTCTATGGTAAAGCAGTCGAAACACTCCTACGGACTTCAACTGGCTTTGAAGCACCTTCTCCAATTAATAGTTGGGCCCTGCTTACACCATGATGGAAAGGTTAATTCCTGCCCTGCTAAACCCTTCTCCCAAGGAACAATCTTCACTCGGTAGGCTTAAGCCCTTGAATGCTTTCCACTCAAGAAGTATCTCATAGGACTCCTGGAAAGGGACGTGAACACCTGAACAAACTGCCTGGGAACCTTCTGCAGACCAAGGGCTCAGGAACGACACCAACCTTGACTAAGCCAATGTCTTCCCAAAAACCTGTACTGTCAAAAAAAAAAAAAAGAAAAAAAAGAGTTGCCACCACTCCAGAGAAGGTGTTTCTATCCACTGGGTGTTTCAAACAACAACAGTGATTTGACAAAGGCATAAAATGACCCTGGGAGTGGAAAATTAGGTGTTTCTCCACTCATTTACCATAGGTGCTTTAGTCCTCATTCTGAGATCAGTTCCTGTAATCTCATACCAAGGATAATTAGGTTGGGGCACAGTTTCCCAAAGGAAGTGACAGGTGCCCAGTCAGTCAAGATATTTACAACCAGACTCGCAGAAAGTCACATGTAGGGAACATCTTGCCACGATCCTGGGCAGATGGACTCAGTCCATGAATTCTTTTCAGCCCTTAACCACTCTGAACACTTCTGGCCCTAGAAGGTCCATGCAAGGATTGACTGAGCTGAGAAAGCTCTCAGCAAGAGCAGACTGTCAGACCCCACATACTGAGTTCCTCTGGGAAAGAAACCCCTCCGGACTTGCCTCTGCCAGCTGGCAGCTCGTGTGAGCAGCCCTCGGGCACTGCCTCCAGGGAGCCACTGCCTGAGGGCTTGGAGAGAATTCAAGAGGCAGCGACTGAGGGAGATAAACTGGCCCAAGCAGATAAGGGTTAGAGGTGGTGATTATGGGGCAGGTCTTTGCCCCAAGATCATGACAAGACGGGTTCACCCACACACAGACCGTAATGCTGACTTAAACAGATCTCCCAGATCCTCATTTCCATGGCTTCCTGCAGCCCCGGGTTCCCATACCGGAGACCGAAACCCACGTGTTACCTGGGCGGCAAGGCCGAGCGCCCACGACACTTCCGAGAGGAAGGAGAATCCCTTTTTTGGGGCGGGGGGGGGGGGGCGTTTGGCTTGGCAGCCCCTTTTCGGGGGCGGCGGTGCAGGAGCCCCCCGGGCAGCGGGCGGGTCCCGCCGGCAGAGGGCACTGCGGGGCCGGGGCACGGCCCTGCCCGCCCGGGGCCACCCCGGCCGGCGACACCCGGGCAGCTGCCACCGCTCCCGGAGATGGAGATCAGGGGTAAATCACTGTTTATTGCTCTTTAAAGCATTTGCCCTCCTGCAGTGTCACCACATCCTTAACTCCTGGGCTGCCCACGCAGCCTCCCAGCTCCTTGATCTGAGAGGGAAGCAGCCGCACGCCCACGGCTGGACCCGGGCAGAGCCGGCGTCGCGCTCACGGGTGGAAGCGGCTCCGGGGCCGCTGGGCTCCTGATATCAATGGTAGAAATAAATAAAGAAATGGAATAAACGACGACAAAATTATCCCCTCAATCACAACATCAGAGTACATAGTTCAGGCCCAGTCAATCATCAACCAGTTTATTACCATCTTACTCCTTATTAAAAAAAACAACAGACACACACGTACACATAGGCTCCGGCAGTAATTACCTGGACTGTAGCACATCGCCAGCGCAGGCCTCTTTGGCCCATTGCTGCCATTTGGATTGTAAATGGCAGAGAATGGCTTACACCATTTTGGAGGAGCAAGTATGGTTGTGTTGGCAGGTACGGGGCCATGGTGGTGGGATGTTGTCCCAAACAGAGAGGCAACATGGCCCAAGGAATTCCTACCAAACTCTGCATTTGCCCGCTTGGTAAAATCTAAATGAGACTCTGATTCAGACTGTCCAAGGGCTGGAAAACCCACCAGCACTTTGAGCCCCACTGCCCCCAGCTGCAGTCACACCCCAGCCCTGTCCAGCACCACACCCAGTGGAGCCACGAGCCCAGCCCAGTGCCAGGCCAGACCCTGCTCCTCGTCCTGATACCTGATCAAAACCAGTGGACGCGCCACAAAAAGCTACAACCAAAAACACGCCCAGTCCCAACACTGGGGCCTGTAATCTAAAACCAAAACATTGCCCCAGCCTGGCCACCTTTCCTCCTCCCTTCGAGATGTGAAGGGGTGGGGGAGGTCTCATACACCTCACATGGAAGGACAAAAACAAACCCATCCCAGATATGCCCAGGTTGAAAAAAAAAAATAATACTCATTAAATGTAATAAGCAGCCTCTTCATCCGACACTGCCTTGTCCCAAATAAATTAAATTCCTTTTCATTTAGACAGCACAGGAACCTGACAAGCAACCTTTACCATCGAGACGCCAAGAGCTCAGGAGGGGGAAAAAATGAAAGAGAAAACAACCCACACAACTTACAACAAATACAAAGGCAGAATCATTTCAAAACCCCCATAAACTTCCCCTCCGCATCCTCTCCCGGCCAGCCCGCTCCTCGCCCCGCCGCCCGCCCGCCGCCCCGGCCCGCGGGGGCCGCGCTGCCGGGAAGGACCGGCGGAGGGAGCGGAGCCCCCGGCTCACCTCGGCGGGGCCGGGAGAGCGGGGCCGGAGCGGCGGCGGGCGCGGGAGCAACTTCCGTAAAACAAGTGAAAGAAGAAAAGTGAAAGAGGCGGCGAGCCCCCGGCCGCACCGCACCGCACCTGGTGCCGCCCCCGCGCCCCGCTCCGCCCGCACCGCGGCCCCGCACCGCCCGCACCGCGCACCCGCCGACAAAAGTTTCGGTGCGGCGGCGGCCCCGCGTCCCGGAGAGAGACTGCGCTGCCCGCAGCGCCGGCCCCGCGGCCGCGGAGGGGCTGAGCCGCGGCCGGGGCGGACAGCGCGGACAGCTCGGACAGCGCTCCGCTCCGCTCCGCCCGGCGCGGGGGCACCGGCACCGGCGGCCGCACCGAGCGGGGGCTCCGCCGAGCGGCGGGCGGGGGGCTGGGGGCAGGAAAAGGACAATTGTGCTGTACTTACCATAGTCGGAGAGACGAAAGCCGAATTCACTTAAATAATCAACTTTCATAATACTTAATTAATACCTAATTGCAGCTGATTGCTCCCGAATAACAAGTTGTTTAAAGCACTGATGTCATTGCCGTGCCGGTCCTCCCCGAGTCACTTTGGCAGCGGGGCCGGGGGCGGGCGCGCCGCCGCGGGGGGCGGTGACTGGCGGGCTCGGACCCGCCCCCGCGCCGGGCCCGCCGCCGGGGGCAGGTGCGGGGCCGGGCCGGGCCGGGGGCGGCGGCCGCGGGGCCACCTCGGGCGGACCCGCAGCGCGGCCCCCGCGGCGGTCCCGGCCCGCACTCGGGGAAGCAGCGCGGGGCTGCCCCGCACTCGGGGCCGCCCGCCGAGCCCGGCCCGGCCGCGGTGCCTCCGCAGCCATCGCGGGAGCGGCGAGCACGGAGCGGCCGGCGCGGGGCAAACCGCGAGGGGATGGGGATGGAAATGGGGGTGGGAGTGGGGATGGAGCGGGGCCGGACGAGCTGCAGCGGTGCCTCCGAGTCCGGGCACGGCAGGACCCGCGGGCAGGGGCAGGGCGGGCACCGCCGTCCCACGCGTGTCCGGGCTCGGCCGTGCGGTGCGGGGCCCGCACCGAGGGGGGCTGGAGCACTGGTGGCCGCCACCGGCGGGTGTCACAACCCTGGGCGCATCTTGCCCAATGCCCCGCAGGAAGCCCGTGCCGCTCCGCCGGGCCCACGGGAGGCTGGGGGGGGCTCTTTTGCAGCGAATTTCCTCATTTTTTGTTGCTTTATTTTTCTAAGTAGCAAAGAATGCGAGGGAGGTTCTGAGAGGCGTGTTGGGTAAACAGAGATATAAGCCTCTTTCTTTAAAACAAACGAGCAGATTATTTACCTGATTAAATAGGTATTTTGAGCAGGTTGAAGGCTGTTTTTGTGAACACACCATATTTGGCTCCATGGATTTTGGCAGAGCTGGGCTCCTCACCGGGGCTGGGGAGCTGCCCATGGACTCACCAGCTCTTAAATCCTTTTTATAAGCAGAACTTAATGTGCTTCTCAAAGGAGGCCAGCATCATTACCCCACTGGGGATGGGGAAACTGAGGCACTAGCGAGGGAAGTGACTCGCCAGAAGTGGCTGGACAGGTTAGTCACAGGGCTGGAAGGAGCCCAGGTGTGTTTGGCTCTGTGCACCAGGATACACTGTACCCACAGAGTGTCCTGAGCCCAGAGACCCAACTGCAGCTCACTCATCACCTCAGCAGTGCTGCATTTGCATGGGCAAAAACGCACGGGCAGCGCAGCCGGAGGGCAGGGAGAGGGAAGAGGAGAGGGGAGTCATTTGTGGAAACCACAAGTATTCCGGCTTCGCCTGGAAAAAAGTCTAAACAAAGTCTGCTAAAGCAGAGCCACCCAGAGACCCTCCGGGCCAGGAAGCAGGTGGGGACAGCAGTGTCAGGCAGGAGGCAAGTGTGCCCTGCCCGGGGCTGCTCAGCCAAGCAGTGCTCCGGAACAGAGCCCTGCACGGGACTCACTTTCCCACCTGCTACAGTCAAGCTCCTGCTTTGAGATGGGCAAAACTTTATCAGCATCGCCCTGACTTCCCCACTGGTTTCTAACAACACCATCGGCTCCAACCTGCACTGTCACACAGTGCTGCCATTAAAATCCTGCCTGTCTGTGCTTCACTGGCCCCAACACAGGCACTGGCCGGGGCAACAGCACCCACAATCCTCGGCACAGCCTGCCCTGATCCCTACGCCAGTCAGACACTACAGCACCTGCCAGGCAATATTCCACATGGGGAACTGATGGACAGTACCAGAAATGTTTGTGCTGGCTCTGTAGGAGCTCAGTTTGGGCCCAACGCTTCCTTCCAGGTGTGAGGTTGCTGACAAGTCCCGTAAGTTCACTGCATTTCACATCACACAGATTTCTCCATTTTCGCCTCTCCTATGAACTTAATATTTAAGCAGTGGGAGTTCTGGTCACTGCTGTTGTTCCCTGAGTGAGTGGCCCCAGCTGTATCTCCACCTCCTTACGAAGGGGAACACACACTCTAACATGGATGTGTCACTGCACATACACAGCCCCACAGACCCTCTAAACATACCTGTTCTTCTACGTGCACCAAGCTGAGCACGTTCACACATCAGTATCCAAATGTTCCCCACCCCTCCCATCCCTGCACGCACACGCAACATGCATATGCACTCCACAAAGAAAATGATACTCTGTGCTCACTGACATTCAAATACACACATATCCATACACCATGACACACATGAACCCACACACACAACCTAAACACACCCGGAGGATCCCCTCCGCAGACTTCCCACTGTCCCTCCCACTCCTCCTTGCAGGAACAACTTGCCAAGGTGTTTTTTCAGGTGAAGTCCACGCCCTGCAGCTGACGCAACGGCAAGGCCTGATTTCCTATCTCAGTGATCTCCAGTCACAGGATCAGGTTTTATTTCCCCATCCTCCCTCCTTTGCCTCTTACCCAAGAAAAGTCGGTTCTTTCCTCTCTCAGGGGCTCTGGAGCTTTCTGCTCCCTTGAGGACCCCTGTGCCCCCCATAAGAGCAGCATCTCCCCTCCTTCCCCTATCCCTCCAGGGTATGGATACACTTGAGGGAAGGCTGCCTCTGACCGTGCCCCCCTGCACCCCAGGAGCACTTGAGGGAAGGCAGCACCCCTCACCCTGCTCTGAACTGTGCTGCTGTGCCACAGCAAGAGCCACCCCAGCCACAGCTGCCCTTTCATGGCAGGTGAAGCGATCTCTCCTTGTCCCTTCACACCCTCCCAGGGGCATCAGGAGCTCTCAGTAATTAATGTTTGCCAGGTGCTCAGAGATCCTCAGATGAAAAGTGCAATGGGAGGGGGAAGGATGATTAATTTATTATTATTATTACAGTTTAATGCTTTCCCCGCAGACAGTGTGCCAGGGCTAAGCAAGGAGTGAGTCATGCTGATATGTGGGACATCCCCCTTTTTGTGTCTCTTCTACCTTTGTTTCTTAGGCTTAGCCCATTTTCTTGGCAGTTTCTCCCTCCTTAGCTGGAGCTGACCCTGGGGCCTGGGGCCGTGCTCTGGATTCATGTGGGCTCAGGGCGCTGGCTCCCAGATTGCAGGTTGGAGATCTGGCAGCGCTTTGCTCCTCCTCCTGCTCCTGCTTGGGGAGTCTATTAGGCAAATGCTCTTGCCCTATTTCTGTAATTTTGTTTGATTTCTGTTTCGTCAAGGGAGGCGCCCGGAGGCCTCGGGGCCTGGGCGGCAGGAGCAGACAATCCGTGCTTTCTTTCCCTTTCCTTCTCCTTCCCTCCTTCCTTCTCAATTCAGTTTCAATCACATTATTGGCACATGGTGCCCCAGAACACATTGCCAAAGCGGCTGTGCCGAGTCTCACTGTGCTGGGTGGGGCTCTGCTGGGATCACTCCCGCCAGTTGCCATTCCTTGGCCTTGCTCAAAGAGTTTGACACCAGCTCCCTGCCATGTGGCTGCCGCTTTTTCAGACACTCCACAGCTTCCAGCATCTGCTGGAAGCCAAATACTGCTCATCTCTTGACCACTGCCCAGAGGGAATGACTGTAGCGGGAGCGGACCATACAGCACTGAACGTACATGGCATGTCCTCGTGCTCCACAGGGGCCCAGAAGACTTGGGGGGAAGGAGTGGCAGGGGTTTGAATGCGCTAACAATTAGTTACAATTTACTACAGCGATTAAAAGTGCAGCCTGGGGATTTCAGGGCGAGGAGGCAAGGGCAGAGTGCTACCCAGGCATCGCGGCCAACAGGGAAGGTACCTGGCACTCAAATGCAGGCACTCTGCCTGCAAACCCAGCAAGTGCCACCCTCAGCCAGCCCAAAGCTGCCCCCACAAAGCCCCCCACAAAGCCCCCGAGCCCTAGCTTGGCACACTGGGATGAACTCCAGAGGCACCAGGAAACCACTGCCCAGTGATAGGTCACAGACTGGGCAAGACCCATTGCTGTAAAACATGGGGCAAGCACAAAAAAACAGTGATTTCTGTCAAGAGGAGCTGCAAACCAGCTTGTGTTCCTGCACAGACACGCTTGGATACAAACGAAAACGTGAGCACTTGCCATGTGCACGCACACACAGAGTCACATGTAAGTGCACAAACATGTGACTGCCGTGTGTATGGTCCTGGCACACCAGAGTGACACCCACCTGGGCACCCAGGGCAGGGCAGGATCGTCACGGATGGTTTGGCAGTGACTGTCCTGTTCTGGACACATGTGGAAGGCCAGATGCCACAGAGATGCAAAGGGGCTCTGGGTAGAGAGGAGCTGCTACCCTACTTACTCTACAGGGCAATGACTTGCCCCTCAGCAACTGTGTCCTGCCGTGGGCTGAGGACACTGGCACACAGGGCTCTCAACACACAGCCCAGCAAGCAACAGAGATGGGACAGGCAGAGAGACAGGCTGGATTTTACAGGATTCTGAAGCTGTCTGAGGAGTAGGGCTGGTCTCCATAAATTCACTCTGGATTTGGCCTGGCTTGGGCAGGAGCAAGAGGAGAAAGGAGGGAAGGCAAAGGGAGCAAAGAGTCTGCTCTGCTCCACCTGCCCCATCACAGGCAGAGGCCGTGTCAGCCCTGCTCCCAAGGGGTCACTGAGATGGGTACAGAGCAGAGTTGGGGACTATTCCTGATGGAGCAAGTGAGACAGACATTCATTAGAAGTGACAGCAGGGAAGTGAGGGGAGATGATGGAGAAGGTAAGAAACGGGCAGCAGACCCCAGGCTGCACACAGCGGGGACCGACTGCCATTCCTCCTCTGGGCTGTGCCAGCAGGATCCCCACCACGGCACCGGGAGGGCAGGCGAGGCGTCCCGTGCTGCAGCACCCGCCTGTCCGCCTGGGCTGGCCCTGCCTGTGCAGCGGGGCTGGCTGAGCACGGTCGCTGCCCACCCGGGGATGTGGCAGCACGCACGGAAGGGGCTCTGAGCGAGCCCATCGCCGTGCCGGCACGGCCCTGGCACGGCTCTGGCACAGCCCTGGTACAGTCCGGCACGGCCCCGGCACGGCTCTGGCACAGCCCCGGCACAGCCCCGCGAGCCGGGCCGATGGCACAGGGACACACCGCGCAGAGCCAGCTCACAGCCCGTCGCAAGCGCGGCCGCGGCCCCCCGGGAGCCCTGGCAGGGGCCGGAGGGTGCGGGGAGCAGCGGCGGGCGGTAAGTGTGAGGCAGACGCAGCGATTGCATTACTGAAGGAGCCCGGGCTGGCAGTGCCGAGCTATCGTCCCTGTAATCCTGTTAGCCAGCAATCTCCATTCCGAAAGAGCTTCATTTCTTTGTGAATATTTGTAAACTAGATATCTAATGGAAAATTATAGGAAAATTATAGTGAAATTCATGACGAAGAAATCCGATTAGCCCTAATTCAATTATGCCATCTTAGCCCACACAGCACATTTCCCATTTTTTTCCCATAAATACCAATGCCAGGGGTCCGGGTAATCAAATAAAATTGAAAATCATCTTCCCATTAAATTCAATTAGCTGCAATTTCTAAAGCCTATCAGAGATTTTAATTACTAAATTATAAAATTCTCCAATGCTAAATTGAAACTAAAAAAATTGCACATCCTTGTATTTCAGAAGAAAAAAACCCAGCAGAAACCTTGAAAAATACCCTTCTCCTCCCATCAGCACCCACGTGAGCACGGGTCTGGGCAGGCTTCACCAGAGAAATGAGTGTGGAGGGACATGAGCCAGGCCTAGGGAGGAAGGTGGCTACCTCTGAGGGAAAGGGCTCGGACATCAGCTGAGATTAAAACCTAAGATCCAGCTCTATTTACAACTCGGTTGGGTTGGAAGAGGGAAGGGGAGAGGCTGGCAATCTCAGCAGTGCCTCTGCTCCTGTTTCCCACACGAGCTCCCGGGTTCCAGCCAGTTCTCCGCGCCCCCGCGCTGCTCTGCCAGGCACTGGTGACAGGGCACGGTGCTCCCGCAGCCGGGAAACAGGAGACTCTCTAGGAGCTGAAACGAGTTTTGCCTGCAAATGGGCTCGGTGAGGCAGTCCCTCGAGTCTCCATGTGCCAAAGCCAGGGCAGGAGAGCTGGTGATGCCCAGAGGGAAGCAGGAGGGCAGATGCTGGCTTTGTGCTTCTGATAAAGCTCCTTGAATAATAGCCATGCAAGCCCGGTCCTGACACTGAATTAAGGGAAGCTGGAGCCCTCAGCAAACTGATTTAGCTTGAAGCACTGCTTCAGCGAACACGTGGGATGTTCCAGAGGAGGGGGACGTAATCACCCTTCCCTGATAGCACAGGGAACTCTCGGAGTTCACAGAGGCACCAGGCAGGCAAGCCCATCCCTAAACTGTTCTTTATTCAACAACCAAGCCAAGCAGGCAAACGGGGAACCAACAAAGCCTGTGCCTACAGATGCTCTCTTCCAGCCCTGCTTCTCCGGGGACCAGCGTGGCACAGGGACGTGGCGAGGGGCAATTAACTGTGCCAGCAAGCAGAGGGAGGGGAAGTGAAGCTCAGCTCTCCAGTCACAATACCTGACCCTCCACGAGACAGCGAGAGAGGATTTTCCAACACTGCCTTTATGCCAGAGAGTGCTTCTGCGTGGTACCTTGAAGGGTTTATTCATGCACTAACATAAACGCATCTCCCAGCTCTGAACAGGAGCTCAGGCTGCCCCGAACCAGGCCGATACTCGGTTTAATTTACTGGGCGCCCGAAAGTTGCCAGCAGGGAGTTGCCCGCAAACAGAACAACAACAAAAAAGTTAATGATCTGGGCTTTTTCTTTAATAAATAGGCAAACTGGCTGAGCCGGATTGTTGGCTGGGATTCGTCTCCCCTTTATCACCCTGGAGCTTCTGTGACACATTCTCCAAATCATCAGCATTTTGCAATTTGAGGTCGTTACCAAATACTATTTTTTTGCCAAGGAAGGGAGAAAAATAAATTAATAATTAAGAAGCCCAAGCAGGGAGAGGCTGTGGGTTGGATGGCGCTGCCACCTCCGCGGGGATTGCTCAGGCACCTGGCACCCGCCCAGCGCGCACCTCGGTCGCCGGCTCACCCTGGAATGTGGTGCTGGCACCCAAGTGCTACTCGATTTTACTACGAATTAATCAAAGTCTCTTCTGCAAACGTCTAACGCTAAATCACCACTGGCTGAGCTTCAAATGCAATTCCCCCGTTCCAGGGATTTGGCGCAAGGAGATTACCAGCTCCAGGTGAAAAGCTGAAGGGGGTTTCCTCTCTGCACATCTCCTGGTTCTCCAAGGCATCAGCCTCTCCCAGCTGGAAGGAGAACAGATTTCCTGCAACTCTTCTCCCGCTCACAGCAGGTAACTGCACAGACATTCCAGATACGCTGGGATAAATCCGCCTGTGCTGCCTGGCTGGAGTGTACTTACACCACGGGGGAATTTGATGTGACTGTGAGCCAGCACAGCGCTGGGTGTGCCTGTGCCCCCACGATCCCAGAGCTGTGGACACCCCTCCACACCTGAGGGCGCGCGGGGCTGTGCCCTGTGTGGTCTGGCTGCGTGCACGGCCTCGTGGCCACGCGTGTGCGCGGGGCTGTGCGGTCACACGTGGCTGCCGCAGCCAGGGCTACACAGACGTTCTCTGCGGGCGTTCCTGCCCTGTCACTGTGTGCATGTCTCATTTGTCTCCGAACCTGCCGTCCCGAGCACCCTCCCCGTTCCCGGCCAGCCCCCAGAAGATGGGTTGCCACGGCTGATGCTCTGTGTGGCATCAGCACACGTCCTCACACCGCTCGGCAGACACGGCCCTGCCCTGAGCCATGGGCGAGCTCTACTCCCCTCTCCACACTTTGCCTGTCTCAGAGCCCTCTCGTATTTTCAGTGCTCACCAGACCGTGAATTCACCTTCATACCAGTTACAGGGTTATTTAGCTTCTCCTGACGCTGATAACCACCAAACTTTCACTGGCAGCTCAGCCTTCCCCTGGGAGACACACAGCAGTCCTCTCTCCCGTGCCCACAGTGCCCCCACCCACGCACACCCACCAGGAGCACGGGGACAGGTCCCCAAGCAGGACACGGTGCCTGGGGACACTGCTCACCCGCCAGCCACAGTCTCTTATCCCCACCCACATCTACACTGTCAGAAAGAGCAACAGAGCAGAAGAGTTAAAAACCGGATGGAAAGAATGAAATAGAGAAGAGGGGGAGAGAGAGAGAAGAGGAAAAGGATGATAAAGCAAAACCAGTACAACCAGAGAAGGAAAAACCCCCAAGACAGCAGAGAAAGGAGCAGAGAGAGAGGCAGGAAGAGTGCAGGGATATACTGTGGGGTTTTGCCCCTGTACACCCCACAAAGCAACACTCTCCATCATTTAACATTAACATACTCTACAGCTCTCCCTGAAATCTTAGGAATCAACTAGGCAGCCCTTGTGCAGCAGCTGGACTAGCTGTGCGTGGGCTGGGGCACTGCTGAGGAGAATTGAGGACGATGAGCCTGTATGGGAAACATGGGACTCCCCCCCAGGGTGCCCAAAGGCCGTGGGAGTGCAGAAAGCCCCAAATGGGAGGGTGAAACCTCCGTGCAGAGCCACGCACAAGGAAGGTCAGCAGCCTGTCCCTCCTACTGATCCCCTGTCATGAGGAAACCCTCTCTGCTCTCCTCTGCTGGCCCAGAGCCACCTCTGCCACTCTCCCTCCCACTGGCTCGGAGCCATCATTGCCTGTTCCCCCTGCTGCAGACCTGTAAGGCACCTTTTTGCCAGCTTTCCCCTCCCCTGCCACAGCCCCTGTCTCTTGGCATCATGTCTTTGGCCCAGGGCCTCGCTGCTCACCCCTGGCCACGTGGGCTTTGCTCCCTGGTCTCCTGGGCTTTCCCATTCTGACTGAACAATTCCCAGCTGAAGCAAGTGCTGCAGCGACATTTCACTCTGCAACCAAGCATGTGCTGACGGCGAGTGGCATCCCCAGGAAGCTCCTGCCTGGCCCCCGGGGCTGTGCAGGGCCAGACTCTGCTGACGAGGTGCACAAGTCACTGCACAACTTGTGGGGCCTCTTCCCACCCTGGCTCTGCCCCAAGCTGTCTGCAGCCAGTCACCCGTCCCACTGCGGCCATCCCCACCTCCTGTCCTGCACAGCCCCACGGAGCAGCTTGGCCCCTTATCCCAGGAGACAAAATCAAAAAATCACCCCTCCTTTGGTCCAGGGATTTCACCTCTGCTGGTGTAACAGGGAGCTCAAATTGGGCACTTTGTTATCTTACCACAGCTGTGGAATAGGGACAAACTCAAACATGACTCCTGTCCTCCATCAAGTGTGCAACAGTACATTCTCACAAGCACAGGCTGTGCACAGGCACATTATATGGAACAGCATGGATCTGGGAAGGGAGCAGGTAGGGGCACAGAGCTGCTCTTGTGCCTGAGGCAGTTGTAGGTGACCCTACCTAACACCAGAGACTGCAACACAGACAGAACTGGTGTGACTTTTGGGGTTGTCCCAGGCAGGGCCAGGAGTTGGGTTTGATGATCCTTGTGGGTCCCTTCCAACTCAGGATATTCTATGATTCTATGACATTATGAACTGCAAGAGCCCAAAGGGACGAGAACAGGATGGACCAAAGCAGTAGCTCAGGCACAAATTCATCACAGCCAAAGACTTCCGTCACAAGTTCATCACAGCCAGACACTTCCCCCTGTCCTCCAGCTTCCTTGGGATGGTTCCTACCGCTGGAACTTCTGTTGGATTCACGTGGCCACCCAGCACAGGCAGATCTGTGGAGAGACGGCAGAGACACCCCCGCAGCCTCACCTGCCCCGGGAGCAAACCCCGGGCTCTGCTTTCCCCGTATCGCCACGAAAAAAAAGCTCTGTGCAAACAATAGATCAATAGAGCCCCCGCCTCTTCGGAAGGAAAACAAACACCCGGATCACCGCAAATTAGAGAATGTTTCGCTTCACTTCATCCAAACAGGCTGACAATTTTTTTGGGTTGTTGCCACGGCGACAGAATAACACAGCGTTCAGCCTGTTGCAGAACAATCAATTAAGTTAATGCCTCGGAGTGCCTGTTTACCCTTCCATTTAGGAGGTGCTGCTCTCGCTCACTTGCTTTCTCTCTTGCTTGTTTCAAATTTCTCATCCTTTGCTTCCTGCTCCTATTTCTTCTCTATTTAACCTAAAATAAAGTCCATCCCTTCAACTACCTTCTGGCTTCTAAGGAGACTCCCACTTTTTGCCAGGATCACCTGGAATAGTTTTTCCCTCTCTCTGACTCCTGTCCTTTCTCCTTTCTTCCTGGAAAAACAAAGCGACTGGGGATTTACCTTTACCTTGCACGGTACAACCCTGTCCCCTCCTTCTGGTGTGCTCAGGAACTTGCAAAGTTTCTAAACATCCCCTGGGCAGAACGAGCACCTTCGGAAGAGGCAAAGTAATTCTGCTTTTAACAAGATGAGGTAACTTTTGAGCTGAAGACCTATGAAGTGATCAGCAACCCTGCCACTGTTGCTGGTTTTCACACTGTGAGCCACAACCATAAATGAAGAACCATCTTGTGCTAAAAACTGTTTGAAAAGGAGAACTATAAAAGGGCCTCACAAGGGTCTGCGTCTCATCCTGTGGTCCATGTCAAATGAAACTCCTAAATATGTGCTTAAATGACTTTGGCTTCAGTGAAACTCATCCCAGTGCTCAAAGCATTGTGCTGAACTGAGCCTGGGCACCACAGGCAGCAGATTATGGCAGATCCATCATCCCAGTCCTCTAAAATAAAGGATGCCAAAGCATCTCTTGGCTCTGCCCTGGCCACCAGCAGTTTGCCAGGCCTTTCACAGGCTGACATGCTCTTGCCACTGATCATGTGGGTTTATTTCCTGCCTAGCTGGCAGCGTGAGCAGTGACACTTGGCTGTGTAGCTTCACTGCCTGTCTGCAGCCACGTTCCCATCCTTGCCCTGCGAGCAGTGATAACAGCCCTGGGTCTCCCCCAGCCCTCCTGCAGACTCTGCTGCACCGAAAGCACAGCTCTGACATCCTGGGGGAAATGAGGTACCCAGGAGTGAAAGGATTTATCCAAGGCCAAGCCAGAGATATAATTCAGGGCTTCTATCTCCACATCTCTCTGCACCCTGGTGCTATCTTCTCATCAGCACAAAATTCCTATGCTTTTCTCTGAAACCTCAGGAAAGGTGTCCGCTTCCCTCACATCCTCATACACAGGAATTAAAGGACAAGGCAGAGGAAAGCATGATGTGAAAACAGGGAGATTCCATGATGCTGTCTTCTCATCCTGCCACCAGCAACAAGTGCCTAAATGTAAGGCACATTAATTTAGCATTGAACAGATGGAACAAAACTGCAGGCAAGCAGACAGAAAAGGGAGGTGCTCAGACACAAGGAAAAATTACAGTAAGAGGGTCAAATACAACATCTCCCCACTTCCCATGCTGGATCCTTTTCCAAGGATTCCATTCTCCCAAGCTAACACCAGAACCCTGCTCACGGGGAGCACCGAGGCTGCGCAGGGGCTGCAGGACCCCCGTGCCGGCAGGTCCCACCAGTGCTCCCTCTCCCCCTCTCTGAGAAGAAGTTGTCAGCAGAACCTGTTGGAGCAGGGGCTCGTTGACTGCTCCCTGTCCATTACAGCCCGGATTATAAGCATATTGCACAGTGCTCTCTGCACGGTGCTGGGGAAATCCAATACGCTGAAAGGTTAATGCAATCAATTAGGGTGACAAGGAAGTAGAGTAAAGCCTTCTGAGTAGATGAAAGGGAGAGAGAGATGGAGACAGGGAAAAGCAAAGAGAAGCAGGGGGGGAAGGAGCAAAGAGTGGGAGGAAGAGGAGGAAGATGGTATACAAGGCTTGTGCTGCAGACCACAGGGCACTGGTGTGGCATGGACGGGGTTGTGTGACCTACAGAGACGAGGCAGGCCATGGATCCCCAAGGCAGCAGGTAGGCCAGGACTCCCTGTTCTTGGTTCCTCCTGCCCTCTCCTGCAGAACCACAGCTGCCCAGGCTGTCCTGTCTCCAGCCTGCTCCCTGATGCTCTTCACTGGGGGACTGGCAACACTCCCTGTGCCTTTCCTGCCCACCTCCCACAACGAATGGAAGCAACTGCTTGAGTTCAGAGTTGCTGTGCAAGGCAAAGGATCTCAGCAAGCCATGGGGGAGCATAACGGGAGGAGAAAGAGGGAACAGGAAGGACAGAGAGAACTTCCTCTGGCATCTCTGTGTAAACCTCCTAGCTAGGCACTGCTCATCACCACCTGCCACATATGCCTGCACCTATCCCCTGGTGTTTTTTGGTCTGGCTCTGTGGGAGCCAGACCAACCCTGCCTGTCTTGGGAGCACCTGTAACAGAGGTGAGGTCCTTCTCTCTTACTCTTTCAGCCTCCTTCCACATGCATCAGCCTGGGCTCTCCTGCAGGGCCAGAGGACAAACCCCAGCCATGCCCCAGCTGCAGCAGGTTCACCTCTGCCTGCAGACAGTTTGATGAGGGTGCTGAGGCTCTCAGCCCACCAGCACAGCACGGAGATCCCAGTGCCGTAACGTGCATCCTGCTGCTCTGTCCAGCATGGCACAGGTCCTCCCTGGGGCATTCAGCTCCGGGGAGAGCCCTCTCCTTCCCCTCCAGCCCCCTGAACCACTGCTGCCTGGCTGAGCTCCTGCTCTCTGACCCCGGGCAGTGCAGCACTTCATTAACCTGGGCTGGCAGGTCAGCCAGCGCAGCCCCTTCCTACCACAGCTCCTGCCTGTGCACGGCTCGGCCCGGGAGAACGTGACACCGGCTCATTAGGACAAATTATTACTCTATAACCCCTGCCGCAATGTCCCTTAATATGCCTATTTAGCAAGAGACAAGTCCTGGTGGGCTCCTCGGCATTAAAACAACCTCACAAATCACCAGAGGCACAAGCACGGAGATCTCTGCTTCTGGGGGCAGCGGGGAGGGAGCTGTGCCCGGGTGGGTGCTGGAGGGGCACAGAGGCCAGGCTGTTCCCCTGCAGCAAGATGAAGCTCCTGGTGTTGCTGGGGGGATGTTCTGAGGCAGGGAGTTGCCGTCTGGCTGTTGGCTCATCGTGCAGCCAAACACACTCAAGGCTTCAGTACAATGAGGTGATGTTCCCTCGTTGAGAGCTGCTTAGGAAGTATTCTGGGATGCCTGTTCAAACTGGGCCTCCTTCCCTCTGCCTTATCCCTGCCTAACTGCCCTCAGGACTACCATCAGTGTCATGTTCCATGTGAGACCTACAAGATACAAAGGTTTCCCTGTGACATTCCCAAGTCAGTGTCTGGCTTCCCAAACCCACCCACAACACTAACCCCACCTGCCAAGTCCTTCAGGTTAACCAGCAAAGCCAGAGAGCAAGTTTGGAAGCTGACACTGCTGGCAGGCTCCGTGTGCTGCCTCCTCATGTGAGGCTGTGCTACATTTCGGGGGATAAGCCCATTGCACATGAGAGCAGTGGGCTCACACCTTGTGGGGAGGGCAGGGCTGTCATCTGTCTGGGGCTGATCCAGAGATTACAGAACCACTGCAGTTTTGGGCACAGCGAGTGAGATATCACAGGGGGAGACAGAAACATGGGCAAATGTCAGAGGATGGGTGCTACCAAACAGCAACAGGGAGCATGAGGAAATCAACCTCCTGACTGGCCTTTGGGAGAGGGAAAAGGGAGAAATAAAACAGTGATTCACGTAACAGAGAGAAGTGGCAGCAGTGCCAGGCAGGAGAGAGTGAGGAAGAAAAGTAATGGAAAGAAAATAAGAAAGTGTGAAAAGTGTGTGATGCCGGGCACAGAGGAGGGGAGGATGAGAGCACGGGGACGGAGAAATGAGGGACCTGGGAGAGAGAGAGGGAGGGCGGGAGGCAAAGGAGGAGAAAAGAGCAAGAATAGCCACGCAGCGAGGAGCACGCGGGCGAGGCAGAGCGCTGTAACCAGGGTTGTGAAGCATGAAAAGGGAAGAATCTGCCTGTTCCTTTCAGCGCTCGGAGCATGGCGCTCGGTGGTGACCTACACTGTGCCCGGCTGTGATCACGTTTTCAGGGCCACTGCCTGCCGATCCCAAACAATGATGGGGAGCCTTTGAAGTCAGAGAAAGAAGCCGCAATGTGAACTGGGGACTTTCTTTTTTTTTTTTTTCCCTTCTCCTTCCCCCCCCCCCCCCCCATTTTTTTAAGGGTCGGGGGAAAGAGGGAGGAAAAGGAAGGCCCAAAGTGGTGGGGGGAAGGTTGGGGGAGAGGTTGCAAGGACAAAACAGAGAGTTGCTCTCGGTGGGGTGCCTCGAAACGAGAGAGACAAAAAGAAAACAAACAGTTTATGAGTAGGGCACATGCTGCCTGTGTCTGCCTGCCCCGCGCTGCCGGCCCCCTGTGCTCCCAGGGAGGCTTCTGTTCCCCAGCAATGATGGATGGACGCACAGGGCCATTCAGCCCTGCCATGTTACAGCAGCGGTATTTACATAACACTGGCCTTCCACCGGTCACCTCTGACACTGCCCAGCCCGGCCTGGGGCCCCCTCCCGCCCCAGCCAGCACCGGCCCCTCGCACGGCGCTGGGACTCAGCCTGTGAGCTCCCTGGAACCGGGCATCAGGGGTCCCCACTGCCACAGGGATGCTCTGAGTGCAGGCACATCCCAGATCCCAGAGAGCGCTCCCGGCACCTCGGAGGGGATGTCCCACAGGGCAGAGCACTGCCCACCCTCCCCATGGCCACTCCTGCCCTCAGGCCTGCCGAGGTGCCTGGGCAGGGAGAGGAGCAATGGGAGAGGCCAGCAGTGGCAGTGCTGAAGGGGGTACCGAGCAGGGACACAGGGAAGAGGGTGGGAACTCTCCAGGTGACACGGGGAGCTGAGGTACTCCTGGGGCCACAAGGAAGGGCCAGAGAGAGCAGGAACTGCCTTGGCATCATCTGAGGTGGCACAGGGAATCTCTGACCCAGCACATGGAAATGAGGCATTTAAGAGACACAATCACCTTTCATTCCCATGGGCTTTAGGCCTCTAACTCTTATCAGACAAAGATTAAGTGACCATCCAGCTCTAGGAGATCACGAAGCTGGAATTTTTTTGCATAAGACAGACCGTGACGGTCTAGCTAAAGGGAAAACCCAGAAAAGTCAGGATTCTGCTGGAGACAGAGCTGCTTCCATCCTACTACCACGGTGCTGCAGTCTGAACAGATAAAACTGTGCCAGAGGAGGAGGAGAACAGGCACATCACCATCTGAATTATGTGAACTGAGCTCAGCAAAACTTCACAGTAGATGGAGACTGCATCCTATTCAGTGAAAGGACCTTATCCATCTCCCCCAGCCCACACGGATGAAGATGAAGCAGTACCCTCTCACCAAAACCCTCACACAGTTTTTTATCTGTAAAGATAGAGGCAGGAGAGCAGATATTGAGGAGAACCCGCAGTGACAAAACCAGGTGCCAGAACAATTGGTGTACAAAGACAAAGACAGGATTAGGACACACACAGGCCATGTCTGCAATAGACCTTCTTCTGTTTCCATCTCTGTAACTAACACTGGTCCAACCCCAGAAGTTCTAGTGCAGACACAGCCACAGTGAGCAGGCCATAAGTGTGAGAGACACGCAGAGGAAAAGAGAACCCAGGAGGGCGTAGTGACATACCCATTGCAGTCTGAAGTCTCTCCTACCTTTCGGAGATTTCAAGGCCTGGTTTCTTGCCTCGTTTTTAGCTCTAAATTCACTTCATTCTGGAAGGGGAAGAGAAAGGATCCAGTTAACACACAGGGAACATCGGAGCAAGAGCCAAGGCACAGACAACTCACAACACCTGGGTGAGAACCCTCCTGCAAGCAGGGCCAGCCTGGGATATTCAGGCTCCACAAGGGAACAAAATGCTTTCCTTGCTCCTGGCTGTACCCCACAGTGCCACACACCCCGCCAGACACACCATGCTCTGGCACTTCTCTGTGGAAGAGGCTCCCAAGGAGGCTTGGGAATAATTTCCCATAGAGAGAGCAGCTATTACTGGTCTGAATCCTGCTCTCCAGGTATCAGAGACAGACCTCCTGCTGGTCTGCACCACGCTCTGCCCACACATCCAAGGCTGCCTTCTGCTCCATGTCAAATTTTTCCCTTCCCAATCTTCCCATTTCCTCTGCTGACCCCTCTTTCACAGAGGTTCACCCGTGTGCTAATGCTGAGGCCTCCCTTGCACACCAGAGGGGCACAAGATGATGGGGTGCAGGGCTGGGTCCCAGTGCACTGAACCCCTTTATCCACCCATCTGTGCATTTTTTACCCTGGAGAACCCAGAGAGTGAGGAGGAAAGAGAAAAGGGACAGGGGAAAAAAAAGTCACAGCAAAACACATGAAAAGTAAATTGAATTATTTAAAACCATATGTTCCAAAAATGTGACAGAGCATAAAAGCCGTGCCGTGAGACTTCAGGAGGGGGTTATCCTGCGCAGGAGGAGAGTTCGCGGGAGGGGGAGGATTGATCCACAGCCAGCCAGGGACCTCCCTCTCCCAGAGCCGGGAGGGGCCGCCAGCACGGGGTGGCTCCACGCACAGTGGTGAGGGTGCTCGGGCTGTTCCTGCAGCCTCTGTTTTGCAGCCCTGCCAGAACAGCTCCCACAACTGCCCGGAGTGGCAGTGCAGTGACAAACTGCCCCGAGGTCACGCACGGCCAGCCCGGGGTTGAATCCAGCTTTCCACACGCTCCCTCTCCGGATGCACCAGCGGGTGCCAGGAGCCAGCCCCTTGTAGGGACCCTCTTTAGCCCCTGGGAGGGCAGCAGTGAGAGGGACTGGGCTCAGGGGACGCTGTGCTGCCCCTGTGTCCGGGGCGCTGGCGCTCCGTGCGTGTGGCCCGGCTCCTCCCGTCACTCACACTCCAGCACTGCCAAAGATAGATGCCTGGTGTTGGCTGGGACCCAGAGTGGGAAGGAGCTGGTGAGATATCCCAGATGGATGGATGGATGGACACAGAGCGCAGGGAGCCCCTCGGGTGAGGGAGATGCATAACCAGCCTGGCTCCTTCCTTTCCCACTCAAATCCTGGTGCTAACAAGGCTGAGGGCACGGCTGGAGTAACAGCTCCCCCACTTGAGGTGCTTCTCCCACCCTGGCACCCTCGGTCCTTCTGGCTCTCTCATCCCTTCTCCCACCTTTTTCTTCCCTTTGTTCTCCCTTTCCTCCTTGCTCTTTCCACTGCTTTCTCTGCCACTCTGTCACGCTCTTTTTTCTCTCCCTCCCTTTTGTTCTCTCCCCCTTTCCCGAGCTCTCTGCCTGTAACTCTCTCTGCCTTCCTGCCTTCACTCCCTCGCCCCTGCTCACGGTCAGTTCTTGGGTTTGAGTTTTTAATTGTTTTTTTTTTTTTCTTACTCCTCTTCTTTCGGCCGCAGCTTATCAATGATGCAAGAGGAATAACGCCAATTTACTTAGAATGTGTAATCCCCAAATCAGATTGGGGGATTGTATGAGGCAATATGACCTTGCATATGTCTCCATTAAAGCCAGCCAGGCCTCCTCTTGTATTCTGTGTTCCCAGTACATATTTAGACAGATAACGCTAATTGTACTTGACATGTCCTCTTAAGGATGGACTCTTCCCTCCCCCAGCTCTGCTTCCCTGCCTGACAATGTGCCAGAGCCCAGCCCGCTCGCTGGCAGCGTGGCACGGCACGGCACCTGCGGGGCTGCCCGGCCGGGTGGGCGCCTGGCACGGCCCCCATGTCCAGCCCTGTTCCGGGAACGCCGGACGGACACCCCGGCACTGCCCGGCTCTGCACGAGGAGGGGGCCGGAGAGGGCAAGGAGCAGGGGGAGCGCTGCTGGGACATAGTTAATCTGAGATTACACACTGTTACTGTGTCAATCGTGGATTCTCCAGGAAAAAAGCCGTCAGACAAAGAGAGGAGACTTGCTCGCCATGACCAGCTTTGAAGGCTCCCTCCTTTCCAACCAAGGGCTTCCACCCCGCACCTCTCAGCTCCCACATAGGCTTTGGATAAATATTTATATCTGGCTACTGGACACCAACTCCAGCTTCTAGGGATCATCACTGGAAAATGATAAAATCCTAGAACTGCTTGGGTTGGAAGGAACCTTTAAATGTCACGTAGTCCAACCCCCTGCCATGGGCAGGACACCTTCCACTATCCCAGGTTGCTCCAAGCCCCATCCAATCTGGCCTTGGACACTTCCAGGGATGGGGCAGCCACAGCTTCTCTGGGCAACATGTGCCAGGGCCTCACCACCTTCACTGTAACCATTTTCTTCCTTAAATATAGGCTAAATTGCCCCTCTTTTAGTTTAAAACCATCACTACAATCACTACAGGCCCTGCTAAAAAGTTTGTCCCTGTCTTTCTTATAAGCCCCCCTGCAGAAGCACTGAAAGGCTGCCTCTTCCCCATGCCTGCTGTACACTGCTGCTCCAGAGCAGGCAAGCAGGACGCAGGAGGAGGAGGGGAGCTTATTCCAAGGAAACCAATGGATCCAAACTCTTCGCCAAAGTGGACTCAGATTTTTTTTTTCCCCTTGACACAACATCCTAATTCGACTTTTTCAGTATCTTTCCTTCAACAACCTTTTTTCCTTCCTCCCCTTCCTACCCGGCAACTGCGCATTTATTAATTCATGAGGCACTAATTAGTTCTTTGTTTAATTTTGTGTTAAACAGACTGACCGGAATGATAACGACTTGCAGCGTTGCATTACGGTCCCCAACCGCCCCTGTTTTCTGACAACAAGGGAGCGCAGTGAGACTGGCGTGATGAACCCCAATTCCCACTCCAGTTGCACTTCATTAAGTCAAAATGTGACAAGAAGCTTAGAGAGCAACTTTCAGATCGGATCGCACATAACAATTGGGCAGGAAACTTTCCGAGGGGGAAGCGGGAGCGGCACTGGCGGCGGAGGCTGGCACCGCGCAATTCCCGCCGGGCTGCCTTAAAGGAGCCGGCTCGGGCTGCCGGCCCAGCAGCACTCGGGGCACGTGCTGCCAGCCAGGGGTGCCAGGGGAGGAAGAGGAGAGGAAGGGCAGCAAGCCAAGCCAAAGGCACGGCAGGGCAGGACAGGAGGCATTGCTGCTTCCCACTCCTCTCGGTTTCCTTCGCAGCGATGGGTTGTGTTGGCAACCGCAGAGTCCAAGTGGGACAATCCCTCAGTGGGTCACTCCAGAGCTCCAAGGGCATCTTTAGGCACCTTCAGCTCCATGCCTCAGTTTCCCTCCTGTAGCTCTGCAGTGAAACAGCTGGTGACCCTCAGCTGCTCTTCAATTGTCAACAACTACACGATTATCACGGAGCCCCTAAACTGCAAAGGGGGAAGGTGAATACTGTTGCTAAAACCAGAAGGGAAAGGATGGCTTGGACACCAGAGAGAGGGATGGCTGCTCTCCCAGGGAGGGAGCTGTGCCTTCATTCAACTTTGCCTGGCGCTCCAGTGGCACTACCAAGTTTTGGAACTGTCCTGATCAGCCTGCTATGAGCAATAAACTTGGTAAGCCACAAAGCAAGCACCCAGCACCCTGCACTCAGCCCTGTGGGTGGGAATCCAGCCACCCCAGTGCTGCCTATCCCTGAGCTCTGCTGAGTGCCACAGGGTTTGGGTGTGTGGTCACACATCCAGCCTGGCCCAAGCATCACCTGGCAAAAAATTCCTAAGCATCACTTACTCCTCAGCACTGGCCAACATGGGACTGACAAACAAATGACATGGATCTGTCCCAGCCTTGCTGGTACATGAAAGTGTACATTGTGGCCACCTCCTTGAGCCCCTTTTGGCTCACTGAAGGGCAGTGAAACGTAAACAGCCTACAAGAAAATGTAAAGGGTCTTAAAACACCCCCTGAGAGGATAGGTGTGTGTGAAAAGGAAAAGGAGACTTCCCAAGTGCACAGAACAAGGAAATTTTGCTACAAATCAAATATATCTTCTGCTATTGCATGGACATCAGCTCTGGGAATAAGCCAAGATCACCTAAAAGTGAAATGAGCTGTGAGGTCTCAATGCCTTTTGTAGCAGATATTTTTCCACACTTCTCCTCATCCCCTCTCCCTCTCTCCTCAAGACAGGAAGACTCACCCTCACCTTGCTTCCAAAGCTCAGCTAAGGTCCAGAACACTGGTGAAGGCATGAGGGCCTCTCTGAGGGTTCATCAGGACTGGGTAGGGACACTGGAGCCACGTGGGAGTGCAGAGCCCTGTGTCCTGGGCAGGGCAGGGCAGAGGAGGGGGCCCTGTGGCCGCAGCCCCCGAGCCTCGCGGGATGCCCGCACAGCAGCAGCTGGTCCGTGCACTGTCAGTGTTTGCACCTGAGTGAGCTCCAACCACACGAGTCTTTGGGAAAGGGGCCAGGCTGCAGCAAGGTATCACAGCATGGTGTTTGCCAGTACACTCACAGCTGAACAACACACAGATCTGAGAGCAGACGTGTTTGTGCTGGCTTCCATCTTTCATGAATCTGGAATGCAGCAGGGACCTCTGTGACTGACAAAAAGGCTGTTCCTCCATGACAGAAATCCCAGGAAGACAGCACATCCCTCTGATTTCAGTTCTACGTGAGCTCTGGATCCCATAAAAAGGCAAATGTAGGTATTAACACTCAGTTGGAGGGTTGGACTGGTTGTCCAGTAAGGGCAGAAGCACCCATTTAACACCTGAAGGAGGGACAATTGAGGAGAACAAGAAACACACCCTGCTGCCACCAGCCTAACAAGCCTTCTTGGTTTGCAGAAGGGCTGGAATATCCTGGCTGCTGTATAGCTCCAGCTGCGCAGTCCCACCCAACTATCATCTCCTGCCAATCTTGGGCTGCCCAGGGAAAAAGGCATGGGCTGAAGGAGAGGAAAGGAAACCCTTTCTTGGCTGCCATTGCAAGGCAATACCAGCAGTGCAACACAAACCAACTCCATCCACACTTGTAGGGCTACACAGCTGCCAGTGGTCCCTGCAAAGTTTTGTGCTGAGAATTAACAAGCATCCCAAATAGGTCATGGTCTGCCCCTTCTTCCTAAAACAACACGCTGAAATGTCCTAGACTCCATCCCCAATCCTCTTTAACCAGGAAAACTCTCCTCCCAGGATTACGGGCCCACTGCCCCCCTTCTCTTCCCCTCCATCTGGCTGGGAGCAGCCTGGGACCGAGCGCTCTTCCCAGCCCTGGGAGAACCCTGCAGTTTCTCTCTCATAAAAAAGAAAAATGGGAGCTATAAAAAAGGCAAAGAAAAGAAAAGCAAAGCAAAGGGAAAGCACTGCGAAGGAGGAAAAGAGCAAAACCCCCCTTCCCTTCCACCCTGTCCCCATTACCTGCCTTCAGCTCCGGGTAGAGCTGCCTGCTCCTCTGCCTGAGCACTCCCCTCGGCACAGCGCTCCCTGGGGACATCCTGCCCTGCCTCTCACCCTGGCCCCTCTGCTCAAACCTGTTGAGCAGAGCCTGGCTCAATAAAGGTGATGCAAAAAGGAGGAGGAAAACCAGCACTGGGCAGCAGGAACGGGACAGGGGCCATCGTGGAGGTAACCCTGCAGCTCAGAGTGCTGGAGCAAGGGACAGAGGGACAGGGACAGCACCCACTGCCCGTCCCAGCTTCCCAGCACTGATGGCACTTGGGACCAGGAAAGGCCTGGGCCCCCCACCTCACAGCACAGCTACAGCCCAGCCCAGCCCAGCAGGAGTGGAGCGCCAAGGGGGGATCCCGAGGATTTCACCTCCCGCCACGGCTTCTGTAAAGCGCAGCAGTCCCCAAACTTGGCATTCTGCAGCCCTGGGCTGGCTCCTGCTAATTTGCTGTCAGGCTGCCTAAGCAAACCAATTAAAACTAATCATTAATTATAAAAAAGAGAGAAAGAAAAAGACCCTGCACGAACGGAGAACTGGAAAGGGCATGGGGAAAAGAAGGGCAGGAGGTGGCAGAGTGACAGAAGAGAAGTTGAGAAAGGCAGGGAGGGGAAAGGGGGGGAAGAAAAGGGTTTTAAAACCCCAGGTGCAGAGCCTGGGATGAAGGCAGCAGAAGGGCAAGTGGTCTCCCAGGGCAGGGTGGGGAGAGGTGAGGGAAGCAAGGAGGACCCGAGGAAAAGGGAAAAGGCGACTGCCAAGGATGGTGAGGCACATGCCGAGCCCGGGTCCTGCCGCGGTGGGAGCCGGCACCGACACAGCCGTGAGGCTGCTTCCATGCTCCCTCTATCCCAGCCCCAGCCAGGGCGGCATGAGCTGCATTTGGCAGAGCAGTGGGCACCTGCCAGCCTGCGGAGACAGGGCAGAGGAGGGTGCAGGGGGGCAGAGCCAGGCGTGAGCACCAGGGCTGGGGAGCGCTGTCCCCCCGCGCCAGCGCTCCCGGCGCTCCCGGAGCACATGCCTTAGAGATGGGGATGAAAAATGGGGCATTTATGAAAAGCCCCTGATTATGCGGCCCTGGCGGGGCCCCGGCTCTGCCGCCGCGGCTCCCGCTGGCTCCCCACGAGCTGCGGGGGCAGAGAACCCCGGCAGCTGTCGGCGCGGCCCCCGCCGCCCCCGCGCCGCGTTTTGTTCGCCGGACCCGCACACACGCACACGCTCCCCAACGCCCCTTTTGAAGAGCCTCAGGCCCACGTCGGGCTGGCGGATGGCGGAGAGGTGGGGGCAGTGCCATGGAAACGGGCCCTTTCCTGGGGAAACGCGTTGCCGGCCCCCCCTCCTCGTCCCGGGTGCCCCCTTTGAGGAGCTGTCAGGACCCTGAGTGAGTGTCACACGACCCAAGGACCAGGCGTGACCAAGCCTATTTTCTGCCTCAAATTTGATTGATTAAAAAACTTTTTAGGAAAACCATGTTAAAAGACAAAAAAAAAAAAAAAAAAAAAAAAAAAAAAAAAAAAGAAAAAAAAAAGAGGAAAGAAAAAAATTAAACAGAAAGGGACAAGGGGGTGGGGGAAAAGGGAAAGGCCTCTGTGCTGGGTTTCCCTGGCAATAGCACCAGGGGACAAGTGTCAGAGGCAGATAAACAGCATAACCAGGCCGAAAATAAAGGTCAAAGGAAGCATGAAACTTAACACAACAGTGATTAAGATAATGATGAAGCAGGGGACCCCAGAAAAAAAAATAAGTGTGACACTCAGAAACACACATATATGCTCCAAGTGATGGCCCAAGAGACCTGGTATGTGGGAAGAGGTAACAGGGCTTGTTAGGCCTTGGGGTACCTGGAAAAGAGTGGAAATGAAGGAAAAATCCAAGGGGAGGATTTGGGGAGAGGGGTCTGTGATTTCCCCTTGGGCTGGTTGCTGTAGGTCGAGTCTGCCCAACGCCACCAAGCCCCAGAGCCAAAGGGGACCCTCCCATAACACAGACACCCTGTCCCAGCCAAGTCATGCTTGAATTTGCCACTGAATTCCTCAAAAGAGTTTCCCTGACGCTGGGAGGAGAGTCTGGGTGGGTGTGGATCAGGGAGGCCCTGCTGACACCAGCGGGGCTGTGCTGCCTGACACTGGCCCAGGCCTGGCTCTGTGCCCTCCAGCAACTGGGATAAAAAGCCTCCGAGAAGCCAAGAGGGAGGG
This sequence comes from Pipra filicauda, assembly GCF_003945595.2. Classification (NCBI taxonomy): domain Eukaryota; kingdom Metazoa; phylum Chordata; class Aves; order Passeriformes; family Pipridae; genus Pipra; species Pipra filicauda. The sequence goes on from NW_024104620.1 coordinate 3,848,664, forward strand.
ACGCTGGTCAGACCTCCCTGCCCACCTCCTCCCCCTTGCCAAGGCTAATTGTGCAGAGAAAAGCCCAGAAAGGCTGAAGGACTCAGAAAGCCAGTCCAAGAATGCCATACCCTTCGGCATTTGCCTGCTCCATCTCCAAACCTCCAGGATGACCTCACACGTTTGGAGCCCAGCTCATGACTCCCAGTTGCCTGGGACTGGCTGTGTTACCACTGCCAAGAGGCAGCAAAGAAACTGGAAATTGTTCACCAGCTTCTTCCTCTGCGAGTCTGGGAATTAAAACTTGTGCAACAGAAAGTGTGGAAGCACAAAAGGCTTTCCAGCTTTTCTGCACCACCTTCTGCACCACCTTCTGCACCACCTTCCCGCTGGGAATAACTCTGATCCCCTGCAAAATATCTCTGTTCTGCCTTTTCTGGCACGTCAGAGTCCTGGTGCAAGGGCATCTTTAGGGATTCAGTGGGACAGGGACGACGCCTGGGCTTCCTTGTCCCTTGCACTTGGCCTTGGGCAGGAACCACCACACCTCACTCATTGCCTTATGTCTGCACAACTCAAACTCTGACAGAACACTGAGCAGAAAAGAATTGTTCTCCCTCCTGCCAACTACCTTTGGGAAAAGTAATTTTTTAGCTGAAAATTTTCTTCCACGCAGTGTTTGTCGTGAAGGAAAGCAAAGAAATGTTTTCACAAAAAGGCTGGAAAAGTGCTACATGTGAGTTTATCCACACACACTTGGTCAGAAAGCTGTTTTCCATCAAACATATTCCAATGCAAAATTTTCAGCATCATATTCATGTGTCTCCCCCCTCCCCCATCATTGATATTCATGGTCTTTTGTAAAGAATGATTCAATTAAACCACCAATGCTCCTCGCTAGAGGAGTCTGAACAGTGAGAGGAACTCCCCAAAAGTAGTGCTGGGCCAGGCTTTGTCCACCAAACATCCACCAAAGATGTGCAGGTTAGAGGGGCTGGGACACCACCATCTCACACCCCCAGAAAAACTGCTGTTGAGGAAAGAATAAAATCACTGCTCTGATCCCTGACATTACTGGCTGAAAAATGTGCTTTGAAAAATAATAATGGAAAACAAGCTCTTTTTTAATTTCATTTTTGAGCCATTACGGTTCATGTTTTCAATCTTTTTTCTTTCCTCCTTGGTAATCAGAAGAGCGAGAAATGTGATTAAAAACTAAAAAAACAAACAAACAGTGAAAGCTGAGATCCTCATGCGTCCAGGAACATGGACTTGAAGGGAAAACACCAAATGCCCTCAGGCACAGGGTAAAAGGAAGGGTTGGCAAATGTTATATTTTGGTTAATGCTGTCATGAAATGCACAGAAAGTCGAAGATACCAAAGGTACTTGGAAAGGTGTTCTTTAAAGGTATTCTGGAAAGGTTTTCCTCCCTGCACATCTGATAACAAAGATTTAACACGCACTCAGACGTGGGCACAGCCCTGAGACGGGGTGAGGAACTAGTGCTGGGGACGTGTGTGAGAAACTGCATTAAAGTTAAAACCCCCTCAGTGACAGGGCTGGTTCCTTTTTACTTTTTGCAAGGAAAACCAACCCCGTCTCCCCAGTCTGACAGCGGAACCTCGAGATTCTCTGCCCAGATGTCGGATTATTGTTGAGCAGCACCACAACCACTTTTATCAAGATCTTTTTTTTGCATTTCCCAATGAAAATAATACTCTGCATCTGCAAAAGCTTGGTGAGCAAAGATCTGCTTCACTTTCTAACACGCTTAAACTGATTTCTCATGTTCAGAAAGGAAACACAGCAACTCTGGCAACAAAACTAAAGAAAAAAAGGAACACACCAGACCAAGGGCGACCTGGAGTGGAGGCGCAGACACTTTTCCAGCAGCACACATTCCCTCCCTCCCCTGGCAGCCTCAGCCCAGCAAAGGAACAACTCTCCCTGGCTGCTGCTCTCTGATGCAGCACCGTTGTGGCCCCACTGGCACAGAGAATCCCACAGTGCCCAGCGGGCTGCAGGTACCCAGGCAGTGGGCTGGCAGGGAACATGCTCTGACACGTGTGTCCCTGCACATGCAGGACCCAGTACCCACACACACCTCGCAAACGTGTGCCGAGCACAGCAAACTCCCTCGCCGTGGCCGAGGAACTGTCAGGAGAACACAAGCAAAAGCTGCTTCTTGACAGCGAGTCATTTATATTTTAGCTTCGTTCCATTATCCTAACGAATCCTTCATCAGCAGATGCAATATTAACAGCAGAAAATCAGCTCATTACATCCGGGGGGATTTCATCAAGTTGACAATCATATATGCAGCTACCCGAGCCTGGAGAGGACAGGGCTCTCGTTATTTAGTTATCCTGGTTTCATCTTAGAGGCTTTTTCTTTCTTTCTTCCTTTCTTCCTTTTTTTGGTTTTTTTTTTTTTGAGGGGACGGTGTCCCAAACAACCCCCAGACCCCTGAGCTTTCAAGATGCTGGTCCACAGACAGATCCACTCAGCTGGGAAATGCTCCAGCCCATCTACAGGAGCAGCAGCTGTTAAGAGGAGAAAAAAACCCTCTCACAATCTGCACCCTCTGCAGCTCTGAGGACATTCTCTGTGGAGTTCTGACTCCAGGAGAGGGTTTCCATCCTATGTAGCTCCTGCCTTGTGTCCAGGAGCATATGGAGTGGCTGCTCTGGTTCTTCTGCTCCAGGCAGGACTCCCCACTTCATGCTCTGAAGGGTCTCTCTCTGCAGTGTCCCCAGAGGGATAAGACACATTTAAATAGCCTGGGATTTCATGAACTTCCCAGGCAAGGAGCAGAAGAGTCAGTCCAGGTGAGTTGAAGGCAAGAAGAACAGAGTAACAGGGAGAGTTGAAGGCTGAGTTCAGGAGATTTTGGGGCTCTTTTCCTCTCCTGCCTTGTCTAGGGAGCATTAAACAGCACAGCTGAGGCAGCCAGAGCAGGCTGACAGGGCACCTTTAGATGCTGCACTAGAACACACCTGGAATAATCCAAATATCATCCTGTGAAACATCGAGGTGAAAACTTTGAGTATTTGCCCTACTTCCCCCACATACTCTTGCTTTAAAATTATGGAAATGGGCACAGATATTTTGGGTTCCTTCTGTTTTTCACAGTCATCTTGGGACTGCAGGCTGAGAAGCCCTGCAGCATGAATACTGCTTGAAAATTACCTTCCTGCTCTGCCTCCCCTACTAAGGGTCTTCCTCAAAAACAGCAGCCCAAGAAATCCTTGGTATCCCCAGTCTGAAGAGCCACTGCCTGCAGCCTCAGGATTCCTCACTGCCTACTAAGGAGCTTTTCTGCCCACCCTGAGATTCCCTGGAGGAACAGGGATCTCCTGCTGTTCTCACTCACACGTGGTGGGTGCCTTTGCCACCATGGCATTCCCAAGCCTGGTGATTTCAGCTGGAGAGCAGCTAACTGGCTTCCAGGACTTCTTCTCCATCAAGGGATGAAGCTGGAGAGACCAGTCTGGAGTTGGACATGCACCACTCCTGGCAGACACCAGCTTCTGGACAAGCCTCTCTGCTGCTCAGCCTCAACCACCCAACACAGCTGAAGGAAGAAGTTGAGCTCATCTCCTCCAGCTCAGAGGGGGCTGGGATGGGCACTGCACATTTTCCCAGCAGGACTGGATTTCTGCACAGCAAGGAATATGTTCCTGGGATGTCAACTCCAATCTCTACTGCGCTCTGACAGATTTAAGCTCCAGTTTGTCCGACAACATCCCAAAGTGTAAGAAACTGGGGGCAGACTCTCTAATCAGGCTGTAGGACAAAGGCCCGGTCTGACCCTGTCACTTCCACTTACTCTTGCTGTCCGTCTTGCTCCCCCCACCCTCTCGGCAGCCTCCCTGCCCACCCTGGGCTGCCCTCCCTTCCCTAACACAGCTGGGCTAATCCTGCTCCTCCCGCGTCCAGCGCAAATCCTCCCCAGAGTAAACCAATCCTGGGAATTTTTATTAGATTATCAGCCTGCCAGCTCAGTGCTGGCTGGACTAATCCTAATCAGGACTGATTTCTATTAGCCAGCTTCAGGGAGGAGCTGTGCTGTCCCAGCACCCCAGGCCCACACTGGGGGAGCCCGAGGCCTTTTAGCTCATTCTATACAAATTTTCCTTTTAGAAAGGAACAAATTTAGCCTGGGATCACCAGCAAAGTTTGCATGTGGGCTGTGTGGGCAGCCACGGGGCAAACTGTCCCCACCTCATCACTGAGCTGCAAGAGAAGCCGAAGGGGTCCAGGCTCCACAGCCCCTCCGGCCCCAGCTCCAGGCCGGTGTGGCCAGTTAGTGCCACATGGAAAGATGCTTTGTGGCAGGGGACGTGAGCCTGCTGGGGAGCGGGCTGAGATGATGGGCTCATTTCAGACAGGAGGACAAGCAGCCGCAGCTCGAGTGCCCAGGACAGAGTTCGCAGTGCTGGCTGAGTCAGCGAGGTCTCCATGCCCCATTACCCATGCCCAAAGCAATCTACTCTCACTTCCCTCCCCATTCTACTAAAGCAAACTGTCGCTCAGGTATTTCTCCCCTAACCCCATTCCTGGCCCTGGAAGCGACCTGACTGAAAATGTTTGCTCTTTACTGAGGCTGGTGAAAGTTTTGCTGCCGACTTAACAGGATTTGAGTCGAGCCACGAGGGCAGCTTGAGCACGAGTTCACGAGCAGGGTGTTGAGAAGAGCAAGGCTTTGTCCCTGCCTCTGTCCCCTTGTCCCACTCACCCGCTCCGTGCCGAAAGCACAGCTATTCCCAGCAGCCCCCAGGGGACTCCACCGCACTTCTGAGCGCAGCCAGCGGCGCTGCAGCCGCTCCGCAGAGAGACAGACATCGCGCGGGGAGCGCTCGGCAGAGCCTCTCCTCCCAAAAGTGACCGCGGAGCTTTGAAACCTCCCAGAGAAGAGGGGTCATTTAAACCCAATTGCCGTTAAGCCTCTTCTAAACTTGTCTACTCATCCTCTCACAATCACACCATCTTTATGCTGCCTCCCAAAGGAGGAGGAATCGCCTCTGGGACTGAGCTGCACCTCCCGGGCACCGCGGTTCTCTCTGACATGGTGCTCAAGCGAAGAGGTTGCCCTCCCATACAGCAACTGGAGGGACAGTGATGCACCAGACAGGGCTTCAAGCAAGTCAAAAGATGCCCCAGGCTGAGACCAAGGCTAAATATGCTTGGTCTAGACTAAATAGCCCCAGAACAGGAGCCAAGAGCCAAAGCCCTGCCTGGAGCTCCGGGCGCTGCCCCTCTCAGCTTTGTGGGGGGGAAGCACCACGTAACCCCAACAAGGGAAGCATCTTCTAAAGGAGCAGCTCCACAGCCTCCAGACACTGGTGCTGCATCAACTCAGGACCTTGTTTTGTGCCTGGGGACATCAGTAAATCATGAGTAACTGTCCAGAACGTGAGGCTGTAAGTCAGCACAGCTCAAGCCTTGCTCTCCTTTCCGGCCAGGCTTACAGCACCAGTCCTACTCTGGTAGGTGGCAAGGTTTCCTAAGAGAGTTAACCAGATCCGGCTGGAATCAGAGGCTGCAGCAGGCTTCCTGATGTCAGAGAGAGAAATGGGGGACTTGGCCCAAACCCTCCAGAAGCCACATCAAAAAGAGATGTGGGCGAGAGCCAAGAACAGATGATCCAACTGTGAAAGGGCTTTGTGTGTGTATGTGTTTGTGTGTGTGCGTGCGTGCATGCGAGGAGAGAGGAAAAATCAAAAGAAAGAGAGAAAGGAAAGAGGAGGAGTAAGAACGAACAGAAAGATGGAAAGAAAAGGTGTGGAGGCACGAGATCAGGAAGGGACCAGAGCTGTCACAGTGTGTGTGGCCTGCGTGCAGGCACGCGATGAACAACAAAACATGGCAACGATATATAATCGATGTCATGTGTTAATGATAAACACGGATCAGGAGAAACACTGGTTCTGCCTCGAGCACTCCCAGCCCGGATCTCAGAGTGCTGCAGAACTTGTTTCAGTAAGGCAGCACAGCTCCTTCAGCTTTGGTGGAGGCATGGTAGTGGGTATCCTTTGGAAAACCCTGCACACTCCTTGCTCTGCTGCAAACCTGGATGCTGCTCTGCTCCTGTGCATGGAGTGCTGCCACAGAGGCAAGGAGAAGGCAGCAGATTTCCATGGGGGAATTGGTGGAAGAGCTGTGGCTGGAGACCAGGAGGCTTGACTCCCAGTTCTGCGATTTAACCACCAAATCAAGGTTTAGCCTATTTAGAAGCAAAGCAGCACAAGCATTACACAGTGCTGGCAGGATGGGGTCACGATCCCAGGCTCCTCACTCAGAACTAAACCCATCAACAGCAGACTGAGGGAAGAATCCTGTGACTGGGCTTTGCCCTCACTGCAGGAGGTTCCCATGATATGGGGGTCTGCAATAGTTAAATCAGATTATGTATCTCTGCTGTAGGAGAGCAGCAGCTCACCCAAAACAGCTCCTCAACCTCTCCTTTCCCACCTTGCTGCCTGGGCCTCCCCCTTACATAACCTGGCAGGCAAACTCCAGGTAAAGGAGATGAGAGCCAGGGACCAGCCAAACCCAAACCTCTTGTTGAGATACATAGTCTGAGGGACAGAGAAAGAATACCAGGGCCTTTCTATCCAGAGCCTTGTACCATAGCCCAGCTGTTGGCCAAAAATGCTTGAGTACCATGGGTGGAGGTGAAAGGGAAGATGAGACATGCAGCAAACTGGGGACAAGAGAGAAAAGGGACTACGTGAGAGATACGACCAGGTGAACAGTGGGGACACCAAAAGATGACATGGGATAAACCCAACTTGCTTCTGTCCTTTACAAGGGCTCTGGTCTCAAGCAAGGACATTAATACACACCTGGCCTCACCATCCACACCGGCTGTGGTCAGGTAGGAATGTGTCCAGCTCCACGTCCCCTGGAAGCTGGGCCATGCCCAAATGCAATCAGGGAAAGTTTAGACTTTCCTCCCCCCACTGCCTGTTTTTTTTTTCCTTTTTTTTTTTTTTCCAATTTATCAGCAGATTGTGTGGAGCCGAGTGGCGCTCGCCTCACCCTGCTAAATAAAGCTTTGGTATTTCTGATAAAGCCATCAAATTCCTTATCACGCTGACACAAAGAGCATTTAAAGAGACACACACACTCTCCAGCACCCTCCACTTCCCAGTCCCAGGCGCCTCAGGGTAACCTTTCCGAGCTAAAATGACAGGGGGGGAGCAGGGGGAGGTAGCTGTTGGATCTCTGTGTTTCCCAAGCCCCAAGCCCATGTTGTGAGGGGACCCAGCTTGTTTAACCTTTAAAGAGGGAGGCTGGGTTCTGTCAGGCTGTCCTGAATACTGGGACAGATTCGATAGCTCTGTGTAAATAATGCAGGCTGAGATGTGGCATCAATAGAAATGCCCTGCAACAACAAGAATATTGACAGCCGGAAAATCCTATGAGGAGGACGGCAAACCCAAGTGTCCGTAGGTGCTTTTAAACCAGGAGAAGGGGAAGAGAACCAGAGATCTTGGGCTGTCACGAAGACACAACTGGGGCTGCCATTGCCTCTTGGATGTGCTTTTCCTCATGGTGGCAGGGTGTGAAAAGATATGGCTGTGCCACAGCGTGGACTTTGGCACTGCCTTTTCCCTGCTCCACCAGCCTGGAACCTGCCCGGTCCCCTGGGCGATGTGAGCCGCCGGGAACTCCTGCTTCCCTCCCCGCAAACACAGCCCGCAGACATTCTCCCTCCTCTCCGCCACAGCACAGGCTGTTGTTTAACCTTCAAATTTATTATTTTTAATTATTTTGATTTATAAAAGCGTGCGGCAGTTAAAACCACATTAAATAAACTCAGCGTTACGGCGCTTAACAAACACACATAACTTTGGACTTCTGAGGACTCCATAAAATAATCATCTGCCTGGAAGTCGCTGCAGCCGCCCGCCCGCGCCTGCCCCGGCGCGCTCCCCACCACCACCACACACCCACAGCCACAGCCACACGCCCCTAATCCAGAGGGATATTTCAGGCTCTGACCTTCCCTTCCCCAAAGGTGTTTCATCCCATCTTACACGCTGCTGAGATTTCAACAGGAGAGCTCACGGTGTTCTGATACCATGAGAAAAATCGAGCGGCATTAGGTCCCTCCTGCCTTGGCAGGTCTCAAATCCAGCTCTGAGCACCAGCCCCTCTCCTTGCTAAGCAAACAAACAAGCCTGGAGGAGGTGAAGAAGAAACAAGGAAAGAGAGGAAGGAGAAAAAGAATGAATAAAAAAGTGAGAACACCAGTCTGGTAAACTCCACCCAGGATCCCATTGGGAAAGGCTGTTTTAGGACCTAATCCAGCGTTAATGAGATCTCTGCTTCCAATGCCTCTGCACAAACCCTCTGCCACCAGCTGAATGCTGGGGGTGTGGGCTCTGCCTCGCAGCCCCTCTCCCCACCTGCCAACACATCCCAGAGATGTGGAGAGCACACAGCATCCTCCTCCCATCCGTCCCTTGCTTCCAGAGGCAATAAAACACGCCGATGCTTTCAAATCCCAATCACCTGCTGTTTCTCAGCATGGCAGGGCCATCCCAAGCAACTCAGTGGGTGGGCCTGAGACACACGCAGAAAGTTGAGGGAAGAGACTCCCCTGTTTCATTGGCATCTGCAGTGAAACATCAGTGATTTACACAGGAAGTAGGTGAAGAGCAATTATAATTGATTGGGAATCATTTCCTGATGGTGTCTGGGTATGACGGATGGTGCCGGCCGACTGCTGAAGGACAGCAGGCGCTGGAAGAGACAATCTGTAGTTCCCGTCCGCTGGGCTGAGTGTGCCACAAACCACCAAACCCTCCTCTGCTCAGAGACACGGCTCTCCCCAGACCAACCCGGCCCTCGAGCTGAGCCTCTGGTCCCTTGGTGGCCACGGTTTGACACCGAACCTTGCTGTGCTCTGGTACAGCACGATGCTGGAGTTACCTGCCACCCATGAGAACTGCAAGGGAAAAATTCCCGTGCGCACTGCAAGTGCTAACGCACATCCTACACTTCCCCTCTTTTCTCTAGAACCTAATACATATATAGTACAGTGACATTTCACATCTCTGCAGCAACTCACGCCCAAGCCCATGTTACCTCACGGATGATATTCCTGAATGCCTATCACTCCTCATAAGGAAGAGCAGAACAAAACTCATAAACAAATCCTTTTGTTAAAAAGTCACAAGCAAGTATCCCAAATGCCTGCTTCAAGCAGAATTTTACGCTCCAACAGAAGCTCCATGAACCTCTCCAGGAAACTCTCCAGCAGACATGAAAGGCGTTTGGAGGCTGCAGTGATGGTAGAGATTTATAAATGGGGAAACTTAGTCACTGGAGATTAACATGATTGACTGAGATAGCCCCGTCCTTGGCAGAACTGAGGAGGAGCTCATTCCCGCACACCTCCTGCTCCAACCACCGACTCGTCCTGCCTTGCACTTGGCAACGAGAACAGTGACACTCTGCCACAGTTTGGGCTCAGGAAATGAATTTTTAGGCTTGACAGGTGTTGGGGGTTTTGATGTTTTAGTTGGGTTTTTTCCCCCATGAAGTATGTGCTTTTGTAGTGAGCTACTGGAGAGGATGGAGAGAGCTGGATGTGGGGCAGAGGGGGAGGACACTGTGCTGACCTCCTTGCCCTTAGTTTGGATTTTGTTCCCCTGGGAAGAGTCCCACGTGCGCTGCGAGTGCTGGGAGCTGAGACAAGGGACCCAGACATGCTAAATATAAAGGCTACAGGACTGAAGAGGGTTTGTGGGTTGTTGTTCATGGGGAGGGGTGGAGGTAAAGGAGGGGGCTGGGTCACAAACTGCCTGCAGTCACAGTAGCCTGTCAATAAATTTTGCATTCACTTTACTTTCCGACAGGGATTCATTCCCTAATATGGGGCTGGCAGCTTTCTGGGTTATTTCGAGTGTGTGTGATAAAGTTCCCTGGATACTGATGGCTTCCTAGGATCAGGATTCTGAAAAAAACCCAGCAACATGCCTTGATGTGTGGGGTGAAGAGAGGAACCATGGCTAATTACAGGCTTTTCTGCGAAACGAGGCGGTACAGGGGGGTGAAACTCAGTCCCTTCGTCTAGGACAGAGCTCTCTGGAGCCAGGAGCCGAATCCTTCTGCTAAAGAGAGTGCCCTGAAGATTTTATCATGTGCCAAAGCCTTTCCTGCAGAGACTCCAAGCACGGAGGGGAGGCAACCTCACACCCTCCTTTCTGGCCGCTCCATTACGCCTGACCCTCGTGCATCAGGTGAACGCTGAGGATGAGACAGCCCCTGCCCTGAGGCGGCCGGGCTAAAATATCACAGGCAGGCAAAGGGAAATCAAGGCTGAGGGAGATGATTTCATCTCCTGATGACTTGTTTAAGGTTAGATGGGTCATGGCAGAGCCAAGAGGAGAAGCTGGGTCCCCAAACCAGCACTCACATGCTCTGGGTTGCGCTGTCTTCCCCACCTTCTGGCAGTCATTTCAGAGGCCCTGAGAGACCTGCTCCTTGCACTCTGATAAGGCGAATTATCTCCCATCTATTCCCAGATGATTTCCTTAAACCTACCCCCCCCAGCAGCCCCCACACTCCATTACTGACAGCTCTGGAGTACTTGTCTAACCAGAGCCTCTGCTTTGCTCTTACTCTCTCAGCTTTATGACTTAGCTGTGTTTGGTATATGGGGGAATTCTCCCAACAAAATGTGGCCTCAGAGAGATCTGCTCATGCCAGGCTGTGCCAAGGTGAGCTCCATGCTCTGCCCAGAAGTGGGCTTTCTGAACCAAATCTCTGTTTTCTAAAGCTCAGGAGTGGAAGTCCTCAAAGCTGGCCCCAGCAAATGTCTTTAGGGGTCCTTCTGACTTGGATTAGCTTTTAAGAAGAATGAAGTGAAGTGTGCCACAGATAATATGCCATGATTGCAAACATGTCCGGCCCTCTCACCTCCTCCCTGACCCAACCCCAGGCAGCATTCCTGTGGGGAGTTAGAGCTGTGCCACCCAACCTACTGCCCAGGAATGGCAGGGAGCCTTCCGTGGGCTCCTCTCCAAGAGTCCCTCGGGCCAGAGGCCACTTTCTGCTGTGCCTGGAGAGGCTGCCAGCTCCCGTCACCCGCAGCACTGGGCAGGGAATCCCAAGCTTACCTTCCTCTGCAATGCTCAGCTGAGACTCCTGAGGGCAGCTCTGAAGAGAAAGGGATTGAGAACCCGCAGAACCAAAGCTGCTGCCACACCTGTTGGCTTGGAGCAGCCAGTCTTTGGGGACACCTCAGTGAACTGAGCCTGGAGAGGTCTCGGTCCTCATCACCAGACTGGTGGGTGAGGACAGGACGAGGCTCAAGGGAAGGAGATCTCTGAGTGAGCAGGTGGACAAGGGCACTCACCACGCCACGGTGGCTTGCAGAGGAGAACCCACGTTTGCATACGTTTCAAGTGAGCACATTTTCCCTGGAATTTGCAGCAGGCAGGGAGTGTGCCCGCGGTCCCACACCGCAGCACAGCCAGCAAGCGGCAACTTGCTAATCTGCCATAACACGATCATTTACGTTCGTGTGAATGTACCCTTGGATCCCATTGCAGTGTTAACCTCAGTGTCCTGGCCAAAATCCATCTCAAGCCACTGCATGCTGCCTACAGAAATCCCCCAGTCCGTTTCCAAAGTGGAGGGTCAGGTTCCTCACATCCTGCCCTGGGCTGTGGGCAGTGCTGCTGCCAACACCAAGGACAAAAGTGCCAAAGTCTGGGGTAGGGGTAGAAACCCAGGAGATAAAGAGGGAACACCACCACAGATTTGGATTGGGGAAAATGTTATCCCTGCCTCAAATCAGAGGAGACCATAGAAACAGAGAAAGAGAAGGTCCCAGCTGGGGATTTAACACCCACTCCAGCCCTCTGGCACCTCCTTCTCCCAAGCTGGAGGCAAAGGCAGCAGCACCTGAGCACAAGGATCTCCCTCCCTGGTGACCATGGTGTTCCCCCAGGGACACAGTGGCTCTCCTGTAGCCACTGCTTGCTTTGGGCACTGAGGCCACCCACACGGATCCTGCAGCCCTGCCATCCCAAAGGCCTGGCACTGCCCCAGCCAGGGAGGGAGCAGCCATCAGGATGGCCAAGGTGCTCTCATCCAAGAGAGGAGACAAGGAGGGCCCTGTGACAACCCAACTCTGCAGCTGGACAGGGCAGGCAGGGGAAGACATTTTGGAAGTGCTCCCCAGCATGCCTACGGCCCCAAGAACAAAGCTATGGGGAGAATGGTGCAGTGCTCTACCAGCTGCTCTGAGACATGTCATTTATTTATTTATATTATTATTTTAGCTTTGGGCACCAGCTAGTTTTGGGCCACAAGGGGTTAACCACAAAAGCTGCTTTCTCTGCCTTCGCTCTACCTCAATTTCCACTGCTCCCATCACCTTCCTCCCCCACCCCCTGATCTTATGAAAAAAACCCATCAAAATAACTATTTTATGTCTCCAAATATGCAGATCATTTTCTTTAATGAAAGATGCTTGACGTCTCCGATCCAATTAATATGCAAATGCAGGCGAGGATTTATTTGTGACATTCTGTCTGGGTGAGAGAAAACAAAAAAGGCCTGTTAACCAAAACACTAATTGCTGTGACTGATTGTCACATATCATCATTTTCATAGGATCTCCTCCATCCCTGGCTTGCAGGGAGCTGTGAACCAGGACTCGGAGACTAGCAGACACCAAGGAGAAACAGGGCAACCAGCTACCTGCCTGGCACGCTCGGATGAGCCGGGGCCTCCTTCCCGCTGTATGCCCAGCCCCTCCAGCTCCCAGCCCTCCCCAGCCCGGCTGGTACACACAGTCAGAAGCAGCTTTTCATGACCCCTTTTGTGCTTTCTGGGCAAGATGTTCTGTTATCCCCCAAAAGCCTCAGGAGTTACCAGTGTGGGTCTGCCGTTCCCTTTGCACTGTAACATCACACTACCTTGCACTTTCAAGGAGAGGTGCCCAGAGATGATGTACCAAACTGGGATCTCACCACCACTGCCCAGCTCAGCATTCCTGGATCGCATTCTCCACTCCCATAACTCATTCGAACTCAGCAGTTCAACCAGGAAGTGGTTTTGATCCAAAGACACTGAACCAAACACCATCAGACTGGGAATGAGCACACCCAAACTTTCCCATGTGCCCTTAGATATTGCACTGGACAAATTACCTATCCCACTCTCAGACATACAAATTCCATGACTGTTTACAGCAGGCACCATCTCTTTACCCACCAGGCACAAGGCACAGAGGACAGTGAGAGGGAGAGGATGGGAAAGGGCACAGCAAGTCATCAAGGCCGTGTCTGCACTGCAGCTTTCTTGGGTACCTCAGGCTGAGCAGCCCCAGCTCTACAAGGGCTGCAAAACCTTCCAGAGTAGCTGAACAGAGCCCAGGGCAATCAGGCTGTACCACAGTCTGTGCTGCCCACGCTGTGGCCATCTGGTTTAAAGGCACTGCTGAGCACACCCACGTGAGCTGTGAGACCTCAGCCTTGGTCAGAGCCCATAGCAGAGGCGGGAGCTGCCAAGCTGTGCCGCTCACCCGACACCGCACAGGCTGTGCTGTCCCTGGCTACAAACGAGCTCATTCCCCTCCTCTGCACCCTTGGGTGAGCACAAGACCCGAAGATTACCATATTTGAGAGCCTAAGATGCTTAAGGACACCAGAGATGACATATCCCAAGGGCAGGAGGGTTAAAAGCCGAGGTTCCCAGCTGCTGGGTGTTTGATACCTGCCCTGGAATATCACCTGATGGACAGCTGACTTCAGTGGATGGTTTCTGCTCCTTCCCCTGCTCCTTGCCTGCTTTCAGAGCAACTGAGAAGGCACAAATTTGCAAAACTGCCCAGCACCAGGGTCAATTCTGCTGGCACTGAAGTGGCTAGTCAAACTTCTGGGACTTCAAGGAGATCAGGTTTAGGCAAACACAAAGCACATACAAATCCTACTGAGAGTATTTTCCTGCCATTACCTCCCACGTAAGCAATTGCTGGAATTGCCACAGGGAGATTCTGTGATTATGTACAGAAAGGGCATCAATCAGGCCAACTCTCTATTCAGCTGCCTCCCATCCATTGAAAGAAGTCTGGGAACGTTTGATCTGGAAGTTAGAGCACAGGATTGAGAGGTGGGTGCTCAAGCGCCACTCCCTGCTCTGCCAAAGGCTCATGAACACCTGTAAATTATTCATTTAACTTTTCCTGTGACTTGATTTCCCCTTTGCTTGAGGAGGGCAATGAGGCTCCTTCGCCTTGCATGAAGTCTGAACTTTTGCTGATCTTCTCAAGAGGGTAAAGGGCACTAAACCTGAATTAAATGGCACTATGGTTGTCAGAGCGTGTGCTCATGTTCCACTGCACCATCTTCCAACATAGGATTCTTGAATTTTCTCAAAAAATTCCTTGACTCAGCACATCACCCCCCTTAAAATCCTACACACTCATGAGAAGGAGGTGGAAGAAAGGTGAAAGGGCTGTAAGCCCATCTCAGCCCCACAGTCCAGACTAACTGCCAAATGCACTCCCGTGTGGGGAGATCTCCAGTGCTCCCCTCCGAGGCCACCACTCCCTACAAAAAAGCACAAATTCACACCACCACCTGTATCTGAGAGAGCAGTGGGGAAAAGCATTTAATTTAACTTTCAGGGTGTTAGGATAGGTCAGCAGATTCCTGACACCACTAAAATTGAAGTGAAATCTGGGTCTTAATGAAGTCACCAGGAGTTCTGCCATCCAGTTCAGCAGAGACACGCTTCGGGTGGATAAGGCAGGTTGTAGCTTTAATGTGTTTTAGCTTATTAGTGTGAATCTGAGGGGCTCTCCAGGGTTTAGCTTGACCAGCTAATACATATCAAAATTAATTTTTACCTTTTCTACACAAGACTTTTCATAAGGGTTAGCAAACAACTGCTCTACACAAATCCTTTTCTTTCTTCCCTGCAAGGAGAAGACCCAGGAGATGAACTCTGCAGAGACTAGAGAAACAATTTCTGTTTTAAAGCATACATGCTTTGACATCTGGTTTAAAACCAAGCCAGGCCAAAAGGGACTGCAAGTTACTACTCTGCTGGCTGCCCAGTGGTCTGTATAAAACACAGAGTCGTTTGCCACATCTGTACCCACATCTACCCCCATAAACAGGTCAGAGCAGCTGTGTAAGGCGTGTGAAGTAATCTCAGAGAAAATACAAATCTGTGATGGTACTGATAAAAATTTCCCAGCACAGGCAAGAATATGAGATGGACAGAGCCAGGTATTCAGGCCTGAAGCAGGAAAACCTACAGATGTAGATGAAGCCTAACATGCTTGAAGACTTCCTGCACCTCCAGATTCCTTGCTGGAGCAGAACTGGGGACATCGCCCTCAAAAGTGCTTGTCTCCCGAAGTATAATGACACATTTCCTGATAAAGCTGACTTCCAGGGGATCTGGCTCACAGACAGTCAAGGCAACAGAGTCAGCTCTGGGCTGAGCACCCTTGCGATGCAGGGACGCACAAAAACCAACTCGTCAGCACGCTCATCCTTTCAGCAGCTCTGGATGGCTCCCAAATGGGATGTCTGCTGCACCCCGCCACCCAGCTCTGGGATAAGGCGGCACTCAACTGGAAGAGGAAAGGGCCCCTGAAGAGATGCCTGAGGGATTTGGTGGGCTGGGAACCCGGAAACCGTCTGGGATGTGGGTGGAGAGATCGGTGCAAAATAGCAGAGCTGTGACACACACACTTTCCATTCATCAAAGTCCAGGGAGAGAAAAAAGCCAGTATTTTCCCTGCACACATGGGGGAACTGAGGCACTGAGACCACCTGGGGACTCCACTCCAGGAGCTCCAGGAGCCAGTCCAGGCCCAGCCCCTCAGCATGGCAGAGCTTGACACCCAACACATCTTTCCTCACAACTCTCCACCAACTGTGTTATCTTAGTGGCACAAGCAGGGAACTGAGGCACAAATGGGGTAAGAGATTTGCTTTAGATCAACACAGAACTTGGCAGAGTAGAGAGCTGAGACAAATCTTAGATCTCCTGAGTCCCAAGATAATGCCTTAACAGCCTCTGTTCATCAGAAAAGACTCCCAGTTCTGTGATTCAACTAGTTCATTATCCCACCCCAAGAGTTTAAGGAAGATCTCAGTTCTGGCTTTTCTAATCACTAAAAGGAATGATTAAACTAGTTTCAGACCAGTTCTGAAAGCTGTCAATTATCTGATCCTGCCATGGGCAGGAGGTATGCTCAGCAGGCTGATGGCAATGTTGGATAAATCCCACAGGGATATCTCCCACCATAGATCCACAATGTGGACAGGGTTCCTGTGATCTTACCTGGAGATGGAAGAAGAAGAATAGGTGAAGGGGACCACGGCAGTCCCTTTTCAGCAAGAGGAACACTCCTAAGAGGGACAGAGTTGCACAGAGGCCCTTGGCCAGTGGATGTAGAAGAGCAGCAGGAAGGCCTAGCACAGCAGTTGCCCCCAGGTCTCTACCTGTTTTAGCTCCTTTGGGCTGACAGACTCCTTTTCCACAGCACCTAAATGCTTGACAGCTTCAACACACAACTGACACAAGGCATGGTGCTCTTCCCAGCACAGCGGAGTGAGGGACAGAGAGGCAGGGTCCTTGTCTCCAGAGCCCAGGGAGCACTGCTGCATCCACCACTCGTTACAGTCACAATCACAGACAGCACAGACACTGTCGGGACCAGGGCTTTCCCTCCTGTGCCATGGAGGTGGTCAGTCAGTCTGAGGACCTCCAAAAGGCATCATCCTGTGATCACTGACACCCTTCACCCAAAACCAGGAGGTCCCTGAAGCCTTTTGTCACCCCTGTTACCAGCAAAGGTGGCGGGAAGGGCAGCATCGCAGGAGGGGGCAGGAGACACAGCGGCAGTGGCATGGGAGAAGAGACAAGCAAGGGCTGGTAAACAACCCCCTCCCGTCCCCAATCCCAGTACTTTGAAGATCCGTGTGTTTTGAATTTAATTTTGATTTTCTCGACTTCAGCAGATTAAAGTTGAAATAACCTACAAATTACTTAATGTGTTGTAAATCTTCTGAAATTAAGGCCTAATGGGTAACACATGTCGGCAGGCAGGAGACACAGAGGGGAAGCTGGGTTTCTCACCAGCACGAGGAATGCTGTGGGGATGTGAGCCAAAGGAGAGGGGGCTGGGGCAGGGGATGTGGAGTTGCAGCCCTTTCCCACAAGCCTCCCGGTGCCCACCTTGCCTTTGGGTTGGAGCCACCCCTGATCCATGGTATCCACACCTCCTGGCAAGGGGGACAGCGGCCAGAGGGGCCATGGTGGGAGGGCACTGAAGGAACTGGGAGGCAGGATGCTGGTGAGCCAGCAAGGGGCACAGACACCAGAGAAAACCCACTTTAACACCTCATTTCCCACCTGCCCTCACTGGTCAGCCCTTCGGTGTCCCCTACACAGCTCGTAGATCCCAGCTGCCAAACAAGATGCCCCTTCACACCAGCATCTGCCTGCGGGGACCTTGGGAACAGCTCCACCACTTTCTGCACGGGATGCCTTGGCATGGGGGGCTTGGCTGAGCCGGGAGCTCTCCCTGTTCCCAGGGCCTGCCCTCTCCATGCACCTGTCTCACCGGCCCCTGCGCCGGGCGGCCCCGGCTCCTCTCCCACACAAGCCGCCAGCTCTCCCGCTGCTCCTGCCTGCTTGGGTTCCCCCTCCCCTCCCTCCTCTTCAGCAGATTTCTCTCAAGTGCGCTGCCATATGGTTCCAGTTAAGCCCCATATTTTTTCTTGTCGATTGAAAAGACACACTTTCCTCTGTGCCAGACAGTTTACAGATTGCTCCGTTGGCTCAATTTCTTATTGGATTTCTCAAAAAAACTGACATTTTAAATTAATTTACAGCCACAACAAAAAGAGTTCAGAATTTTAATGGTGTTGTAAGTAATTTTTAGGTAATCCGCTCCAGATTTTGATATTAACCTTTGAATCGGGAGTTCAGGCAGCTACTATGTTACAGCACTTTAGCCGGGCTGGGTTTTGGGGAGGGGGGGAGGTAATTTACTGGGTGGCAGCCCGTGAGCCGGGGCGGCTGGGAAAGCACACGGCAGTGGCGCTGGGGAGGCCACGCGGGCGCGCGTTGGCGGTGGCGTGTGCGCGGCGACATGTGGGCACAGATGTGCACGGGCATGTGCGCGCCCGCCGTGCGTGCCAAGGGCGGCGGGCGCGTGTGGGAGCCGCCCGAGGATGGGCAGCACCCGGGCCCGGGGCCTGGCTGTGGGCTCACACCTCCGCACGGGTGTCAGCACGCGTGGGCAGGAGCGTGGGGAGCCCAACCTGCGGCTGGGATGATCCTCCAGGAAGCGGGAGCGGAGGCGGCTGGGTGGGTGGGTGGGAGGCGGGTGAGCGCGGTGGCACGTGCAGTGTGCCCGCAGCCAGGGCCCATCCTGGCAGCCACGGCCTCCCCACGGCCCTGCATCCGCTCACAGGGCCCGGGTGCGGGTCATGGACACGGCCTTGCCACCTCCGCGCCCTTCCTCTGCCAGGGCCACATCCAGCACAGCCACCGCCGCTCCCCGGCCGTGAGCCTGCTCTCAGCCAACCTCACACCTGAGTGCTGCTCTCCTTCCCTTCTCGGTGCCAGCCCCCACCAGGTCACTCACTAGGGCCACCCTCGAAGTCTAAAGCCCAAAGGTAAGGGACGCTCTGCCAAGCGCTGCACAAAAGGGGCAGCGGCACGAGGAGTTCTGCATGGAAGAGCGAGGTGTCTCTCTCTGAAGGAAAGCAACTCACTTGGGATTAGAAACAACACAAGGAAAAAGCCAGAGATACTGAAAATGCCCAGGGGAGGGGAGAGGGAAGAAGAGAAAAAAGCAGAAGGAATGAGAGAGAACAACTAAAAGAGAGAGAAATGAAAGAAGGAAATTAAGCGGCAAACAACAGCAGCAAAAGAAAGAAAAAGCAAATGAGAGAGCAAACAACTGAGAGAACAAATTGAGGAAGAAGGGAAGGAAATTAACAAATAATTAAGAACAAATGAATGAAAGAACCGAGACAGAGTGACGGAGATACAAAGCAACAAAGTGAAGGAGCCGGCATCCCTCCTCCCCTGCCCCGGCCAGCAGTTCCCGTGCCTGGAACCGCAGTGCCAACAAATGGGATTTGCAGAGAGCTGGCAGCCTTCACGAGCCCCCTCAGATCCCGGCTCCAGCAGCAGCCAAGGGACCCGGCCACCCGTGGAGCAACACGCCGCCGGCACCTTCTCCGGAGGCTGGATGGGACACATCCATCCTCAGCCTCTCCCCAGCCACAGCCAAGGTGCCAGGGTTAGCAAAACGCCTGGCATGCCCCTGGCTTGCTGCCACAGACCCTCACATCCCATTTCCCTTTATCATTTGCTCTGCCTGGAAATCCCTTTCCACTTTCCAGCTGCATATGGGCAGCAAAGCCCCTGTGCCACCCTGAGCTGTGTTACCACCGTGCAATTGCCAAACCAACCGAGACAAAAGGGGAAGGGGGGGCCTGAGTACGGAGCAGCAGCCTCGCCAACATTTTACTAAGCTCTGGCACAGAGCAGACGGTGGCTGGATATGGTGCCAACTTACTACAAGAGCGGATTTTTAACATTCCTCCCCTCCAGGAGTCACTCGAGGCAGCCAGGGAACCTCAAGCAGAGAGATGTGAAGACAACAACGGCAGCCTGAGGTCTGCTCTGCTCGGAAACCCTGCCATGGGACAGAAGTGACAGCAAGCACCATCTTCTGGAGCACAGGCCGTGGGCACCTGCACAGGTGGGAGCAGTCCAGCCAAGACTGGCTGCACGCACTGCCCAGGTACGGACTCTGGGGTATGCCCAGGCTGTTGTCTCACAAGACTTGGGAAGACTTCAGGATGTATGGAGAAAAACAACAAAGTCATAAAAGCTGAGGCGTAACGGCCCAGCAGCACTGAGGTGCTCCAAAGAGCAGAAGGGATGACAGGAGAGGCACCAACACCTGGTGGGTCCTGCACACCCACCAGGGAGGAGGGGAGGGGCAAGGGATGGGAGGAGCAGAGGAGATGCTCCCTTTGGTTGCTCTCAGTGGCCCCTGGACCCCAGGCCATGGGAGGGGGGGTCCATCCCGCTCCCCTAACTCTGCCCTTGCCCCGTGCCACCAAGCTGTGACCTCCAGCTCGATTGCTAAGCAGAGCTGTCTCTTCCCAGCCACGCCACCTCCTTCGCTCCTGCAAGAACCTCTGGGATTCACCCACCTCCCTGCCAGCCCAGGAGTTCACAGGAGCGCCAAGTCACTTCCTGGTCCTACATCCTGCAAGACACGGCAGTGGCTGATAGTGCTGATCAAACCTGGCGCGGAGCCACACGCAAGGACAATGTGCCACGTTCGGATCCACCGGGCACAGCGCCACGGGCAGAGGGACTCAGATGCCCCTCGGCACCGTGCCAGGCGTGGGGGGGATTCAGATGCCCCCCCTGGCGCTGTGCCAAACTGGGGGGGAAGGGCTGGATGCCCCCTTTGGCACGATGCCGGGTGCTGAGGGATTCTCCCTGTGGCACCCTGCCAGCGGGAAGAGGGACCCTGCAGCCTGGGTCCAGGCTCAGGGAAGTTGTGGGATGGAGGACTGGCCTTCTCCCGTTCCCGTAGCAGCCCTGCGCGGCGAAGGCGCCTGCATTTCGCTAAGGCGGCGAGCATCCGAGCCGGCTGACGAGTCCCGGTGACAGGGATCCCTGAGAGCTCCCTGCTCGGGGCTCCTCGGCAGCGGGGCTGCCCTGCCACTCAGAGCACCCCTCGCAGGCTGCCTCGCCAGTGATTGACTGGGGAAAGTTGCTATGACGACCTTGGTTTGAAAAAACCCTCAGTAGTTGCCAACTATTTGTGTTGTTGTTTTACAACTGTGGCCAGTGTCACATGAGCAGGAGCCGGCTGGGGGCCTGGGGACACAAAAGCGAATGGCTTTTTAATGGAGTGTCCTGCCAGCGCTTGAAGACTCAATAAAGAGGAGCTGGCGAGACCCCTCCGTGCGGAAGGCCCCGCGCACGGGGCCAGGGCCTCTTTGTAGAGCCGCGGCCGGGGTGGGAAAGTTTGGAGGAATCAGAAGAAAAGCCTCCCCCCGCAGCCCGGGCTCACAGCGCTGTCTCCCTGGGGATGGGTCCGTCCCCAGCTGGCCGTGGAAGTCTCAATGGAGCTCGCTCCGGGCACCTGTCTTGCCCAGGGCCGGTGCTGCCCAGGATGGCGGAGTCTTGGAAGGATGTGGGAAGGTGCAGGAGGGAACACAAAGGGTTTTCCTGGGAGCTGCTTTGGAGCAGGAGGAAGATAGTTCAAAGAGCTGGAAGGGAGAAAACAGGCAAAGGAGGAGGAGTGGGAGATCCCCACCGCTCCCAGGAGCTGTCTCTGCCATGGCCAGACCCTGACCGGGGCTGTGCCGGAGCTGGAATACGCGCAGGCTCCCAGGTCTGAGCTTGGGAGCAGATGCCCCTCTCAGTGGGAAGAGCCCCAGGAGCAGTTTTAGGGGGCAAGCTGGCAGCAAGAACAGCCAGCTGCAAAGGGCACTTGGGCACTTTGGGGCACAGAAGCTCCTTCTGAACTGGAAAGCAAGGGGAAGGACAGGCCAGGGGTGCAGGGAAATGTGCAGGGCTCAAAGGATGCTCTTCCCAACCCTGTGCGATTCTCACAGACCTCTCCGACTCCAGGGCCTTTTCTTACAGAAGCTATAATTATATTACAGAGTTCCTGTGTAAGCTACTGAGCTTTATTAATTAATCCTGCTTGGTCTCACCCCAGCCAGAGCCTTGGCCTCGTGCAGAGATGTGGAATTTTCCAGGAAAACTTGAAAATCGTCATCAAGGAGAAGAAAATGTTTGCACTCAACCTTTAAAGTGTAAGGTGGAGAAAGGGCTCATTTCTCTGATTCAGCTGTGAGGTGGGAAGAGGCAGTGAATGCACGGTACGGATCTGAGGTGTCTCTGACCAGAATCAGCATGGAATTTTCCCAGAGAAGCCCCTGAAGACGAAAATTTGGTTTGGGGATTCCTAACTGCAGACTTGGATAGGGATAAAGGAGAGGCTTAAAAGCACACCTAGCTGTAACTCCCTCTGAGCTCTCAGTTAAGCATTCTCAGTCCAGAGAAGTTCAGCCCACAGAGCCAGCAGAACAGAGGAGAGGGAGGCCCCATTAGCTTTTGGATGGTCTGAAACAGGCTTATTCCTCAAATGACATGGGAGCAGACATGGAACGAGGCAGAAATCACCAGGCAGACGTGGAAGCAGCTGAAACTCGGCCGCTCTAAAGGGGTTTTGCTTAGGGATATGAGAGTCTGTTGGAACCCCAAACTGAGATGGAACCTGGAGAACTCCACAGACTATAAAATTAAAGATGTTACCTGATGTCATGGCATGTAATGGGGAACTAATGCTCTCAGACTGACTCACCTTTCCCAACTTTCATCAGGCCATCACAGAGAGGAGGGAGCAGCACTGCCTGTAGCCTGTGCATCCCCCCTCACTCCTTGCCCAGGCATTTGTACCTGTGGAGAACGTACTTGCCTGCCTAGAAGCTGGTCTTGGTGGACAGGCACAGACACTGCCCACCCTGTTGCAAGCTACAGCTGCAAAACAAGAGGCCAGAGCCTCTACAAGGATCACACAGAAAAGTGTAGCTTCAAAAAGCAGTGGTAGTTTTTGTCTGCGGTGGCCAGGATGAGTAAAAGGCTCACTTGATGAAAGTATCCTACTTCAGAGCTCAGGGAATGACTCTCCTTCCTTCTCCACACTGAACACTCCCTGTACACCAGAGGTTTAGCACCTCACCACGCTCTGCTCATGGGAGGGTTCTGCACACCCCTGGAACCACGACTGAATCCTTCAGAAACACATTCCAAGGTGCCCACCCACACCCCTGCACACGCAGCAGGGGCAGTTGTGCACACGCCTGCGCACAGGCACGTTTTCCTACCTGCTCCTGACTCCTATCAGTCATGCTGATGAAACTCTACCACTTAAGAAACGGCAGCAAAGCAGCAAAAACACAAACAAACTCGCCCCAAATGGAGACGTCCCTCCTCAGCACACTCTACCCACCCACAGTGCCTGGGATCCTGAGCGTGTCTAGTTCCGTCCCGGCTTAATCTCTTGCCCTAAATTAGGTAAACTCACTCCATCCACGAGCCACTGGCTTCTACTTCCATCTTGGAAAAGTAAAGGTGACTCAGTGATCAACAAAATAAATGAAAACAGAGAAAAAGGCACTAATTGGTGAGCACCTGCCTGGAAGGGATGGGAAAAATATCCCCCTCAAAAAAAAAAACCTCTAGGAAAACAAAATGCACCGACATCTTTTTATTTTGTTTTTTTCGGTAATTATACTAAAGATGAAAAACTCATAATAAACATCTCCCAGTCCCCACCTGCTAACAGTAATTATAATAGACTCAACAATAAATGGTAAAGCAGAGCAGTGCTGCATCTCGGGAATTCTCTAGGGTATGTGGATTAGCTCGGAAAGCCTGAATGATTAAAATACACTAATTAAAATTTTGTGTTCCTTGGTAACTCGTCTGCCTGGGCCCCTGGTGTTGGCAAAATGGGAATTAACGTGACAAAAGCAACACAGAGGGTTTTTGTTTTAAATAAAGAAGGGGGGGGAGATCTATATAAACAAGTTCTCTCTGCGCACACACACAAATTCAGAGGGACACAAACTCTTAGGGAAGGACTGAGGCGCGTTGCTGGTGTTTAGGATGAAAGCAGCAGGCAAAGCCTTCCCTCACTGCCCAGTTTCTCCCCAAACCATCGAGGAGGAAAGCCTGGGAGAGAGGAAGGGAGAAGACAGAGAGCGCTGGCTTAAGACAAACAGGGTCATGCGTGACCAGGAGCCCGGCTCTTTTAAAACAATTAGAGAAATAAACACAGGGAGAGGTGGAGAGGCTCGCGCAGGGAAACCCCAGCGCAGGACACTCTTCCGCTCCGTCTCCCTCACGCACATTCCTCCATGGACTCGTCTGCCCTGCTCTTTACCAAAGAAAACAGGACTTTGGGATAACACACCAGAGCTTCTACCCCACTGCAGATACACAAAAGAAATTGAACACTTTTGGGTTGCCCTTAGCAACCTAATTGCATCAGTACATTGCACACAGGAGCCAAAGTAACTGAATTTTGATGAAAAGACGGCGGTAATTTACGGCATCACGAAATTAGTTGTCATAGCGACGGGTTAATTACATCTCAAATTAACAATGCAAGTGTGGTGAAATTAAATATAAATCATATTTTCTGCATAAATTATAGGGGTTGATTAGACCGGGGCTCGGGGAGAGGGAAAGGTTGAGCCGCCATGGGCCTACGCAGCTTTCTGAGCCGACGAGAGAGTCTCCTGGAAACATCGGGAGGAAGACGGAGTAGGGGGGGAATGAAAAAGTGTCAAAGAAAAAAAACGCACTGCCTCGCTGCTCATCTTCTGTGGGGTTTTCTTTGGCTTTTTAATTGTTACCTGAACTCTCCCTTAGTTTCCCCCCGCGGCTGCAGGAGGAAGCGGGGAGAGGAGCCAGGCCCACGCACCGCGGAGCTGAGCGCCCGTCCCGCCCCGGCACCGGCACCGCGTCGGGGAAGCTGAGCTGTGCAGCGTGTGGGCTGCCTGCCCTCACACCCCCTGCCCTCTCCACGGGCCAGAACGAGGGGCCGGCTCACACCAGCACTGCTTGTGATCTTTGTGCCCAGCAGAGAAGCCTCGTGGCCAGCCCAGCTCCCTCGGTGCAGGTCACCACATGCCATCCTACACCCCTGGAGTCGCGCTGCAGCTGCCCCGGCTCTAACACATCCCTAACCTCTAATTTCTCGCCTGGTTCACGGCAACAACATGAAATGTGGTCTGCCAAACTGAGGAAATCCATTCCTGGCAGAGTTTCTGCCCGGAGGAGTGGCACAGCCTGACCTGACACTGGACGGGGAGAGGAAGGCGATCTCTGACGGGTTCTCACCCGCAGTTTCTGTTCGGAGCACACCCCGAAAAGCAGGTCAAACCAAGTGCTGAAATCAGAGGCTAAAGGGAGCAAGAGAAAGTATGTGACACTGCTAAGAAACAGCAGCAGGTAAAAGAGGGCACTAGTGCCCAGCTTCTGCTCAGACATACCAAAAGATCACCCTGCCCAACACATGCAGAGCAAACCCCACTTGTGCTCGGACCCCAGCCCCGTGCCCCCCTGCTTGGGGCAGCAGGACGGGTATGGCAGAGACTGCAGCAAAGCTGGGAGTGGGTCACCAGCTGCAGCACCAAGGAGCTGTGTGGTTGCTCTATTAAACTCTTGGTGACCCTCGGCGGGCGCGGAGCATCACCACTCACAATGGGACACAGCGAACAACAAACAGCAACTACTGAAAGAGTGGCTAAAAATACCCAGCCCCCTGCAGCCCTGGGAGCTGGGTGCCTAAAGGAGCTCCAGCCTCCCCTCCCATGGCCACTCTCCTCTTGGCTTCCCAGGGGCTCACAGGGGAAGGTCACAGTCCTCTGAGGGTACAGTGATTTTGCCTGGCTGCCAACCAGCCCTGCCCCAAGCAGGGGATGATGTTCAAGAGCCTGGCACTGCTCTCCTCTCAGGCCCTGGCTTCTGCTGCCAGCCAGGGTGACAAGGGGCACCAGGCTGCTCTGTACAGGGCCCTAGTGCTGTGCCCAGCCAGCCCCTGCCAGCTGCAGCACAAGTGGTGAGGAGAGGGGATGTGGAAAGTGTCTGCTCCAGGAAGGAGAGGGGACGTGGTAAATGTTCATTCCAGGAAGGAGGGGACTCAGCTGTCAGGAAAGGACACATGGGAGTCAAACCATCCAAGCATGGTCCTCTGCTTCCTGCTTCTCTGAGCAGAGTGAGGAAAACCTCAACAGAAAGTCTGCAAAGGGCAGACAGGACATACCTGCAGCACAGGCAGACAACCATTAAGGTTGGGAGGAGTGGGGTGAGCTGCCCTCCCAGCTCCATGAGCCAACAAGGCTTCCCACAGCCCTGCAGGACTCGCTGCAGTCCCCAGCACAAAGGGAGATTCCCATGTTTAACTCAGACATGTACTACCCCTGAAGAGAAAGCACCCAGGAACCTTTCCCACTGTGCCACTCTTGCAGAACGTGGTGACAAAGCTCCCAGGGGCTGCTCTCAGCCCAAAACCTTACACTGCAGGTTTGTCTTCCCATCCCAGTCCCGCTAACTTTGCCTGTAACCCTCCTGCAGCCACCACCAGAGGAGTGACTGGAGGCATAGAGCTCTTTGGGGACCTCCCTAAAATAACAGTTCCCTCCCACTTTAGAAATGTTTCTCACATAGCCTGCATCTGCCCAGACTCCTTTACGCTCACAGGGGCCATCTGCTCAGGGTGAAACACAGCTCTGCCACCTCCCAGGTACCCTCTCGGTTCCCAGCTCCTCACCTGTGCTGCCACACTGCTTTGCCTCCTGCCCACACAGCTCACAGGCAGCACTCACACGAAACACTGAGATCCTCACAAAATCCTGCCACATTTCATCCGGGCCTGGATGAGGAATTTCTCAAGTAGGGGAATTTGGGGTTTGTTGTTTTGTTTTTTTTTTCAGAGGGGAAGGAGGGAGAGCATATGAAAGAAAGGAAGGAAAAAGCCTAAAAGTAAAAAGCCCTCTGGTCCTGGCAGCCGGCGTGATCGATGGTGGTGGATTTGCATGTACATTTCATTAATTTTTCAGCATGCATTTTATTTATCTATGCGCCATACATCTGCTGAAGTTTATATACTTGATAATATATAAATATAGACACACAGCAATCAATACGACATCCGCTTCGCAGAAGCTTCCATTAGCCCCCCACACTCCCCCCCCCTTCCCTTCCTCATTTCCACAACCTGCTGCCTGGGCACCTTGTGCTGTTCAATCGGTTTCCGATTTTCATTAGCGGTGGAGCTCCGGCTCCCCCGGCCCGGCCCTCCCCGCTCCCATTCATCCCCCGGCCCGGGAGCCGCTGCCCCGCGCTGGGGGAGCCTCTCCTGCTCGTCTCCCCTTGCTGTGTCAATGGGCTTCCCGAGCCGCAAGCGCCGGGATGCTGGGGCTGCCCCGAGCCTGAGGGACACCTCGGAGCGCTCCCAGCATTCCCTTCCTTCCAGCTGCCCAGTGGGATTCTCCGGGTGGGCAGCGGGAGCAGCGCAGAGCCCTGCCTTGGATACGGACACTCCTGGCTACTCTCACACCACCTTCTGCTTCCCTTCCCCAAATAAGCCACAGCCAAGGCCTGAATGTCCACATGGACCAAACGCCCTCGATCCTTTGGCTGTTTGGTTTCTCCATCCCATGTAACTCCATCATCCCACGGTCTGCAGTGTGTTGCAGGTGATACACAGTGTGTGGATGTGGGTGGGAGAGAGGGGGAGCACATCCAGCTGGTTCCCTGGAGGGGAATTCTCCAAGGAGGAGGGCTCTGAGCCAAACAGGGCACCCTGGCACGCTGCTGCCCAGCCGAATTACCTCCTGCGACATGGCCCGGAATCTTATTAAGTGGCTTTGTAGCCAGGATCAAACCACAGCTCCTAAGAACAGCCTGGGTCAGTGTAAACTGTGGCCTAAATTCCCTTTTTTTTCTTGGTGGACTGTCTTCTCTCTGCCTTAATTGCTCCTCGAAGTTTGGGAATTTAACTTGGCCATCCAATCTGTCCTCTCTTGGGAAGAGCTGTTCTACACTCCATTTCTGATCTGTCACACATCTCAGGCATGTCACACTCCATGGAACGTTTCTAGTCCCCCTTTCCATGCCAGTTTGCAACTCCATAGGAAGGAGTGTTTCTCATTATTGATTTATCTGTCTTCACTACAGTCTTTATCTCAAATTGGCTGGTCCATCTACAGGGCAACTTACAAACATCTGCAGCCTGGAAGGAACACTTGGGAACCACTCAAACTACTTTCTTTAACAGCCAGGCAGCACATCATGTCAGACAAGAACTGTAGTGTGGAAGTACCTCGCGTCACAGGGAAATACAACTGGGGAATTTACTTTAAAAGAGTAACTGTTCCTATTATTATTATAACTGACTACAAGCAAATCAGTGCAAAGCCTGAGGAAATTTATAAATGCTTTTTCCCCTGATTTAGGCTGGGAAAAGAGATCTGTTCACAGGAGAGAATGTATGGGAGGGTATGTGAGAGCAGAGCAAAGAAATTAAAGCCCAAGTGACAGATTTCCAGGGAACAGGTCTGAACCACGAGTACATCTTTCCTGTCTGATTAAGGAGCCGCAGAACCTCTTTAACAACCCACTGGCCCTGCGTGGCCAAACCCTTTGCTCTCCCAAATCCCAGCTGGGCACTGCTCTCCTCAGGCAGGAGGCCCCTGGCTGATGTGGAGATGCAAGTGGAGGGTTTGGCAGCAGACCCTGCCCCACCACAGCCTGTCCTTGGCACCTGGAGGTGGCCACAGGCACCCAAACCTCAACTTGTCCACCACAACCCCTTCTCCTGTATCCCAAGAGCCTTCCTTCCCAGCTGCATCCCACTCCATGCCACAAACACCATCCAGCTGGTGGTCAACGGGAGGCTTGCGAAGGGGAGAGAGACTGAAAATAAATAAAAGGATGCCTGTGCCTTTAAAAGAATTTTCATTTATAGGCTCTTCTCCTCTTCCACCATTTCAGTGATCTATATGCAAATATGCTAATGAATGCAAATTAAGACACCACTTTTAGTCCCAATTTAATAGAAAGCATTAAAATACCTTTTTTTTTTTCCCAAAAAACTCCATATGCATGAAGGAAAGGCTCTTTTAAATTTATTTTATTTATTTTTTAATTTTTTAACTTTTTGTTAAAGTCACATCCAGCAGCAAACACACCATCAAAGTGCTGGAAACAAGGAGGGGAAATCTGACTGACATTTCCAGGTGCCAATTACTAAGATCTCGTTCTTCTTCTGGGAGGACTGTGAATTAATTCCTTCTATTTTTTAAAAGGAGCTATTAAAGCTGATGGTACAGCTACGCTGTTCTCACTCCGAGTCTCCCCCACACCTCGAACAGAATGAAGCTGTGGAAGGAATCCCGTCACATCCACAGAGACGTTACACAGTGTGGAAGGTTACACTCACTTTTTGGAGGGACAGGTGTAGAAAAGCACCAGGGAGTGGTGCACACACACATAATCCTGGCTCTGCAGGGGGGACACATCCTGACCAGGAGCTGTAATTAAAGCCTGGTACTTGGGGGGGCTGTGACAGCACTAAAAACTGACACTATTGCCACGGGACCTCCCAGCCTCCCGTTCCCGGAGAAGCCTCCAATCCCAACGTCAGCCTTCCCAGCCTTTTCAAAATATGCTTAGCTTAGTTCAATGAACAAAAACCTCCAAAAACCAACAGATGCAACGCTAGATTATGTTAGCAATGCTGTGAAAGTCTACAGGAAAATAAACTATGACTCATCTTTTTAAAAGTACTTTAAAGACAAATCTTTCCACTCAAGCAAAAATCACGGCTCTTACCAAAACTTTTTGAGATGAAAAATGTAAATGAAGTAACAGTCAAACTTTTCACAAATCCAAAGTAATTCTTTGTAGTTGTTCATATACAGAAAGAAACACCATTTTCCTTCAAATATTTCATGTGGCTGTTTTCTAAATGAAAACTTTCTGCACTTAACTACCTCCTCACCTACCACCATCATCTCATTTTATCTGAAAATCCAAGGTTCAAAACTGTGTAAGGCCTAAAAGGTTGCCTCCATTTAACCCACAGCAACTTCTTTACACATCTTTATACATATATTTTAATTGAGAAGCAGGAAATTGCTCCTCACCCAGCCGTACCTGCTGCACGGCCCCTTCCCCCAGCGCTGCACACCCAGTGCCACAAGGCCTGAGCAGAGAACAAAAGCAGCCAGACTCCACTCTGCTGACTGGGTTTTATCTGTGGTAATTTTACCTCCTCCACAAGGCAGTGGGCCAGAGTCTTTTTGCAGCAACACTAGAGTAAATCAAGATCAAAGCCTCCCCCCCAGGATAGTGGTACTGTTACTCAGGGATTTACACAGCTCGGGCACGGGTGAGAACCCCGTCCCCGCACGGAGCGGGAGCCCCTCGCTGAACGCCCTTCTGGCTGCCCAGAGCAGGGCCCTGCCCAGTGACAACTGTGTTAGCAGTGATCAATACACAGAGAGGCCACGGGCTGCATGCCACACTTCTCCTGGATGAGGCCAGGGGAAGGCAGCCCGTCCCGTGCTCGCTGTGCCAGCTGAGTGCCTGCTCTGCCCACAGGGATCCCGCTGCCCAGCCGAGGTGGCCACTCACCTGGCGGTACAAATAACCCCAATTTCCTTCTCTAACCAGGATGGTAACAAGCCCACCAGGGACCCATCAGCTCCAGGAGCCACGGCAGAGGAGCTGATGGCCCGCCTTGCACAGGGCCGGCTGCAGTGACGCCGGATGCTCCACGTCCTGGGGGTGCAGCCCCTGGCACACCCGGAGCTCTCTGCCCACCTCTGGCGTTTGCCCAGGGCCTGTGGCTGCCTCTGAAGGGGCTCATGGAGTGGGGTGTGCCCCTGAGCCCCCCGTGACACCCTGTGTGACAGACGCTGCTGCTTCACCCAGGGACAGCGATCGCCCCCTCGGCGCAGAGTTTGCTGCGCCTTTCTCCTCCCCACAAAGCTCCCTGCGAGCAACATGAAAGCACAAAGTGCATAAATAGGCTCCTCTGACATGATTGGGCACATCTCTCAATGTTTATGGCAGAGAACAGATATTTAGATATTTACAGGGAATATGTTTTGTCGGTGCCAAACCCCAGGTTTTGCTGTCAGAAAAAACAAACAGAAGCACCGAAACTTGCCTTCAAATGGAAATCTGCACAGAAGAGAGTGATTTCCCCATCAAACCAGTTTTATTAGATATAAATATCTAATTATTTGTACCAAGTGCTGGGTTACCAAATATTTTACATGTAACTCGAGATCATGTGTAGGAGTCTTTATAAAAAAAAGACCTGTGTATCTACATATATATACTGAACTTGATTTGAATGCCATCTGAAATATTTTTGCTTTTTCTGATTTTTCCAGGATTATTTAAATGAAGATTTTTTTTAAAAAGGAAGACATTCTCTCTCAGTTTGTAGGAATTCTCCTGGCCCTGAACACCTCCCACTCTAAATGTTACTAATGAGACACTTTCACCTCTGAATTTTCCAGCAGGCTTCTTTCCCTCGATCGCTTTTCTAACATCTTTTCAGTGCTGTCCTTGTAATTCTGTAAATTCACATTCATGAAAAACACGTTCCAAACACACTCAAGACTCACCAAAGCCCATCCCTCCAAAGATCAGAATTAATGAAATTAGCAAACATCACAAACACTACATACAAAACTCATACTAATACACAGAGTGTGTATCCTAAAACACACACAAAATCCTTATGACTCAAGCCCAAACTCCTACACTGGCCTCACACAAGGAAATACATACACAAATCTACATACATACACACTGCAGAGACATATGCCCACACAACAAACACCAAGACAGAATAAAAACACACACAAACAGCTTGATAAACACACACATCTCAGCCATACATACATTACCTCCCCAAACCACAAAAAACAGAGCCTAAATATAAACTCCTCCCCAACAATACACAAACATCCCCCAAAAACACACCACGCACACCCGACGCCTGCCAAGTATAATCACAGATACACACAGCAAATACCTGCTTCAAAACACACAACTCATCAGAGGCAGCCCACTAACTACAGAAAAAAGGAGCTCCATGTGTACATTTAAAGGTTTAACACCTTATGTCAGCTTTTCCTTTCAGGAGAGTGGGGAAAATGAGAGACAGACAGACGGACAGAGGGGAAGGAGGGAGTGGGCAGGAGGCGATGGGGAGGAGGAAAATGGAAGCTGCCTTGTGGGGAAGGATATGGATCAGGCTGTCATCTGGAGACCCATCTTCATCCAGAATTAATGCACTGAAGTTCTTTGGTTTTACTCTAAATGGTTTTAAAGAGACAGCCCAAGCTGTGCCCTGGCTGCCAGGCCCACGGCTGGCTCAGGCACCCGGGGATGGAGCAGGCAGCAGGTCCGGCATTTCAGGGCCGAGCTGGAGAACCCGAGCACGCACTGGAGAACCTCCGTGGGAGGGAGGGAGGTTATTTTTGAGATTGGTCCACACGTCCCAAAGAGCTTAACCCGTCAGCTCGCTCTGAGCACTCAACAGGGGCAGGGTGGAGGCCGGCGCTGCCTGACAGCGGCTCCAGGAGCTGTGTCCGAGTGCTGCGGGACAGGGATGAGCGCCGGGATCCCCGCTCCGAGCCACGGGAAGGCTCTGGCTGTGCGGAGCAGCTGGAGAGAGCCGCACATCCCCGCGGGGAGGGCCGGCACAGCGGGTCCCCATCCTGCTCCGCTCTGCCGGGGAGCGGGATCAGACGGGAAGTCTGCGAGGCACCGGAGCGAGCAGGCAGAGAGCAGGATGCTGCAGGGAGAGCAAAACCTGCCACCCCTCAGGAGGGGCACGGTGTGGCTGCCAGAGAGCCCGGGGCACCGCGGGGCGAACGCCGGGAGCCGCCTGGGGAAGGGCTCCTGGGGCCAGCCGGGAGAGGCCTCCCATGGACACTGGGAAGAGCAGCCCTCAGTCCAGCCCCTGCGCCCCTCAAACCACAGGCTGTCCTCAGGACAGAGCTCTGGAGGAATGGGATGAGCTGCGTGCTGACCCCCCTCACCACCTCCCTCAAGGGAACCAAGACATCCTTACCTCCGACTCCCAGACCCCGGGGGGATGCTACGGTTGGGGCGGGGGAGGAAGAACTGAGAGCAAACAACAGCAACAGGAACAGAGTTGAGCCATTTCAATTATTCATATGCCAGATGGATTCTTTTCCTGCCCTTTTTTTTTTTTTTTGCTACAAAAATAAAAAAAGGGGGGAGAACACTGATGTTTGGGGAGTGAAGGGAGGAAAACATATTTTCCCCAAAACAAAGTGCAAAAAAGAGAGGGGAAAGCCCCAGCATACCCATCTCTGTGTGAGGAGACCACAGGGAGTGTGAGTTTCCACTCACAGGGGAACTCACAAATGACTGATCTTTTATTTTATACGCACAGAGCTAAAGAGAAGGAGAAAGTGCACCAAAAAAAATATGAGCAAGAGAGAAAGAGGGATGGTGACACAGAGAGAAAGGGACACGGAATGAGAGAGAGAGACAGCAGAGAGAGAGGGAGGGGGGCAGGCAGAAGAGGGCTTTGACCTTCTGTGAAGGATATAAAAAATCCAGCAGCCTCAGGGGACACCCAACTATCTAGCATATTGCTGTTAAAATGTCTGCAAAATTTAATACACTTGGCATGCCATCTAATCAGTCCTTGGAAACCACGGTTTCTCTCCCTCCTGCACTCCAACTGTCTCAGACCTCCATCATTTGGGGACAGGGCTGGGTATTTCCTACAGATGACAGAAAGTTTGGTGTATGCACACAGGGCAGGTTGGGGGGTTCAATTTGTGTTCCATCTGCCTTTTTCGGGGGGGAAGCAAACAGCTGTCATTTTCCCTCAAAGAAAAAAGTTTGTACGAGATCCCTGCTTGCTGCTGGATGTGCAGGGTGAAGGGTGCCTGGTGCAGTGTGTGCAGGAACACGTGTGTG
The DNA here is from genome assembly GCF_003945595.2 of Pipra filicauda. Lineage (NCBI taxonomy): Eukaryota > Metazoa > Chordata > Aves > Passeriformes > Pipridae > Pipra > Pipra filicauda. The sequence goes on from NW_024104620.1 coordinate 3,882,245, forward strand.
TGTGCACGGACAGGGCGAGGACGGACGGATGGACGGACAGGATGCACGGGGTACACACCTCATGGCCCGGCTGCTGCCAAGGGCAGTGGGCACAGGAGAGGATGGATGGATGGATGGATGGATGGATGGATGGATGGATGGATGGATGGAAAACACAGGACACAACCAGCCCCCCAGCCCAGCTGTGCCAGAGGCAGCGGACACAGGAGGGGTGGGAGGGAGGAATGGATGGATGGGAAGCAGAGGGACACACACACACCCACAGCCCAGCTGTGCCAGGTGCAGCAGGCACAGGAGAAGCTGGAGGGATGAATGGAGGGATGGATGGATAGATGGATGGATGGATGGAAGGATGGATGGATGGAAGGATGGAAGGATGGATGGATGATGGAAGGCTGGCTGGTTGGTGGGGGAGCAGAGGGACACACATGCCCCCAGCCCAGCCATGCCAGGGGCAGCAGGCATAGGAGAGGCTGGAGGGAGGGAGGGATGGATGGATGGAAGGATGGACAGATGGATGGAAGGATGGCTGGCTGGCTGGCTGGCTGGCTGGGAAGCAGAGGGACACACATGCCCCCAGCCCAGCCATGCCAGGGGCAGTGGGCAGGGCGGTGCCAGCACAGCCAGGCCGGCGTGTGTGTGCAGGCGCTGTGGGCGCGCTCACTCCCCCAGCAAGCCAAAGCTCGTGCACGCCCGCCCGGCGTGGGCACCCTCACCACAGGGAGCGGGCTGGGGGGGTGAGGAGGGTGAAACCAGCCCCAGGACGGGGCGGCACTTTGGTGCTGACGCTCCTCACTGAAAGGGACAGCTGCCTACACCGCCCCAGAGCAGCAAAGGAAACAGCTCTCGGGGAAAACAACAACAGAAAAAAGCCCCAACCCTCAGAACAACAAACACATCCAACACTTGTTACCGTGTGCAAATGTCTGGCAGGAGCTCAGGGGGTTGCAGGACTCCATAAAGGCTGGGCAAAGAGTTTCCAAGCCGAGTGGAGAAGGGCACCCTGTCACTGTGTGGGAGGGGGATGGAGGTGCTTGTGGCCGTGCCAAGACAGTCGGCAAAGAGCTGGAGAGAGATCAGCCCTTCCGGAGGGGAGGCTGGTGCCTCCAGCTGGGTGTGGAGGTTTATGACCTTGGTCACCCAAAGTGGAATCCCTGGCAGGTGAAGACAGGCAGCCTCCCTGAGAGCAGGGCACAGGCTCTCAGCTAACACAGAGGCACTGCTGGGTTCCTGGTGCAGGTGGAACCTGGACCAGGGGATTCAGGCACGTGGGCATCCAACCTCCCACCTGGGCAGCCTCAGCCCCATGGACACAAAGGGAACACAGGAGCCCAGGGCCCTTCTCAGTGTGAGGAAGGGGACAGATGAGCTGGGGAAAGGGCTGAGGTGCCAGGTGAGGAGGGAACTGAGCCCACGAACACCCCGAGACCCCGGAGCAGAACGGGCACAGCTGCTCACAGACAGGCTGGTCCTGCAGCTCAGGTTCTTCCCAGCCCCTTGGGACTCTGTCATGGGAAAACCACAGCACAGAGGGAAGCCTCTGCAACCTGGAACAAGCAGGGTTCTTGGCCCTCTGAAGATGGGGCAAAAAGGCTCCTGGGTCCACCTTTTCCCTGCAGAAGAAGGGGCTTGGTGAGAGTGAAGGTGGAGAAGAAGCACAGAGGTAGGGACAGCACTGGGAGGAATTCTGAGTGGAGGAAGAGAAGGTGGCACTGAGCCACGGGTGGGATAGGAAAGGGCATGGATTCACAGAGCTATGGAGAAATTTTAAACCAAGACATGGGCCCCAGCTCAATCAAAACTTTGTTCAGTACAAAAGTTAATTGCTGAGGAACCAAATAAAAGAAACCCCACAGGCTGAAAACTGCTCAGAGTCTTTAATTAGCCAAAAAAACAAAGTGGTTACAGGAAAATGAGAGTGTAAGAGGGGATCCCGAGGGAGTACTTATGCTTCTCCCCCTTCTCTCCTTCATCACCAAACAGCCCAGGGTAGGGCCATGGTAGCAGCCTCTGTGATAGCAGATTTGGGAGAAGTATTTGGGGTTGGTTTCTTTTTACTGTCCAGAAGGTGAGAGCCCCAGCCAGGGAAATTCAGATTTGAATCAGGCACCTGGTAAGCCCAGAGGTTCCAGAGCCTTCTCTTCAACCCCCTGTCAGTGCCTGACAGAAAGGCAGGGAATGCTTTCCCTGTTTGCGTTGGGACATTTGGCTCTCTGGCCCTTTTAGTGCCAAGGAAAATAAATTGCCCCTAGGGTCTGAGCCTCAAAAATGAGAAAAAAAAAAAAAAAAAAGCTACAGGTTAGAAGCAGCATGTTCTTTAATGAGCTACAGGATCATCCATACAAATTTTCCTATTTCTGCTGAATTCCAACAAATTCAGAGCTCTTCCTAATCCCTGCACAGGCTGGCAACTGTCTGAACAGCCACATTCCCAAGTGCCCAGTAACTTGCCAGTCATTTCTTCTACTGCTTTAAGAAAGCAAAGTAAAGAGGAGAGAAGAAGTGCCTGAGTGATTTAGCTCTCCTGCTACCCCCACACACCGTTCACACCTTGCCCCTTAATTCCTGCCCAAGGCAACTGGACTGGGTTTGGAGTCTCACCCACGCAATTCTCCTGGCTCTCCCTCCCGTGAAGGGCTCACAGTCTCTGGGGTGAAAGCTCTCCATTCCTTACAGGCGACACACAGACTCACCCTGTGCACTTGTGGGACTAAAGGGGAACGACACACAGCCTGGAGTCAGGGAGCAAGAGCCAATGCCACCTGTACATGACCTGTGAATGGCACTGGAGTATGTGACCACCCCCAGGAGCTGGGTACGGATCCTGCATCATCCAAGCTCAGAGCCTTCCCAGAGTAATAGTTTCAGGCATGAAAACGTCCAAAAAAGACCCCTAAGAATAGCACACATGAGAAAATAACACCTTTATGGAGGAAGCATCCAGCCCATCCTAATCTCCAGGCTGATTCCACCCTGCTCCAGCCTACCCCCTCCCCTGGGGCCTATCTAGCTGGGAAATCACAGACAATCGGGGAGGCTGTTCCAGCCAATTTCCTTCAGGGAACCTGCAACTTCCTCCTGGGACTGTCCTCCCATTGGTGTGTTGCTGCCTCGCAGAAGAAAGTGAGGGCCACAGTCTTCCCCAGAACTGGCTCTACCTTTTCTCTTCTCTCTTAGGCAGCACTGAGGGTCACAAATCTGACCCACGGGGTTTGGGCAGAGGCAGTGAAGTGGAGGAGGGCTTGAGGAATGAGGCTGGTAATGGCAGGAAACAGGGTAAACACAGGCGCTATGCAGAGAGAGAGAAGGAGAGGGAGGTACTCCAGGAGGCTGTAAATTCATATTTGTAATTACTTCCTCATGTTTTTCAGCACTCCTCAGTCAAGTTTGATTAAAATTCCTTCCAAGGGAAGACGCTCCACAGAGAGAGCTGCAGTGGAACAGGCAGCTCGAGGAGTTTGCAGAATTGCTGGGGTGGGCACCAGGAGCAGTAGTTTGGGAGCTGGGTAGGGATCAGCCGCCCCCTCAGCACGGCTCCATGTCCACGGGAAGCCACCCTCGAGACACAGAGCACCAGCCCGGGTCTGCCTGTTCTCACACTGTCAGGGTATGAAATAGGACACGGCTCCCAACCCTCATCCCTCAGACACAGAGCTGATGTGAGACAGCTTCCACAACAACCTTCCAAACTGGCAGAGAGGGTCCTCCCAGGAGCATGGAATGACTTCCTATGACACATCTGCCTCAGCAGGTGGGGGAAACTTATGTTACTTTCCACCCAAGAGTCCCTCATCCAAGGGCTACTCTTCTCCACGGTGAAAAGCAGGACTCAAGACCTCACATCCTTGTTTGGTTATTCCAAAGAGAGAAAGCCTGAGATCTCACCAGGCAACAGTGATTCATGTGTAGCAGAGATCCCTCCAAAAGCACGAAAAGGAAGCACAGTAATAGAGAAGGACTAATCACCTTCAGTCCTAAGCAGCCTTGGCACCATCCTTACTGGCACCAGCTGTCACCAGGCAGGGGTGGTCTTCCCAGGACAGCTGACAGTTTAACAAAGTTCTCCCAGGGATATTTCCAGGAATGGCTTTGGGATGAAAAGCTCAAAGGCTCAGAAACCCCTTCCCTCACCAACTCATGGTTACTAGTTGTGCAGGGTATTTCTGTCTGACCCATTCCCTCTTTCTCCTGGGTGTAGGAACCTCTATTGCCTACAGTTAAGTGGCTCCCAGGCTGCTGTGTCCCCTCTGTCCTCTGTCCATCCCCAGACAAGATGTTCCCTCAGTGCTATGGCCAACTCCCAGGCTGCATCTCCCACTCTCTGAGCCCTTCCAAGCCCCCAGAAGAAAGGGTGTGAGTACAGCCAATTCTCCCTCTTGACCCTGCCCCTGCTCTGCCAAGCTCCCTGTGGGCAGGGATGCCCCAGGATGAGGGCTGGGGACCAGGGAAGGTAAGCAGCACCAGGCTTTTTTTGTTTATCCTTGATGCTGTGGTAAGAGTGAGACGGAAGAGATGCTGCTGGATATCAGCCTCTGAGTTCCCTACACGGCTCTAGGGAAATCATGATTATCTTGATGCCTGGTTTCTTTCCCTTCTCTCCCCCTCCCCTCCCTGCTCTGAATATCTGAGTATCTTAATGCTCATGTGAGTAAGGGACAGACCCTGCCACAGTCGGCTGAGTGGGAACAGGCAGGTTCTGCTGAGTTTCCTCTCCTACCTGCCTCTGCCAGGACAGTTCAGCTGACCAGGAGACATCCAATCCACGATACTGCCCATGCTGGTGTGCAAACAGATGATAACACACCCTTTCTGGTGGTCTGGTTCTGGTTGCTCTCCACCGTGTACAAGACACAGGTCATGGAGATGACTCCAGCCAGCTCTGCCATCTTTTTGTGCTCCCTTCCTGTCCAACCTGTGCCCAGCCTGTATCAGAAGGACCTTGGGATGAGGAGAGGAGGAGGCAGGAAGATTCCAGCTGCACCTCAGATCCTACATTCAGGACCAGCACTATGCTGAGGAACAGGAGTGCAGAAAATGGTGTGTAGTGCTGCCCTGTGCACAGGTGAGATCAGACACGGCCAGGTTGTAGAAGAGGGCTCGTTCCTCATGGTGAAAGCTGGGAGGAGAGCACGAGTCCACAGCAGGGAGACCACAGAGTTACTGCCTAAACCCTGCAACCACTGCAGCCTAAGCCAGCAAGGTACATACAGTCAGAGGAACACAGATGAGCGTGACCAACTGGAGAACTGCCCAGTTTTTGGGAGCTGCATCAAAGCACTGGGGGACAGGAGGGTGCCCAGGACTCGCCGCTGCCCTGCTGCCTCTGGCTGCACGTGCTGCTGACCATGCACTGGGTGTGGGAGAGCAGGGGGACCCACGTGCCCCAGGAGCAGGGCAGTGTGTCTGGATGCAAAGGAGGCAGCAGCTTGTGTGAGTGTGAGGAAGGGAGGCACAGCCCTGCACCACGTCCTCCCTGCTGGGAAAGTGCCTGAGCTGTGTTTGGAGAGGGGAACCTCTCGTCTGAGAAACCCAGAGGTGGTTTGAGGGGGCCTCCAACTCCAAAGTCATCCAAGTTTCTGAGGTAATTAATTTACTGCTGAAAGAAAGAGCAGGAAGAGCAATAAAAGAGCCTTTGTACTTAGGGTGGGGCAGGAGCATGGGAAGTCATTTCACAGAATAAGGAGTTGGGGGCAAACAAAAAAACAAAAAATAAAAATAATAAACTGATTGACAAGCTTACAAGAAAAGCCACATTTTTAACATTCTTAATCCCTAGAATAAACACACAGGGAGGAATGAGGACAGGGCTGGCTGTCCTCAGACATCACTGGGAGAGACTGGCCTTGGTGCAACCAAGCGATTCTGTGCTGGTGGCTGTTGTGGATGGTCCTGCCCGAGCCAGGGGCACAGACTTCTTAGTCTGTGAAAGTGTGTAGGGGAAACAGCACAGAGGATGGTAAAATCAAAGGCAGACACTCACTTGGATCTTAAATCTCTCTGCTTTTTTGTTTCATGCTGTCTACACTACTGCTGTTTTAACACAATCAGAAGTACACTAGAAACACAGAAACCAACACATCCCACCCAGTAGTGGAAATACAGTGGTACTTTGAGAGACGTACACCTTCTTCCCACCCCAGTCAGCTGCCTTAGGAAGAACCAAGCTGCATAACACTGTGTGCCCCCACCCCTGCTTTCATCTGATTCCCACCCATCCCCAAAGCATCCTTCAAATTTCTCCAGGACAGCAGGAGTTAAATGGCTGGTTTTAGTGGTAGAGACACGTTTAGGAAGGGATTGAATGTGCGCGTGGTGCAGCCCGTTCCCTGTTTATTAATAAGCTATTTATCATTGGTGTTGTTTTTAATACCATTTTGGCTTAATGTTGTTAATGAAATATAAATACCCGCACTAATGATGTTGGTCAGGAGCAGCGTGGGCCACTGGCAGCTTTGCAGGAGGGAGGCCAAACCACGGCTGGGTGTGCGCGAGGCTGCGACGGCGCGACTGCCAGCCCGGCTCCGGAACAGCTTCCCCACACACTCCCACAGCACTGCCTGAGCACGGCAGGGTTGGGAGGGATGGCACAGCATGGCATGGCATGGCATGGCATGGTGCAGCACTGCCAGGAGGTTTCCAGCCCGCTCCAGCAGCCCAGGCCCAAGCTGGTGCCCACCAGGAAGGCGGCTCAGGATCGCAGTTCAGCTCCAGCAGGGTACAGCACTGCTCCCTCTCCACTCCCTGCCTTTTGAGATCACAACGAGAAGCCAGCCTGGCCCAACATGTCTCTGTGGAGGACCCTGCAAGCTGCAAGGCAGCTCTCTAGATGGAAATAAGTAGAAGAAGTCAGATGAGTTGTGTTTGCTTAATGCAGTTGCCCCACCGGAAGAGCGATCTGCAGGCTCTGGGCTACGCTCCCCCAGGGCAGCTCCCACAGGATCCCAAGACCCTTCAGCAAAGAGGCGTTCCCAGAGCACCTCAGAGCTGCCTGTGGCTCACTCTGGGCTGGCTGCAGGGGCTCAGGATGGCTCCAGGCCGTGAGGTGCTGCGGGGTGGGGTGGGGTGGGGCAGGAGGAGCTCGCCCTGCTCCTGGGACCTCTGGCCACTCCACGGCCACTGCCCCGCTCCCAGCCCTGGACAGGGAAGGGAATGTGCTACTCTGGGTCTGCTGCAGGCCAGGTGGGGATGGAGGAACTAAAGGAGTCTCCTGCCCTCGCAGGAAACAACCCCAAAAGCTTGGCCTTTGGCAAGGGCTCAGAGGTTTGCTCTGGGTCTGCAGAGAGGGCTCGCACAGGTCCCTCTCCATTAGCTTGTGTCTAGCTAGCACTGTCATGGGGCAGGGATTACAAATATCCCTAAGAAGGCTTTTGGAAATCCCATCTTGCATTACCATTTGCATTAGAGCAACCCCTAGAGAGAGCTGAGGCCTGGGCACACTCTCAGGAAGAACCGTGGGCCAAGAGAGGTTTCACGGTGCCAGAAGAGAATGGTATGGAAAGGCAAACCAGCTTTGGGACTGGTCAGTGGAAGAGCCGGGGAAAACCTCTGCCCAAGGCCACTGCCCTGCCCAGCAGGCACAGCAGCTTCTGGAATCAGAAGAGAATCTGAAATGGACCTTCATCGCCAGGAAGTCCCAGACTTCTATAAGTCTCCAGAACAAAGCCAAGCACTTGCCTCAGGAGCAAACTCCAAACCTCACCACCACTGGAAGAGTCAGTGAAGAAGCAAATTTGGCAAAAAAAAAATATCACACTCTGTCTTGAGACAGCTCTCCTGATAGCAGTTCATCTTGCTCCGAGTGACCCTCTCCATTAATCCCATTTAACAAGGAGGGAACCAAAGAGTTCCCTACAAGGCTGAAAGCCTCGTGGAATGGAAGAACTAAGTGCAGAGGATGACCAAGCCCCCCTTACCCACTGACCCCTCCCAGGCCAGAGTCACCACAGCCCCTGTGTTACGGCCTCATGCCCTCCTTCATGTTGCTGCCTCTGCCACAAAAGCCAACCCATCATCTGTCTGCATGAACTGCACAAAGATGCATCTCTCCTCCTCCCAGTCCCCACCAACACCCTTTTCTCTTCCACTTTGCAGTCTCCCTCTTCTTCTCTCCCAGGCAGCCAGTGCAGAGGAAGCTACAACTGGTCTGCACTGGGAACCCTCCTGGTGTCCTCTGCCACAATTTACACTGTTCCTTTAAGACGTTATCTTTTAATTTGGTGCTTCCCCCTTTCCCCTCCTCAACTAACTGATTTATTAGTTTACATCTCATAAATTGTAACCCCTCACCTCCCCCTTCACCCTCCCAGATGCCATAAATCCCCTGCAGGGCCTCGACACCCTCCTGCGTGTGGTGCAGCCCCCTGCCCCCCAAAGTCACCTCCGAGTCCCCGGGGAGCGCGGGGCTCATTTGCTGGGGGTTTGGTCTAGCTCGTCTCAGCAGCTAATCCCTTGGGTGGCTCCTGTCAGATTATTAATTAGCTAAAGCGGATCGGCCCTGGAACAACATGCGGTTGGACTTCAGATAAAACAGGACGGCAGAGGCTTGGCATGGAGTTGTTTAAAGGGACATTGTCCCTTTTTTCCCTTGCCTTCCCCCGAGGTGGGAGGAAGGAGAGGAGGAGATGGGCAGCTTCCACAGGTGCTCACAACCCCCCCAGTCTGGCGCCCTGGTCACAGGGCTGTGTTGCTCAGAGCAGGGCGAGCACAGCCCTGGAGGTGCCAAGGACAGGAATGGCACCGTCCCCATCCTCGCCCTGTGGCAGCTAAAACTTCTCCAGATGTTGGAAAAGCTTTGTGAACCTGCTCAGAGGCACGCAGCACTCGGATGGAGGGTCTCACCACTCCTCACTGCCACCTCCCTTCTGCTGTCCCTTGTGCACTCACTGCTCCCTGTGAAAGCCTGGTGTTTGCAGTACCCCCAGAGACAGGGGGCTGTTCCAAGGGCCCACGGCCTTCCCCGTACGGAGATTTTAAACCAGGAGAAGCCATCCAGTTTGTGTGTGCAGGTTTTAAAACTCCCTGTCTTATCCTGGGCAGGATAAAGAGTGAGTGGTCTCACACTGACTGGAAAGCCTGAAAGAGTGAGCTGGAACAAGAGTCAGCTCGACCAGAGCTGGGAGCAGCTCCCTCCTCGCTCCCTTCCCACTTTGGATTGTTTTGACTCAAACCGATGAAGCTGAAATATCGAGTCACAACGGCACTAAACTTCATTACAAGCTCTTAACACAGATTACTTAATAAAAAACAGGCTGCTTTAATTGCTTTTCCCCCATTAGCATTTCTGGAGGAGAAAATTCTGATTAATTTGAAGAGGCACATTTCCCCCACCCCTTGTGCTGGCCTGTGAACCAGACCTCCTTCCCACACCACCATTGTCCAGAAGAGCATCCCAGAGAGTAAACTGAGCCCAAATCCACACGACTCTGAAAAACAAAGGGACTAAGGGCCTGGATGAACAGATGGGAGTAATGGAGTGAAGCAAACAAGGGGAAGAAAAATCTCCTCTCCTTTCTGGTAAATCCACAGAAAGTGGCACAGGGGAACGAGGAAGAAGTGGGTAGAAGAGGATACTGGTAGGACAGCCAGTGTGGCAGGGATCAAAGAGCAAGGAAGTCGGGAGGTGACTGATTTGGTGGGGTCCTGGGAAGCACCTTCACCTTTCTTTGCAGCTGGGAAAGGAGCGAGAGGCAGCTCTGACAGGGGAACATTGTCTAGATTTTCAAAGTCTGGGCCAAAAGCCTGGGAACTCAGTGCTTTCCAAATGCTCCTGGAATGGTCCCTGTTCCTTGTTCAGGCCCTGCTTGTGTATCTGGTTCCAGGGGAGAATAACTGCCCGTTCCCCCTGGCTGGTCACCCCCAGTTCAGGAGTGCTGGGAAGTCAGGGAGAGGCAGGGAAGCACCCCTCACGGTCCAGTAGCTCCCTCCAGGCTGGGAAAACCAGGGATACAACAGTCTCATGGGCAAAGGAAGGAGCCCCTTGAGGGGAAAGCCAGAGCCCAGCTGCCTTGAGGAACAAGCAGGGCAGGCAGCAGTGCTGCTACAGCACAAGACACCAAGCAGCTCTTCTCACCATCTACCTTTACTCCTGTTTCAGGGATTGAGGATGCCCAGTTCCCATTTCCTCAAAGATGGGTATCAGAGAGGACAACCCCCCTCTGCCCCACGCCATATCCTCCCAGCTCAGGTAGGACCTGCACTGCTCCACTGTCAAACAGCCCTGGGTAAAACAAGTCAACCAAAACATTCCCGGCTTTCGATTCCAGCTCCTGTTGTAACTAGCCCTGGCAAGGGAGGATGGCAACCAGGCTCCTGAGTGGGCTGTTCTCTAGGTCAGCATACTTCAGGGACACGGTAATCAAGCAGGAATTGCTCCCATGTGCCAACTCTTGTCAACCTTGCAATGCTTTGTGTTTTTCTTAAAGTCTGAGATCTTGCAAGTTACATAAGAATTTTGTTTTGTACAACAATGTGTGTTTAGTGCTATCCCTCCCTCTGCTCCCTGTGCTCTCGCACTTGCAGGGCACAGCAACCTGAAATGTGATCTGTGTGCATCCTGAACCATAGAAACCCCGGTATTATTAAGTCTTATAATTGGAGGGAGGAGGGGAGTAGCTTTTGACTTCTGAAAGGACAAGGCTAGCAATATTGTTTGCTCATTTTACTTTCAAACTCACCTTAGTTTGTCCTCTCCCCTTTTCTCTTGTATGTTCTATTAATGTACAGCTTACACGAACTCAGCAAGAATCACAAGAAAGACACTGGGACAGATCATAAACTGCCCTGGCAAAGATCAGGATAGTTCTGCTGACGGGAAATGCAGCCCTGGTGCTTTACATCAGCAGATGGTTTACCTGTGGCTCTTAATGGTTAATATATAACTGCAGTAATAACAAAAAAAAGCCCCAGCATTAATACATAATTTGTCAGAGGCAATATGCTAAAACAGCCTTCCCATATTCAACTCAAGTAGTGAGATAAGGCTCACCTCCAGCACTGCCCAGGGGCTGAGCACCAGCTCTGGAATGAGCCCCCAGCAGAAGACATCAGAGAACAGACCCCATTCACTTTACACTATTTGTTCATTTCTCACATTTTTTGTTTTTATCAACATATTTCTAAGAACTGCATTTTGAACATGCATTTCCCTCGAACACTCATGTGCATACTTAGCACTGATTGCTCCAAGTGCTTTCCAGCCGGTTTTCCTTGAGGAACTCCGCGGGTCAGCGTCCCTGCTGGCTGGACAGCTGCCTGAGGGACAGACAGACGGCCCCAAGTACAGTGCCTACCAGAGCTGAACAAGTTCCTAAATGTTTAATGGAACCCTGCAAACTGGCAGAGCACTATTATTAGTTTCTTTCAGCCAGTCTTTCATCGGGGTGCCACAGAACTGCTGCCTGAGTCCCAGCTGAGAGAACTGCTGCTGGATCTAGGAAGGATGGGAAGAAATACTGTCAGATGGTTAAAGGAATCAGGAGATCTGGCTTCTCCTCCCAACTCTGCTTCTGAGTCATTATTAACATAAAATCAGGTTTGTTACATCAGTGAAGCTTGAGTAAATAAACCACGACTCATCACTGTGTTTTATTTTGCAATATCTCAGTGGGCTCCTCTCTACAAATAAACACTATTAATGCTCAGTGCAATTGCAGGACTATGGGGAAGGAGAGATAAAAGCACCTCTATTGGTCTAAAACATTTATGAAGAGCAGCAGGGCAAAATCTCAGCTTTTTGAGGATATTGACTTTTACAGGACAGGAATGTTAAAGAAAAGGCAACCCTTACTTGGGGGGACTAAAAGACAAATAAGTCACGCCTGCAGGTCTGACAGAGCTGATGGGTAAAAGAGATTGGGAAACATCCCAATCCCCTTCTGAGGAGCTAAGGCTGAAATCCTGACTCTGCTGAGGTTTACAGCAAAACTGGGGCTTGTTTAATAGCACCAGGATTTAACCTCCATAAAGTTCAAGTGCAAAGACAGAAGCCTTAGGAAGGAGAAGGCCAACTCTGTCAGCAGGGCTCCAGGAGACTGAGGACACCATGAAGTCAGAATGACTGAAGGTGGCAGAGGAAGCAAGGTCTGAACCCATGAAGGCCTGGACCAGTCCTATCTCTTCCAGCCTCTCCTCCTCCTCCACTCTGAGTTTGAAACTAAATCATTCCACATCTCTCAAGAGCCTTGTAAGTGTTTCCTCCTCGAACTCTGGCATCAGGGCCCTTCTGAGCTCTTTCAACCTGCCCAGATCCCATTGCTGAACTTCCCTCTCCACCACGAGGTTCTCTGAGCATCTGCATCTGTCCAAGGGAGCAGGAGGTGCCAAGGACCTTAGTGGATCAGGCTGCAGTCCCATTCCCAGACCAGATATGGGAAGGACAGCTATAAGGGCTGCCAAGCACATGATCCTCTCTCCCCTCCTTTGACTTCCCCCCATTCAGCTTTCCACAGCCGCCAACCAAACATCTGATCGAAGGCCCGGGGGAGGGAGTCAGAACTGTCCAGTCTGGTTATGAGTGAAGGTCATTGATCCAGCGCAGACCAGGGATGCGGAAAACAGGGGAGGGAGGAAAAAACCCTCAGCGAGAGAGGAGAGAGGGAGCGAGGCAGGCAGAGCCGGCACGGCTCAGGGAGGGAGCGCAGGGAAGGCAGCGGAAGTGGCTGGAACACGGTTTCACACTCCGAGACCCAAGGGCTGTTGTCAACCCGTCCTTCATGCTCACATCTTGTCACACTAGAGGTCAGGTCTCCCAAGCGTTCCTGGAGAGCTGAGCTAGCCCATATGGCAGGCAATATGTTAACAATATGGATCAGCTGCTCGTCAGGGCCTGAGCAGATGGATGTGACAACCCTGCTCTTATCCCAGACAGGCTTTTAACATCTTCCCTCTCCTCAACCCAGCCCTGCTGGAAGAGCCCTGCCCGGGAACTCTTGCCTCCAGCCAACATGGACCGTGGGGCCACAGGTCAGGACAGGCAGCGTGGAAATGCCTGCCTGGCTTTATCTGGATGGAAGGAGCAGGGCAGAGCCCCACTCAGACCAGTGCAGGCAGGAACCAGGCCAGGCGTTTATCCCGGGCGAACGGAAGGGCCTCTCTACACTGCGGATCTGTGCTGGTAACTCCCCAGCAGGGTGATACAGGAGATACTGTATTCAGATATATGTATATGGCGTGTTACCACCAGATGCCACACGTTACAGTCTAGACTGAGTTTTGTAACTGCCTGGGAAAATTTTCTCTCACAGAACAAGTAATACATAAATAGATGTATATTTTAATGGGCAAGTTAAACTCCTCCTGGCAAAGGCAGGCAAGCTGATTTCATACACAGGCGGGTAAATTTCCACAAGGATTTTGCAAGGCTGTTTCATATTCCCCAGCTCGGGCTGGCTGGGCTGGCCCGGCTGCACTTCTCTGGAAGGCAACGTTCCCACCTCGCTCCCTTCACAGCTGTGCCATGCAGTGAACCCAAGGACCCCAGCAAAAATAACTCCACCAGCCCAAGCTAACCCCCAAATTTAGCTTTTCTTCAGCATTGAAATAGGGAGAAATATTTTGCACATTTAAACACAGACAAAGCAAATATTTCTAATCCCTTTCTCACCTTTTTTTTTAGCTTTTTCCCCTGCATAAAAGGCTTCCCTTCACCAACCGAACAAGAAAGCTCCCTCCAACCCTTATAGCTCCAGGACTAAACAGCCAGCTTGTGCTTATAAACAGAGTGAAACAGCAATCACAGCCTAGGGATGGGCTCTGGAGAACGTGCAAACAGCCTCTGTAGCCCAAAGTAAATTGAGCTTGTTTTGAAAGTAGAAGCCATACAACTTGCTGCAGGGCTGAAGACTGGAACACAGGGATTTCTAGTCCAGAGCATGAGCGATCACAAAGCCACATGCCTGAAAGGCTAAATGCATCTCCTTCACTGGAGTGATGTTTGTAGAACTAGGGGGACCTCAGAACACAGCTGGAGTCCAGGGAAATATTTCTATTGTCTCTAATGAGCTTCTGTCCCTCAGGAAACAGCCCCTGAAGGACCCTCAGCAATGCACCCGGTACTGGGAGGAGAAGGCAAACACAGAAAAGGATAATTGATCTGCAAGAATCTGAACCTTAAGGTTCACTTCAGAACTCAAAGAATTCCTGATTTATCAGTCTCCTCCTCTTACCTTCTTGTCTCGGGGGTTCTGCTCATCCCAGGTCTGGGTCAGATGGACATGCAGGGCTTTCAATACCAGGAGCTACACCAGCAGAAACCTGTGACAGGGGTCACAGGAAAAGTTCCCTCTGATGGAAAAATTGACCCAGAACCTATGAGGCAGCTTCCCCAGCAGAGTTTTTCCCCCTGGATGTTGGCCCTCTCTGGAGAGGCACATAAGGATATTTGGTGGAAAATTCACCTGCTGCAGTCAAACTTGAGCATTTGTATCTTATTTGGTAAAACCTCAAGGCTCTTCATGTTCGTTTACCCTATTCCCTTGGGCAGAGCTCCAATTTGGGAAGCTCTCTTGCCTCTGGAGGCCTGGGAAGGCACGTGCCACTGCTCTAAAAGGGGACACGGGCAACAGAACAGCTCACACAGGGATAAAGGCCAGAGTTCCCTACATTAACAGTTCAAAACCAGGCTTTCCAAATAAAGCATGCCAGACCCTGGAGGAGTTTCAGCACTAGGAAGGTGTGGGAAGGCAGAGTTCACCCCTATCCCATCCTGAAGCACACTGCATTTACTGGCAGGTTTACTGAAAGCACTCAGGTCTGTAGGCTCTGAACACGTGGCAAGAACTAAGCCCTGCTGAGCCTTAGAGGATCACGGCTGTTGCTCCTTAAGGGAGGGCACTCAGAACACAAATAAATTCCCCCGTGCCACACACAGCCAGGGATGGCCTGGGAGAGCTGGAGCCCCAGACCAACTTCTTAGCCCTGTGACTTTTCTCATCTCCCCTCTTGCTAAGCCAATATAGTCCCTCCACTGGATCCTTCCAGCTCAGGTCTCAGCTGTACCTGTGACTCACAACAGCTCTGGATACACCGCTTTGCCCAGGTACCAGTTATGGCACAGCAGCAAAAAACAGAGGAACAGGGTGATACACAATCCCCTCAGGCACTTCAGTTGCTAATCTTCATTCAGGCATCATCGGCATTAAATGGTGCCAGCAGAGTATGGAAACACCCCCTGACAAAACCTCTACCCTACAGAGCAGATGTAATGTCACCCAAAGCCCAGACACAGCGAGGAGCCTCAGCACCTTCCGCCTGCAGCAGCACAGCAGGGCCACCAGGTACCTCCCAAATCCCCAATCCATTGAGAAGAAATATATTATCCCACTGTTGTGTCATACCTTTATTTGCAGAGAAGCTGTGACGGCAGCCAAGCAGTGAAGAAAGTAAAACAGCTTTTAGAAACACAGAGTCCCACCCCCTCAACCTCTCGGAGTTACCCACCGTGACCACAGACATCCTCAAACTCTTCATTTGTGAAACAAGTCAATCAGAAACTGTCCCCACACAATACTTACCCAGGGGACTCCCATGCAAACTACTTAGCTAATTGTTAATACTGCGCAGCAGCTCATTAGGAAGAAGGAGGCGAAGAGAGGGAGCTGCTCAGACCAGGGCTCTGCTGTGTCAGCTGGGTGTCTGTGCAGAGATGGGCAGCGAGGGCAGGGGTAAACCCAGTCCTATTTGTAAGCCAGCTCAAGACAAACCAACACCCCACCATGCATTTACCACCCAAAACACTGACTTTCAGCGGCTCTTCCATCTTCACAGGCTAGAGATTTCCCAGGAACTGGAATGAAGGCTCTGGAGAGCCAAAATCACTCACTCCAGTCCTACTTCAGAGCAGTTTGATCACAGAACAAAAGCCAGTACCTTGCACTGAGAAGTCACAGGCTTCAAGGTCCATTCCAGTGTACAAAGCAAGGAGAGAAGTCAGGTTCTTTGTTTTGGAGGTGGTCTCAGATGAAGACAGTGTGAATTTGATGGCCTCCCTTCACTTGGTGAAGTCTCTTTGCCCTGAGGAGAGTTCCAAAAGGAAATGAATATTCCCTACCGAGCAGTCCCGGAGCCCAGGTGAATCACGAGCACAGGCAGTGACGCCGGGCTGAGATGCCACAGCCACCCACAGCCCTCAGCCCTCGGTCACACACCCCGGGCCAGCAGGGCCCGGCACTGCCCGGCCCGACGGACACGGCGCGGCCCCATGTCCTGCTCTGCCGCGCGTGGCACTCGCGGCTCCAGCGCCAAGGTACAAACCACCCCGGGGACCATCCAGTGGGCCACGCACTCCCAACTTTCCCCAGAAAAAAATCCAGGTCAATCAGAGGCAGAAGCAGCCTACAGTACTAAGCCACTTACAGCAAAGAGCTTCCCCCCATAGGCAGCTGAGCGCTCCTGCCCACGTGAGCCCAGGCTGCCATCCCTGCTTTGGGGGATCTGACAGCACAGAGCTCCACCGGCAGCCTGGGACACCCCCACACCAAACCCCACTCCCCTGCCCCAAAGGCGGTACACACGCAACCAGACGAGACAAAGAAGAATTATTATTTCCAGTTTAGTGAGGCCCACGGTAATTAAGTGACTTGTCAAAGGTCACTTGGCAAATCTGAGGCAGAATTGGGAATTACAACTAAATCTCTCAAACTTTGGCCCAAGAGCTGGACAGCAAAAGTCCTGTGCTCCTTGGATGCACACTGCTACCTCTGCAACAGGTTTCACGCTTCTCCCCGCTCTCCCTAGCAGTTAAGACAATTCCCTTCCATTTCCTGCATTGGAGGAAATGAATAAATGCACAGATTTAAATAACAAGAACTTTTACCTTACTTACAAAATTTAAAAACGTCCTAGCTCCAACCTTTGAGAGAAGCTCAGAAGCTTCAGACTCTTCTGTGAGGTAGGATTTGTAGACTGGAGGGTTTTGGTGGTGGTGGTTTTTTTTAATTTCCATCAGACAAAAATAAAAGAAGCGAAACAAAAGAGGGTTGTTGAGATCAATTTGTGATAGGTGCCGGGCCAAAGAAAATGGAGCCAAAGAAGTCAGAACCCTGCAACCAGCAACCTTTGTGTCAATTTAAGCAAATATTGTGGCGTTTCCATGGCAATCCCTGTTTTGAATATCCACTACACTCACTTTTTAAAGGGCTTTTCCTGTTTGCGTTTCAACTTCAAAACCTGTAAATATTTTCAGCCTTAACACATCCCGACCTCCCCCAGCCTCCGAAATGAGATACTATCAATGCTCTGACATGCAGTCTGCTGTCTGCAGTACCCCAAAGTGTGAGAATTCACGGCAAAGGCAGGGTGGCAGCGGGACACTGCAGGGACAGCAGGGGCACGGCCGGCCCTCTGTCCCGCCCTCCGCTCCAGCCTCGGCAGCTGCAGGTACAGGAGCCCACTCCATTCTTTTCCCAAACTGGTGAGTGGAACGAGCCGTGGCAAACCCTCAGCACCGACAGCATCGGCCCAAGGCGAGCAGCAGGTGTTTTACAAGGCTCCCTCCATCCCGCCCTGCCAGCTCAGGCCACCTCTGACCCATCACTCCAGCCACAATTCCCGCTGGAAGCCTCTTCCTGTGACCTGCTCCCACAGCCCAGCGCTGCCCCCCGCCCTGACCTGCGCTCCCCTCCCTTCCCCTCTCACCTGAGCTGAACCACGGCCGTCACTCACACTGATTTATGGGATGCTGCGTCATGTGCGAGTGGGAATGAAGAGTCAACTTTGTCCTCACTTGCAACCTGGGTTAGGTGTAAATTCCCAAGCTTCCTCAGCAGCAGCCTGCAGGTCCCTGCTGCATCACCAACACAGAGCCCAGGGGAAAGTCCTGGTGAGGGAACCCTGGCCAGGTGCTGGTATCACCTGTCAGATCTGAGCACCGGGAGCCTGCAGTTAACCCTCTCCCTGAAGCACAAAGCATCTAGTGCTGCATTTGTGCACGCAAGGGTGTGCATGAAAACACCTTCTGCTGCACTTCAGAGACACACTGAGCACTTTCACCCCCAAGTCCCCAAGTCCTAAAGCTTCACCCTGCACTGTCAGAGTGCAGCCCCTCCCGGCAGTCATGGGAGTGCACTGGTTAATTCTGAGTTTCCTGGCTGTGATGGATTTGTGCCAGGCCTCAAATGTTAGCTTAGTGTAATTTTTGGGAAGTCAATTTCCTTTGTTTTGTTTTGGTTTTTTTTTCCCCTCATTTTTTTTTGTTTAGGCTTTTTTCCTCTTTTCTTTTAAATGGAAAAGTAGGGAGCATTTGAACGAACGTCAGGACAGGGCCATCCATCCACGGGCTGTAGTTTCCCAAGAGCATTGTACAGGCACCATGGTACGTGCACAGAACAGCCATGGAAACAAACACCAAGTGACTTCAAAAGCCGTTATGCCGAGTGCCCACAGAGGCACCTCCCGGGAGCGGTGCCATCCTCGCACCAACGTCACTCCTCGGCCCTGACCACCCCTCCCACAGCACTGGGTGCTTCTGGTACCACCAGCAGATGATGCGTGATACCTGCTGTCCTGGCCAGCTTCCAGCTCAGGTAATTACATCCTACAGGAGTTTCAGCTGGATATTTTATCCCTTCTTCACTTCCGGCCTGGAGCTGCTTCACTGGGAGTTGCTAAAACTCTATCCAGATCCACCCCGGATGTGAGTGTGTGCCAGGGGCTGGAGGGAATTCTGTGCATCCCTGCAGGTCCCAAAAGCCTGTTGTTCCAGCAAACAACCTCTAGAAACACGGGACAACACATCTTCTTAAGTACATCCCGTAACACCCCCACCCAAGAACGAGGTGAAGAGCTGAAAAAACAACCGGCCTGACACACCGGGAACCAACAACTTCTGGAGGCACGTGCTTAACGTCGCCCCGTGGAGCCATCTTTTGGGACATGGACACTGGCTCCTCTGCTTCCCTGAAGTGGGAACTCTCCTCCCACCATGCCACAGGCTCGGTGAAATTAAAACTTGTGGTGGCAGCGGTGTGAGGCTGAAGCCACAGCCGCCGGTCTGCCTCTGCCAGCGGCGCCACACGCCGCAGGGGAGACGAGTGGCGTTCCTGGACAGGAAAAGGTGGGCCAGGTTTAGAGCACCCATGAAAACAGGCAGGGTTCACAACAGGCCAGATCAACAGGTGAGGGGCTTCACTCTGTCTCGACCCCTCTCATCATGCTGCCACTAGAAAGCCAAGAGCAGGAAACACTGGCAGGGTGACACTGGATGCTCTCACCAAACCCTGCCAACAAGCTCTCCACAGTGCAGGCAGAGATGCCTCCTGAGGAGGCTGTGCTTTGGTATTCCCACGGCCACAAGAATTCAGAGCCCTTCCAAGCTGTCCAGGACATTTGGAAATGACCTGCTGACCCACTCAGGACAACCCAGGAGCCCCCAGGCTTATAAGTGGACTCTATCAAACCCACTTTTCTTGCCCTCTTTGTCTTCATCTTTCAGAAGATTCTGGACCAGACTCTCACCTGGTGTAAAATCAGTGCAGTTTCGGTGGCTTCAGTGAAGTCATGCCAATTTAAACGAGTCGAGGATCCGGCCCTCCAAGTTACTGGAGTTGCCAGTTCTTCCTTTGGATAATCCCGAGGGTGATTTCACAGCAAGCAGCGGCACAGGCCCAGCCAGCCTGGCAGGATCAGCTGCGCCCTCCCACCCCCTGCCAGTCAGGCGGTCCTGGCAGAGTCCCTGCTGGGAGACCCTCTGCAGCAACTGGGCCCACTGCACTGAGCTTCCTTCTCTCTGTCCTCTAGTGACAGAGCCAGCACAGAGTAAATCACGCCAGGCTTTGGATCAAGGCTTTCTAATTGCTCTTCTCAGCAGAGCTCTTGCCTTCCAGGGCACTGTGTCATGTATTTGGAGGGGGTGCTGGTCACTTGAACCCCAACCAGGTTTGGTTGACTGTGAAAACAGCACATCTTAATGAAGAAACCAGAGCTGGTTTTCCTCTCCCTCCACTCCCACCAGTCTCTAGTCCAAGGAAGGTAAAGAGCCTGTTGCTGCCTGGCTGCTGTTGAGTGAGCGGCTACAAATCCCTTCCTCGTCCCCAGTCCCACTGTCATCCTGCCATCTATCCACACCACGTCCCGAGGTGAGGGAAGCAGCGATACAGGCACAGGGAACGTGGCACGGCTTCAGCAGGCACTGGGTGCGCAAGAACTTTCCATGCTCTGCCCTCACAAGTCCTTTGCTATCCCCCCAGAGCAATTTTCTAGGCAACAGCGCGGTTGCATTCCCTTCCCTATCTCCTAATAAATATCATGCTAAGCAAGATGAGTATCTTCTTCCCAGACCAAGCAGCATGACCCACTTTCTGAATCAGGGCAGATGCAATTGGGCCCTGGAGTCCTGGACCCCTCCCAAAGCAGAGAGATTTTGTAACAATTACAGCAAGAAGCAGAAGGAATAGAAAAGTAATAAGTGATCAAAGAGTGCAGTGGGGGAGCTGAAGCTGTGGGGTAATTACTACTCCTGCCATCCTACGCTCTGGCATTTTCCTGGGACACTGAGGCAAGAGCCGCGTGCACATTCACACAACATCTCTCCTCCACTGCCCTACATTCCTCAAAAGTAACAGGTCCAATTTCAAATTCTGGCTAATGGCTCAGATGAGACAACTGCTGCCCTCCCTGCACACCCACCTTGATTTTTGCCCTTCTCTTTTTCCCTTTCTCTTTTCTCTCCCCATGGCAGAGTAGGACCACAGGATTCATATTCCAGCAGTGCCAGTCCCCCTCCGTCAGACACACACGTACACACGTCCTGCCCTGCCCCTCTGACAGCCTTGACGACTCTGGGCCAAACCCTGCCTGGCTCACCAGCCACACCACAGCGAGGAGGTGGCTGGATCCTGATCCCAGCAGCACTACTCTCTTTGGATATGCTCCATTTTTCCAAGGAACAGCTCTGTACTTTCCCAGATGTAGCTGGGATCAGATTATGACCCAATGGGCATGGAAAGCAATTAAAAGGAGGTGGGGTGAATGCCAGTAGTGCTTTCATTGCTTGAACCCACAAAGAAAACTTCCCTCCCAGGGGAGTACAAGTCTCCATGGCCAAAAGCATACAGAAATCCCATACCAAGGAGGAGAAAACAGTGCCCAGACTGGCTCCTGTACTGTGCTCAGCCCTGGGGCACACAAACCCACGAGCCTGTGTGCCCAGGGGTGCTGGGGCACTCACCAAAGGGTCACTCCCCTGGAAAGCTCAGTCTGTGTAACAGCAGCAGCTCTGAGAGAGACGAGCCCCCTGTGCCAGGGACACACAGACAGCAAAGACAGCACCTGCCCCAGAGCAAGTCTGACAGACAGAGCAGTGACGGGCAGGGAAGGGAGCGGAGCTGCCGACGCTCACCAGGAGCTTGGAGCTGGCTCTGCCTTCCAAACTCTGGATTCCTCCCCTGGAACACACCACCACCCAGAACCAGCACAGAAACACACTCCAGTGGGGGCTCTGACCAGCACCAACAGTTGCCTTCGGTGTTTGACATGGTGAGATAAGGCAAAAGTGACTTTTAGAGGATTTCCACAACAACTTTTCTTCCTAGTTAAATAAAAGAATTTGAAAAAGAAATAGAAAAAGAAAACCCTTTCACCTAAACTTCAGAGATAAAAAAGAGGGAAAAAATCTTCATCTTAATTCAAAATCCTATTTGATGTGTCGTGGCATGAAAATGTTTTTCACTGCATTTTTTCAGTGTGATCTCATGCACCCTGCAAACGGGGTACGCCCAAAACACCAGGTATTTTATGGGACACAAACAGAGCACAAACATACACAATTAAAAAAAAAATGGGATTGGTAAATATTTAAATTAATCAGAGCTGGCATCTGTGCAGCCTCCCCTCCCAGAGAGAGGGATGTTTGCAGCTTTGAAAAAATAAAAGTGAATAACATGACCTTTTCCTTCATGTTTGTTAGCTCACTGCAGCTCGGTGGGTTGGGGCAGCCCAGGCACCTCCCAAACCAAGGCCAGCAAGTGCAGCTGGGGCTGCTCTCCCTGCCCAGCTCCAGGGGCTTGGGGGGACGGAGCTGGTGGGGATGGAGCTGGTGGGGGAGTTGCTCCAACCTGTTTGCTGCCTCACTCCATAATGCACGGGGTTTGTTGTGTTTGGTTTGGTTATTTTTTTCCCTCCAGTTTAATTGTTGGAGGAGTTTATGAAGCTGTTTGCCAAAAAACAATCGACTCCAGGGAGCCAGCTTACACAAAAAGGGTGTGTCGCCCGAGCGAGGCCGTGGAGCCATGGAAACCACCACCTTTTGCATTTGCCCAGGTGAAGCCAAAGCTTTGTGGACGGCTTGTGAAATCAGCAGAGATCTGCAAGGAAGTGAAACACGTACACGCCACTGTGGTTCAGCCCTCGCAACGCTGGTCCCGTCCCCCGGCACCGAAATGTCCCGCAGGAAGGGGCAGCGCTCACCCTGGAGCAGGGCCGGGTGTGTCTGACAGGCCACAGCGGATCCATGCGGTGTCCCACGCCCGCCCGGAGCCCCGGTGGCTCCCCCAGGTCGGCAGAGGCAGAGCTGCCCCTGCAGCACTCCCAGCTGTGCTGGCACACCCCACGCACAGCTGCTGGGGCAGGCAGAGGGACTCTGCTCACACAGGGGGTACAGGGCACCCACAGCACAGGTCCCAAAGGCACAGAGCACGCCCTGGGGGCTCGCTCTGACCCGCAGAAGGGAGGCTGGTGGTGGTGGTGGTGGCAGGGGTGCGGTGAGGGGACAAGGGGTGTCCCCCCAGGTCAGTCACAGCAGCGGGGCTGTGAGGGCTGTGCCGTGCAGGACCCCGTGTCCAGATGCAGGCCAGCATTTGGGGGGGGATGTTTGTCTTGCGGGTGGCTGGAGAGGGATCCTGGCTGCATTCTTCTCAATCTTTGAAAAGAAAACAGAGAATTCCTCAGGAGCACTGGCTGCTGGCCTGACTGACAGAAAACAACCCAGGAACAAAGGGGAGAAGGGATTTTACAGCCACCCAGCTCCCCAGTGTCTGCTCCAGGACTCTCCTGCTACCTCTGGGAGATGGAAGAGTGCTCTGAACTGCAGCTCTTTTCAAAGGGGTAACATCCATTATTCCCCAGTGCCAGCTGTGGAAGCAAAGCGTGCTGACGGCATTTCAGGGTGCGGGACTTCACCCACTCTGGGGGAACACGGGCAGGGAAGGGAGCAGAGGACAAAGCCTTACCAGGCCAACTCCTGCACAGAGCACAGAGCATTGTGTGGTACAACCCAGAAAAACTGAATGGGCACAGAGAGGCCACTGGAACAAAGTTCCAGGATCATCCTCAAAATCAGAGCTGGCCAGAGCCAGCAAGAAGCCAGAACTCTCTTTGTCTGGTTTGACTTCAAGTCTGCCACACTAACAGTGGGATGAGTCAATCCTGGCACTTCTCTTACCTGGAGCCAAAGGTCCCTGACCACAAACCACATCAAGAATTAGCTCCTGTGCTCAATGAACCCTGGAGAGAGGAGCACTGACCCCTCAGCGTAGGAGAGGCTAGGGCAGCGATGCTTCTCTTGATGCAGGAAAGGAGGGAAATGTTGGAAAGCCCATCAGTACTTTTATGATTCACTGTTGGCCTCTACACGTATATTTACACCAGATCCAAATTTGTCACCAAATGCAATGACCTGGCCTTTTCCCATTCACAGCCCCTTGTTCTCCCCTTTCCTTAGAGAATCCCAAAGTAGGTGCCAGCCAGACACAAGTACTATTTAACTGGAAGGTCCCCAGGGCCACCTCCCAGCAAAGGCAAAGCTTGTGGCACCAGGCAGGACTCACAACAGCACCCAGGTGCTCCAGCCACCCCTGCCCCTCTGGGCTGTCCCAAGGCACAGCCCAAGGCCACTGCAGAGCCTGCTGCTCCCCAAGGGCAGCTCACAGAGACAGGGGACACTCCCTGGACAGGTTCCCCCAAGGGGGACCACGGGAAGGGCCCAGCCGGCCCACAAAGCAGGCAAGTGCCGGTAAGGCTTGGTGCGTCAGCCTTTCTGGCATCGACCTCCCAAACTCATTCAAATATTTCCCTTTTTTTTTTTAATTTAATGTTCCCTATAATTCATCTGTCCCAAAAGATAATCAATAGAGGCCGTAATGAAAATTTGAGCCATATTTTATGAGCCGCTGCAGGAGAAAGGGCCACATCAGCAGGACTAGCCTTGGCTTCCAGCATCATTCCTGTGTGCGCTCGCCTGCTCGCTGGCCAGGCCCCCCCTCCACCCACCCAAGGCTGCTGACAGGGGCAGGCCCTCCAGGAGAAACTCCCACCCTTCCCTCTTACTTCAAACAGCAGCTGCTGGAGGCACAGATAAAGGGAAGTTCCTACACAGTGTGAAGGCCCCTGACCCAGCAGCCCTGGGGAACCTCTGGAGCATCCCTCAGCTTCTCAGCTCTCCAACAAATCCTACGGCCCTCAACCTGACCCTGGGGGGAACACGATGATCAGGTAGTAGGATCTGAAGAATTATTCCTGCCCTTCACAGTAATTCCATAATCCTGGGCACTGCCTCTCAGTCAAGCTGGGCTGCACACTCCTCCTCTCCCAGATGTCACCCAAGAGCGAGGGCAGTCACTCGGGGAAAGAAGAGGGGTTCTTTCAAATCCAGAGCCTGTTGTGCTGCACTGCAGCTCTTCAGAGCTCCCACTTTTCACACCAAAGACCAAAAGAGCACCTCTGGGCTCCCCGAGTCATGAACAGTGACACAGTTAATGAGGGATCAGGGTGGGCTCTCCAATTCCAAACACTGAACATCAGCAGCCAGAGGAGCAAACTCCACAGCTCCACTCCAGCATAACACTTATCTCTTCTCCCTCCTGTGCACTGTTGGCTGGGTCTCAGTTCTACTGGTACAGTCGAGCTTTTGAGTGGCTTGAAAACAGGGATCTGAAATCCCAACTTTGTTCAGCACCACAAGAAAAACAAGGGGGTGGGAAAGGTTCCAGGAGCCTAAAGCACATTCTCACATCTACCAGAAAAATCCATGTCCAGTCACTAGGACTGTGCTCCTCCATGTCTGCTCTCAGGGAACCTCAGACAACCTCACCTGCCTCTCTTTATTCCTTCTAGGCACAAATATTACAACTGCTCCCCAGTCCATCCATTTTACTATAGGATGTATTAATTTAGGAGCTGTGCTGACCTTGCCTGGCCAGTGGGGTAGTGGCAAGGAGGGGCAAGCACATCTCAGTGCCACCTCCACACGCTGTTGTGTGTTTTTCAATCCACATGACAAAACCCGCAGCACTTTTGAGCACCTTGATCTATTCTCCCAGGTTTGTTGGTTTTGCACATGGACAGGGATGCAGCCAGAGCTGAACGAAGGCAAAAGCCTCAGTCCTGTTCCCGGAAGCCTTCTCCATCTCAGATTCCCAGCAGCAGGTCCCCTGTCCTCCCTCTAAAGGCTGGAGCATATTTCACTGCCTGAAGCTGCCGCGTCCGCAGGGAGCCGGAGGTAACAAAACCGTCTTTGATTTGGCCAAGGGAAAAATATCAGAAGTGAAAGGCCAGAGTGAGGAATTTATAACAGCAGCTAAGGCAGCAAAAATACAAGTGCCTGACCAGAAGCTGCCCTCCTGCTCAGCATGTCATGTTGCTCAGCCTCCCATGTGCCTTGGAGGGGCGGGATGTGGCAGAGAGCACAGCCAGAAACCATCGATTTCCTACATGCAGTGTAGTGACACCCTCATGAGATCCCTGAAAAACAGCATCAGCCCAGGGGCTGAAGCTGCAAAGCCAGGAAGCCTCTGCTCACCCAAAGGTGCAGGTGGGGGTCTCATCACGTTTTATGGCTCCAGACTCTTGCCTTTCCTTTACATTGTGCAGGTATAGTGGTGATAGTTTCCCTCCCCAAGTAGAAAATGCTCTCTGGATGGACAGCCTGAACCCCTGTAACCAGCAGCCAGCAACAGCCAAATATCTCCCCCTTTCCTTTCTCTTGGAAACTTGGAAATCAACCGTCTTTGTTTAAAAAACACAACACGATATTCAAATTAATTGTTGTTTCCAGTATGTAGATAAGGTGACAGATTTGCAGGATGTGTGACAGAAGGACTCTGAATCCAGAGGACATGGGTGAGCAGCTTCATGCTTTAAACCTACACTGGAAAAGGGACTGAAATCCCAAGCAGAACTGGGAAAGCATTTCAGTCTCTGAAGCCTCGTGTCAGCACCACGCAGAGCCATCACCTCCTTTTTTTAATCCAGCTGCCAACACAGTATTACAGAGGTACCTGCCTGTGAGAAACTCAGGGGAAAGCACACAGGGCTGTGCACGGCTGCTGCACTCACTGCTAACTTGCCCCAGATTTGAACTGGTGACCCTCACTAATATCATCCAGCCCCTTGATATCCTCAGGGAGCAATCAGCACGTTTTATTAACCCAGCCCATTTTAGAAGTGCACACGCAGTATTCTGGTTACTTGTTACAATTATGGTTATAGGTCCATTCCGTCCCCGTGCCTGTGCTGGAGGGATGTGTGGGGCTTCCACAGGGATCCCGGGGCTGAGCCAGCCCTGGTGCTCTCGGAGACCAACCCAAACCACTGCCTGCAGACATCACACACAGCAGAGACATTCCAACCTAACACAAAGCCTCAGAGATCCCCACAACCAAATCCATTTTTTAAAATGACACGTTTCCACCTATTGGTCCCCGGAGTGAACTAATTGCTTTTGCTAGTTTTAAAAGCCAGAGTTATTTCACTGAAAAAAAATGAGCAAGTGCAAGGGAAATCGGAGACATCCTCAGCTTTCTGACATAAAATCCCCATGTATGCAGATATATTTGCTGCCCGGTCAAACTTCCAGCTTTGCTGCATGGAATGCCACAGGGGAATTCTTCACTTCACAGTGAAGGTGGGAAAACAAGGAGTTAAAGTAACCTGACCAAACTCAAACAGCAATTTAGGCAGAGCTAGAAGATAAAATTTCTGTCTGTGCTCTAACCACTAGGTTATCCCCTTCTTTGCTAAACAGACTCCACAGTCTAAAGGGAAAGTGCTATTTCCACTTAAAGACTGGTGTTTTGTGGGGGGGGTTAATTTTATGGTTTTTTTAAAGATGACACCCCACAACAGGGAATCTGCTCAGCAGGGGGTCAGTCCAGGACCAGCTTCGGTCACTGTCTGGTTCAGAGACAGACTCATTGAAAAGATGGCCAAGAAAAACAAGAGCATTTTCCTGCACCCTGAAATAGCAGGACAGTCTGAGTGTACCCCTGACACACAGACCCAGGAGTTGAGATGCCCTGTAGACAAAACAGCCCAGAGTCCAGCTCTAGACCTGCCTGCTCTGCTGTAAAGGCTGGAGAGTCATTTACAGGCCAGAACAAAGTAGTTACAGACAATACAAATGCACAAATTACGTATAGTTACAAAATCTGAAAGAATCCCAGAAAAAAACTGAGGGATAAACTTTTCAGGGATGACAACTAGAGAAAGAAGTGCATGCCTTTTCAGAAACCTGTACTTACCTGGAGCAGGAAACAACCATAAGTTTTGGGTGCAGGAGCACATCCTGGGACACATTCATCACACAGTTCTGTGAAAACCAGTCCTCACACTGAGCAGAAACCCAGCAGGAAGCAAGAAGTCCCTACTTCCCTCAAGGTAAAAGCACTTCAGCCCCACCATTTGCTGGGAAAGTTTTAGATGAGATTCCTTTTCCAAGTCCAAGTGAACTGCTTTTTACTTTGGTGAAGCTCAGCTCTCTTTCAAAGGAACCAAAGCTGAAGGTGACCATTGCTAATTTTTTTATCATCATTTTATGAGCGTGTTAACCTTAATTCACAAATGCTCTACAGAGTGAATTTCCTTCTATTCCACTTTTCATACTTGATTAGCAGTATTTCAAAGACATGGATTTTTAAAAATGTGTACAAGGAGTTACCTCATACAAACTTGTAATGGCTTCGTGCAGAGCTATCTGTTTTCTACAAGATCCACATAAAAATAAGATTGTTATCAATTAATTTGAACTGAGCCAAAATAACTGTTTCAGTGCAGGCTATCAGTTTAACTACTGCATCTCAAGTTAAACAGGTATAAATGTTTTATACATAAAAGGCTCTAGATTATAGAATTCAAACACATCTTCTACCGTTTCCCCTTTTTCAGCACTTACACTCCAAATTCCCTTTGGGAATTGAGGTGTTGGACAGTGGGAAAAACATCAGTCTCACGTGTGCATGAGGAGGTCACTTTGCTCTCATGTTTACAACACAGAGTTTGGAAAACTCGCTTCAAGTGAGAACTTTCTCCCCCTGGTTCATCGCTCAGTGGGTATTTTCCATTCAAGATATTTATTTGTAAAGATCCTCCTCTGTTTTCCAAACCCCAGGTTTTATGGAGGAAACACTCTGCCCTAAATCATCATCTCCAGGCCAAGGAAAGCTGCTTATGATGTTCCTGCTTATTGCACACACAAACCTCTACGTGGAGATTCTTAATCTTCACCCACCCAAGATTAAGGCAACGCAAATTACGAAATCGATACCGATACAGAGGCAACATCTATTACAGTTCCAATGTTTTTGTTATATTTTTTTCTAAACTCTTAAAGCAGTATGATTTTAATGTGATTGTTATTGTTTATGCAATACAAACTCTCTGTTGTTTGATGCTGTGGGAACTTATGCAAATGCCCCATTTTCCTTATAGAAACCCTTCCTCTGACACCTCTTGTGAGTAAAGGAAATATCTGAGTGTTTGCAAGCTGAGGATCCATTTATATTTAAGGCTCCATTACTGATCAAGAGGCAAAGAGTGTCCTTACAGTGGATATAAATTATAGTTATACTAATTTTAAGGCCCTCACTCCCTGTCCTAGTGATGTAGCAGAAGAGCTTTTGAATAAAGGAGATTCTTCTCTCACAGCAGTTTTGGTTCCTTTCTTTCATTAATCAAAACCTATTTTTTACATATATATATATAGATAGATACACACACACGTGTGGTTTCTCTCTATATGCATGTCTGAATACCTCTTTGAGGTTTAACACTCCTGCACCCAAGATTCAAACACAACAAATCAAAAATCATTTTGCAAGCAACTACAACAGGCATTTCCAGAAGTTACATCACATAACAAGTCACGCAATTAAACTTTAATGAAAAAATAAAAACAAAAACACCAAGCAGCCCCTGGTGCTTGCTTTGCCTTTCACACAATCCATCATAAAAAAAAAAAGCAGGACGTTAAAATGGAAGATCCTCTGACTAAAGCTGTGCCGTAAACAATTTTTTCCTAATGAATTCCACCTCTTTACTCCACTGAATCAGCAGAGCCGGATGGAATTTCTCCCCGCTCTTCCTTCTCTCTGTATAAAGGGATGTGCTGCTGATAAAACTAGTAACCCATGAAGATCATTTCCCCGAGGTGAGATCCTCCTGCCAGCAGTGCTGCTCTCGGGGGGTTATGGTCCAACACCCTCCCCAGCCCCTCGACACCGGCGGGACGTCGGTGCTGTGAGGTGAGAGCTGCTGCAGGCAGGAGGAGCAGAGACTTCCACATTTCTCTTAGGAAATGCTCACACCCGGCTCTTCCAAACTGCTCAGCACCTGCAGCTCTGGAAGGCTCCAGCTGGAGCTGAGGCATTAAACACCTCTCACAGCAGCGCCTGAACCTCGACACGCTGCTCCTCTCCTTCAGCCTCACCCTCTGCTCCTATTTTTTCCACACCTGCAAATGATATCCCTTTAAAATCAAACCTTTCATTTGGTGTCTGCTCAGATCCTATCATTTGATGAAAGGTAACTGGGGTTTACACAAGGACAGGGGAACACAGAGGGGTTGTCGTTTCCAAAACACAGTTTGGAAAGGCAAAAAGGAAGCAGCACGAGTGTCACAGTTGGACCATAAAAGCCATTAAGGCCCTGGACGAGGGAGTTCCACGGGCTCCACTTCTCTCACGGCTGCAGAAACAGGACTTTGCTCAGTGAGGAATAAATTCAAGCTCCAACAAAGTAGGACAAATCCAGCCTTCCTTGTCTCTTACAATCTTTTTCTTCCATTAGGATTTATTTTTCTATTTTCTGCAGTGTGTAACAAAACAAATCTAAAATCAAAATAAATTTTAGAATGTTTGATGTGATTTATTTGTCACCACGTATTTTTCCCGCTGTAGCTCTTTTGAACAGTGAGATAATCAGTTTGTTTAAGGCTTTGGTTTTCCTGAACTAGTCCCCTAGACCATTATATCTGGACTCTTAATACTGCAGAGGGAGTATAAAATACATTTAAAATTAAAGTCAGTAAAATGCACAAGAAAAAAAATGAATTGGGAAAGTGTCTTTGTCATACTTTTGTCTTTAAGAATTTTTTCCCTGTTCGTATAATAAAGTTTGGTCTAATCAGTGACATTATTCTTCCCCTTACCTGCCAAAAGGGATTTCAGTTTTTAACTAAGGCTGAGCTTCCTTTCAATTATTTTCAGAGAAACCTACATTTGGATAGGGGGTTTTTTTCAGTTCACTATATTGTATTACAAAATGAAAGATCTGTCCATAAGAAAAGAATATATTTGTTACATTTGCAAAACACCTTTCCTCCCCAAGTGTTCATGATAAAGGCGAGGTTGGTGCCATGGAAGTGCAGCCAGCAAAGTCTCACCGTGTATGGATTTACCACCATCCAGAGCATGGAAAGGCTGCTGTCCTTTTCCTGTGCTTCCCAAACCATGTGTGAGCTAACCACAAATGCATTGGGGTTTCTCTTCTACACCCATCACCTCCCCCTGCTCTGAACCTGCGCTGGTGAAAAAGGGGCAGCACATTTGGTGAGGGTGTAGCAGCTGCTGTGAGAGCACAGCACTCACCCCTTTAGCATGAACAGAGAAGAGATCCCATCAAACAGGAGCTGGGCTTGGCTATGGAATCTGGGATTAGACATCTGGAAAACCACCTGAGGAAGCAGGCTTGGGAAGGCAATGGGGCATTGAATTCCTTATCCTCCCTGCCTGCTGAACACTTCCAGCCATCTCAACACAACCTCAGGCGTGTAGAGACACAACCTGCCCATGACAGAAGGAAGGGTGACAGCAGGAGGGATGGGGAGAGAAGGACAAATGACACGAGGCGGACGAAGACCAGAAGCAGGTGACAGGTACAGCAAGGCCAGAAAGCAGAAGGTGCAATTTGGAATCCACAGAGCATCTCAAAGTAGTGCAGGAAGCCACATTCCACCCTGAACCAGAGAGCAAACCTGGGAGCCCAAAGTGTGGGTGCAGGGGTGTGGTAAGTCCTCAGCTGGGAAGGACTGGCTTGGCCGTACCAAGCAAGACAGTCTCTGGCTTCAGAGACCGAACACAGCCCCAGAACAGCTCTGCTAACTCAAGGAGAGTTTTAAACACTACCCTAACTCCCTAGGTTAGAAAAAACTTCCTGTTTGCAGTCTGGAGCCTTCCAGTTTCCTTGAGGATGAGCAGTGATGAGTCCAAAACACTGGTCTGATAACGAAACAGAAAACGAGAGAAAGCCCGTGGGCCTGGGGGTTCCCACGACTCCCTGAGCTGAGCAGTTCTTCCTGCCTGGAGCCAGGAAGAGTTGCCCAGGGAGATCAAACCTGCCTTGCAAAGACCCAAATCCAAGTCATGCAAATTCCAGCCTTCCTCCAAGCACTGATACCGGCACAGGGACTCTGACTTCATCAGATGGATGAAGGAAATGGAAAAAGGAGGGGGGACCTTACTGCCTACACACACATACACACCCCACCTCAGGCAATGGAGGGGGTGTGAATAATGGAGCAGGTTCCACAGCCAACAGCATCCAGGGTCGAGTCAGTAATCCCCTTTTTCCATTTCCGTTTGCTATTTGATGTAATTATAGTTTTTGATTGAAATCCACCCGGAGTGTAACCCCTCTGCTTAATGCACTGTTTAAATCCTTGGGTACACAACCACGCTGCTCCCCAGACTCGCCTGGAATAGGAAACCATTTCAATGCCAAAAATAAGTCTTTGCTTTCTTTGGTAACGCCCTCAGTCTTGGCTCAGCCTCTGCTACACCCACCAAAGGAGCAGGGCAGGGAGTTTGAGAGGGTTGCCCGATACCACCCATGGGCTACTGACTTCGTGCTAGAACTGGAACCTGCAAGAGGGTTTAAAAACTTTTGAAGGCTTTCTTTAATGCCAGACACAAGGAGAGGTCACACAGTGGTACGGACAAAGGACCTGGAGCCTGGCCTCCACTTTCCCAGTGGATCTGCTGCTATCCAGACCATAAATAGTAACAAGCCAAAACTCCATCCTGCCTTCGCGTGGGGTAAACAGTGGTTTCTGTCCTGAAAGGCCTCCTGAGGATAAAATGAATAGACATTCATAGTCCAAAGGAGAGCTGGGAGATCTACCTCCCTGCAAAATCAGATCTCTGGAGCTGGTTTTTCCTCTCCAGTTCACTCTGTACCACTTGGCCAAGAATGCAGGGCAACAGCCAGACCAGGCGGCCAGACACCAAACGAGCACCTGAGCAATTACAGCCCACAGGAGGAGCAGCCACAGCAGAGTGACTGGGCTGGCAGCAAAGTCCCAGTACTGCTGGAGAGGACTGCTTTGGAATAAGCAATGTTTGAGGTGCCCATCAGTCTGCTGGCTATCAGAAGGAACAGGGTTCTCTGAGCACTTCACACCCAGTCAGTACCTCTGTCACTGTACAAACACCTGGTGTGGTTGGGGAGGTACATAATACACAGACTTGCTTCAAACAAGCATCTCAGGACAATGAACAAATGTACAATTTCACTAAAATCACAAAAAAAAATCTTAATTCTCTGATTCAGGAGAGACTCAGCATGGCTCCCTTCATTCAAGTGTTGTGTGAAGACTGAGGTGTGAGCAAGGTGGACATCAACAGAAAACAGTAACTCAAAGCCTTCCCCGGCAGGGGAACAGGACCTCTGGGATTTGAAAAAAGGGAATTTACAACTCCTGTTCCACACCTCCCTTTCCACAGGGAGAATGAAGCCCTCACAGTTACCTCGTGAGATTTTCAGACCTGTGGCAAAAACTCAGAATAAGTCTAAGAAAGCTGCTGGGCTTTGGATGCTTCTACACCCTGAGACACCTCCCTCCAAGAGGCACATGGCCAGCCCAGTGCAGGACCTTTGGAACCAAACATGGCTCTCTGGACCCGATTCTTGTGGCTCGGCCTTTATAGGATCATGAGAACAGCACTGTTATAAACAACTTTACAAAGGTGAAAGGGACCAGGTAATCTGCCCATCCCTTTCCATTTGGTGCCCAAGAGGAGTCCTGGGTGAAGGAGGAGGTCACTGAACCAGCCTCCTGGGCTGGAGACACCTTCCCTGGCAGCGCCGTGACTCAGCGGTGAATCAGAGCCCGGATGGGCCGGGCCACGGCAGGAAGGTGAAGACAGCACAGCGAGAGAAAGAGAGAAGTACAGGCAGCATGGGAAGTGTGGGTCCCCTGGGCCGGAAAGCAAAGCCTGCCCAAGGCTCCCACACTTCTAGGAACTGTCTGTCACTGGCAGCATCTGTTAATCAGCTGAGCCCCAGCTCCCGCACCTCCTTCACGGGCAGCGCGGGCACGGCCGTGTCTGGGGGCACCCCCTGCCCTGTTCTGCCCCTTCCCGACGCCCACGGCAGCTGGAGCTGCTCACCAGCACAAACCTGTGTCTCACCAGCTCTTCCCACTCTGCTCCAGCCCTTCTGCTCAGTGGGCACAGGCAGGCAGGTTTTTTTTCTCTCTCCTCATCAGATATCTCTGTCTCTCTGAAATATTCAGATGATTTGGTTTTGTTCTCTTCTCCCCCACATCAAATCCTCCCCCTGCTTGTGGAAGCAGTGGATTTCACCCAGGCACAGGAGGCTAATTTACACCCTTCAGGGTTTAAAATAGCAGTGGCGTAAATGAAAAGTCCAATTTCTTCAAATTTGCATTGTAAAACCATCCTTCAACTTCCTTGAAATAAATTTTACTATTTTATTAGTGCAAACAAAATGGTAATAAAACACTAATACAGCGCCTTGTATCCAGGGGAAGAGCTAAAATTAACATAGACCGAGCAGTGTTTGCTATTACATTCAATTACCTTTTTACTTGAGATTTACATTCTCATCCCCTTAATCTCCATAGTGGTGGCTTTGAAATCGTTCCCCACAGTCATTCCTGTGCTCGGAATGGACGGCAGGAAAGCCGCCACCACGGCTCCTGCTGCCAGCACCCCCGTGCCAGCCCCTTCCCTCGAGACCCCTGGGCAAGTTTCCCCGGAGCGCCTCCGGAGAGGAAACGCAGCAAGTGTGTTCACCTGCCTCTCTGGGTCTCGCTCGGGCCCTAATTTCCAAACTCCAGACAAATACACGAGCAGCAAAAATACAGCCCGTGTTCCGTAGCTGCCTTCAGTCTGGCTCTGGAAACTGCTCCTTAATTCTCAGCCACAAGCTGTGTTGGAGGCAAGTTTTATTATCTCCACTGTGCAGATACAAAAACTAAGGCAAAGACTGAGGACCAGCGTCGGAATGTGGCAGCTCCTGGTGTAAATCTGGAGTAGCATATTTT
The DNA here is from genome assembly GCF_003945595.2 of Pipra filicauda. Taxonomy (NCBI): domain Eukaryota; kingdom Metazoa; phylum Chordata; class Aves; order Passeriformes; family Pipridae; genus Pipra; species Pipra filicauda. The sequence goes on from NW_024104620.1 coordinate 3,916,731, forward strand.
GTAGTGGAAGTGTTCCAGCTTTTGCCTGGGACTCACTGAATTCAGTCTCTGCTCTGGAGTTATTTAATTGGGATCATGTCCTGCAGCCCAGGGATCCCAGATCCCCAGGCTTAGCAGTACATTCAGGAAAAGAGCAGCTCCAGGGCTGTTTGATGAAACTCAGAGGGAACATGCACTGAAAAGAAAGGTCGCTAAGGATCCATGTCCCAGTTAATGCAATACAGGGAATCCACTTCCTCAGTATCAGGGGAAAAGTTTTCACTGGCAGCACCTTTGGATTACTTCAGTGTAACAGGCATGGCAGTGACTTGGCCATTATCAGAAGAATCCCCAAGACACCTCAGGAAAGTATCCCATCAGTCCAGCTCCACACAGTGACTGATACTCGGCTCTTCTTTCTTCCTTTTCATGTACTGAACGTTGGACACCTCCCCTCCTCCCAGCCAAGTCAAAACATTTAACCTTTCTTTGGGGAGCATGGCCAGTACCTGCCCTACAGGTGATACCCACAATTTTGCTCACTAATTTTGACACAACGCTTTGTGATACCTAAATGAGATAAAAGAGATTAATTAAGCGCTGTGTAATATAGTTCTAACCTGGCCAAAAAACGCCTGAACAGCCTTTCATCCTGGACTCCTCGCTACCCAGCTATTCCAGCATTACAGGACCACTGCAGCACTGCACAGAGGCAACAGCTAAGAAGTAACAGGGCAATTTGGGAGGGCAGCAGGCAGCGTTCTCGGGAAGAGCATCTGAGAGGAACAGATCCCTTGAGTGTCACCCCAGCCCAGCTGTACTGAACACACAGCACGTGGCCTGCAGGCAGGTGCCTGGCAGAGAGAGCCTTCACCACCTGATTGGATGGGAAAACACTTGTAACTGCTCCTGCCAAGTTCCAGGCAGCCCAGCAGTGCTGTGTGGCCCTGGCTGGACCCACGGTGAGCCCCAACAAACCGGCTGAAACCCAACCCCACCAGGATCCATTTTGTCCCACACAGCAGAAGGTCACTCTGATTTCCAGCGCCCCTTGGGCAGCTATCCCACAACTCCCAATTCTTCTTTTGGAAGAAGAACGTTGCAGGCAATTCAGCAAGAGATTTTGTGCCAACCTGCAAAAAAGGGAGGTCTGTGTCCTAGCGCTTGGTGGTACTCAGGAGTCCCCCAGGCAGCATCCCTGACAGCTGCCTTCATGGCTCTCTTTGTTTTCTCATCAACAAAACCCTCTGGTTTCTGCATTTTAATCATGATTTGTCTGCCTAGCCCCTAAATTGCTCATCTGTCTCTCCTCCTGAGAAGCATGGTCCTTCATCCTTCCCTTCTAGCCATCTTGATCTTCATGGCTGGAGGAGAAGGATCATGCAAAGCATGTATAAATGATAGATAATGATAGATATATGATAGAATAAATGATAAATCCTGCCCATCCAAATAACAAATGTGTCCCCAGGAAACCTTTCATCTGTCCACCTTCTAGAAGGCAGCACACAAAGGCCCTTGCGCAAACAAAATTATCACAAGACACCTGAGCAAAACAAAAAACCCCAAACAATAAAGAGTAGGAAGAAGAAACCTGCCCAAGGGAACAGGGCTGAGGTTGGTTTCAGCTGGTCTACCCCTTTTTTCTGTTCTCTTTCCCCCGCTCCCCTGAACAAAGGAAGTTTGTTGTCAGGTTCAAACATTTCCTGGGCCTTGTCCGAGTTCCACCTTGTTTTCTTTTTCTCTTTTCCCCACCTTGTACAAATAAAGCAAAAACCAACTGGCACCACCTGTGATGAAAGGACAGCTAAATGCAGAATTTTATCTTTTCTTTCTTTTCTCCCTCCTCCTTTTTCCCTTTTCCTTGGCCAGAAGTTTTGGGCAAAGGACAAAAGGTATTGTTGGGTAAGCACAATTCCAGGGGCTGAGTCACGCTCAGACACTGAAGCTCTGGCTGCTGCTGGGGCACAACAAGCCAAGCCACTGCTTCACTACATGCAACGAAATGCCAGCAGCACCACTGCAAGCTCTGCCAGCCCCAAAGCACAAGGGGCAACACAGAAATTCTCGCAGCAAGAGGAGGCGCAAAGAAATCAAATAAAATCCTGGTACAAATATCTGCACCTAAGAGATCTCAGGAGGAAAGAGTGTCACACAGCAGGGGCTGGATGGGCTCCTCCCTGAAGACAGTAAAGGTTGTGAAGGTCACAGTTACAGCAGTCACCGCCTTCCCTTACAAGAGGGAAGGCCCAGATGCTCCTGGAGCCCCGAGCACAACCCAAGGGGCAGGGGGGGCTTCCAGACCCTCCCTCCACGATGCAGAAAACCATCAACCCATTTCTGGCTGCAAATTAAACGGTGCCCCGAGCGGGCACTTGCTCAGAGCACGTTCTAAAGCACACTGTAGACCCTGCAACTCAATGGTGCATCTGGGGGAGCTGGAGCACGGGCTGTTTGTTTATTTTATGATGCACTTTGGTCTCTCTCAGTTGCACTGTTATCCTACACCTGTTCGCTCCCCTTTCTCCGGGCTGATAACAGGCAGCACGTTGTGCAGTGGGGGCCTGGCCCAGCTCTTTCCGTGTTTAATGAGACACGTGGATTTGGTTCCAGACTATCAATAGTCAGGCAGAGGGAAGAGGCAGAAAATTTCCCTCAATAGGCATAATCAGTTCAGCAGAATGATGTGGAGCAAGGTCCTCATACGGATCGAAAGAGGACAAATGCCTTTGTTGATCAACCCTCCCTTGGGCAAATCCGGCTTCCCCAGAGCAGCCCATCTCCCTTGGGAATCCACACTCACACAGGGTGTTACACTGCTGCTCTGTTTCCCCAACGCACACACAGGCCTGGCCTCTTTCAACAGTTCTGGCACCTTTTCATGGCAGACCCCATGACACACGGAGGCGGCTTAGAACAAGGAATCATGCTTTTCCAGGAACGGGGAATCCAGATTTTCTGGTTTATAAATTTTCCCATCTGGATTTGTTTTGCTGTTCATAGGGTAGATCACCAGAGATAAGGAGAGAAAAGTAAAGAAATATCAGAGCAGTGGCAGCCCCGACGGGCTCAGATGAATTTCGTGCATGTCACAATCTCCTGTTTGGGCAGAAATTTGAATGCATTTTCCAGCAGCAACACAGATAAACTGGCATCTCCCCCAGGGACTGTTTCAGTTTCTGCTGCTGCCTAAGGGTTCTGTGACGTAGGAACTGAGGAGCTTGGACATGCCCACTCTCAAGACTGACTCCATAAGGACATGGTAACTTCTGTGCCACTTGCATGGCAAAAACTAAAATCAGCTCAGGCTTCTTCGTGTGAAGCCCATTAGAAGGGCCTATAGACAAGCAGGTTATTACTTGAAACAGCTGCAATGAAAGACTGTGTTGGGAAAACCCTGCACAAGCTTCCAAGTGGCATAGGAAGGAATGAGTAGGTCATCTCCACGTAACAGAACCAATAGCTTCACTCCCCTCCATGGCACAGGGCCTGTTGGAGCCTGTTCTCTGCAGGAGAATCCCCCAGGATTGCAGCCAGATGGTGTGGGAACAGACCTCCCAAACCCTACCAAGTCATCCCTCTGCTCTCAGGTAAGACCAGGCCCTACCAGGACCTCTCTGCCCACCTCTGCAGCCTTGTCCCAAGGCGCTGAACTGGCTCCCAATGCCACTGGCCGTCCAGGTACAGAAAGGCACCTGTGGACTAGAGCGAATATGGGCCTGGACCCTAAAGATTCCTGCAGGTAAGAGCATCCTGAGGAGCAGAACCAAGGGGCCAGGAGCTGTGCTGCTGTGCTGTTTGCCCTCCCCTGCCACCCCTCAGCTGAATTTACACAGCGAGGATGGCGCAGCCAGCGCGGCGCTGTCAGCTGGGAGCCTCTGCACACTAAGCTCCTGGTTAAATGTTTTCATCAAAACCAGAGCGAGAAAGTGCAGAGCAAACACCACCAATTAGTGGCTGGGATGAAGCGTTCCTGCCAGCAGATCTGGTGAGAGGGGCATGAGTCACCTTAACCCTTTGGGAGCCAGAGCCAGCACAGCTCCACAGGGGAGAGGAGGAAGATGGGAGAAGAAACCTCTCACAATCCTTTTATTTGATACCACTCTTTTTCATGTATTTGTAGGAAGTTGAATTCAGGAGCCAACACTCACTGTGCCTGAAGCCACATTATCCCCATAAACCCCTGCCCTCGCTGTTCCCACACCTGGAGGAGCCTGAACCAGGCAGCCCATCTGCTCCAGTGACGATGGGCGTGAGGTGGTCAGAGAGCCGGGCAGCAGCCCAGGGCAGAGGCTGCCAGGAGCACACTGAGGAGCTCTGGGGTCAGCCATCCCTCAAGCCATCTCTACCTTCCAAGCCCATTCCAGCAAACAGAAAATATGCCATCAGTTTTGCTGAAGCCAAGGGGTCAGTGACAGTAACCTGGCAGTACTCGATGTCTCGTTCCAAGATAAAATGATTTGTCTCGGACCAAATGCTTCCCCATCAGAAACACGATGAAATGGCTGTTAACTGTCCAATTTCTGAACATGTAAGAGGTGATCAAAGTTAACTGTGTGTCTGGGCTAAATTCCCCTTCAAAGCAAGCAACATGCTGCTGTTTGCAGCAGGATTCAGTGCCGACAAGCCAAAAGTTCAGCTTTCTAGGAGTATCCAACATTGCAACATTAGAGGTGTTTAGAGAGAACCGTCCCTTCCACAGCAACAAACCCTGAAGTCAGAACTCTCCTTTTGCTCCCAGTCACTCAAGCAAACACCCACTGACTCCAGCTCAGCACAGGACTGAGCAGACACTGCAGGAAGGGCCCCAGACTGCACATGGACCAAATCCTGCCCAGCTGTGACACCATCCAGCAGAGACAGCCCTGCTGTGCCAGGCGGTGTTTGGGAAACTCTCAGCAAAGGAGGCTCCCCCACAAGCTCCCTGTCTCCAGTAAGGGGCAGGAAGAGGCACAGGGGCAGTGGACCTGCTGCTCTGGAGATCAAGAGGCATTCCCCCCAAGGCAGGGAAGCTCAAAGCCAGGAAAAGATAAATTAACACCGCAGCTTATGTTGGGAAGATGTCTCTCAATCCAGGGTCCAGCAGGGCTGTGGGGGTGCAATCCAGGATCTGGCCCTGCCCAGTTCCACGTGTCCAGAGCTGGGGCCCCCCGAAGTTGGGAATTTCGAGCATACCAGGACTACTGGAGCAGACGGCTTCAGATCCTGCTGAGCCAGCTCGTGGCTGTATTCAAAATTGACTAAATTTACAGCTGTAGGCTGGGAGTTTATACAACCCCTAACTTGTTAGGGATGGCTGACCAAGCCAGAACGATCGCTCCCCAGCCAACAGGGCTCTTATTGGTTAGACCTCTGAGTGCCTGGCAGATTTTAGTGTTTTTCTTTCTATTTTTCTTTTGCATAGGTGGGGGAATAGGAAAGGAAACATTTATTTTTTTTCCTTTCCTCACCAAAGACAAATTAAAATGAAATCTTGGGTGCTATCCACCACGGATTCCTCAGCATATCAGCTGGTACTGTAGCACACCCAGTGACCATCTCCTTGGATGAGGCTGCCGTGTTTTTCTCCCTCAGTGCAGTCTTGCACCATGAACAGCTCCCTGGGGTTCACTGTATTATCACCACAATTCACAAGGCTGTTCTCATCTGGCCCCTTTTGCGTGGACACTTCCCTCCCCATCCACCCCAGACCCCACAAATGCTACTCTGCTCCAGCCTGGGCTGCAGGAAAATGTGGTCTGAGTTGTCTGAGTTTAGTGCAGCAAATACAGTGCCCTGCAAAGACCTTCCTTCCATCTCCTTTGCAAGGAGAAACAGCTGGAGCAGTACCAGACCTGAAGTGATCTGAACCTGGATTCACAAGCAGCAACACAAGGAGCTGCCAAGTAACGGGCAGGCAGCAGGCAGGAGTGTGAGCAGGACTCCAGGAGCCCTCTGATGGGAACAAAACCAGCATCATTCACTGTGCCTGCAAGTGTGGAAGAGATCCAGTCAAGGAAAGCGTGGGGCTCACCTGCACGTAGCAGCCTCAACCTAAAATCCTCTATTTTCACTACAGCACGGTCCCAGGTCTTGTCTGAAAGGCATTTTCAGAAGGAAATTCGAGCATGATGCAACTGCAACAAGGCTGGATGAAGGACTAGGGGGTTCTCCCGGGACTCCCTTTTCTGTGTGACCACAGACAAGCCAAGGACACACACATCCAGGAGCACGAGGTGCTCAAGCATGGTGAGAGGCACACACACCTACCTCAGCCATTATATATGGTGCAGGCACCCTGTTCCCTGCCCTGGGAGGGCAGTTTTTCTAGGACATGGCTAAGGAGCATTAACAGGTCTCTCCTTTACCCTCCGCTCCATCCTGAATACGTAACAGCCCAGAACATCAATACTTTACATGAGTTAAAGAGCCAGCTGAGGTTTTAGGGACTCAGGCAGGATAAAACACTCTTTAGCACCCAGCCACCATGTAAGAAAATTAGAGAAAATAGGGACCTTTGGTGAAGTCTTAAATAGGAGACTGGAAAAGGGGAAATTTCCTCTCTCCCTGCTCTGTGAGCAGGGATCACACTGCCTGCTGCCGCTCCCACAGTTTAAAATACTTAAGTCCTCCAAGGTGCAGCTTAATTTTCTTTTTTAAAAAAGAAAAGTGTCAGTCTAATTAGATAAATCCTCCAAGCACGTGGCCCGGAGTTCGTCATGGAAATTAACCTCCTTGAAAGATCACAGTGACTGAAATAAGAAACTGTGTGTTTTGGCATAGTGCAGTGAAATGGGAGATGCAGGCTGCATTTCATACACCTTCCCTTTCATAAACCTGCCGCGTTTCATATCTGCCCTACTGGCCCTGAGCTCGGCACCAAGACTTTATCTCTGAATGCCTGTTTGCAAATCGCTGCTGAGAGGTTACAATAACCCCTGGGAGAGATTTTGCTGGCTCACCAGTGTGAAAGGACACTGCTCCCCTGGTATAAAGCTGGGCCAGCCTGAGGCACTGGTGGAGGGAGGGGCTCGTCACCAGCAGCCCTATGGAGAGGATGTTCTGCAGACACAGCCACCAGGGAGGCAGCCACGCTGGGAGCTGTTTGCCAGCCTCCCAACTGCTCTGCCAGGCTCACCGTGCAGCACGCAGACAAGTGTGATTCTGTGCAGCCCCCCCCTCTCCCTGGATGGGGATGGGCTGAGTGGGGCAGGAGGAGACACCTCGAAGCCACAGGCTGTGATCACATAGCTCAGTTTGCATTTACGCCAGTTACAATCCCATCTAATTTAGAAGGCTCTGCCTGGCCACACTGGGGAAGGTGTAGGGCTGGGCAGTTCATACTGCTTAGGAATAAAAGTCCTGGTCACTTTGCTACTGGAAGGAGAAGCAAAACCAGAAAGAAAAGAACTGGCTTTATAAGTGACAGTCAACTGCCAGGCCTACCTTCAAGTCCAAGCAGGGACCAGAACCAGACTATTTCGTACTTTTAGGAAATGTTGACCAGTCAACTTTTCTCCAAACCCACCAGACAGACTCTCAGCACTTGCTCCACTGGCCCCTCCTGAGTGCTAAAATGCATTTTGTAGTGGCAGTTCCAAACAGCCCTTCCCCATCAAGGAGATGGAAGGATTCTCTTTCTAAGCTTTCCAGCTCCCACTGTTCTTTCAAAGGATAAAACTCAAAAGCCCCTAAAAAATCTGTCGAGTTCATCTACCTCCTTCATTGCCACGTCTGATGGATGCTGGTGTGTGCAGTGCTGTGCTGCCCTCCCAGCACTGGGACCAGCCTTGCCAGCTGACTTCACATGCAGGAGGATGAGGACCAGCCTCAGAGACCAACTCTGAGGTGACTTGTTGTATTGTCATTGAAATGACAAGCCCTATGGCTCAGAATCTGGGAGCAACCTATGTTGTTTCAAAACAGCATCACTGGTGGCAGCACAAAAATAGGATACCTTCTGGAGAGAAAACCACCCCAAAATGCCACGGCGGGCAAGGAGCCAAAGGCCCCCAAAGGCCCAAACAACTGACAGTCCTGCAGCCCCTTTTCCTGCAGCGCTGATTACACACGAGGCCTCGGCAGCTGGACGGCTCTAGAGCCGCCCCGGGAGCGCAGACTCCTGAACCTCCGGGTCCTATTCTAGAGCAGCTCAATCACGCGTGAAAGGGATTAGCTGACACCTCCCCAGCCACTGCACACAGCGAGAGGGGGTGCAGGCACATCCCTCCCTACAAGGGCCTGTGTCTCCTTGCTACAACTCATTAACCGCCGAAGAAAATAGTTCAAAAGGCAGACAGTGCACAAAAAGCGCATTGGTGTTTCCTCCTCCCTCCAGCTCAGGGTGAGACGTGCTGGAAGGACACCACCAGAGAAACCAGGATGAACTCAGCCCTAATACAGTTTCTTAGCGGTTCTCTGCCAAGTACAGGCAAGCCCCACAGTTCCATTACTAATAACTTAATACCTAATAATATTACCAATGTAACGCTTAACCTTGAAGCCAAGCACCTGGACCCAGAAAAATCAGCATTTAGCAAGACTTCCACCTCATTTTGTTTGGCTCCTGCCAACTGATCAAAACTCAGCATCCACAACTCCCTCCCACCTGCTCCAAGGTATTTGGAGTCATTTTAAAAAAGGTAAAGCTCCTACTTCAGCCAGAAGCTATGGGCTGAACCAGAGAGACAACACTGAGACTGCAGGAGGGGAAAAAAATTCAAGTGCTCCACTCCCTTTCTTTAGGCTTTGGATGCATTAGGCAAATTCCCAATTACAGCAATCCCTTCTGCCTGCAACTGGACTTGAGATAAGAGACCAGAAAGAAGGGTCAGTGGGCACCGCTGAAGACTCAGCATCTTCCATTACACATCAGCACAGTAAGAAGGGCGCTGCCAACCCTGAAATGTTTTTTTCCAAGAGGAACACTCACACCCTTTAAAATGGGTATGGTGAAATCTCCTGGAGAGGGAAGGACTCGGCAATGCCGGCAGGTTCCTGACTCCTTATCATCAGAGCAGGCAGCCCAGCCCCTGAATTCATTTCATCAGTGTCCTCTTTCTTCCTGCTACACGGGCTCAAATCCCCCAACGCGACTGCAAACACGCTGCCAAGGAGGTCGTGTGATATCTGAATCCACAACGGATTCAAAGACATCTCCATGTTTTGCTGTCAGCCTGAAGTTTGAATAAAGGAGCCCACCAGAAAGAGTGAATGAACGTCGCTGGCAGCTGCCAGCAGAGCCTGTGCTTTAAGCCACCTAGTGTCCGAGCAGCGCAGGGAGAGGCTCCAGGAAATTCAGGCAAAGAGAAGGAGTTGAGGCATCCAACAGGAGTGACACGAAAGGAGCCACAGAGAGGGTGCACAGGCTGAGAACCGAGCCCGAGCAGAGGAAGCAGGTGCCAAAGCAGAGCCATGGCACAGCACCCACCCTGGGATGCTGCTCCCGCTGGGGGGTGAGACCCTCCAGCACTGGGCAAAGAAGGGTGGGCAGCAGACTTGTTCCTCACATCGCTGTCTGTCAGAGAACGTCACCATTGGAGGCCAATCTTTCAGCCCCAAGGTCCAGCTGGGCTGGTTACCATCTCTGGGATGCAAACTTGGAGACAACTTTCCCAGGCACAGGCCTGTGGAACGAACCCAAAGCGCCCGGAGCCACAAGCCCTACTAACCCATGCCCACTCCCTTCAAAACCACTTTCATCCACATCTCCTCTCCTGCCCCCGCAGTAGCCCCCTCCTCCTCACTCTCTTTCTCTGTGTCCTCGAGACTCCTCTCACCTTGAGGAGTGTTAGGATTACCCAGCATTTACACTCAATGCTCCTCTTTATTCCTTAAGACTTATTAAGAATGATAATGAGCTCCAAAGCAGTGACACGTCTCTCTCTCTCCCCCTCTGTCGCGCTCTCTCTCTCTCTCTCTCTACGTGCCTTTTCCGTCAAAGGCACACAGGACAAATCCGACCAAAAAAAAAAACCCTGACAATATGGATCAAGGACACATGAGGATTTATATTCTACAAATCCAGCCTTTTTTGTTTTTATTATTTCTACTCAAATTCCAACCCTTTCCTCTTCTTACTCATGTTCTCCCCCCTTTACCCCAACCCTCTTGGACTTTGAATAAGAAAGAAGAAGAAGAAGAAGAGGAGAAGAAAGCTGCTTGCCTGGAAAACGTCGTTAATGTGGAGCTCTTAAACGGTTGATTAATTTTAGCAAAATTTACGATGCGCCCTTGCTTTTCTTTGAAGCTGCAGCCTTATACACCAAAAGCAAGTTAACTTTGAGATCTCTGTGCGAGCCCACTGCCCCCTAATTCTTGGATGCCCTATTTAGGTACACGAATGTACAGGAGAGAAATGCTAGAGCAGAGCATGGAAACAGTCGTCCTGCCGGGTGCTCAGAGTGGTTCGATTCAAATCCCTTTAGCACAGCCTAATAATCACAACCTGAAAACTCCCAACTTCTCGCTGTTTAACTTCCCATAAAGATTTTAAAAAAATAAAAAAAATAAAAAAAAAATCACCAGTCAGTCCTTCAAACCCAAAAGGAAACAGGGAAACATAAACACCAATTCCAGGAGAAGTGTCTCCAAGTTCCATCTGCGCACGCCACAGAAACGCCGGGCTCTCGGCTGCACTGAAACATCAGGTTCTCCCAAAGCCACCTTTAAACCAGCCACGTTTCACCAGAGGGAAAAACCGAGCCTAAGGAGACGTCACGTACTGATCCACCCGTACCCTGAACGGTACCTCAGGATTTCAGTCATCTCCCCAGCTTCCTCCTGCCCAGTATCTGCTTGTATTCTTTGTCTCCCTCTGCTAGACTCTGTTTTTCTGATACAGACATCAGGAGGTTAAGGGCTCAATTATCAAGTCTGTTGAATCCTCAGCTTCACGTTACTTGGGGGGTTCTCTGTTGCTCTTTGGAACTACACTGCAAAATCTCTTCCCTTCTCGGCTTTTCTTTTTCCTCCTTGTAACGTCTGTTTCCGACACACCCCTGTGCCTGAACCCACAGATCTATTTGGGGTAAACGGAGAGAAACCCTGGATTGCTTTGGGAGACAGAAGCATTAATAAAAATAACCGTAAGACTGCACAGCCACACTGAACCTGAAGCACTCGCGATCTTGAAACCCAAAGTAACATCCACATGGAATTTACAAAATATGATTCGAGTGGTTCTAATTAGCCCCAGTCTGTGGAAAAATTGGAAGGAAGCGGCTCTTTGATTAATGTTACAAACCAGAAAGGAAACAGATTTTAAAAGTTAAAGTAGCAGCATTGTGGAATACAGAATCATTACCAGCATACATTTATGATACCTGCTTCAATCGGATGGCTTGGGGTTTTGTTTTTAGGGTTTTTTCCTTTTTACTCTGAGAAAAAAAAAAAAGGAAGACAGGATGCAAGTAAAAGCTTTTGTTTATGGAAGTGTGCGGTGCTTTTATCTCCCAAGGAATTTATATAGCTGGACTGTGTATAAATCCTTCTGAAAATGAAATTAGCAAAAACAAAACAGGGGTGAAGGTGCTGGGGGGGCCTGGGGGGGAATCACCACCTCAGTAAATCATAGTGGATAACCAGCCCCTGGCTTGGCCAGATAGCAAATTCAGCTGTAATAGGAAGGAACAGAGTTGGGAAGGGAAAGGACAAGATTCATACCTGCAGCAAACTCCTGGCAAAAATGGGGGGCTATTTTCAATAAGCTTTTCAAAGTTACTGTGCAAGTTTGCTTGGGCTTGAAAAGAAAAAGGAAATAAGGGTTTTTTTCCAGCTAGCTTGATTGTTTTGGGTGGAGCTCAAGCGTGTGTGTATATATGCTGTATATAAAAATGAATTACTAATTCTTTCCTGGAAACTGTTTGAATTACAATCTGCAAGATACAAAAACACACCTTTATTTTAACACTGATTTTAATACAGATAGAATGGGGGGGGTGGGGGATAGTGAGGGAAAGGTTTTTTTCCCAGTACACAGCAAACCCCTTCAGCAAGAATAACACCCCCCACATGCAGCCAGAGACACACTTTGCTCAGCTGTACAACACCAACTCAACTCCAGCCCTCAGTGGCTTTTCCCTGTACCAAGGCTTCGCTCTGAAACTGCGAGAATGACAATGTCATGTGTGTGGAAAGCTGACACTTGGAGCTTTTAAAAAGAAATGAGGAAAAATAAGCTGTTGACTTCTTGGTTAAAGTATTTTCTTGTTCTAACTCATGTTCTTATGTCACTGGGCTAAAAAAAAAAAAAGAGAGAGAGAGGGAGAGAGAGATATGACTTTCCTTGAATGATCTGTTTAACCTAAGCCAGAGGAAAAAAAAAGAAGTCATTAATTACTTATGTGAGCTATTGCTTCTGAAAGACAATAAACCTGCCTGGTCGCCATGGATATGACATATTTGCTCTGAAAACAACACAATAATTAGCAAAGGGGAAAGATACAAGGAGAATATGCAAACTCCTGAGTTTAAAGCCATAGTGTTTCCTTTTTTCCCCCCTCCTCTTTTTACTTGTCAGAGTCAATTCTGTTTGCAATTCAAATCAAACAAATAAACAGAATACCTACAAAAAAATTTTAAATGATCTACAGCACGACAAATCACACAAAAAAAAAAAAGGAGAAAAATTATCAAGGAAAAAAGATAAAGTCTGGTATGGACAGATCATGAACCACCTGGGTGTTTTCCATATACGTGTATGTGTGCACATATATATGTGAACTGTAAATGTATATACACACACAAACATATATGAGTTATAAGGGTTACAGGCACTATTTCCTCTAGGATTATTCTTTTATTTTAAAGATCAGTACAGAAGCATATCAAGAGGAAAAAGATCTCTGTTTTAGGGAGGGGAAACATTTTGAAGATACACTAAAAGAAAGTACAACAAGGGGTTTCTTACTGTGTTCAACATGCATTTTGTGCTGGTATAGGATTTTCTTTGCAAACCTTTTAACTTTTCTCCAGGAGATGAGCAAAAAACCCACAATTGGTGTGCACTGTGCGTCAGCCTCATCGACACAGCAGCTTACCAGGAGTTCTCAAATTTTAAGCACAAAAAAAAAAAAAATTCTTCTCTCACCTCAATTACTTTTTCTGAAGTGATATTACACTGATTCACATGTAATAATGCAATGGATAAGTTAAGAAATAATGAAAACTGAGTTATATGCAGAGACACTTCTTTGAAATAATTTATAAATGTTGCGGGGAAAATGTTTTTTAGATTGCTCTCTCATTAAGATGAGACAAAGACTATTAAAACCTTCTCTAATGCGGTAGCTTTCTGGATTCTGACCTTCCACATTTAGAAACCAAGTAATAAAAACACCCTAACAAGCACTTTATCTTTGGAGATATTTGACTTTGAACTTATTTTAACATTAAAAAGACTTGGGAGGTATAAAAATAACAATATAGTTGCCACAAGTTTCTGTTGTTGTTGTTTTCACTGCTAAAAAAAAAAAAATCTTTAGAACAAAATAAGCAGATTAAGGAAACATCCCCCTAATTTAACTGGCTCTTTTTCTGTTTTTTTTAAACAATAGTTTTTAGCTGGACGCTTTGATCTTGAAAGGGTTCTGCTATCTTGTGTGATGAGGGGGGAAAAATGATCTGTTTTAAATGATGATGCAAAAAAAAGGATCAAAGCCCTGACTTTCTGTTAGCCATAATAAGCTCTGTCTTGCACAAAGCTTCAACTTCAGGCTTTAATATATAAAATATACAGGAGCCCAATAAAAGCACTGAAAAGGTACAAAGTCTGAAAACAAAAGGGGACGCTGCTCCTTTAAACGTTTTAGTGCATATGGAGTTTGATTTCTGAAAGAGATCAGTTTAACATCTCCATAGAAACCAGCAACAGATTATCATCAACAGAATAAATAACTAGTCTAATAAATTAAACAGGAGGCATAAGATCTGGAAACTTGATTACTGAAGTTCAACAATATTCCCCCATAAACTCTTCCAAACCACCTTTAGGGTAGCTAACAAGGTGGCAGCGACACACGAGATAAAGGGTAGGTGGGAAGCAGGCAGGACTTCTGAAATGAGAAGTCCGAAACCTTCGCAAGAAATTATTCCACGCTGAGAGTCAGCAAATCAATAGAGGAAATAAATTCATCAATGAAGTTTTGGGAGAGACAGCTCCTGTTCCAGGCAGCGGGCTGCCAGGACCCGCTGTGCAGCGCGGCGCGGACAGGAGGGGGCACACAGAAGGTGGACGTGCTGCTCCTGAAAAGTTTCACCTTCCCGGCCCGAAAGGGCAGGAGGGCTCGGGCCGATCGATCAGCCCCGCCGTGGTTCGGGGCAGCCCCCGCCCGCAGCCCACCCCTCAAACTTTGCCGCACAAGTTGCCCGCGGCGCAGCCGGGCGGCCCCGGCGCCGGCCCTGAGGCGAGCGGCGGCGACAGCCCGAGCCTCTTGACAGCTCTGCCGGCGCCCCGGGCCGCCCCCAGCCCCGCTCCAGCCCCGCTCCAGCCCCGCTCCCCGGAGCGGCGCTCCGCGGCCGGCGGCGCTCGGGTCCCGGCCCCGCACCGCTCCTCGCCTCGTCCGCCCGCGCCCCGCGCCCCCCCCGCCCGGCTCTGAGTGACGGCTCGGACACCTGTTCCCCGCGCCCGGAGCCCGCAGCGCGGGCAGCGGCTCCCCCGGGAGCCCCGCTCCGCGCCCCCCGCCCGCCGCCGCCCCGGGCGGCCGCCCCCCGCCCGCCGCTGCCCCGCCGCGCTCGGGGGAAAGGGGGAAAGGGGGCGACGAGGGGAAGGAGGCGGAGGGGGGAAACTTCCTGGCTCCGGATGGCAAATCAGCTGCGCATTCTGCAAATGCCACCGGGTAAAAATAACCTGCTGCTTCGCCCGGGGGCCGGGCACCGGCTGCCCCGAGCCGCGCTCCCGCCGCCGCGGCCCCTGCCCGGGGGGCTGCGGCCGTCCCGCCGCGGGCACCGGGCGAAGCGCTGCCGGCCCCGGCCCGGCCACTTTGCAGAAAGTTCCCTGGCACGGCTCGCCCCGCCGCACCCGGCCCTGCCCGCCGAGCGCTCCCGCCGCCGCTCGCCCAACTTTGCTGCCGCCTGTCCCCCCCCGAGCCCGCGGTGCCGCGCCGGGACCCCCGGGCTGTGCGGCGCGGCGGGGCCGCGTTACCTGCGCCCGGCGCGGAGCGGGAACACGTGTTCCCTGTTCCCCCGGCCCCTGCCCGCGCTCCTGCCAAAGTCTGGGAAATTGACGGGCGCCGGCGCGGCCGCGGCTCCGCCGCCGAGAGCGGGCACGGCGCTGCCCCGCCGGCCCCGCCGCCGCCGCTCCCCCCGCCTCCCGCGGGGCCGCCGCTGCCGCCCGGTGCCCGCCGAGCCTGCCCGGCGCCCGGGGAGCCCTGCCCGGTGCCCGCGGAGCTGGGCGCTGCCCCGGGGAGCCGCGGCGGAGCGCGGAGCGCTGCCCACCTGCCGGGCAGCGCCGCCCGCCCGCGCAGCGCCCCGGCCCCGGGGCTGCCGGCGGCGGGGCCGGGGCCGGGCGGGAGCGGACGGGCTTACCTGCACTTGGGGCTGCTTTGGGTGACTTTCCAAGTCAAGGGAAATGTGTGTGTGTTTGGGATGGAGGCAGCAGCGCGCATGCGCCATCAAACTTGCCCTGATCCCGGATTTTTCCTCCTCGCGCTCCCCTTTGCTTTGATTATTGAATTTTCCTATTTCTAACAGGAGGGCGGGCGCCGCGCAAAACCCGGCCTGGAGCCCGCGGGGCGCCTGCCCCGGCCCGCCCGGGGAGGGGAAGGGGGGAGCGGCGGGAGGGAGCGGGCACGGAGCGGACTCGGTCTCCAGGCGGGCAGGGCAGGCAGGCAAGGCAGGGGCGCCTGCAAAACCCGGACCGGATCGCCCTCCCCTGGCAAGGGAAAAGGCGACAAAGTGTTCCCATTTCCCAGCCCGCGCGGGCAGCTGCCCCGTCCCCTACCCTGTCCGTGCAGCAGCGGTTCCTCTCTCCCATCCCTCCTCCCTCCCAGAGGCCCACTGGAAGTTTTGTAAAATTTTCTATTTTGCAGCCTGGTGACCCCTGTTCACCTTAGTACCCTGAGACTAAACTCCATGGAGATGATCAATAACTGGGCTGTGAGTATTGCTTTATTCTCCAGCTGGTTTTCCTAGGCATGATGTTCAGTTTCTATTTTACAAAAACTTCTAAACTTCGATACTTTTCTTTTGCTTGTGTTCTTAGTCTGGATTTCACTCAAGTTTAGAACTGAACACTGTCTCGTTGCACCTACAGCTGTACTATTTCTCAGTTTGGGGGTGCTGGCTTTGCTGGCAGTTACGCACAGGACTAACTTTTGGGGGTCTGGATCCTAGAGAAAACACCAAGGAACAGACGTGCAAGCCACGGGCAGCCTCGTGGACTGGGCTGGGTTTGGGGGCTGTCTCTGCAGGATGAGAGCCAAGAGTTCCCCTACATTTGCATGCACCTGAATTTCCAACAGGCAGGCATCACATTTCTGTGTTAAGAAACTACTTTCTTCAGCTCTGCCTTTTCTTTCTCAGCTCTACCTTTCACCTCGCTGAGACAGCGAGTGTACATTACAGTGATGTGCACATTTTGTGGTGGTGATTGCACAGAACCATCCACAGAGACCCTTTCCTTCCTCCCTTATGCCCTCTAGGGCTCCCCAGCACCGTTCCCTCGGGGGTTTGGAGGTGCTGCCCATGCACTGAGTCTGAGGGACGGATCTGCCTCCATGGCAGGACTTGCAGGATTTGGGCCCTCGGCCCAAGCTGGGCAGACCTGTAAACCCTTTTCTCACTGGGAGCTCTGCGTCAGCACACCCACACAGAACCCCTTGCAGGAGAGTCTCGCTCTCTCCCTGTGCTTCCCTGTCCGTGTCTGCCTCCACCTGTTGCCTCTTGTCCGATGCTCACACCGGCAGCTCTTTGGGGCAGAAACCACGGTTTTGCTCTGGATTTGTCAGTGCCTTGCACAATGTGGCCCTGCTCCATAATCACAGCTCCTGTGTGCTATTGCCACACACATAAATAATAACAATAATTAATAATAATAGGCTAATTCCTCTGATTTCGATGTGACTACTCATGTGAGTAAAAGTGACTCACGTACGTGTTTGTGGGACCGCTGCCAGCTCTTGGGCTTTTATGGTGAGTCTCCCAATATTTGGTGCTCTCCTTTGATCCCCAACTCCTGGAATGACACATTTCTAGCACTTTTGTTTACACAAGGAAGCTTGGATATGTGGCCTAGTGCTCCCAAAAGCCTCAGAAGCCAGAGGACAAACAAGAAACTTCCAAAGAAATGGATTTTTAATGGCTTTTGAGAAAATCCTGTGATTTGGCAGCTCGGGGAGAGGCGGAGTCTGACTCATGAATTTTGAGCAGACAAGTTTAGCAATGTGCATCAATTGAGTTAAATATTTAGGTCCCTGTAAAGACTAGACTTTTGCTAACTGGGCTGAATTTACAGTGGAGAGATATATTTCTGTGGAAATACTCAGTGTTTAAAGTGCCCGTGTCTTTGCAGAATCTGGGGTTTTGTGTATTTGCATATTGTTTGGGATTTGTCACTCTGTAGTTATTTATTTTTACCTGCTCACAGTAAGAAAGCAGGAAAATGGGGATGAAAATGGCATAATTAAACTAAATAGGACTGTGTGAGACTGTTATAATAATTGTGGCAAGTATTTATAAATTGCTGAAAATAAAAACACCAAACTTATTGAACTTGTATGCTGGAGAGACACTGCCAGGTTAAAACCCATGTGTTTCTGAAAGTAAATGTCTCAACTTCTGGTACAAAAGCATAAAAGAGCAGATCCCAAGCTATGAATTCTTGCTTATGAGGCATCCCTGAAGAATGAAGGGCTGGGAGAATAGGGCCCTTTAATTAAACCTGCATCGTTACTTTTAATTGCATTTACTTATTATTTTCTCTTGTTCACTTTTTTGCATTTCTCTCATCTGGGGTGTTGAACACAGACTGAATGGCCTTCCTTCTGCTTGGAAGTTGGCTAATTTTGGAGTGCTGAGGAGCTGTCCTAGTTAGGAGGAGAACTTGGGGACAGCCAGGTGTTTTTGGGGTGGCCCTGTTCACCCCCAAAGATCTCTCCTGCCTGTGCTCCCCTGCACGCTGCAGGAGGGTCAGACACCCTACAAGCTGTGCCTCTGACAGCTCCAAGTCTCCTTCCAAACACACCTCACCCCAAGCCCATCCAGCCCATCTGATGTTCACCACACGAGCTCCAGCAAAGGCTCCTCAGCCAGATAGATCAGGAGGTAATGACACCTTACACAGCCCGTTCGAGATAGAAAGAAAATAATTTAGCAAATTGCAAATGATGCATACTTAACTATTTATGCAGCATCTTCCTGTCATCAACCCAAAGCAATTTTACTTCCGTGTTGAACAGTGGATGAAAATGTTCTATAGATTTAACCATTGCGGGAGTTCCTTTTAAGTGGTGCAGTAATCTCTCTCCAGCTAATTTAGTGTTGTAATAAGGCACCACCCTCACAAGTCCTTTGTGTTCTTGTGTCAATACTGCCCCCAAACCAAAAGTGCTGGCATCTGCATCTGTCAGAAAAGTGGGTCTGAAGCACAAAAAGACTAAGAAAGAAGCAATATGGCCATCGGCGGAGCAGCCTCAAGAGCCTTTTACCAATTCTGGACCTACTCGATTTCGTTCAGAATTCCACTAAAACACGATTTGCTTTCTCAACAAATCCATGCTATGGTTTAACAGCATTGGAAAATTCAACAACAAACCTTCTTGAACAGAAGCTGAGTGAGAAGTACCTGGGGAGCCAGGATGCTTCAGTACAGATTCAGTTTTCTTGCCAGTGAGGATTCTTTGCCCACTGCTCAGGATTCAGCTTGAACCAGATCACCTCTTTCATTGCGACTCACGACCCCTAACCAAAGACCTCTAAGGAAAATGCCTCTCAGTTTGGCTCTTTGCTCTTTCAAGTATTCAACACAACAGTGGGAAAAAACCAAAAGGAATCTTGGCCATCACTATCATCCCCTTCCCTCTTATGGCTTTCTTTGCCTGCGTTTACTAAACCCATGAGTTTACATTTACTAAACCTGTGACACGGTCATGGTTCCCATCTTTGCTATTTCCTGCTTGCCTGAACATTGAACAAACAGTTCAGTTGCACAAGACCATTGGCAGCTCAGATTCCACGTGCTCCTCCATCTCCAAACAGGTTTGATGTATTCCCAGCCTTTCTTTAGCTGCCATAGCATGTAGTGATGCCATTAGTGGCTGCCCTTGGGGAGAGGACACCCTGCTCACTGCAAGCTTAGTGCCCATAAGACATTGCTTGTATTGAGCTACATATTTCAAATAAATTTCCATGGACTGAAATTGTAGGACACCTTTCATGCTATTTATCATTTGGCAATTAGCAATAATAGCATCCAAATTCATTATTAGGTCGTCCTCTGTGCCTGCTGTCCACAACTCTTGGTTAAACCCAGGAATTTCTCTCTGAAACCCAACTTGGTGAAAGGTTCCCCCTTTTGCTCGGGGTCCTCATTTGCACCCTGGGGTGGGGTGGGTGCAGCTGTGTGGACAAGCTGCACTTACCTCTGGGGTGCAAGGACACCCCGAGTATCGTTCCCTCCCGCACTGCTGGGCAGCAGTGAGGTATGAGCACGAGGAGCTCGTACAAGCCATACAGAACAGAAGTGAACAGAATATTTAGACTGATGACAGGACAGCTGCTGGTAAAAGGCTGTGTCTTTCCCGCAGACTAGAGGTTAATGTACTTTATTCCCACCCAGCACATACCCCAGAACACTCCATCTGGCTACGCTGTGCAAGTGCAGTCCGAGAAAACTTTACATCCCCTTAAAAAGTTACTCACAGAAGAAAAATGGTGCTAAAACAACACGAGAAGGGCCTGGATTAAAATGCCAAAGGCAGAGAAATACATGCTGAGGGCTCTAACTCTGTCCTCAGCTCACCCTGCTTTTAGTAGAGGGGGAGAGGAAGGACTGCAGAGGTGGCTCCTGTAGCTCTGAGCACACGGGCAATTATCAGGCCGAGATGTCTCGTTCCCGATGCCCAGCGCAGGGGACGTGGTTTCCAGAGGCCTACATGTCACACTAATTCCTCAAAGAGGCAAATCATCTCTGGGACGTGAGGAGCAGGCTGAGGTCTGGGCTGACCACTCTACAAGACTGGACTGGAACAGTCCCCTACTCCATGTGGACTATCCAACAGCCATCAGGCGTCAGGGGGGACATTTTCCAAACCCAGCACAGACCAAGGTGCTGTCCAGAACCTCTCATCCTGCTTCACAACTCCCTGGAAGAATGAAGAAACCACTCAGACATGCACTAGAAAAATCCCGTGGATTTACTTAGTTTCGTAATGGAAAATTAAAAGCAATTGCAGAGGAGGAGGAGGAGGAGGAGGCACTTTTTCAGTTGCAAGTGCAATATTATCCGCTTTCGGTTTTTGTCACTGGAGTGGCACAAGCAATCGGGGAATGTCATGTGGTCATTGTTTGTCAAGTGGCATTTTCTCACAGGCAACTATTTCTTTGCATGTGCCCAGTTTGGGAGAAGGAATTGGTTGGATCCCCATCGTCCCCTGCCCCAAATCCTCCCCGCAGAGGTGGCATTGCTTCACACTGACAGCAGTGGGGCAACACTTATTTATGTTGAAGAGGATCAGGCCCCGCGTTTTGAAACTTCAACCTTTTGTTTAGAAATATATATAATTAATATCAGTATGCAAGTGTATAATAAAAATATTGAAACTGTGTGAAGCAAACTAAAGGCCTCCAGACTGATACTGACTTTTGGCTGCTATAAGTGAGCGGGTACAACAATTTACTCAGCTCGGAATCTGTTCTTATCTGTTTTATTTGCCTTAAATCTATATAAGGTTCAAGCAAAAGACTTAGCAAGAAACATCTCTCATTTAACTCCAAAATTTGTCCCAATCTGTCCCAAAATTTCCCAGTGACTTCACCATTCTGTGTCTTTGGGTAATATCCACTGCTTTAGGGCTTAATCCTAAGGGAGGTTACTAAAGGTAATAAATAAATACAGAAGAAAATAATAATAAATAAGTAACACCAATAATAAAACTGGAATTCAAGTGTGAAGTTGTATGTTTGTAATAGCCTGCCTGTGTTAGAAAATAATCAACTAAATAGCAATAAATAATAAAAATTTATATTAACAATTCATTTGTGCTGATACAGACCTTCAAGTTAGAGTTCATTATATTAATTTACTAATTAATTAAGCACTACATCACCTGGCACCTACATAGATTTTATTACACTTTAGAGATGGAAAACTTAAGAGTCTTGCCTAGGGACACAGTGAATCAGTGGCAGAGCCGGACACAGAACTGGAATATCCTCCACAGCTCTGTCTGTTTACAGCATAAAGCTGCCCTGATTTTCTGACTAATTTAGTTCAACAGATGCAATTCTCAGTGTGGAGACTCCAATTTGGGTGCAAGAGGGAGTTATTTTGTTTGAGCTTAAATCAGTTCTTAATTATATCAAGCTAGTTATATAAAGGCAGTTTTAAAAATATCCTTGCAGGCATCTACATTTCGGGCCATTGACTTAAAAACACACCTTTAGTTTAAATGCTGCAATTTTCCTGATAGGTCCCAAGTCCCAGCAGTTCTTCAGGTCCCTCCCAGTTCACATTTCCCCAGCAAACCTCACCTGCACAACTGAGATGTGCAATCTTGAGTGTCTCCAGCTAAACGGCGCAAATATTGAGAGTGCCCTGAATTTGGTTAAAGACAGAGTTACTGCAATTTAGTTTGGCCTTTTAATAAATGGTTTTAACTTCTTTTAAGTCAGGCTTTGCAACCAAGTCTCAACTGCTTGAGGAGCTGGGTTAACTCCACACTGATGACCCTTCCACACTCCCAGGTGTCACGGGACGCTTCCATCAGGGCACATTTCTCCCTGGACTTTCTGAAATGGAACCCCTTCCATTTGGTCACCCTGTCCTGGGAAAGAGGAGGTGACTTCATTGTGTCTGCCTTGCCCAGTGCTGTCTCCCTTTCCCAGCAGCGTGTGCCAGCCTGGTGGGATGGCACGGGGGCTTCCCAGCCTGGCCAGGGGAGATGGAGGCAAACCAAGGGCTGCGTGAGGAATGCAGGAGAACTGCACGGGATAATGGGAAACATTATTTATGGCCTGAATGCAGAAAACCTCCCCTTCCTCCCCCCTCGCCGACAGACAAACCCATGTCCAGTAATGACAAAGTCATTACCTTTTTATTATTTTTCAATAGGGTTCAGATGTAGCGTGTCTGTTCCTTACAGCCTGTCCTGATGGCTCCGGGCTCCCGTCTCGCTGGGAACACTCAGCTAAACGCGCCGAGTGGGTGTGGAGTCACCAGCCCTGCTTTAGAAAATTTGGGCCTTACCCTCCCAGCAGCCTGTTATCTCACTTATTAAGGGAGAATTATAATGTTTCCCTTCCTCCCAAGAGGCATTTGGGACTACAATAAAGGCCTTGTGAGAACTGCTGCAAGATCAAAGCAGGGATCCCATTGGAGAAGTTCAGCATAGTGCTGTTCCTGATAAGACATGGTTTTGGGGGATCTTAATAGAAACTATGGGCTTTTCAATATTTTTTTTTTTTCTAGCATGAATGCTATCCTTGAAAAAAATAATTTTTTCATGTGGAAATCCTAAAATAACGTGATCCTCAGATACTGCAAAGGCTGAAATTCTTTTGGATTTGGTGACTTTTCAAGCTTTCCACCCCAGTGTCCTGTGTCCCATGAGAAGCCTCTATTCTGACATGCTTTTGCTCACTGATTATTTCACCAGTGATCATTCTCTGAAAGGCTTCTTCCTCCTTCACCTGCTGCCCCTCTGTAACTCCAGTCCTCCTTTTTTCCTGCATTTAATGTCCTATCCATGCTTTGTCTTTGTCTTTGTCTCCTGCTTTGTAAATGTCCTTCCCCCACTTTGTATCTCCAACAAGACCCCCGTGTGCAGGTCTGATAACCCACGTAGCACCCATGTCTCTGGGATTTATTTTGAGATCTGCTGCTTGTTTATTTATTTCCCTTTTAGCACACCCAGCGAGGCCTGTGTGGCAGGAGATGTGAAGGGAGGTGATTATGGGAGACTATTTCCCCTCGCCGCTCATTCATGACAAACAAAGAGCAATGATTGATGATTAAAAATGCATTCTCTGGGCTTGTTTTCTTTTGTTTTACCATTATGGAGATATTATAAATACTGAATACTAATCAATCCAGACCTGGCGGGACCTCACAGACCTTCTGCAATCCCAGGGCTTTGCTCTTCCTTACAACCTCTGCAGCTTTCTCTTCCCTCCTTTGTTCCTAAATAAAACACCTCCATCCCAACCAGAAAGGATTAGGACAACTTTGGGTGAATTCACAATGTCTTTTTGGGCTGGCTGGGCTCTTGCCTCTCCCTGAAGGGACAGTCTCTGTGTTCAGGCACCCTGGCATTCCCCTGCCCTTTTTTGCCCTGCAGTAGGGTGAAAACGGAAATTAATTCCTCAGATCAAAGGGAAATTTCTCTTATTTAGGAAGCCCGGAGTGCCACGAATTTGCTTGCAAAGTGGATACCTGGTGGGGAGGAGAAGAGATCTGGAAGTCCCCTGTAAAACACTCTGGTTATCGGGAGCAGTAAGGCTGGATTGCTCCCTGGGCATTTCTGTGCAAAAGCCAGAGTGCCACATCTGATTCCGCAACATTACACAATGTCCAGATAAACAGCAAACTCGGTGGCTTGCGTTCTTTTATCTTTATTCAGTCAAATTAACTGCTTTCTCTTTCTCTTCCCGCACCCCCGCCCTCGCCTCATTCTCCCTCACTCGTGTAAAACACAGACACGTCGCACTGGCCACTGCAAACAAACCGATCCCAATCACCCATCCCAACTGAATGAGAAGATTCCTCTTCACTTTGGCCTAAAATTACTGCTTTTCTCTAATCAGCTCTCGCCTGTGAGATTTTTCCAGTGTTCTGCTCCCTGCTGAAGTCGACATTAAATCTCCCACACAGCAAAGCTCTGCCTGACTCCAGTGTGAGCGCAGTTAGGCTGAGGCTCAGCTTTTGCTGCTGGAGAGCAGACTGAGGTCCCTTTTGTGCTCCTGACTGCAGGTGGAGGCACTGACAGGGACCCCAGGGTGCCATCAGAGTGTAACGGCAGCACGAGGGGTTGCCTGTGTAGCTCAGATTAAGGGAAATAAACTACACACATTTTTCTTAATATGCTTAGAACCAGCCCAGGAATAGCTGAGCTCAGCTGGAACGTATCAGGAAGGAGAAGGAAGAGAATATGAGCTGGGCTAGCAAGAAATTTTAGTCTGAACCATATGGCAAGAAACTGCAGTATGTTCTTATCTTGAAGCCCGAGGATTTATTTTATGCACATAATTCCCTGATCATCTTGATGTAGCATCTCTTAGGAGGATGGTGTTACACTATCTAACCACCACTGCTGGAAGTTGACAATCTCTCTATCATCTTAACTTTCTTAAATAATTTTAAATATATATCTGTGTTTATGAAATATCAAGGGCCTGATCCCATTGAAGTCTGGGGAAGGACTCTAATCAGTTTGAGTAGGCATTTGGATCAAGCCCATAGACGCTCACTACCCTTCTCTTTAAATATTGTATCTCTGCATCACATCTTTGCATGCTCCTCTTCCCTAGCACGCACAGGATCTTCTCCTTTTGAAATCTGTGATTTTTTTCCTATGAGAACAGCATTTCTCTGTAATCTGTGTTAAAAAATGGAAGCCACTGCTCCCAAGTAACAAGAGAGCCTAAAATTGTGATTTTTTAGTCAGCTTTATCCCTCTGTGTCACCAAATTTGCCTCTTCCCCCCCCTTCCCAGAGCAGTGTGAAACCAACTCCTAGTGCAAGGGGCTTTGCAGCAGTGATGATAAGTAATGTGCTTCAGACTTTTGAGTTTAGCTTGATCAATTGGAACGTAATTACCACCAGTTCACCAACAAGTTCTGTTTGTAGACTTGTTCCACCAGAGCCAGCAGGCAGATTGATCCAAGCCACTCTTTGGTGAGCCTCTGCAACGCAGCGGTATCTTTCCACGGTGGGGTGTTCAAAGGAAATATTGTTATTGCCTTATTTTCAAACATATACACTTTCACCCAAAGATCCTAAACTCTCCTGGCAGTTTGTTTCAACGATACCACTCAGCATAAGCTTGGCAGAGACAGAGGTGCGTGTGGATGCATGTCTGTATGTATATGTATGCACATGTCCTACACCCACCCACACCAGTTACTAATCCATTGGCTGATGTATTTATGGCTACTTTGCTTACAAACCACTGCCCTCTGTGGAGCTCGCAGACGCCTCCTGCAACCACTTGCTTGCCTCAACAGCAAAACCTGCATTTCAGAAAGAGGAAGACTCTGTAACCTGGCTGAGGACAGTGCCCTTCGTGCACACATGAAGTCCAGACCAGACCTGCCTCTTGGCAGCATCACCTTCGGGGTGTGCTTTCCTTGCTGCCTGGTTCATGCACCCCCCAGCCCATTTCTCTGCAGTCACAGTGACCCCCAGAGGCCCAAGGGACAGGAGGACCCCCCCCCCCGCCTGCAGCTGATGGCCACTCTTGTCACTCTCCTTCAGAAGTTTTTCCTCATATTCCTAACTCTCATGCAAAACAGACCACGTTTGGGGTTACACAGCCTGGCACAGCCAAAACGCATCAGTCTGAAGGTGGGTTAGAGAATGAGTCTGGAATGTTCTCTCTAGAAACAGGAATCTAGAACCTAAAAGTGAAGATATGGAAAATACTGCCAAGGCCCACCTGGATTCATTCGCTCAAACCAGGACAGAGGCTGGGGCAACTCCTCAGTCCATGATATGAAGGAGGTCAGAGAGAGAATCACTCTGGTCCTGGGAATATATGACTCGGATTACAAAGTATGACGCCACTGAGCAGGACAATGCTGCTCAGAGACACCCAAGCTGCTGCTGAATAAGTACAGCAAGCAGTGGAAAATTATCCCAGCCAGATCACTGTACTAATAGAGCCACACACTTCTGATATCAAGCGAGCTCAGGTGTCTCTAAAAGGCCCTGCGCCGTGTACGTGTGTACTAAACACTGCAACTGGTGCTTGGCTGTTCTGTCACTCTGTAGCTCAGCATCCTCCTCTGTAAAATGGGGGAAAAGATCACTACCACATTCAGAAGGAGCTATGAGACTTATTTGATGTTTTTTAAGAGCCCTGAAACCTCAGAGAAGGGCAATTTATTGTTCTTATTTTCCTGTGATCACACTATTCCCACTGGGATTGTTTATTTCTCAGCTCTGGGTTTCAATTTATTTATTTCTCATTGTGTTCTGGGTTTCCACACAGAGCAATTTCCACTAGCAAAGACTGAAGGGACTATTTTCCCTTTCTGGCTTCAACTTAACAAACGTACAGGCTGATAAATCCTCTTGTGAAAATCCTACAGGGTGAAGCAGGCTACAGATCAAAGGGAAGGAACATTTGTCCTCTAGTATGATACCAATACCAGCAGAGCCTCCTCACCTTCAGAAAATGATCCTTCATAAAAGCTCATGTCCCACCCTCCCACTCTCAGCTCCCAGACCCAGACTTCTGACTTTGCCACACATTTCTGCCACCCAGATCTGAGAGTGGAATCCGGCTCTGTTGGCATTAAAAATTCGACTTCCTTGTGAAAGACACCTCTGACAGCAACAGGAAACAAGGAAGCAGAGAGAACAGCACGGGGTCCCAGGCTGACTGGTACTGGGAGCTACAGGTCCTTTGTGGGCTCGGGGAGAAAACCCACCCAGCTCTATGTAAGCAGTCCTAGCTCCACCTGGGAATGCTGTGCAGGGAGAGCCAGCTCAGTGCACTCCCAGGGTGCTCAGATGTGGGCAGACTGCCCTTGTCTCTGCTTTGGTCAGGTTCCAGGGAGCTCTCCTTCCTGCTCCAACAGCACAAACATGCTGTACCTGAGACACCTATGGAAATACAAAGGTCACTGCACCGCTGTGTGTGAGTGTTTGCAGAGCTTGTTCCAAGCAGCAGAGACGCTCAGCACACCCCAGGACCTGCTTCCCTATGATCTCCATGCGGTGCACTCAGTCCTGGGAGAAGGTGAAAGCAGAGTCCCAGGTAAGCCCAGCTCAGTCTTGCTCCTTCCATGTGCTGGATCTGCCACTATAAACACCTCAAGAATGGTCTCAGGCCCAGTCCCAAAGTCCTTGCTCCAATTCAGGTATCAGGGAAGGTGTTCAAGTTGAATTTGTACAAAACTTGACTGAAGGAACCAGGCAATAGCTCTTGGATGTGAAAAGACTGGGCCATTTATACAGCCAAAGTCAGCAGGGTATTTAAGGTGGGAAGTGTCTGACATCTTTATATGTCACTTGACTCTCATGCACATGGCAGCACAGACCAGAGGTTGAGCACTTGCTCAACCAGAAGTACTGGAAAGGTCCCAAGTGGTATCAAAGAGTTTTGAGTAACTGTTGAACCATCTGCTTTCGGGGGCGTATCTCACATTCCTGAGATCTGGATCATGATTCACAAACCCAGTTAATCCCTCCAGTGGATTCAGGGGAAAACTAAGAGTTTTGGTTCTATTCAAACCAAACCTCTCCTCTGTTATTAAACTGTTTCTCTCTGGGACCGTTATGAAGTAATTTGAGTGTCCCCAACTGGCTCATGTACTTGAAAAAGTAGATATTCTAGCTATGTCCTGAAAACGTGTAGAATAAGTATGGAGATTGCCAGTACACTAAAGGTATGTACAGATTATCTCAAGTGGCTGAATTATTACAGTTCATTGTTCCTTTTTCCCCAGCTGAGATGCAGGACCTGACCATACTCTTGAGCAGTTGAAATGGTAAATTAAAATATATTTCTTTGAACCAACCTAAGTGCCAACATGGTTCAACCAGGCACATTTCACTCTGGAACTGCACTGATAATTACTGTAGCAACTTTACTGGTTACCTATTAAGCTGAGGTTTGACTTGAATCATACCCTAATACCAATAAATTTGGTTTGGTGCAATTGGAGACACTGCCTTTCCATGCACTGAAATAGTTTATCTGTTTCAATGTTTATAATGATAAACCAGGTTATATAATGGTACAGATCAAACTGTGCCCAGCGGACTTGCACCAGTTTTTAAAATCCTGACTTTAGTTGAAGAGCTCTAAATGTTAAACCTCAGCCTCCCTAAGACTTAAAGCATGGTTAGTCAATGAATGTGCAAACCAGAGCAAACTGGGGTAACTTCCCATAGGTGACAGGAAATCTAGTGCAAACTTTGCCTCTTGTTATTAAAATTAAACTCTGTGATAATCAGCACTCAGGGCAAGCGTCTCAAAACTGGCTCTGTAATTTCAGGGGCTCAGTCTGGGAACAATGGTCAGAAATCCCTGTTCCCACTTTTATAAAAACACCCCCTATGAGTGCAGCTAAAATAGAGCAAACAATTCAGGTGAAAAATTAAAAGGAAAACTCTGGAAAGCTTAGGTGAGACGCAGCTGCTAATCAGTCCAGAAGGGTGGGGAAGATAATTTATTGCAATAAAGTGGACTTATGTTCCTTTACTTGTGAATGTTATCATCTTTGATAAGCCGTATGCATGCATATTTTATGTTTCCATGTTAAAAAGCAAAGTACAATCTTACAATAAAAAAAAGCCCAGTAAGTGCAAGGCCAGGTTGCCCACGGAGGCAGGTGCGTGCATTAATGAAACGCTCCTTCCTCCTGCCCAAAGAGCTGCCTTTATAGCCTGGTCACGAGCTGCAGTTACTGTAAACATGGCCTTCTAAAGTCACCAAAAAAGTTCAGCACCCCTTGCAGGAAGGATCAGTTTACACCATCTAATTTTTCTGTCTGACTAAGACATTAAGTCAGATATCGTTTCCTGCTCACAGACCGTTTATCCATCCAACCAAGCTTTCTCCCTGTCCTCTCCGGGATTATTTCTTGAATCTTTCCATCCCCTTTCTGTCCCCCATGTTTCCAGTGTGCTCACTATTTTTCCCACAAGCCATTTTCCCTGAGCTTTTTCCAGTATGAAGCTGAACACCTTGGTGGGTATCTCCAATTCCCTCTGGCCCAAACCCTGAGAGACCCCTTCAGTTTATATTCCAGAAAATTCCTGTCATAGCCACTGGGCACACTGATCTTCCAGCACACCTCAGGATCTGACCAGGAGAAAAATCTCAGTTATCCCAGATTCCAGAGATGGGGATGAGCCCACTGCCCATGGGTGATGACACACAGAGTCTCCACCACAGCGTGAGGAGCGGGACTGCTCTGCCGTGTGCACGAGGTGTCCACCCCTGGGCAAAGACTAAATCCTGTTCCTGCCACACTCCTGTGTTCACCCAGCACTGAGCAGCTGCTGGGCACAGGATGCCAAAACACTCAGGATGAAGGGAAGGCAAGGGAAGGGGGGATAGTTTTAGAAGAGCAATGGTTGCCTCTGTGGTGAGAGAACAGTACCAAGTGCCTGCAGTGCTGTACCAGTGTGCTGGGAAGCCTCCTGGGAATCAGGCTCCTTGCACCAATCTGGGAAGTGGAGAGAACTCTGTGTGTGCTGCCCACACATCCACACTGCCCACAGAGGGCAACAGTGCCCGAAATATTTGAAGATGGGCAAAATTTAATCAACCCCAGCCCCTAACAAGGGGTGGCTCCGATCCAGACACCTGTCCACTCCCCAAGTCTGAATTCGGCTTGTCCTCAATGGGCCAGCTTGGGGAGGCTTCCTCCAGGAAATCCACCCTGATTTCAGCTGGATTTTACACCCTCCATGGCCCAGACCTGCACAGCTTGCAGTGGTCTGGGGTGGGTGTCTGCTTCTCTCTCACTGTGTCATGGGGCTTGAAGGAGAGGGTGTCCTATTAGCTCATATGCTGTGAGTTTGCAGCCCCTTGGATGATCCTGGCTGGAATTTCACTAGTCCCACTAAAGCTCCCTGCAGACAGAAAGGGGAAATAGCTCTGTGCTCTGCTCCCCTCCTGCACCCAAACATGGTATCTGCGTCCAGGGAACAATGACTTAAAAAGGACTTCAAAAACAGGCATTATTTGTCATCTGGAAGAGCTATAAAAAGAAACACTTCTCAAGTAGTGAGTGTGAATACCATTACTTTACAGATTCAAGGGAAAAAAAGCAGATAACCTTGGGGAGACTCGACCTTCAAACAGGTTCAAATAACTTTACCATGCTTTCCCTTCCTCTCTCCCACACAAGCACAAAATTACATACGTGCACATGTTCCCACACGTATACACTCCCACATAAACACGAGTTTGTAGACATGCACATGTCTTCTCTCTCACACACGCACACAAAACCTCTGGTACATGTTCTCAGGCACAGGTACTCGCCCCCATTCACGTTTCCACACGTTTTTCTCCACTTGCAGTGGCACTCTCATGTGTGCACACACACGAAGCATAAAATGCTAATGCAGTGTGATAACTGCAGGAGGAAGATCAGACCTCTCAATGCTGTCTGTGTTGGGATTTATTTTGGAAAGGAATTCAAGTGTTGGTTTCATACCCACAGTGTTTGGATCATCAGAATATAATCATGTGAATTTACATAGTTAAAAATCAGACTACCTAAAAAATAAAAGCCCTGACTTTTGCAGTTTCCTGTCCCTTCAAATCCAGCTTTCTTGGCAGTCTGGATCAGCAGCAGATCCTAACAATGCTCCCAGAGCGAGGTGCACGCCTGTCTGAGGAGATTTGCTAACTGTGCACAGATTCCCACCCAGAGCAGGACTTTGCAGGGTGTTCCTGTTGCAATCAAGCCCCTGATGTGACACCAGGGCACATCCCGTGGTGTTCTCTCAGGTTCTCCTGATTTTGTGTCCTTTGCGTGTGCTGGGGGCAGGATCCTGTCAGCTACACCACACATCCACCTTGTGACCATGCAAAGTGCAGAGCCAGGGAGGAGATTCAGAATAACTCAGTTAAATTCTCTAAGCTGGGCTGCCCACTGTGCCCTTTTTTGCCAGAACCAGCCAAGACAAACATTCTTCTCTGTGACTTCCAACATCAGCTGAACATCCTGCTCAGGTGGGACCTGCTTATGTCCCTGGCAATGCTGACAGTGGTGCTGCCTGCTCCTCTCCTTCCTTCTGTGCACGAGCTCAAAGTTCAGTGCACAAAATCAGTGCCCTTATTCCCTGGTGTATTTGGCCCCGTGACTGTGCAGTGATCTCAGCCTGAGGTAGAGGTGTTCAGCAGCTCAGACACCCAGATCCTCCCAGCTCACCTCACACACACACAGGCAGTGGGAAGGTTCCTACCCCGGCCTCTGATCTCACACAAAGTAACTGCACAGTGGCACGTGGACGTGGTTTATGTTTTGAAAAGAAAATTTCATATGAAGCACAGTATTATTTCCTGAGTATATTAACTGAGAAAAAGAATGGGAAAACACTTTCCTTTGGATTGCGTACTAAAGCAGTGGCACAGCAGGGTGAGGAACTCAGAAATCCTGTTTCCTAGATCCTGCTATAATCTTTAGATCATATACAGCGTCCTTCCTTTCTAGGGAAAACAATGATTTCATCTTTTCCACAGAGAGTGAGTTTGGTGGAAGGTAGGGCTATAGCTGGCTTTGCATCTGCTTCTGCTGCAGAACCAGGTACACCACTGTGTATCTCATCTGGAACTTGCTCAGCTCAATATCAAAAGACTGGATAACACCCATGCTGAACTCTTCATTTCTGTGGTTTAACTCTGATTTGCATCATCCTCTGGGAAAATGCAATGAAATCAGTACAATTACTCTATATTTTACCCATTGCCACAAGGCCCAAAATTCAGTGTTTTGGTGCCATTTGGTGCCAGCAAAAATAGTCTCTTTTGGGCAAAAGAAATCTAGGAAAGAAATTTAGTGTGTGGCCATAGTTCTCAAACTGCAGCAAGGAGGAGAAACGTTGGGTTGATGTCCTGCTGGGATCCTCTCTGAGGTGGGAGTGAGCCTGGGCAGTGAAGTGCTGGCCAACAGCAACTCACATGTCTGTTCAAGGTTTGTGTGGAGACTGGCAAAAGTAAAAGGCACTTGTGAGTGTGAGAGCTACCTGCAGTCACTGATGACTGGGAAAGACCATGCTTGAATTTGAAAGGTGTGAGGGGTTACTGTGGCCATGGCAAAGCTGCTTTTTCACTGCACTTGCCACAGGAGACACACCAGCACCCATTGCATGCTCTGTATGAGGGAAAGGTTGCAAGGCACAGAGATCAGGTGCTCAACAGCTTGTTTCTGTGTCTCCTGCAGGGAGAGAGGAAAGGCCTGTGCAGGCTCAGACAGCAACTGCAACGCTCAGGATGCAAACCCAGAGCCCGGTTCCAGCCGCCTCCCTACACACCCAGAGACCTCAGCAGCTGGGTCCCTGCAGCTGCTGCTGAGGAGTCACAGAGGAAAAATCCACTTCTGGAGCGCCCAGAGCTCAAGGAGTGTTTGGACAATGCTTTCAGGGACAGGGGGGGATTGTTGGGGTGTCTGTGCAGGGACAGGAGTTAAACTCGAGCATCCTTCTGAGTCACTTCCAACTTGGGATGTTCTGTGATTCGCAGGCCAGCTCAGGGCTGGGGTGGCAGGCACTGCAGTGACAGCCACTGGAGTGGTCCTGCTCTGGCTCACAGGGCTCTCCAAAGCCCCAGGGGCTCTTAGGCCCAAAGTTTAACCTGCACTTGGTGTCCTGGAGAGCTGAGATGACAGCACCCAGCACCAGTGCTCTTTCTGGCAGTCACAGTGCAGCGTTTCCTCCAGGTCACAACTGAAACCAGCCAAGCCATCCAAAACCTAGTACTGACTTTCTTACTCCTGCTTCCTGTGGCAACAGTACAGCTGTCCTTACAGAACAGACTGAGCTGCTCTCCAGTGATCATACTGTTGTATTTTTATTGCTCACTGTAAGGGAGGCGTAAGGAAAATCAGGAGGTTGGAAGGGAAGACAAACTGCAAGCCCAGTCTACTGGTACCAGAGTTTATACTGATGGTCTAAAAGGTCTTATCTTACCATAAGCTTTGACCAGAGAAAAGTGAGGGGCTGTGAAAACAAGAAGCAATGTCAACTGTCACATGAAATGAGTCAATGAGAAGAGTTGCTTGGTCATTTCAGTCAAAAAACAGTGCCTGGCTACTGAAAATGTTCCTGCTGACCCAGACATCATTAGAAATGTCTTTACTGACTTCTAGAGAAAGCAAGAACACCCCATGGCCTGGATGACTGCTAGAAACACCTGTCTTGGTAAACTACTACAAAGGTTCTTTCAGCTTGTAAAACAATCATAGAATCAGCCAGGTTGGAAAAGACCTCTGAGATCATCAAGTCCAACCCTTGATCCACTACCACCACCCTGGTCACCAGACCATGGCACTGATGCCA
The DNA here is from genome assembly GCF_003945595.2 of Pipra filicauda. NCBI lineage: Eukaryota > Metazoa > Chordata > Aves > Passeriformes > Pipridae > Pipra > Pipra filicauda. The sequence goes on from NW_024104620.1 coordinate 3,950,086, forward strand.
CACCCAGTCTCATGTTAAAAACCTCCAGAGACAGAGAATCCACCACTTCCCTGGGCAGTCCATTCCAATGCCTAACTACCCTCTCTGTAAAGGATTTCTTCCTAATATCCAACCTAAACCTCCCCTGGCAGAGCTTAAGACCGTGCCCTCTCATCTAACTGATAGTTGCCTCTCAGTAGGTCTGGCTGAGAGCCCTTTTTGGCTGGACAGTCAGGCCTGTGCCTTGCTCAGTCTCAGAGTATTTCCAGCCTTAGAACAGAAATCACGTTGAGACCTTCACAGTTCGCTCCAGAGGATGTGACAAAAGGTCTCCAGAAATCTTGTGAATGGCCAGTTGTGTCGCTGAGCTCTGCCTGCCTCTGCTGGCATCACGGATGTGATAAAAATCTTGCAGCGGAATGGCAGTGAAGCAGAAATTAAAAAAAAAAAAAAAAACTTCTCTCTAGTGCCTGACATTCTTTTTAGGATGCCAATAAAAGATAATGTTACCTGTAAAATGTGCAAGCTGCTTCCAGCACTGCGCCTCCCTCATCTCCTACGCCCTTCTTCTGAATTTGTGCTGCCCCTGCAGTGGACTCGGGGAAAAAAGAGCACCAGGGCAAGAATGTCACAGACAGACCCTCACGACTAAAGCAACAGTTAAACAGTCAGACAGGGGCTGAGAATCCAACAGCTTTGCCTGCTGCACCATTTACAGCCTCGGTGGTTCCTGGGAAGCTTTTGCACTTTCTGATTGAGTTTAGGATCAAGCTTTATCTCACTGGATTTTCGAACATCCATGTCCAATATGGGACAGGTATGAGAAAGAGATGAGGGTGGGAGAAACAAAACACGGTCAGCACAGCAGAGCAGACCCAGTGTGTCAGACTGAGCTCTGAGAGTGCTCCAGTGGGTTGTGTGTGTCCCAGGGTGAGCTCTTTCAGCTGCCTCACACTTGCATGGTGAGAAGTTCAAGGACAAATGCTTCGATTTGGAAAAATGTTCCTGTTTTCCAGAGACACAAACTATTCAGCAAAGTGCTCAGAAAGTTTGGCTGCTCCTCTTTTTGGTTCCGTTTTCCCGTGCATTTGGGATGCTCCTGCTATTGGGATCTCAGTATGTAATACAGATTAAATATGACTTTGTGCTGATGCAGTGAATTTCATCAGAAGATCTCACAGCGTTTGCAAATTAATTAATTAAACTCTCATGGCACCCTACTGCTCGTATCACCATCTTATTTAGATGGCAACGGAGGCACGGAGAAAGAGCTGCCTTATTCTGGACCACCCAGAATGTCTGCAGAAAAGCTGGAAAAAGAGCTCTGCAGACCTGATGTTAAGTCTCTTCTTCAACTGACTCGGCCAATTCCCTCCCTGCCCCTTATCACACAGGCTGAGGATCTGTGGTGCAGCCTCACACGACATGAAATGGTTCAGCAGAGGAGATTTTTGTGGGAGGATACAGAATTGCTTTGGGGAAGCAAAGTATGATAATTAGGAGGGGTCCAGTGGGGAAAAGCAGAGGTTTATTCCTTGGTCTGAATTGAATTGTACAGATAATGCCTACAAGACTTTTCTAACTCTGGCAGAGGACACCTTGGACTTGAGCTTTGCTGCTTTCATCTGCCTTGCAGTGCCTCCAGTGAACAGGATTTATCTGAATGAGGCATTTTCCCTATGGGAAGCTGCTGTGGTGCCTTTAAGATTTGGAGTGATGCCCTCTGAAAGGGGAGCAAGAATATTTCAGAGGGACTCTACCCTTCAGGAAAAAAGCCCAAACCATGTCTTTCCAAGATGGGGTCAACTCCTCAGCCCTTTATCTGGAAGCACTTACTCCACAATTAATGGAAGGAACTCTCATCAAATGAGGGACAAATCATAAAATTAGGGAGATGGAAATTAGGCATGGACAAATGATCCAGGTGCAGGAGAGATTTATGGGGGAGGTTGTATTATAGCTAATGATTTCTGCTAATGATCCTCCAAAGTATAAAGTGGCACAGAGCCCACTCTCAATGGGACGAGAGAAAATCCTGTGTGCAGATGAAGGGCATTCCTCTTGGGAGGGGAAGCTGGACCCACAGGATGACACAACATCAGACCACTCCCTCCATCTCCTCACCCAGAGATGCTGGCTGTGGAACTTCCTGGCCAGAAGGCTGTGAGAACAGTGGGAACCCCTCTGCTGTGATGAAAGTCACCCAGAGAGCATCACTTTTTCCTGTGCCTCTCCCTCAGTAGCTTCCAAGAACGTCCTACCCCAACTCTTAACATGGCCTTCTTTCTCCTGAACGTAGCTCCTGACAGCACTCAACCATGTGGAGATTTCCCTGCCATCACCACCAAACCGAGCTGGAATCTCACTGCTAAAGACTTGGAGAGGGGACCTGGTCATTCCCAGCTCTCCTCTTCCCTGCAACCTCCCTATCCCAGTCACATAAATCATGGGAACAAAACAAGGTGGGTCAACTTAAGGTCTGGTGTTCACCAGAAAGGGTCTGCCTCAAGGAGGCATTCCATTGACTCTGATTTTCTGTTTGGGAATCTCTCCTAAGGATGCCTATTTTGCCTTCCCCCTGTGGAGTGGCAGAGCTCCATCACAGCTCTGAGAGCCACTGCCTTGGCTCCAGCAGAGAGGAGGTGAGCTGTGCTCTTCACCAAGACTCACAGCTGGCACAGAGCAGATCTTTGTTTCCTGGCATTACACCTCTCCTTACTGCATTTCCCATCTGGAAGAGGCTGAGTCTCAGCCTTCAGCAGCTCCAAGCTTTCCACACCACCAGAGCTCCTGGTGGCAACTGTAGCAGGGTGGGCTTGCTTAAAGCAGCATTTCTCTGTTCCTTGTACCACTTGTATCACTGGTGCCCTCTGCCAGCTCTAAATCCTGGTAAAATCTGGCTCTAGAAGGGTTGGGAATACCCTTTGCCATCTTTGTGAGGAGGGTGGAGTCCCAAAAAATGAGACTAGAAGCCCAGGCTCAATGCTTGACTCTACCCTTAGACACAACATCCCACGTCTTAGTGCCTCTGTGAAAATAATACCATTTTGAAATCAAAATAATGATCCTGACCTGCTTCACACAAAGGTTTGAGATCTAATCCAAGTGGAGGATGCTATCAATGATTTGTATCCATCAGACTCTCAGCGAGCAGTTCAACAATATTTTTCAGCCACGAAGACAGTAGTATTCCAAAACTTCTGAATGCTTTTCACAGGAAATAGAAATTACAGGATCCGAGTTGTTGGAAGAGAATATGGGATGAGAGAGTTGTAAGTAAGTTGGGGTTCCTTTCCTACTGCCAGGGAAAGGGGGGGGAAGGACAATTACAGCTGTGCTGCCCAGCGCTCCCCTGGGAGCCCCGTCCTGCCAGTGATTGGTAGCTCAGGCTGTGACTTCCCTGTTCTTGGAGCAATAAAAATTCCCAGTGAGTTCCATTTGGAGCTCTGGTCAGGAGTGGCACAGTGACTCACAGGAGTATGGCCAGGACTGGATGCCAAAACAGTACCAAGTAAAATCTGCTGAGCTGGTGGGTTCAGGCACTGTGGGTTGTGTTTGCCCCCTGCCCCCCAAAGGGATTGGATCTATCTGTGACAGGGAGGAGATGAAAGAAATGATGGAATAGGGAGAAATTTGTGAGAGAGAAAAGTATTCAGGACTCTGAAAGACAGAGGATATGGAGGTAATGGGAGTAGAGCACTGAACACTGCAGGAGGAAATTACAGTGGCTTAAATCAGTAGGTCAGTAGATATCTGGGCCAGTGATGGATGTTAGCAACTGATATTGTGAAGTGATACATGCAGAAAAGACATAAAGGAGATATTCTGGGTTGTAAGGCACACAGCCTGTGCAGTCCCCCAAAGAGCCCCTCCAACCTCAACCAGCACAGGGTTTGTTTCTGTTTATATCCTGCTGGATGTATCCTAAACTTGGACCATATAACGAGAAGTATCTCCTTCCCTCAGCATTGTCATTAATTACAGCCAGGGTCCTACTCTAGTCTCTAATTTGGTACAAAGACTTGCTTCAAAAGCCCTTTTGTACCCACAGCCTTTGAAGGAACAGCATTTTTATAGAGACCAAAGAGAGCTCCAAGTTTTCCCCTCCTGCTGGGAAGAGTTTCGATTAGCTGGAATGCAGTCAGGAGCCATACACCTCAGAGAAGAGACTCCAAGAAAGGAAAAGATTGCAGGATTAATGAACGAGGAGAGAAGGGTGGTTAAAAATTAAGAATGTGGAAAATAAAATGTTCCCTGGTATTATCTTTGTGTCTTGTTTTCTTTCTCCTGTGTATCTTTGCCCTGTCTTTAAGCCTGCTAGGATGAGGACTTTCTCAGAGGGTTTTGGTTTGGTTTTGTTTTGTTTTGTTTACTGTAGGAATTCTTGTTCCCTACCTCCTCTGTTTCCCTTTCTCCCTCTAATGGAGGTGAGGTTGAGCAGTTTTCCCCTAACTAAGATGACCTTCATCATACTCATCTCCCAGATCTGCTCTGACCCAATGCAACAAACCCCTCAGCAAGTGGAGCTCTCTCCACCTGGGGCAGGGAAATGACCCTTCATGAGGCTCCACACAAACACTGCCAGTCTGTTTAAGATTCAACACCAATGGGCAGCAGTACAAACATTTCAGATGGACAGACAAACATGTTGTTTCGTGATTAAATGGAAAACTGAATGAATAGACAAAAATGTTGTAATCTTCCCTTTCTTTTTATCAACCTGGGGATGATTTTGTCCTCTGATCAAGCAGAATGAGCAGTACAGTCTGAACAAGATTGACCTGATGGGGGAAAAGGGTCAGGGTGAAAAGGGTCACCAGAAATCTATAAATTAAAACCTACAGTCTCAATACATTCTCTCCAATTCTCTCTCTCTCTCTCTCAAAAAAAAAAAGGGAAAAAAACTAAACTCAAAGTTAAATAACCTCTCATTTATTGTTACCACATGGCATGTCCAGGAAAGTATTTTCTAATAAAACTGTAAATTTTGAAGCCAAAATGGATCAATGAGATCATCTAACCAACCAAGCTGGCTGTGCAGAGATCACCGTGCTGTGGGCAGAGTGTTGGTTCACAGTGCAGTGGGATCTCGCCCTAAATTCCTGTCACTGCTGACCCATCCTCTCGTGGGGCAGCTCCTTTAACATGTTCAGGGGAAGTTCATGTTTCAATCATCACTTGCTTTCGGGTAGAGGATGGAGTACACACTTTCCTCCCTCCCAGGAGATTGCTATGTCCATGTCTGTGATTATCACACTGGAAAGGATCCCTTTAGGTCAAGCTCACAACCACCTTGGGTTTCTTTCAGAGGAGAAGAGCATATGCATTAGCCCACTCATTATGTATTTCTCCTGCTGCATCTCCATGTTTTACTCCCTCAAGGGTATTACAAGTTTTGACCATGGCAGCCTTACTGCTGCAGCCCTTACCCACATAGAGACCCTCTGAAATAAAGAGCCTGCTGGATGCTAAGACCTCCCAGCCCTGGGCTACAGGACTATATATATTGTGCAATTTGTATGTCCATAGTGGTATTGATCAGAGCATTTCTAATGTTTCTGCACATACAAAGAGCAAACGGATGCTGTCATTCAGAATAACATTCATTTTAGATTATATGGACAACCTAACTAGAAGCAAAATGTCCATGAGACAGCTCTGTGTGTGAGCATGTATCTCTTTTGCTCCTCTCTCCTCTGGCACACTACAGTGACCCAACACCAAAGAGCCCTGAAGAGCTGACAAAGTGCCAATAACACGGAGCCCTCATGCAACACTTTTCCTTGGGATCTCATGGCAAACTTCATTCCCCACATTGCCCAGCCCAGGGACCTGGGGCTCAAGGACAAGGTGGTGTGCCCAGGGCTGCAGGAGAAGTGAGTGGCAGAGCTGGGAAGAGCTCCCCATGACCCTGATGGCCCACCAGTCCCCCAGCAATGCCCCCAGCAGGCAGACCTGCAGGGCTGATGGCCCTTCTCCCTGCAGGCCTGCTCTCTAACATCTTTGTCCTCCTGTCAGATTTTATTCCTGAGCCCAGATGGACCCGATTATTGTGATTACTCACACATCCCTGTAAGGTGAAATACACAGCTTCACCCCACTGACTAAGAAAAATAAATAGGACTCTCTCCCCACCACCCACACCCACTCCCACACTTCCCTCCGAACTTGAAATAAAAAACCTGCAGAAAGATTCCCGATGGCTTTGTCAGGGAGGGGGGATGGTGAGGATTGGTACAGTATATAGCATCTCAGCTCTCCTGGATCAGTCACGCTTCCTAATTCAATAAGGTGAGAAGGAGCATAATTTGATCATATTTGTTTTGCATCACTGCAAAAACAGAAAATGAGGGGCTGCAGAGCCGCACCAATTTACTTCATCCGACCTTGATTAAAAGAAAATTAATTGCCGCATCTCTCAGGATATCTCAGGCAGCAGCCAATGGCTCTCCTGAATGGCACAAAAAAAAAAAATGAGAAAAGGAAAGGAAAAAAGAAGGGAAAAAACAGGGAGCAAGGCACAGAGAATCTTTGCCCTTTCATCTCGTTGCACAACTGTCTTATTGGAAGTGTTGGCAGGCTGAGGGAAAAAAGCGAGTGCTCTGGAAATCACGGGGAAGTCAACACAGGACTGCCAAGGTTTTCAGCCTGACTTTCCCTCTGTGGTCACCACTGCATTCCCAACTGCTGGGGACTGTACCAGTCTCACAAGGACCGTCTTGAGAAGCTGCAGGAGCAAAGCTGGGAGGATCTTGAGGCAAGACTTGGCTTAGGGCAGCTGGTAATAGGACAGAGAGGCTTTTCCTGCTGTACTTCCCCATTCACTCAGAGCCAGGCCTATGCTAGAAATTATTTATGGTAATGTCAATTAGGGCCATGATTTTTTAACTGTATTTCTGCACTGCAAAAAGCTGTACTGTAGCTGCAGTGATACAGGAACCAAAGTGCTTTTACCAAGATAGCTGATTTCCCTCAAGAAACTAATTTAAGCCATGCCAAGCCAACAAAAGCACTCTTTGGCTGATCCAAGCTCTGCCTCACTAGTAGGATGCACTGACAGCAATACCAGCCAACATGTTCTAGTGTCAATTAGGAAAGACACTGAGATGGTGTAATGAGTCTGGGATAGTCTTAAAGGAAACAAGGGGAATAACATTTCAAGTGTTATTCCGATACCCTTTCAAGGGGTATTCCAAAGCTTTTGCCCAGGGAACTTTAGCCAGAACTTTCAAAGCCGAGGAAGAACACGAGGCTGCTCCAGAGGGTGAATCAGTGGCCAGATTGTCTTCTCCCTGACAGAGGCAAGTGTGCCTCTGTCTGTGTTTGCACTGGGAACAGACAGATTGACTTCCACAGGCTGCAGTAACATCTGTGGACAGCCCATAAAACCTCCACTGAGAGGGAAGAACCTTCCAAGATTCACTTGCACTGTAAGGTCTGCTCAAACAGCAGCTCCTACAGTCCTCCCCTCTGGCCAGCGAGGCACAAGGGCAGAGCAGTGTCTGTGTTCAACACAAGTCATTTGTCTCTTTTCCTCTCAGTCCTTTGGGTTCAGCACCTGAGTCACTATTTAGCAGAGAGGGGTGGGACATCAGTTCCCATTAGGTGGCTTTGCTCTGTGCTGTAGGTGCCACTCTGAGTTTTTGGGAATTTTCAGGACAGACCATGGATTAAATAAACAGTGGAGCTTTCTCTTGACCTTCCTGCTACTGACTGGGGGCAAAGGGCTAGAACAGGCAGCTGGGGGCTGCCCATGCTCTTGCCCAGCCTGTCCAGGCTGCTGCCCAGGCTCCCATTCTCCAGCTACCTGGTGAGGTTGTCTGCCCTCAGCCTGGGAACTTTCCCCAGCACTAAGCTCTCACACAAAATTTCTGATGGGAAAAAAAGATGACGACTGTGGCTGATCCAGTGCAATTATCAGATCAGAAGCGCCTGCTGCAATCCCACTCAAATCTGTATTAAAAATTCATTTCAAGTGTTCTTTTTTTTTTCCCCCTTTAGCTGCAAGTGGAAGAATTTACCCAGCTGTTTTATTAGGAAATTAAAGGGCACATTTTTCTAAGCAATGCACTGGAATTTAGATGGACCATAACCATGACTAGTGTTAATGTCAGAAAGGATATATCTGTCCTCAACATCCAGCTATCCATCCCACTGCACACATCACTGTATTAGCTATAACCCAAGCAATGCTAAATTTGAGACCCTTAATATCATAGGAATACAGGATTAGAAGGGAGCTCTAGAGGTCACTTACTCTGGCCACTTACTTCTATGCAGGGCCAGCCACAGCCACATCATTCTTGTTTGCCCAGCCTGTTCTCAAAATCTTCTTTTGATGGAGGTTGTACAGCCTACCTAGACAATCTATTCCAATGTTTAACTATCCTTATCGTGAGAAAGTTTTTCCTAATGGCTAACCTAAATCTTTCTTGCTGCAATTTAAGGCCATTATTTCTTGCAATTGAATTCCCACTTTCTGGGTCTCATCCTTGACATAAGAACATTTCTGCAAAAGTCTCAAGGTTTTCATAAGTTAACGTTTCCAAATTCCATCCTTTAAGGTTGGAAATAGAAAAGATGCCCAGTCCCTTCCGGGGTAAAAAGAAACCAAACAGAACATTCCAAAGACAGAAAACTTTTGTGCCACAGAAGACTCCCATTTAAGAAACTTGTTTTAAATTGGTATTTTTACAAATAAATTAAAGGCCAGGTGTTTCTACTTTCCATGTTATCCCTACTGGAAATCTATAGATTATTGTATCACAAATATTGTATCACCTGGGATAGGTGGTAAATGGGGAGGGGGAACACCAAACCAAAAATATTTACTAAGGAGTCCTGATTTAAACCCAAATAGTTTGGGCAGTTCACAGGCCTGTCCTGGTCCCTGAAATCAAAGGAATAATCCCCACTTGCAGCTTGATCCACACACAAATTACTCACAGATTTTCCCCCAGTTCCCAGCTGCAGAGTAGAATATGGGTCATAATTAGGATGGATGGGTGCAAAGAGCAAGCCTGGAGTCAGATCTGTTTGTCTCAGTGCTCCAGGATGCAGAGAGAGAAACCTTTGATTTGGGCTCTTACAGAGCTTTGCATTCCTGACTGCATTCCCAAAGGCAAGAGAAGGTGCCATTCCCAAAGTGCCCAGTTTCCCATCAGCTCCCCCAGTAGCAGCACACCAGTGAAAGCCCCAGTGCCAAAAACGAAGGCTTCCCACTTGGACTCCTGCAGTTCCACTTACGTTTCCCAAACTGCAGCAAATTTTTATTTCACTTAGGAAATGGTGAGAATCTGCTTGTTTAAATTAACTGCTCCTTCGAGTGCTTTTGCTGGGCAATCTGGTAGAGGAAAGAGCAGGTTTAAGCTCTGATTCCTCAGATTTGAGGTAACCCTGAGTAATAAGCAATGCTGTGCAAATCCATCAAGTCATGCTGAGGCCACAAAGGTCTCCCTGCACCAGAACCTGAGTCTGCCTGCCAGAATGTGGAGAATCAGAGACCGATGGAGCAGTTTGGGAAACAAACACACTTTATACATGAAATCAAATTAACACTCTCATGGTCACGCAGACAGTAGAGTCAACCAACCATGAGAGTTACAGTGGAATCAACTTAATTAGCACTCCTGTCTTTAACTGAGCAGTCCATCTCCTCCAGGAAAGCCCTGTAGATTTTAAGGGAAATGGAGTTCCATGGAAATTTCCTAAAACCCTCCAGTGAAATAGAGAATGAGGTACAATTCAGCATTTGAATCATTTCACAGATTGCTAAAGGAAAGACAGAATTCTGCACTGGGTGGACATGGCCCATCTCTAGAACATGAGCAAACACACAGTGCACCAGGTCTCTGCAGACACACAGGCAAAGTTTCTAAGCTCAGAATTCCAAGTTACCATAGATCTCAACGTGGGGTCATATGGGAACTTTCACAGGACTTTTGCTCAGTACGTATCATTGGCACAAATATTTGTGTAAAAATAGGATGAATTTTTGATTACAATTTGGGGATGCATACGAAACCTAAGATTACTTTAATAAAATATCTATGTATCTATAAATGAGTCTGCAGAGGTATTTTGAGTGGTGTAAGCACGGTGGGAACAGGCTATATTTATCACATGTCATTCTATGTGCAACATTTAAGTAGACTATTCCAACTATTTTTGTGACACATACCAGGTCTGACTGCTTCTACTCTGAGTGTGTGGGGAGCTTTGCATATAAAAGATAACAAGCACACAAATGCATATATGTACTGTGCACATGTAGCAGGAATATTTGCAGGCTCTGCTGGGTGTGTGTGCACAAAGGCACATATGTGCACATAAACATGTGTCTGCAGTGTATGAGATGCAGAGGGAGACCTAATATTGCAACCACATGTGCTCTTATACAGAACATGTGTCCCAGAAAAAAACCATCCTGATGTTCTTTCTCTGCTCTCCAAGGTTAACTTAAATAAAACAAAGAAAGCAGTTTCCCTTCTCAATAATTCATGACTTGCTTTAATAGCCCATCTTAAAAACATACATAATTTCCCCCAATTTTCTGATACACTAATTACCTCGCTTTAAAGCCAATGGTGTTCTGTATTTGACCTAAGTGATACATTATCTGGAAACCCCTTCTAGCCCAGACACAGAACCATTTGCTTTCATCATCCATCACTTTTGATTTCCTTGGTGTTTGTCACTATCTATCACTTGAACTCCCAGGTCCTGGTCCTGCTTAGATTGGAGTCAACAGTACAATTCCAGTGGGAGAAGGACTCTCCAGCACCCAACTTTCCCTTCCTTCAACTCTATTCCTTTTCTCTGCTGCCTAAAGTAGCTGGTAACAGCAATATATTGCACCGATACACTCAGGAGTCCTTCAAAGATCTCAAAGCACTCTAATAGACCGCTCAGACAAGTATCTGCTAGCTCAGTAAATCTCAAATCACTTTCCAAAAGAAGTTCATATTACTGGCCTCATTTTACAGATGATGAAACTGAGGCAACTGGCATAAAATGACCTGGCTTCTTCCAGTGGCGAGGGACGGATCCGAGGAAAAGCTGTTCTCTGCTGCCTTCCGAGGCTCCACCGACTTGGCCATGCTCCTACCAGTGCCCTTTGTGCCACGCAGCTGTCCCTGTGGTGGAGCACAACTGCTGCTCCACAGCCCACAGCAACAGCCTGGACGGGGAGTGAACGACCGGCCTGTTTGTGGCTGGGAGTGCCAGGGAAGTTTAAACAGGTTGAGTGCAGCTTTTCACACTGAAATTTGCCCACAGCTTCCAGTCTGAGACTATTATTGCTGTGAAAAGTGCTCTGGAGTTCCCTGTCAAATAGCAGGAAAGCCTTTGGAAGACAAGATGACATCCCCAAAGCTGTAATCCAGATACCACTGGATCCAGCTTCACTTGCCCACCTCACTGTGTGGTGTCTACATGGGAGCTCTCAGAAACACTCTCAATTAGGGGTGCAAAGTATCTGAAAATCTGGCCTTGTAAGAACAGAACAGAAGCTGTAAAGGTTGTGGTTCAGGCCTTTGTATACTTCTTGTTTCAGAGCAAAGTGTGTAACAGAAACCATTAATAGAATAAATAAATCACATGTGTGTGAGCATGTAATGTGCTCACTGCAGGTGGGGGACTATATGGTGACATTCAGCACAAGAAGGAAATAAAATTGTATTTGCTGGCAGGCAGCTGGGACCAACTCTTATTCTTTTGGAGCCTGGCCACAAGCAGGGCACAAACAAGCCACTTCTGTCTTTCACACATTTCTGTAACTGGGTGTGTGGCTCCAGAGGAGGAATATCTACTATAGCACACATGTACCTTCCACATGCTATGGCCAAAAACCATCGGTGCAGTGCAGTGTGAATCCTCTGCCTCCACAACCCTCTCTGTGTGCAGTGTGGATTCACTCAGAGTGTGTGGCAGAGTGCAGTAGGTGTGACTGTGTGCATGAGTATTATATGTGCTTGTGAGTACAGTAGGTGTGGTGTATATGTACAGTACAGCATGTGTTTGGATTCTGGGAGTAGGGGATGTTTAGTAATTAAATCCCTTTTCATCCTTCTGCACCTGTCTCCTTCTGAAAACTGAGAGAACAGACGTCAACCGGGACAAGGGCTGGATTGAATACAGCCAATTCTGAAATATTTATTAGCTTGTGACACCACTCAATGGAGGAGAAGGAATGCTGGTTAATCCGCCCAGCAAGTGCTCGCTTGGTGGAGGGGCATTTTTCTACAGTGCCTCATTATATTTCAACTACTGTCTACTTTGTCAAAAATGGTATCATTTTAATTTGTGTCTATATTTATTTTCAAATGCTTTTGCTGGTAACCAGAGATTTCCGAGCACTGGGCCCTGACTCCAGGCTTGCCTGGACACCCATGGCTTCGTGGCCATCACAGAGCTGCTTTAGAGCTCCTGTTCTGGGGGTGTATTTTCTTCACCCTGCACTCTTCCAACTGCCCTCCACACCGGCGTTGGACCTCCCCGTGCTTAGGGAACTTCAGCAGTTTGTTAAAGCCTGTCTTAACCAGTGAGACTCCTCCACCAGGGTGTGATTGAACTACCACTGGCTGAGTTTGTATTTATGCCTTTTCCTTCCTATAAGTGCACAGATAATGTATGGCTGTGCATTCCTGCATATATATGTGTACACACGTGTACAGGCAGGAATCCATCTTACAGCCATGCGTACCTTTGTTTGCTCTAAGTGTCCACACACTAATCCCTGAGAAATTAGAATTTCTGAAGGTAAAACTTCACTGAGGGAAACACAACCAGGGCTTATAGTGTCAGAGGAAGGGTTCAGATAGATCAAAGGTTACCGTCAGCTCTTTTAGCAGCAAACAGAAACATTAGTTTGCTTTTAAATGGGAGCTCATATACCTGGTTGGATGCCTTCTCAAAGACATTATCACTGGAGAGAGCTTGTCCCTTCCTGTTAAAGGGTATTCAGAGCCCTCAGAGATAACTTCAGTCCAGGGGGTGACTTTAGTTGAAAGGGAGGAATGGACTTTGATTTATAGTGGAGAACAAAATCTGCCCACACCAAAAGCCTCTGTGTGCCGAGACTTCCTGGGAAGGAACTTTCTCTTCACCAAAATAGAAAATACTCAGTGATCCTTATGGAGCTCAGAAGTAACCTTCTCTTTAGGATCTCTTGGGAATTTGACAGATGCCAACAAGATGCAGATGCTGGAGATCCCTGAATAGGGATGGGGGTTAAAAAGTTTTCTTACCAGCACTGCGCAAAAAAAAAAGAAAAATAAAAAAAAAAAGTCAAGACTGACAACAAATCCCACTGTGTGAGGCTTATTCTGGATGGTTTTGGCATGATGCATCGTTGCAACTATTGTGTTTGAGCAGTAATTAGACATGGCCCAGGGGGACTGCAAGTGCATTAGAAGGGACGAGGCTCACCATGAGCCAAATGGCTGCTCTTATTGTTCTCCGCAGGGTACTCAGGATGTTCTTAGAACCAAATCCTCCCATAATGCTGCAGAAAAGGGACTGCAGCATGAGACCTGCAGCACCACCACCAGTTCCCTACACCTGACAACACTCCCTCACTGTAGCACTTGCACATGCACCCACTTCCCTGCCCACATGGACAAGGGCAATCCATTGTGGTGGAACAACCTGACACTGGTTCTGCACCACATCAACGTGCTCACACTCTTGCAAACTACATGGTTTATATGTAATAACAAATATTTTTTAAAGCAATTTTCAGTGTCAAGAATGGGCAACATGAGGTTTGGAAGCCAGAAGACCTGATGTCCCATTGGTTATATCCTTACTGTCTCCACAGCCACCGCTAACATTCAATCCCTTTTCCAATTGATTACACCGGGTTCCTCAGAGCTGCTGACCATACTAAACCTCTTGGTTGTGGAACTATTCTGTTTGTCCCAAGGTACCCCATCACACCAGCTTCAAAACACTATCACATATTGATTTCACCAGGTATTCCCTGTCACACCAATTGTACTGATTCCTTTCACTGCACTGAGCAGGTTGAGTGTTCCTCTCTCCTTTGCCACAGTGGTTTCCTCAGCTGTACTAATTAGATGGGCATTTTCCTGTCAATCTCTGTCACAGTGATACTGAGATCCACTCAGCACGGATTATACAGGGACCAAAACTCCCCCTGTGTCCTGCTGTCTCAATGGCTTCATGGCTTTCACTGAACACCACACATCTATTTTATATGACACAGTGGTCTATACCAAGAAACCCAGTTGGACACTTCAGGCAACACCATCCAGTTTTGTAGGACACAGAGAGAGAAAAGTAGTATTTCCCAGTGGGGAATTCCTCCCTCAACCCTGTTTCACAATTTCTGCTCAGATTATGTTGCACCTAAATGGAGGGAGAGAGAGGTGGTAGGACCCTTCTACCAAGATGGAAGCTTTATTCTTGTCTCAGTCTCAGCTTTTGAGGTGATCACCCACAGAAAGAGACTGCAATCTCAGATTTCAGTTTTCCCTCCTCAAGACCCAGGAGGAGCAGACAGATTGCATGCAGTATGCCAGAAATTAGGAGAACAGTCTGCCTACTTTACAGCTCACAACAGAACCTGTCCCTTCCTGCTCCACTCAGTGTTCCCAACGTGCCATCGACACACTGGCAGGAACCCCAAAGAAAGGGAAGAGATTCTGGTTGTACATCTTCTGCTTCTGACAAAAATCTCAGAAATCCCATGACTCAGCCAGGCAGACACAGAGCTCAGAACCTACCAGAATCCATCCCGTGAGACAGCCCGGGAATGTCATGCTGGTGTAGGTCATGGTGAGCACTGTTCCACTCTGTCTCTCACTCTTGCTTAAAGGGCCACCTAAGAGGCACAGTTGTGCCCAAACTATGGCCACACAATCCCTTCTTGCAATGCGCCAGTCCTTCTGTTGAGATGACCAGGGCCTATGTACTGCTCTCCAGAGTGCTTCCCCTTTAAGACGGGACTGTGCAGTCTTTATTTGCTTGTTGAAACTGTTCAGTTTTAGGACAGGGGGGGAGGTCACACCTGTTGTGGAACTTGATAGAAGGCTTATTTATAAACTTTCAGAGCTTGGGATTCTTGCAGAGCTGAATGCGCTGATGTCCGGAGGGGAAGGTCACCGAAATGCTTGTTTATAAAAGCAGCAGCAACTGGAAAAACCATAAAAGTCTGAAATGATGAAATTACCGAGCTATTTGATCAGGCACATGGGTTATGTGCTCTGTGGTCAGCCAGAAAAACCTCGCACGTAAGAGTCTACCCTGCTGGCTGCTGCCCTGAATTCTCCCGCAGAGCCGAATGCACTGTGCCCGAAGAGGGCAGAAAATAATCAGCTGCTTACTATGGTCTACTTTTGGGTCGCTGGCTGGTCCACTCTTAATTTGACCTTGCATGGAAAGGGGAAAGCCTACTCTGCACTTGGTATCACAGCTAATCCACTCTTTAGTTTCGCAACTTCAAAGAGCTACACCACTTGTTAACATGCAGTGTTCTTTTAGCAAGGACTCAGTCACACCCCAAAAATCTGCCACTGTTTGGCGGGGGGAAAGAAAGATGGCAACTTCAGAAACACTTCTGGATTTCTGCAAAAATGTTGCGTGAAAGGTGTTGGATTTTTGGATTGTTTGTTTGTGCTGCTGTCTGAAAAAGCACTTTTAATATTTCAGCTGGGGGAGAAGGGGAAATAAAAATCTTCCCTTGGGTTTTAGCTTGAGTTTCTATTCTCACTTCACAGTAGAGGAAATTCAAAAGAATTTCCTTTTCTCCTCTTTTTTTTTTTTTTTTCTTTTTTGGTTTTCTCTATATGTCAGAATCTTGGTTTAAGGAAAGCTTCATTTTCACTTGGTGACTGATGGCTGAACAGGTGGCTTCTGAGTTCGCAAGTGTCAGATGAACGAGCAGTTTGGAAATGGACAATTTGCAGCTCACTTTCTCTTGCTGACGGCCCTTTTTCTGCTGACAGATTCTTGCTCCTACCAGCCAAATCATGCACACAGTATCTGCCCTCCACCCCTGGTGAAAAAAAAACCTTCAAGAGAAAAAAAACCCTAAGATGAAAGAAGATGGTCTCTGGGGAGCTCCTAGCCATAAAATGGAAAGGACTTCACACTTGAAGGCATTCTTGCCAGCTCAGCCTACTTGGACATAATTTATAAGAGGGGCAGGATTTTCTGCTTCATTTTCTTTCCTGGAAAGCTTGTTTGTTTTCTGGGATTTTTCTGCAGAGTCCTATATTAAGTGGTGAGATGCCAGAACCAACACCAGTGACTGTCTGCTGAACATGATGAGTTTGTCCAAATACCAGAGCCACCAACCCCTCTCCACAAAATTTTTCCTTGACCACAGCTTGTCAAGATCTACCTGGAAACACCAGGAGATTCTGGCAGGTGAATGCCTTTCTGCCTGTCAGTGATGAAGACTTTCAATGTAACAAATAAGGCTGTATAAAGCTTGCTGTTGAGACTTGTGTATGGCACAGGCATCCCATGCCTGGGAAGGTGGGCAGCACCACACGGGGCTGGTCCTGCTGCCCCAGCTGCCAAGGGATTCCCATGCTGTACCTTTACAGGGGCATGGGATCACCAAATGCTGTATGTCAGTAATTAAAGCAGGTACCAGAGTAACCTTTTTTTGGGAACTGCACAGTTAAAATATGGATTTACCTGAGGTAGCAGTCACTCTTCTGATGTTTGGCTATGGGCGAGTAACTTAAGAGCTGTTTTTTACAGGATCTTAGAGGCTCTTGGTACCAATTTTTCAAGAGGATTTAGATGCCTTTGAAAGATAAGTGCCCAGAGGGGTCTTAAAATTTTCAAGGCAGGCTACATTAAAATCATTTGGATTTATGTGCCTATCTTAAACAGTTTTGATAATCTACAAGGTGCCTATCTGAATCTTTAGATAAAGAGAGCACTTTGAAAACATGACACTTACAGACGTGAGGAATTGTAATCTGGAGAACACATCTCACTGACTTTCAGGGACATTTAAACTCCTAAGCCTCTCTCAGAAATGAAACTTAGGATCCTAAGTCACTTAAGTGCTTAAAAAATGTTGCTATGTGTCTGAAGGAGCTGGATGAGGACAGATGAGCGGGGAAGGATTAGATGCATGCATCTGTCTTTCCGTGTAGCTCTCATAACACTTGAGTGTCTCTGCATATGGATAAAGGTGGATTGATGAGTGCATGACCATATGCATGAGCATATAATATGGCCGATTGGATGGGACAGGGAGGAACAAAAATTGGGTGGAAGTGACAGGCGATTACATGGATAAATAACATCATCTTGCTGAACATTTATTTAGTGCTTTTCATCCAAAGGTACCCTTAAGTGCTTTACAAACTATTATGGATATAAGAATGACTCCACCAGCCACAGCAGCTCTTTAAGAGTACACAGCCAAATTATATGATCAAGTTATGACCAGAAATGAAGAGTATCAAGTCCCACTGAAATTACCTAGAAATTTTTGGCCATCAGCCATTTAGGAGTCAGTCAATACACCCAGGTTAAAGCTGCTATGCAGGGAGAAAGTGCTATGGAGATCTAACAATGACAAATGGGAAGGACTTAGTTTTCAACACCATTCAAAAATGAGCACTGCCAACAACACATGAGCTGCAGAAACTGGTTCAGCATTAATGCAGAGAGGGAACTATTGGCTTTCCAAGGGTGGCAAAAGAGAAGATGGGGGGGGAGATGAGTAAATGGTATTTTAGTGGAGAACAAAGTTACAGGAGTTTGTTTCAAATAAACCTGCATAAAGAGAAAAGAAGCAGAAGGGTGAATGGGTGAGAAATCCAAGGAGGAGAGGGGCTGTTCAGACCTGAGAGATTTTCAGTTCTGCCTGTCTGAAGCTCCAAGCCCATGTTCTCCCTGGGAAGAGATCCCATCTCTTCCCACATTAGCTAACCTGGGCTGTCTCTCTCCAGGCAGCACATGCACTCCAAAGAAGGCAAGTGGTGCCAGCTGCTCTCTTGCCAAACGGTGGAGTTAAAAGCTGTACAAAGTCATAGACAGTAAACAATGAAACAGAAACGACAACACCAGTTTCTGCTCCTGCCTCCACCTCTGTGCCTGCTGCTTCCCCCTTTCACACTCCTTCTCCTCCTCTATCTGCCAAAAGGATGAAAACACGATCGAATCCGTACTCTGTGACACAGCCTGGGGAAAAGCAGCTGCCCAGTATATATATTTATCTCAGTACAGTAGATGAATCAAGACTACCATTATAATACAACCTAAAAACTGCGAGGCACTGAACAAACAGGGGAAAATGTGTTCGTGTGCTCTTCTGCTCTCCTACCTGCACTTCCTCTATGCACAGCATCCCAACAGCCAGTGTCTCTGGTGAGTTCAGTGCTGTGAGGCAGTGTCAGGAAAGGATGTACACCTCACCTGTATGGAAGTCTTTTCCCACCATGAGGAGGATTTTGGGAAATGCTGCCAATTGTCACATATAGCTTCCTCATCACCTTGAGGAGACAGTGATCCACCGAGCAGAGCATGCAAGGGGCCCACTGTGTCCTGCAGCTGTAATAAGGAACATCCTCCTGTCAGGGTGAGTGAGTGCTGGATCTTTGCTGTAGGGAGATCTGTCCTTGAGTGCAGGCCGGGGTGCACAACTCACACACAGCACTCCTGACTTTGGGGGATTCAGGGGATGGATGATGAGTGACTTACAGGACCAGTCTCCAGTAACACACATTGCTCAGTATCAAAGTCCACTGACACCTCTATGCTGTTCCATTCCCTTTACCACTCCTGCATCTTCCCTGCTCCATCGTTTCCCAGATGCTCCCCACAGAGCCCTGCTCCTGGCAGGCTGTCCCCTCCCCACCCTCAGCTGTCACCAGCAGTGCCTGCACAGCCGTGCTCGCTGCCACCCCTGCCCACACCAACAGGCTCTCACCAGCCGGGCTATATTTGGAAGTACTGCCTGTGTAGCCATGGCTGGTGCTGGCACTGGGACCCTGCCCAGGGAACTGTGCCCCCAGAGCCCAGGCACAGGGGGGTTATGCTGACAAAATAATGCTCCTGGTGGTAGAGGTTGTTTCCTCTGAGGAGGTGGTTCAAGCTGTGAGGGCCAATGTGTTCCCAGGCCAGGTGAGAGAGGTGAGGGCTGAGAGGCTCTCACAGCACAGGGACACTGATCCACCCCAACCAGCCCTTCCTATCCACAAGTTCATGCTCTGTACTGTCTTCATTGGGTCTCATGACTGGATCATACGAATACTAACTGACTAGTAGCCCACGCTAAGGGATATTTAAATGAGGAAAGGAGGATGATCTCATTTCTGTAGCAATGACCTGGGAATCAGGAGATGCAGCTCCAGCTCCAGACTGTGCCAAGACTCTCTGGCTAGCCTGGGCAAGTCACTTCCTCAGGGCTTCACTGGTAAATGAGAAGTACTCCTGCTTCCTTTTCCTGCTCCTCCACCTGCAGTACAAGCTCTTCAGGACAACAACTGTTTCTAGCAAGGCAATTTTATGGTACAAAGCATGGTGGGTCTCAGAGTTGGTCGAGCCTTTTATAGTAAAATATGAATCTTAACATACTAGGGGAAATAAACAAAGCAACAAAAATTAAATATGGTTATATTTTTGATGAGTGTTCAGGTTGCCGTTTTGTACACCAAAAGGAATTATTTTTTTTTAAATAACATTTTTAACTTTTGCTTTACTCAAAAAAGCTGTGTTTGGGGGAAAACAGATCATAAAAATATAAATATCAACGGTTTTGTTTTGCACCACCAAATTTTGCCCACTTACAAGTGCTCCTTACTTTCTGGCATGTGTGCACTCACAGAAGCAGAGCCTAATTGCAAAGGGGCTATGTTGGCCATCAGCTGCCAGACTACACGGGATATAGTCTTGGAAATAGCTTAGAAACCATCTTTTACCCTGCTTGCCTATCTGAGAATTTGCTGAGTCTGCCTGGGAAGTACCAAGTTTCTTTTTCTTACATTCCCCAGGGTGCTGGTGAGCAGCCCGTGGTGCCCAACGGAGCTGCTGTGGGGTTGTGTTTTAGACTAATGGTTACAGATGTTTTCCTCTGTCTCTGGGATGACTCCATGATCAGGAACGGGGCCTTCTGCTCTTTGAGTTTGCTTTCATTTCTCACTAGATACATCCTTTGAGCACAAATGACACTTATGCTCAGGCAGGAGTGTTTCTGCTATAGTTTGCACTGTTAATGCCTGTGAGCAGACTTCACTCTCCTTGTGAGCAAACAGATCCCTGGTGCCTTTGAATGTCGGTCAGGGAGGGAAATTGCTGTGCTGCTCTTATCAGCACTCTGCCCTGAATTTCTGCACTGGGCTGCCTGAGTGGAGGACTTGGGCAAGCATGTTTTACTCGTACCTGGCTACGTTTCTTTCTCTGTCATTTCACTAACTTCGTGTTGCACTCACCGAGGAGGGAGATCCACGATGCCTCGTGCAAGTGTCTGCATTTGTGTGTGTGCCGTGACATGTTTACAACTGTGTATCCCTGTGTTTGTCAGCACAGATCAGTATGTGCACCTGTTTAACTGCATTTGTGCCTGCTCCTTGGTTTTGGCTTTGTGTGAGAATGTATGAACACATTCTTCTCCTTTCCTTTTCACCACAGGAGTGCACCTTTTTTCCTGGTATGTGTGTGTGAATATATATCTATAAGAAGTGTCCTTTCTATATTTGTTTTGCTGCCTGTGTGTTCCCTTGCACTTGTGTTGAGGTGCTCACGCAGGCATGTTTCAGTACAGTTGTGCATTGATATTTGTTCCGAGTCGTGTGTCTTTTCCCGTGTGTGTAATTCCCTGGCTCTGTCTCTGTGCTTCCCTGTGTTTCCTTCCCGTTTCCCTGCCTATGCCGTGTGCAGTTACCTGGATTTGTGCATGTATGTATCTCCCTGGTTTTATTGTCTGAGGGTTGTTTCTTTGATGGGGTGGGTGCTGGTGAAATTGTTTGTCATTTTGCCTTGTATTTATCTTTCGATGTTTTCCCTATGTTTGCATAAAGTAGATGCAGAGTACAATTTGGTGATGAATTCTATGAATACTAATCTTAGGCTACCCTTGACCCCAAGGTCAGCTAAAGATCAAAACCAAACCATTTAATATTTTCCTTTTGCAGATCAATAGAAGCATAAATTCACTCTCAATGACAACTATAATTTCAAACAGATCTATAGGAGGCATGCATGCATTTCCAGGATGAGCCGCTCATGCGCCTGTTGGGGAGCACAAGAAAAAGAGTTTCTCTGTTGTTGTGGGTTTTGGTTTTTTTTTTTACCATTGAATCTCTTTTGCCTTTTTTTTTTTTATTGCTCTGAAATGCTATTTTCAGCAGCTGCTGTCATATAAATATCTCTTGTTTTTCTTCTCCTCTTTCCCTCCTGGTGAAAAGGGCAGGGGACCTATTGAAAATTCTGCTTTATCTCTTTCAGGAGAGTTCAAGTGCGGGTCGAACAATCGATTCCTCCTCCTTTTCTTTTTTAAGTTTCCTGTCGTTCTTTTGCCCAGATCAGCATTGAAGGAAAATAGGAAGGGCAGCCTGGAGTATGTGCATCTCTACCTCCAGAGACAGAGAGGGAGAGCACGCGAGTGCTCGTGTGTAAGCCAATATAACATGTTTACATATATATATATATAATGTACACACACACACACGTGCACACACACACACACAGGTTTTTTCCCGTGGCTGTCTGTATGTCACAAGCCTGTGACATGTTCTTACAGTAAAACTATTGCAGAGACAGGAAAAAAGCTGGGAAGTGGGAAAAGTTTGGAAGTATTGCTCAGTTCTAAACCGGAATATTAACCCTTCCAAAAATTCTCCTCTAGGAATTGCAAAAGCTTTTAAGGAAATGCTGTAAGATCCCAGACAGTTCCTACAATTTTCCATGTGGGGGGAAAGGAGGGTTGTTCTGCAAGCAGCATTGTTTCACCAAAATAAATTCAGCTGATAATCCACAAATCTTTAAAGCTGCATTTAGTCTAAAAAAGGTACTTTTCAAACACTTTCACCAAACCCAAGTGGTGGGAGGGGGGCAGGGGGGGAAAGACAGAAATATAAAAAAAGCAAAACAAATGACACCATTAATCTGCCTGGATTTTCCACCTCATAGAACAATCTGTTTAGGAATGACTGAAATAAAGTGGAATGTGGTTTAGATTTTTTTCCTCTCCAATCTCTCACTGCAAATTCCTTGTTTATGGAGAAACATTGAAAAGAGGAGTCAGTCCCACCACCCCCTTAGCAAAATAAAAAAAAAAAAAATTAAAAAAAAGGCACCATAAGCACAGGGAAAGAAGGAGGGGGGGTTTGCTTTGTGTAGGAAATAAAGACCGTAAAGTGAGGACTTTTATTGCTGGCAATCAGAGTATTGCTGCTGGCAGTGGCTAAAGGTGGAAAGCAAAGATGATTTAATTTATAGAAAGGACAAAGATGTCATGTAGCAGATTTAATCACTGAAAAGAAAAAAAAGAAAAAAACCCAGCTAACGTCATAATTTACATTTTGGGATAATAAAGAAGAGTGAAAGAAAGAAACAACTGAAAAACCCTGAATGGGTGAAAAAAAATGAAGGAAGATAAATAGATTTGCCTGTAAAACTAATAAATTTAAAAACAAAACCAGAAAGCAAAACACAGCCCCTTGAAAGTGCTGGTAAAATGGACCATCGATTTTGGAATTCATCTGCATTTTGTATTTTAATAATGCTTACTCTCTCTCTCTCCCTCTCTCTCTTTTGCAAAATATAAAAGCTGATCTGATAAATATTAATTTGAACCATCATAATGTATTTGAAAATTCCAGCTAAAATGTCACCACATGGAACATTAATGTAATATTTCAAGGCCCTGAGAGCAATACTCATATTGATTGCATTTATTTCACTCTAGGGAGGAGAAATAATTCTTCAATGTGGGACACATCTGGTAGCCAAAGATGCAAAAGGCTGAGGGTAGAAATGCAAAATTATATGGAAAAAATCCCATAACCTAACCCCCCAAAACCAAAACAGAAGTGCAAGTGAAGCTGACAAATGCAACCCACTCAATCTCGAGTTTCAGTAATCTTTTTTTTTTTTTTCCAGGATAATTCTCTTTGAATTTTTAGGTTTTGGGGAAAAAAAAAATATCACCAACGGACAAAGATTCCCATCGTGTTACTATGAATCTTTTGGCACGAAAATCAACAGTATCATCACTACTCTAAAGAAAGAATGTGTGTAATTGGATTGCTTATTGGAAACACAGAAGCCAGGCTGAGAAGGCAGCACAGCACTTAATTCTGTGAAACTTTGACAGAGGTTCCCAAGAAAGATGCTCTTATCTGGAGAGCTTCCTCTGAGGTTGGGGTTTGAACTTTGCAGTGCTGGCAACCCAAACGCGTGCGAGATCGGGGCTATTTTCCTGTGATTCTGCAGAAGGAGCACGGAGACGCTGCCTGTCTGGAGTCCCATAAAACAGATCTTTTCCTTGTCATTAAGAATATTGATGTTCATTAGGCCCGGGCGTCAATGAGTCTTTGTGCAAATGAAACGAAATCTGAGTCAAATTGTGACCCTGAGTCCAACACGGAACCGCAGATCGGCGGCAGCCGGGGGGAGCTGGGGGTGAGAGGTTCCCCCAGCACCAAAAATCCACCATCCCTACTCCGAGACCAAAAAAAATCTCTGCAAACACAGTCAAAGAGCCTAAGGAAATGCTCCTGCCCCTCCACCCCCTAAAACACTTTCATGTAAGGTGGTTTCTGGTAAAGATAGAACAGATCAGGGCTACTTTCAGCAGTCTGTTGAGGCAAGGTCTGCCCAGGTAAGATAAAGGTGCTCTCTGCCCCAGCTCCTGGTAGGGCAGTATCACTTTTGCAGGCAACACGCTTTCCTTTTAATTTGCTACCAGGGTTTTTTCTCCTCGCCGTGGGTCTGGGGTTGGCGTTCCTGCTGTACAAACTCCAGGCTAATAAAGCTGGAGCTGGAGCCCCGTAATTCACGGCCAAGCCGCTTTGACGGAGCACTTTCAGTGTTAACAGTGTGACGGGGGCTGTTCGGAGCTAATGTCTCACTGATATTAACAGCCATGCCCACAGAGCAAAATCTGCAATGTAAAAGCGAGTGGCTTGCTAAATATTTACAGGCTTGCACATCTCGCTGTCCCATTCATTTCCTTGACCTTTCCTGGAGGGGGATGGGGAAGGAGATGCCAGGGAATGGTCCCTTCTGAGGTACAAATGCACTACAGCCAAATTGGCTCCAGAGCTGCTGATAGTGAGACCTTGAGCTGAGGTCCCACTCCTTCCTCCCTGGCAGTTCATAAAATTAAGTCAAAAAAAGCCACTGCATGCAGTGGGCAGGCTTGGGCCCAAACTTTCTGAGCAGGGATGGGGGAACAGCTCCCAAAAGGAGAACAACCCTGCTGTGAACTGTGTGTAGGTCACTGAGGCATTTCACTGCAGATCAGCACAGAGGCCAGTCAGATCCCAAAACCCAGTTGATTCCAGGCACAGCTGCTCCCAGAGGAAGGCAGCATTCCCAGGGAATTAAAGATGGGAATGAGTCAAGGAGACACCTCAGTTCTGCATCCAGCTCTGCCACTGACCTGCTGGATGATCTTGGGCAAGCCTTTTCCCATCTCTGCACCTTAGTTTCTCCTGACAGCATTTAAAATAAATAAAGAAAGGGTGTAGCAAACCCTCCCACATGAAGACGGGAGAGGGCATTGTGAGGCTTGTTTAATGCTTAGAAAGCACTTTGAGATCTGCAGATAGAAAGCGTTACACGAGAGCCAAGTATTATAATTAAACTTTATATAACCGGGCTTTGCAGAAACCTCGGGGGCAGGAGCAGCAGCTCCGGTCCCTGCAGCACCGTGCAGCGGGGCGAGCCGGGGGCCGGGGCTGCGGCCGGGCACGGCGGGAGGCGGCCGGGCGGCGTGTGCCGAGGAGCCGGGAGCGACAAAACCCGGCTTTGTGCGGCGCTGAGCCTCGCTCAGCCCTTGCGCGGCTGAGCAGCCTCCGCGCCCGCTCACACTGCCAAAATATTGTGATGCTGCCGGCGCTGCCTGGCAGCCCAGGAGCCCGACGGCCGAGCCGAGCCGAGCCGAGCCGAGCCGAGCCCAGCCCAGCCCAGCCGCGCCCAGCCGAGCCGAGCCCAGCCGAGAGCCGAGCCGAGCCGAGCCGAGCCGAGCCGAGCCGAGCCCAGCCGAGCCCAGCCGAGCCGAGCCCAGCCCAGCCCAGCCGAGCAGAGCCGAGCCGAGCCGAGCCGAGCCCAGCCGAGCCGAGCCGAGCCCAGCCGAGCCGAGCCCAGCCGAGCCAAGCGAGCCGAGCCGAGCCGAGCCCAGCCGAGCCCAGCCGAGCCCAGCCGAGCCGAGCCCAGCCCGAGCCGAGCCCAGCCGAGCCCAGCCGAGCCGAGCCCCGAGCCGAGCCGAGCCGAGCGAGCCGAGCCGAGCCGAGCCGAGCCGAGCCGAGCCCGCGGCTCCGGCGTGCCCCGCGCGCCCCCTGCTGCCCGCCGGCCCGGCCGGGCCCCGCAGCCTGGGGGGCTCTGCGAGGGGTCTCCGGGAGCACAGGAGAGACCCCCATCCGAAGTCCTTGTATAGAGGAAAGTACTCGGACAAGTCAGCCCCACACACGCATGTGAAAAGTTACAACGGCCAAACGCAAGTTTTGTACAGAATTTACCACCTGTTCAACGACTGAACACGCACTGTACAGGTTTTCCCACAGATAATCCTACAGGTCTATGGATCTCCAGCTACATCAGCCTCAGATCTTTCTCCAAAAATGCACCCTCCCCAGCCTGACTTTTATTCGCAGATTCAGAGTTTGGAGAGCGCCTGGAGCAGGAGAAATTAATTCCCTGCAGCTGGTCTGCCTTGCTGCACCTTGCAAATCCCAGTGCTCAGGGCAGGCGACCACGGTGCTTCCTCCAGGCATAAAAAGCCAGGAATTAGTTCTTTTCCTGCTGTTCTCCCAATACACCAATGCCATACATAAGACTGCTGGGAGGTCTTCTCTGTGGGGACCACACCCTCGGGAGGACAGTCCATGGTGCCATAACCCCCCCCAGCTGCACAGCAGCACTGAGAGCAGAGACCTTCAGGGGGGCCTGCAGTGCGCTCGGGGGGACTCTGCCCAGCCTCAAACCACTCACAGGACAAACTGACGTGACCCTTGGAGCACCAGGGCCTCGAGTCACGCTCAGGGATGTGATGATCGTGTCTCCAGTCCTTCAAGTACTGCACAAGGAAACACCCTCCTCACTGTCTGTCCTCTGCCTACAATTTGCTCTCTTGCCATTTACATGGGCGTCAGTTCCAAGTACCAGGACAGAGCTACAGCTGGTGAATGAACCCAGACACTCCTTCAAGCTTTCCCTGAGTGTCTGTCACCAGAAGCAGGGGATTAGACAGGGTAGTGGTGGAAAGTCTTTCACATGAGTGAAATTGGGTCTGGGCCACAGAGGAAGATAGCATTGGAATGGCCTATGCTCCAGAAAAGCAGCACCCTGTCTGGCAACCTAAGCTAAGGAAAGAGCCAGGACAGGAAGAGCAGGTCAGGAAGGAGATGCAGTGGCAGAGCAGCATGTCTGTGGGAGCTTAGGTGGTGCATGCCCACTTTTCTGGGATGCGTCAGGCCCACACAGAGGGCGATAAGCAGCAATGCCTGGGGCAGCACGAAGGGATCGGGATTTCTTTCTCAGGATTCTTGCCAGGCACAGGAATGGGCCCTGAACACTCAGTCCAGATATTTCAAATTCACTTTTGAATTATCCAAGTGTTTCATAAGCCATGGACGAGAAGGAGAGAAGAAAGGCAAGACCGAACACTGCAGAGGACGTTTTACAAAGGCCTCGTGTCTCCATATCTTGAGATCCAAGGGCTACAAATCCCCAAGATGTTGGCAAAAAGTGGCCTATAGTAACAAAAAAAGCCATTGGCCTGGAAGCTTTTCTGCAGCCCTATCCTTGCCCCTGCAGACCACACAGCTGACCATGCAGACCCTCAGCAAGGCACCCTCCCATCCACAGCCAGGGCACCCAGGGTGCAGGGCGAGGCAGGAGGTGGTTCCCAGGCAGCTGCCCTCGCTCGCTGCAGGCACGGCCCCACAGCCTGTGCCATCAAAGGCAGCCCCACCTCGGGGCTAAGCTTCAGAGGGCCTCATCAGGGCCCACATCTCCAAGAGTAATGACTGCCTACACTAGGACTTCTCCTTTATCCCAAGATGATCCCAGTGCATATTTCACATCCACATGCTGCTGAGCTCCATTCCTGCCTACATCTATGAGCTCATGCCTTTCTCACCCGTCTCTGCTCCCTGCACCCCACCCAAGCCAATTTTTCTCTTTTTTCTTCTTCTGCCACACCTACAATATACTTGTCGCTCTACCAAGGGTGGCACTGCAAGCCAGAGTCCCCAAGCATCTATGCCATTTCCTAATTGTTCCTGGAACTCCACCTCTCCCAGGAGGCCTGTGTACATGCCATTCTAATAGCAAACTTTCCCACAATTAGTGGAGGTGTCGGCATCAGGAGCACAGAACAAACCACAAAGTGTGGACAAGCCATCCCTGGAGACGGGAGTAGTGCAGCTGAGCCACTGTGGGATCAGGCAAGGTCTTCACATCCCTCTCCTTACCCTCCTTTTTGTGATTTTAGAAGGAAACTGATTGTGCCCTGCCTATCCTTCTCATACCTCACACCAAAGAAAAGTGCTTCTTCTGGAGTGAGAGCCTACACTTGGTAGAGTTTTCCACACACTTTACAATGAGGGAATGACACTGCAGGATGAACCGGGAATGTCCCACATGTTATACAATTCCAAATATGTAGAGGAGAACATGGAGACAGAGAAATTTGCCCACTAAGCACTCGTGTCAGAGCTGAAAAGCACCCTGTGCTCTTGAGGCAGGCACACGGAGCATCAGGCTGGTTGGTTTTGAGTCTAGAGCTGATCTGAGAGAACCAAGCATGCAGAAAGCATTACAAACCCCTCAACATCATTTCAGACAATTAACGTGTTTGCCTTCTCCTCCTCCAGCATCACTGCCCATCTCTGGGGTCCCTCCCAGGCACTGAGACATCTCCCCTTGGTGTGCACAGGGAGAGCCACAGGTCTGTGGTGTCCCAGTGCTTCAGTGCTGAGGCTGCAGCAGAGCAAGGCAGAGTGATGCATGGGGACAGTGCTCGGTGCATTAATAAATAATCACCTCTCCCGTGCTCTGCAGGAGAGTGTGACTTCACAGTGATGTGTGTGAATGTCACACCGGCCCTAGGAGAGCTGCTGCTCTGACTGCCAGCTTGGTTCCCAAGGGCCCTGCTTATCCTTTGCCTTCCCTCCTGAGCCAGGGCTCAGGGTAAGAGGCTGTACCAGTTGTTGTACACAGACACAGTAGTACTTCACCAGCTAAGTCCATGCAGTTGATGATTCTCTGCCATCACACTGCGAAGGATTCTCCACATACACCTCTAGACTACAGAAAACCACATTCTTCCCTTCTGTCCCAGACCTAGTGACAGATGACGTCACTGAAGTCACCTGGCACTGCAGCCTCTTGTTTGACTAGATCCCTGGAGTCCTGATGGCCCAGTCTCCTCTGAACCACTGCCCACACTAATGAAGCAGCATGGAAAAAAGACTGTACCACATTCTTCTGAGAAGCTTTTCAAGGACAGATGAGGCACAGAAACATTGCCCCCAAATTGGGAATGCCTAAATTACAGCATATGCTGGAGGGCCCTGCAGACTGGTGGGTCAGTGAGTGAGAGAGGACGAGTCCCAGTTTGGGTTAGCCCCCAAGACTCAAAGCAGTGACAGATGCACATGAAGCCTGGGACACCTGGCTGGGTCTGACCCCTGTGAACCTCACAGCAGTTTATCTCATGCTGTGCCAGACCTTTGCTTAATGTGGTCATTCTTCTCAGCTGAGCCCACACTGACACTGCTGCACTGCCTCCCTTCCTGAGCCTGTGCTGAGACATCACCTCCTGCTCTGTGTGCCACAGACTGAGGGTCCCTCTGAGGCAAAACCCTCCAAGTGCCCTGGAGACACCAAGCTGGACACTCTGTGGTCACATCAGGAAATGCTGTGAGTCTCCTTTATTGCTTTCTATGGATGTGACTAAACATTTCCAGGCATTTGCCCTGCACTGGCCTTGCTGTTACCTTTCAGCTCCAAGCACTGGTTCTCCTTCACTCCCCTCCACTGACTCATTCAGCCTCTTGGCTGGGCAAAGAGAAGGCAGGCAGAAAAGCTGTGCTTAATTTCCTGTGTAAGTATTGTAGCAGGACAGGGAAAGGGCTAATGTGTGAGTGTGAGAGGTACTGTAAGATAGAAAAGGCCTTGCCCCCATTCACTATTGCCCCCCATTCTTTCTGTGAAGGGGTATTTGGGGAGTGAGAGTTCCCCTGTATCCTCTATGGGCATCACATGCCTGGCTCACCTCATTTACTCAGCTAGAGCATGTTTTATTAATCTGGAGTCTCAACAAGGTTCTTTACTTCTATTAATTTATTAATATTGCTAATTAAATATCATATTCGCAAATGTAAATTTCCTAATAGTGTCCCTTCCATTTTCAAATTTAGAAAAAAAGAAAAAGCAGCAGCAGCTTGTTATGTTAGTCAATTGAAAGCAATTCAGGCTAATCAGGAGAGCGGGGCTGTCTCGTGTCTGCAGAGGGAGGGCCACTCTCAGTTTGCTTTGGGGCAAATATCCACCTTTACCACCAGCTTTAACAATTAGATTTCAGAGCAGGAACAAAATGGGGTGAGTGGAGTAAATGGAAGGGGGTGGGAGAAGGGGAAAGCAAAGAGTTTGGTGTATGTGGGAATAGGCACCAGGAAAATACCCCAGCAATTGGCACAGCAGGATTGATGAGGGTGGGGGGCACACACATAGACAGACCCCAGGGACAGCACTGGGTGTAAGGGAAGGAATAACTCAAGAGGCAGCCAGCAAGCCTGGGGAGTGGCTGGCCCTGTGTGCAAAGGGTTGAGGGAGGGGACTGGTCCCTCTGGAGGGGACTGGTCCCTCTGGAGAAATGCAGCTGATGGGGAGATTCAGCATCTGAATTGTATTTCACATGTTCCCCCTGCTGACACTTTCAGCTGTGTATTTATATACATATTTGGGAAGATGGGATAATCTGTGTGTTGGGATGACTGGGCTGGTGTTGCATTAAGGAAAGTTTTAAAAATACATTATATCATTTTTATTATTAATGGTAATGATAGGGCCCTGCTCGTCATCTTTCCTTTTGTTATGAGTGCTGTAATCTGAGGATGCTGTGGCAATGTGAAAGGGATAATGCAGTGGTACTGCTCCATTTGGTTCTGTTTTAAAATTCCATCCTTCTTGATAATTATTATCAGAACCCAGAAAAATTACATTTACTTGCCTTTTTCAAAGGGTTTATCAAAAGCGTAGAAACTTTTTTTTACGTCCATTATGCAAAACAGACCCCAATAAAAACCCCCTTATATTCATTGTATGGATGGAGAAACAGAGGCACAGAAGACAAAATAAAAATCCAAAGGTTATTCTTGAATGTCTCTTCAGATTCCAGCCCTTTCCCGAGGTTAAATCCTAAGCTATTTGCAGGAAGGCACAAACCAATACATTATGAGACATTTGGGTGCAGAACACGGGCCACCTGGTATTTCACATCTTGCTTTAAATGCTGAAGACTATCCTAGTCCAAAGTATGAGAGTAGGGGGCACACACTGAACCAAGAGAAAATACAGCTCACTGTCTCCAGGCAGGTAATTTCTTTCTTTACACAATAAAGAATTCCCAAATGTTAATCCACTGATGGCTCCAAGATCCATAAATGAAGAACAGCACAGACCAAGTCAAAAGCAGCTCCTCTCCAGCCGAGAGCTGGAGGGTGGCAGAGCCCCATTCCCCCAAATGCAGTCAGACCTGTACCCTCTGGCACAAACAGGGAAACAAGGAGCCCCTCTGGACACCTGCAGTGCATCCCAGCAGCTGCCCAGCTCGTGCTGCTGCGTGGCATGTCCACACACCAGGGCTGCTGAAGGGTCAGTGCTTTGCAACCTGGTCAGAGGGGGCTGTTTTACCAGAGGGATGTGTCAGGTGCAGGGCTGTGACTAAAGGGGCAGAGAAGGAGGGAGCAAACAGCCGCAACAAAGCCCCTTTTCAGTCTCCCACAGTGAACAGAGAAAGCCCTGGCTGAACTGGAAGGAACTGGTTCTTGTCACCTCACACACACTGGTCTCCAGCTGTTAATGATCTCTGTTGATGTGAACATCATTTCCTCTGCATCCTGGCGTGTGTAATTGAGTGGGTCTGCGATGGGGAGGCAGCACTGCAGCTTCCCAGTCAGCACTTACTGACAGCCTAATCTCAGCTCAAGAAATGTTGCCGAGGTATTGGCTTCTGATGCCATGTTATCTCCCCAGTTTGAGAAAGTATAGAGCTCACCTCCTCGTGCAGATATAATAGGAGAGGACATCACCTTAATTCCACCTCCATTAGACCTCAGAGAGTCGACTGTGACCCCACTGACCTCATCAATATTCAAAAGCTTAACAAAAAAAGGCTATAACTGGGGAAGTCAGAAATAATGTAATGCAGTATTGATTATTTTATGGTACGATTAGGTGTAATTACATCTCTCAAATTTTATTTTAATGTTACTTTCTACTACTTTTAGCCTTTTAAAATTATCCAAAACATCTCTGTTTAATGGAACGAACATGCCTTCAATTTAAATGTGAAACACTCTTTTTCTGCTAAAGTGTGACCTCAATATATTTGAAAACATAAATTACTGCTATGTATAAACCATAAAAAATGAATGATGAATTTAATTCTGGTGAAGCGTGAGGGACTGGGAATGCAATGGGGAAATACTGTTTATCCAGAGGAGAGCGGACAGCCCAGGTGGAGAGAAGGAGGCAAAATATGACCTTCTCTTACACTGAATGGGACATGTCATGTGAAGGACTTGACTTTGGACTTACAGACTAAGGGCAAAAATCATTTATTCCCTGGATCAAGTCCTCAGCTGGCCTTGATCAGCATAGCTTCCCTGCAATCAAAGGTGTGATACTGATTTACACCGGTGGAGATTTTAGTCCACTGCATTTGCTCGGTGTTTGATCCCCTCCAGCTCTGTCAGATGAGCAGAGATGGATGTTCCAGCCAGAGACCCACAGGGTAACCTCCTAACTCTTCACTTCATCTTTCAGACCTCTTTGCACTGCCAGGCTGGTGTAAAAGGACCTTTGCATAAACGAGAACAGGGCCCTAAGAACCCGACAGAGCCCTCCCGTCTCTCATTTGCCAGTATCACCTCACCCATTATTAGAACTAATTACATTCATTACTGGGATCTTGGAGCCTTAGTCTCGAACCAGGGCTCCATTACTGCAGAGATGAGACAGCTGAGTGTCCCTGTTCAACCCTGCTCAGAGCCTTCTCTCACACACCAGTGCTTGGGTCCCTGGGCGTTATCACAAGAGATATATTAATAAATAATGAAAGGCCAGAACTGCTTCCTCGGTGGCCACAAACACAGATGATTTTTTCCTCTGGGACTCCTGTTTTGGATGGAAACTATGCCTGGACTTCACCAGTGCTATCAAGTCCTCTCAACACTTACTGTGCAAGTATAAGTTCAAACTTCATATGGATAGCATTCCTGATTTCCAACACCAAACGTTTCCTTATTTTACCTCTTATCATGCAGGTAGGGAAGAAAGTGTGCTGTCACCTGTAAGTGTGTATAACAGTTCGAGTTTATGTTTGAGGAAAGGAGAGCAGGGTGGCTGGAAGGGTCACTGATAATGGTCTTAGAGCTCCTTTGGGCGAGTGTGAGTGACAGACTGTTAAATTAAAGTAATTTTCATATTAGTTCCTTCCCCACCTCCTGCCTCTCATCCACTGAAATCATTTAAGTCTAAGCTTTCTGTATCACTGGGGGTTATAAAGAAGGTGCGTAGGAAGAGAAATTAGAAAGACAGACAGACAATTGAAATGTAACAGCTGGAGAATCTCAGCTTCCCTGCTAATGTATTCCATACATTATTTGCAAATGGAAAAGTCTCTACACAATCAGGTATCAAATACCTGGGGGGAGTTATCCTGCACTGCATCTCTCAGCTATAGGCTCTGAAGGACGCTGCACGCCGGGGGCTGTCCCTGCCTGTGTCAGAGCTGGCCGAGGGGAGGATGCAGTTAGCAAGTCCTGCTGGCTGGGCATTCATTGATCCCGGGGGTCAGTGACCAGCAGCTCCTAACAAGCTCCAGGCTGCAGCTGCACTCTTAGATACATCTTGCCTGAGCAAGGGCTATCTCGGAATTCTGTAAAACCATATAACCACCTGGGAAGAGTTCCTTTGGAGGAGAATTAGAAAGGGAACAGGTCTTACCACAGGATAAAATCCAGCTCTGTTCTTTTAACCTGCAAAGATAACTTAAGGCAAAAGCCTGTAAACTACTTCAATTGTTAAGACAATGTGAGAAACAAATTTATTCACCTGAAACAATATCATCTGGGGAAGCTCTGTATTGCTGAATGGTTTATTCAGTAAACTTCAAAGAAAGCATTAATAAGACCTTAAGTACATTATTCATCTGTGTAAGCATTTCATAATCTGCTTCATAGTTCTTTCTGTTGATAAAGAAAGAACCGAGGTAGTTCTAGGCTGAGGAGAGCACCAGTAAGATTTTCCATCCTGAAAAGTGCCTGAGCACTGCCTGTCCTTTTGACAGTCTAGAATGTGCCCTGCTCTGCTCAGCCTGTGCTATTGTACTTCACCTCAAAGGAGCAACTTTAGCAGCGGGTACAAAAGACTAAGGTCAGCCTCAGCAGCAGCAAAGGGTTGGTTCAAATATATTAAAAAAATCATTTGTAGGAAAAATCAAAGGAGATTGAAGTCAGCAAAAAGCTGACAGCAACTAAGGATCCATCTGGTCGGCTGTTCTGAAGGTAAATTTCTTAGGTGGGTTTTCCCTGGCACAATTGGATCAGCTCCAGTCAAATTGTGCAAGTTTACTAAGACAAAAGTGGTAATTTTACTGATGTGAAGCAAAGGAGCTACATAGTCTGATTGTCAGTCTGGCCAATTTGTGAACTGAAGCTTCTTGAAACTCATGTGCCCCATCTTAGCACCTCTTCAAACTGAGAATACAACTGCTGTGTAAGGTGGTAATTGCAGGAATCAAGTGCAGGAGTAGCTTTGTAAGGCTGGTCTTTGTTCTAGACCTACTGATACATGAAGGACCTGACTGTTTAATCCACAACTTTTCAAAACACCTGCCAGCAGTTCAGTGAATTCAGCAGCCAAACATCCCAGGATGCTCATCAGCTGGACTTGCTGATTTGTTGCTATCCATTCTTTCAAGTGTTCCCTTATCTGCTTTACATCAACAGCCAGGGTGCCAAGATGCTCATTACTTCCTAATGGTCCATATTCCATTTCTATATTTTTCTTCTTAAAGACCAATTAAAAAAAAAGTTAAGTAGCTCAGCCATTTTAGAATCACCATTGATTCCAGCTCTCTCCTAATTTATTAATGGGCTTACCTTCTCTCTCGTATTTCTTTCCCCCGATATACTTGGAAGAGCTCTCATTATTTATTGTGGCCCTTTGGGCCAACATTAACTCATTCTGCTTCCTACCTACACTGAAAGCTGGAAAGGTTTCTCCATTTGCCTGCTGGCTTCCTCCCCGTTGCTGGATGAGTTCAGGCATCTAAAGGTTTTCAAATTTGAAACCCGAGGAAGTTCAGTATCATTGCTATTCAAGTCACATCAACTCCAACAAGCTTTGGAGATTAGAAATTGCAAAAGTGAGCATGTTCTAGTATCTCAAGAGCACAGAATTATACAGAGTTCCAGGAGCAGTCTATCTAATCCAGATTCTGTTGCTGTTACTTGAGAAACAAGTGCTTTGGAGAAAAAGCACAAGAAATCTGACAAAATTGGAGTAAAAATAATTAGAGTCCACGGAAGGCTCCATCGGCTCCAACCAGAACAAATCAAATACACAGGTTCAGCATTACAAAGTGTTCCAAGGGAGTCAGGCACATCATTTCCTTGTTTTTTCTCTGTGTTCTGGGGGAATCTCAACCTGTGAGGGAAATCGTGTTGGCTGCCAGGATTTACAGGATTTTCTCTCTTTTCAGATGAGAAAATTATTCGTAAGACTGAAGTAGGGAAATCCACTCCTCCCTGGCCACAATCAAGTTTCCCATCAATTAGGCAAATTGACATGATGTTTAACATTTTCTCATTTATGTTTCCAAAAGTACTATAAAAACAATCCTTCAAACTGATATCCAAACTAACCTTGCCCTGTAAAGCAACCTCAGGAAAAGGCAAAATTGCTAACCAGGAGTCCTACCAGCAGTAGAAAGTCAGCCAAATACAAAAGAAGTTTGTAAGAATAAGGAGGGACTGTCTTCAAAGAAAGCATTTCACACAGACATGCACTGAGAGAACTCACAGGTCAGATGTCAGATTAACATTCACAAGCCCATTCTAGAGAAAAGTTATTTCTACAAAGGTTTCAGGTGTCTGTGTTGTAAAGGAAATGAAGAAGAGAAGGACACCTATGGAGGCACAAATGGAAGGTACAGGTGTGCACGTGTGCACACCTGTGTGCAGCAGAAGGTTCCTCCTGTGGAGCTTGTGCTTACACACAAACAGATCCTCTGCCTTTCCCACTGCTCCTCCTGCCCCCTGGGTGTGCAGCAGTGACAGAAAAGGCTCTCAGATGCACTCTGCCACCCCACAACCAGTCATGCTGGGCTATGTACAGGCTCTGCTCTCATCCTGACTCAGGTTTAGAGCAAGATGACTAAATACTAGTTTGCAATTGTGTTTACTCCCAGATTCATCCATCATTTTTCACGTTTCATCAGCAGAAGCAGGAGTGTAATCCAGTGAGCAGCAACATTAATCCCAAGGGAATGCCAATCCCTGGGGATAGCCAAGGCCCTGCTTCCTGTTTAACGAATATGCAGTGACTGGTTAGGCAAATTGTGTGTCTGCATTTCCTATGAATATCCCTGACCATCTATTCCCAGCTCTGTTTTCTATTTAAAGTTGGCATGATGGATGCTCAGAGAGATCCTGGATGCTCATCCCTAACAGAGAGTACAAGTATCAATTCTCCTGAGATAATTCAATTTATCCATTATCATCCTCTGCAGCAGAGTAGCACCTAGATGCCATACAATGCCGAATGGACACAGGCTGAGAGGCAGCTCCCATCCAGAAAAAGGGAAGTCTGAACAAATAAACATGCAGGGAGGGAAAACAAGCTCAGGAATGGAAAGCTTCCCTCTCCTCGACCAGGCTCACACAGCATGCCAGTGGCAGAGCTAGGAAGACAGAATTCCTGGTCCCCAGTCCAAATCAACAAGCTAAGAGCTTGAGCAGCACTCTTTGGGTATGCACTCAAAACTCGTTACCAAACAGGACAGATCACCAGCTCTCCTTCCCTGATCCTTCAGTTCTTTATTGTATCAGCACTGGATGGCACAGAAACTCCAGAGACAGCAGCTCAGGAATCTCTTGCCTATTGCCTACTTGCCGGTAAAAAAGCTTGTTTTGATATTTGCAGGAGTGAATTAATTTGGTATTCCTGATAAGATCTCAGACACACCCCAATGACACTTACACCCACAGCCACAGAGCCTGATAACATCATCAGCTGACTTCTCAGCTCAGCAGCAGTCTTTTTCACCCGTTTCTAGGATTATGAAATACATATTTTGTGTGGCTGGCTAATGCCAAAGTTACAAAATCCATGTAATTAAGATTAATTTAAGAGCTGGATTGGATCAACTTGTGGCATCCACCCATTAATTAAAAGAAACACTTTGAATTTCAAGCGGCTGCCTTAATATTTCACTCTGTGCTGGCACTCTTAACCTCAAATTGGCAGGCGAGCTGCGAGTGCCCAGGTGCGAGAGGCTGGGGGCCATTGGATCGGGAACGCTGCCTGCGCCGGGAGACAGGTGCCCTCTTCTGGAAGGTGTGGACACGCTGCCTGCCTGCGCGGGCTGCGGCATTCCCTGCTCCCGGGAATCCCTACACACGCTCCTGGCTGCAGGCACGCAGGAATGACACCGTGTCCGTCGGGCTGTGTAAATGTGTGTGTGTGACACGCGGCTCTGCAGTGACCCACATACGCTGGGCACGGATCGGGACACGTTTGGTGCGTTACGGGGATGTTTATGAAAGTTTTGCTTTTTACTACATATGTACACGAGCTCTACAGACGAGTCTGTGAAACCCACATGGGCTGGATTTTATGAGCTACACGAAGACAACACTGAAATGGGTACGTGTTCAGAGTTGTAGGGAATGTATTGCAACCATGTGGAAAAAACAGTGACAAATCGTCTTCAAGAGTTCATATGGATGGCTTTGTATGTTCTTTAAGGGTCCTGCCTGCCCAGCTCATCTCATCTTCCCATAGAATCTGACCATTGTTATTAACTATTTGCACTGTCCTAGCACCTAAAGTCTTAAACAATCTGACATTGCCTTTGTTGCATAAACACGGAAGGGAATCTACAAACTGCCCTGAAGAGTTTACACTTGATGGTACAGAGTGTTAAAACCACATTATATGCTGAAACGTAAAACTTCAGGTCCCAAGATTACCTTTCATTTGGAACGGGTCCATTTACCCCCCGGGAACAAAATGAGAAATAACACAGATTTGGAATAACTTAATTTTTCAATTTGACTATGTTGATCACCTCATGCATACAGGGGAATATGAACAAAGATGCACATATGCACCTTGGGACATGCTGATGTATATGCATGTAAGCACATTAATTCAAAGAGGAAGTTAATTTTGATAAGATGATGTACATGCACATAAAGTATGTCAAATGTACAAGAATGTGGAGATATGTGCATATATATATAGAGAGAGAAATTGCATTTATATGACCATATGAACATGTCTATGAAGTTCCTTAAGCAAACTTGTCAGAGAAGACACAGATTATGTGTAAACAGCTGGAAAGACGCATAAGACCAAATGTTTTTTCTTACTGTCATGTCACAAAAAACTTAAGAATCTCTTCCAAATCCAGATTTTCTCTTGGATTCTACAGCTGCCGAGTCTATTTGTTTTATGTATTTTTTATAATCTGAATTGCTCTCATGCAAAGACATCGTTTTAATTCATTTAGAACAAAATCTCTCCCTCTTCCCTTTATGACAGGGTCATATCTTCTCTGGGGGGAAAAAAGTCCACCCCAGCACAGCACACTGTTCTCTCCAGCACCTCCTGTTGGGTGCAGTTAGACTGGTCTCTTCAGACATATCCCATCATTTAACCCACGGCCTGAGCTGAATCAGAGATCAATAAGTCCCTCATAACAGCTTCTGCTGGATGAGATGTAAACCAGCCCCTGTCTTTCTGCCTTATTCTCTCTCTATCATTCCATCAGCACTCAGTGCTGTCTGAGTACAAGGCTTTGATCAAACCAGTAGTTTCCCTTCCAGACATCACCATGATCCATATCCAACTATCCTTCAGCAGGGCAGGCTCCAACACCCCTCATTAGCGGCTTTGTATTTGCAGAATTGTGGCAAGTACAGGCTGGATGAAAACTTGCATGTGTTTAATATAATCTAAATAACTGAGCAAGTCCTGGATTTCGTTGAGTTTACAGATTGGCTATGCCCAGTTCTATTACCCCTCCTCATTGCCTCTCCTGACAGCCTGATCAGCAGAGGTGATTCAGTCATTTACATTTCTGATACTAAATCAAGTTACAAGCAAATAAACCAATCAGATGTAAAGGCAGGTATAACCTTACCTGTCTGTGAAAGGCAGCCACATCTGGAGTGCAGTACAGCAAATGTTCAGAGCGTGGCCAAGCTGCAGCCCAGTGCATCTGCAAGGGACAGGAAGAATTGGGTTAACATGCCATCCTGTACCAACTCTAAATCAATTAATACATTTTATTTTTAAATAGGCATATCTGTATTTTAACAGCTTATGAACGAAAGGAAGGTAGAGTGAGAGGACTTGTTTGAGGTTTTCAGCAAGTGATCCAATAGCAGTTAGAAGTAGAATCTAGAATTAAGGAGCAACATGGCATTGTCTATATTTCCAGCACCTCTGCTCAGTTATGCTTAGGAGCACCCCAAGATCTTTAACAACCAGAGATGACCAGAAGGTCACCCAAACGAGCCTGCAGAAGCTGCTGTAACTAATAACCAACACAAGTTTCCATGGTGAGGATTATAACAGAGCCACCTCCTCTGATACCGGCAGATCCCTGCCCTGCTGAGACACACGAAGCCCACCTGCACCTGAGGCCGGGGCACAGCAGCAGATTTTGAGGTGTCAGTGTACTCCACATGTGTTCTCATTCTTGGGGAAAATGTTCATGATTATTTCATTTTGTGGCAGTAATGGAAAATACATTTTAGTGCTTGTGTTCTGCATTTGCAATTCATGTTCCCATACATGATTACATTAAGTCTGTGTTCTGTCATTTTTGATGAATGTAGCTTGTTTTCTGTAAAAAACAGACTCTGGGATGGAAAGTGACAGAAGTGAAGCTGTAACAAAGGATGATCAATTTTTTATGGCCAGCACCAAATGCAGGGGAAGGCCCTGAATGTCTCTCTGAAGCTGGGGACCCTTCAGTCATGGGCTGAAGTATGACCCATTCCTGTCACCGTGCTGCTTCTGGCAGTCACAGGGCAGCAGTGACCAATACTGCTTTCTTCTTTTGCCAAAGTTGATAAACTAGCTTTTCATTAACAGGTCAGTGGCTGGGAGCAATTTGGCCTCTGCAAACAAGTGTACTCAGGTAAAAAGCAAGCAGCACAGCAGGCAGCAGCAGGTGGGTTTGATTCACTTATTAGCACAGTAACATCTCTGAGCCTCTGATACACTGTGCTGAACAAGGAACAGACACCCTGGAGCAGGGGCCCTCTCTTCCAAAGTCAGAACACCAAAGAAACAGGAGGAGAAGAAAGGTATGAGGAAGAGAAGGGATTTACTCAGAGATAAGTGTTGGAGGCTTCATTGGAGAGAATCAGGAGAGCTGCATTAGAGGTGACAACCCAAAGGACTTGCTCAACTTCACAGTGACTTCAGACTGGAAAACCAGAGGAATGCACAGGCTGGAGCTTTTAGCTGATCTTGTTCGGACTGAGACCTCAAGTAAGAAAAATTGACCCCACATATTTGTGAGAACACAGAGTTCTGCTGCTGACAGTTCCAAACCCAGGCTTGCGTGTTGTTTTTGCTCGGGTGGTCGTGAATCAGATCTCGAGCTCTGAGACTCATCAGTAACCACCCTGAACTTGGGGAACTGACACGGGAGTTTTCCTGCTTCATAAAAGCTGAGAATGAGGTCTCTTGACACACAACTCAATCTTGCTTTGCTTTCAAAATTCTCACTCAGGCTACAGAGGAAGAAGTTGCGGGGCTGCTGGATTTGCTCCTGCCCCCCTCCCCCGGGACATGTGCTCACCATAAGCAGATGGTTTCAGAGATTAAGTTCTAAGGAGGCATTAGCAGGAATATCTGCACACAGCACCCTGGCAGCTGCCTGTGCTCACACCTGTTCTAAGTTTCACAGCTTTCAAAGAATCAGTGTTCAACACTTTTTTGCCCTTTCCTTTTTTGGAAAATACAAGCTTTGAGGGCAAATGCAGAGCCAGCTTCTACAGGCACTCAAGGTTTCTCCCCTTTGCAAGCAGATTCCCTGGAGCTGCACTCAAGTCCAGATTTTCAGCTATCATAGTCAGGCTCTGAAAGAGAATCAAGCTATTTCCCTAGTCCAGAAATTACAATTACAAAGAGAGCTGTAGTTTAGGTGGAAGTCAAAAGCCCTTATCATAGGAAAGGGAACTCACAACCGTTCTTGACCGTTAAGTACTGAAATAAAAATTATTGGATCACCACTGAAAGACTGAGAGACCAACCCTTCACACTTCAGTGTGTTTCTTTGGTCACGTTTCCTCTAATCATCAGATTTAATTCAGAGACATCAATAAGGAGAATGGCATCAG
The DNA here is from genome assembly GCF_003945595.2 of Pipra filicauda. Taxonomy (NCBI): domain Eukaryota; kingdom Metazoa; phylum Chordata; class Aves; order Passeriformes; family Pipridae; genus Pipra; species Pipra filicauda. The sequence goes on from NW_024104620.1 coordinate 3,991,098, forward strand.
GTAGCACTGGGGGCTCTAACAGTGGCCTCCAGCTGCTGGGCTGGTTAAAGAACTCAACCCCAGGTACTGAGGATGGTGTCTTGTGACATGTGACACCACTAAATGAAGCTGGAGATGCTGAGCTTGGGACACTTTCTGCAGGAAATGGGAAAGGGATCTCCCTTCATGTGAGGAATTTAAGCACAATGTAATCTGGCAGCCAGTCCATAGAAATAATAAAAATATCAGCAGCAAAGCAACCATGTTGGAATGTCTCCTTGGCTTAGCTATACCCTCCAGGGTTTGCCATCAAAAAAATGCGTATTTCACAGCCTAATGTGGCATCCAAGTTGCCACACAACAGATAGTAGAAAAACCTTATATACATACAATAATGACCACTTCATTCATCCAGGTGTGCCTGACTGTGGGAAGTTAGGAGATGAGGAACCATTCCTGAGTATTCCTGATGTATAAGTAGAATTCCTAGTGCACAGAGGCACCTAGAGATGTACCAGCACTCCTCAGAGCTCAAGTGTTTATGTGCTTGGGTGCACGTGCTCCCTGCTCTTGCTGTCCATGCATCAGCCCGTGTGTGGTGGTGCTGCATGTTCTGTCTCCTCTGCTGATAACAAGCAACAGTCTGATAACAGCCAAAACCTCAATCTGCTGAGCAGTGATGAGTCTCTGTCACCACATTTGGAATCAAAGATGCTTATCCAAAGTGATCCATAGGCCTTTTTTCAGGCCTGGTGTAATACCCACTCTCTTCTATAACAGCCAGCAGGAATGTCCTCAGTCTTCAGTCTCTCTCCCACCCAACATGATGCAGTGAGGTATAAACATGAAAGGGATGCTACTGGTAATAAAAAAACATTCCAGGCAAAGGCATGAGCATCGGATAAGAAAAAAAAGGGGTAGAAATAGGAGAAAAGAGAGTGGGATTATTGCAGAAAACCAGAAGAAAAGCAAAGGTTCAGACAGGGTGAAGAACTTTAGACTTCACAGAGCCAGAAAAAGGAATGAACGCAGAGAGGACAAAGATGGTCAAAGACACCCCTCACTTGCCCATGGCACTGTGCCGCTGTGCTATCCCACTGATCCAACCTCTCCTCACTGCTCTGCCAGCAGCACTCAGTGCTTATTAGCAACGTGCCATCTGCCTCCACCACTGCCAAGGGCCCAACCTCGGAATCAATACGGATCTGTTGGTGACATCTGTTGGGACGGGCCGCGGATACCAGTGGCTTTTCACCGAGCACACTTGTTCTAAACAATGCTCAGCTGGTACCCGCGAGCACTGGGCTGACCCCTCACGGAGGGGATGTGCCAGGCGGCTCCCCACCCCAGCGCACATGGAGGGGATGCCAGCCAGACACCCGTGCCCCCCGCCCCAGCCGGGACACCCCGCTCGGAGGGGCTTCCGGAGGGGGTTCCAGAGTGGATTCCAGCCGGGACCCCCCGCACATCGGGGGCTCCAGCGGCTCCCCGCGCCCCCAGAGCGCCACCTGCAGCCCGCGGGCGCTCCATTGCCGGCCGGTCCTTCAGAACGACAAAGACTTGGGGGTTACACCCGCCCCCTCCATCTACTGGGACAGGACCATGGTCCTGGAAACACAACCGGGGTGGTCACAACCTGAGCGGCATCGGGTATCTCGTGGACACCGAAAAATTAATGGAAAGGGACAAGCACGTTAGGCAGGACAGGAAATTCCTGCTGCCGTGTCACGTGTGGCTATGCAGAACCTGTGAGTGAGCAATTGTGAAAGAGCTTCGGGACTTTTTGCTGCCAGCTTTTTCTGGTTACCTGAGCACCTCCTCTCATGCCTCTCAGAGAGCTGCTGGGGCTCTTTGAGAATTTGCTCCTCCATCTGCAAGTCCATATCTGCCACTCATGGAGGCATTCCCAACAGCTTCCACCAAGCTGAAGTGCTGTGTACCAGTGGTTCTCCAACAGGGCCAATACTCCACTCCCAAAACAGTCCCTCTGTATACTTGAAGAAGGAATCCACTTAAAAACTGGTGAAATCCATGTGAAGAACTGCATTTGCCATATACATCATTCCCTTCAGATAAGATTTTTCTACTCTTTGACACTTTGGAGAAGCTCAGAAACAACCTAAAAAAAAAAATCCTTAAAACTCCAGAATAGTCACAATACTCAAAATAGTCACAATAGTCTTCCTTCCCTGTTTCTTAAAGAGAAATCTGCTACCCCTTCATCCTCACTTGAGTAAATGCAAGGTGGACAATATTTGGTATCAGGATTACAAACATATTTTGCAGACCAACACCAGAGCTAGACAAGGGAGCTCTAGAACTGTTAGAGGTGACAGTGGTTCCTACCCAGCACAGAAAGGAATGCCTGTCTTCCCCTCCCACAGAAATGAATGAACAGACCTTCAAACTCCACTGGCCTGGCACACAGAATGGCTACATCTCATCTTGGTGAGTTTTCTACAGTTGATTATGTCTGTTTTATCCACTCGTTGGACTTCCCAGCTTTGCTTGTGACCCTGAGGCAGCAGAAGCTGACGTTTTGCCAGATGTATGAAATAAAAAACTAGTTCGGACGCAAGACAGTAAACTTCTTTAGGAAACAGTTCTAATGAATTTAGGTGAAATATAGAACATAAGCAAAAACTCAGCCAGATACAGTGCAGCCTGGAGGAGTTCTGGATATTTGGTGAGCAGCCCCTGTGCATCTCAGCAACCCTCTGCGCTCCCTCCACCATCAAGGGTGTGTCAGGCCATGCTTTGATCCCTTGCCAATTGTGACAGCCAGCCCCACATGGCCATTTATAGAGCGTTGCAAGGGCACTGTGTGACACTGCCAGTGTCACCCAGTGACATGGCCATGTCCATCAGACACCACACCTCCACTCCTCTCTTGTCTATTGACCATTTCCTCACATTTGATAGCAACATGCTCAGCAGAACTGGTGAGCCACTCTCAGCACCAGCAGAGCCAATCCCACACCCACGCCATCGGGATCTGCTGCTCTCCTGAGATGTTAGCACCCTTGGTTTAGATTCTGACGCTAGAGCTTTTTTATCTCCCTCTCCATCACAGGCTCCGAGGACACTGGAGGCAGACAATGGCCACACAGCTTGGGCCCAGGGTCCAGCACTAGAAGCCCAAGGAGCAGCTCCCAGCTGTGCCACTGGGGCTCTGCCATAAGGATTTCACGCAGCAGTGCCTCAGTTTCCCCCTGTGCAAAGTGAGGATAAGGATAATGACCTACCTCCGAGGGTGTGGGGTGCAGATGGGTTAGCGACCAGCACTACAGAGACACCCCCCACCAACAACCAACCCCGCCTGGCACTGGAGGAGCCGAGGGCACCGCATCCTGCCCTGCCTGGTCCTGCTCGGGAGAGCACTGCCTGCCAGGGCTCTCCCGCCTGCGACTGCGCGAGTGTCCAGCCAGCCCCGGCCTCATCGAACCACCCTGCGTCTATTTGATAAAGACGAATATTGCTTTTTAAATAAATATAAAAACTCCGCTTCCTCCTTGGCGAGTTCATTTTGAGTCATTTTATCTCTTTCCTCCCCCTAGATTTTTCCCCAAATAATGTGATTAAGTGAGTCAGCGTTCTGCTTTCCCTGACAGCCTCTGGATTTAATTCAGTTTGAGGACTGTGACCTTTGACTCCTTTTTACTATACTAACCCAGCTAAGAGAACACTTAGCGATTTCTCCGCTTCCTACTGGGAGAGTATCTGGTGGGGGGTGAGGAGGGGGAGCAGGGGTGGAGGGGGGAGGAAGAGAAACAAACTTTCACATAAAATTATGGTATATGGATAATTGAGAAGTTTAAAAACATGAATCTAATTGTGCTGTCCCTTGAGAAGCAGATATTGAGCCATCCTATAAAAGGCTTGGAGTATCCCAATGGTGATTTATTGCTAAATCCTAGTATTTTTCAATACATTATAGTTTTTAAATTGTGTTTAAATTGAGTGTAGAAGAGCAGAGGCCATTAGGAGATGCAGAAATGATGATTATATTTAAATATTCATGCACGCAGTACCTTATTATTGAATCTGAACACTAACAAAATCAATATTAAGTGCGGTTTGACATGAATTTATTTATGAATTTCGACTTTCTAAGTACTGTATTTTTTCACTCAAAAATTGTGAGTATAATGTAGTAATGATATCAAAACAGAGTGTCAGAGAGCATTAGCTGAGGAGGTTATAAACCTCCGTATTACAGGGCCCCATATCGCCCTCAAAAGTGCTTAGTGCACAAAACCAAAATGTTTGGGGTTTGTTTTTTTTTTTTTAAACACGTAAATACACACACACACACACACACACACACTCGCTCAGAAATAGGAAGGAAATTCTCAGTCGGAAATTGCACTGCAGTGGCTTTGATTGCTCTCTGAGCCTGCTTCAGGGACCAGGCAAACTGGGATTTGAAGACAGACAAACCTGAATGGAGTGCTCCTGGCACGTGGTCTGTGGGGGCACTTTGGTGCTCCGAAGGGAAGCTGCCTAAAAGAGAGCAGCCCACAAGCACAGGGTGTAGCCAGGGTCCCAGCCAGAAAGGAACCAAAGACATCAGTCTGCACCAAGAACACACAACTCCTGCCCTACTGGGTCAGTCACACTGGGATCCCAGAAGGCAACACCAGTCAGTATTCCCATGAAGAGAGTCCAGGGTAAGCTGTGCTCACATTGGCTGGTAGGTCAGGTGGAGAAGGATATCCCACTCTCCTTCATAAGTGTAATGGCAGTAAAGAGAATGGAAACATGCCTCTTTCCATAACCAATGTGCAATATGGCAGGTACCTTGAGCAGTTTTCACTCAAAATGGTGCAAACATGAGAAAACTGGTTAGAAATTACCTCTCTGTCCTCTCAAAAAAAATATGCTTCTGTATTTTTCATGCTTCCTTTCTAAGGTGTATCTCAAGCAGGGCACTTGGTAATCAGGTTGGAACTTCCCCAGAAAAGAGAAAGACAGCTTTTGAAAGCTTGGCACTGGTGCTGCTCATTTACCCAGGATCAGTTAATGGCAGTGCTGCAGCAATCCCACTGCTTCACAGACTCCTTGTCCTTCCAATTCCAACACTGCTGCTCCATTACCACTGCCACCTCTGGACACCTGGTAGGTTTTTGATGGGGCCACCACTCCCTCCTGCTTAAATGAGCAGAGATTTCAGCAGTGGGAGACAGAAGCTTTTTTGGTAATGGGGAGGGGAATAATTCAGACTAAAGCCTTGACATAAGGGGACACAGAGGAGGGGCTTGCACAGATCTATCTACAGATAAGTGATGTATATTAAAAGCTAGTGCTCTTCCTCCCCCACCAATTAATTTCAAATGTGAGAAGACTTTTGAAGATTTATTTGCTATTGACAGGAACCTGGACTGAGCCCTCCACCTGCTGTACTGTGCATCCTCCTTTGAGCCCAGCATTGGTTTAGAAACACTATAGAGCCCACAGGAGACCCTCAGCCCACTTCCCTTCTTTAGTATAAAACACCCCTATCCCGACATCGCTCCCAATGGAAAGGGCTATCCTTTCATCCTTCCTGCTTGGGAGCCATACACCTGCAAGCGTCAGACCACCTAAAGTAAGACAAAACAATTTTGGTATCTCTGGGTCCAGTCCATTGTCAGAAGCCCACAAGGGGCAGCAACAGATACCATGGCAGCAGGATTTCCTAGTCCTTGCTCTCTGTAGAGACAGGTACAGACAGAAAAACAGTCTGATTGAAGGGAAACATCATTCAGCTTTGTCTTTGATTTCTGACCATGACCAGGAACCAATACTTACTGAACCCAACCCAAAGCCATACTGCCTTCAGTAACACCAGATAGCCAAAGAGTCAGTATTTAAGAAGGCTCAAGCATTACATGTGAAGCAGACTGTTGAAGAGCACAGCCCAGCATACTCCTAGTTTTCTCAGGTCTCTAAAATACCAGGTTTTGGCAAGCAAGAGCCAGGGATGCCAAGCAAACTGCACAGTACAGGAATGGTCTGCAGTCCTAAGGGAATCTCCTCTGTTGGGAAGTCCTCTTGGTAAGCCCTTCAGTAAAGTGAACACCATTCTGCAGAGTACAAGCTGAAGACAATCCACCCCCAGAAATCCTTTTGGATGCAGAATTTCTGCTCAGATTAATCTTTCTTTCCTCCTTCTTCTCAGACTTGCCTCTCTCTTCTCTGCTCATGCTAGCATTTCCCAGTACAGCCTGCCAGGCTCTTAATGGATTGGCAACGTTCTTCAGGGACCAGAATTGACACAGAAACACATGTAAAGTATCCCCTCTTGGAAGGGGTTTGATCATGGAGCACTGACATGATGGCAGATCACACTGCCTACACAGAGGCCGCACACGACAGGGCAAGCAGCAGCAAAAACATCACTCATTAAAATTAATTCCTTTCTCATTTTCATCTTAAAAGGAATGCTCAGATTTAGTGGTCTCAGCTGAGTCTCTGATGGATAGAGGTCTGCATTAACAGAGCCCATCATACCCAGTTTGACTTGGTTTATGCTCTGCAGAATGGATTATTTCGGTGACTTTTCCAGGAGTAAGAACCAGTTGAAGAGCCCAGGCCTAGGGGACAGCATTGGAAAAAAGACTTTGTGGGTCACTGTGAAGTCCCTATTATTGCAGATATCCACATGGTATCCACATCTCTTTGTTAAACCCAAACTGAAGCTGTAGCATTCCAGAGAACACACAGCCCCAAGGAAAGCTCACCATCTGAAAGATTTGAGACATCTCAATTTGACAAGGAACCCAAGCAGCAACAGCATCTGGGTATCAGAAGCTGAAGCCTTAATCAAAATCAGGGAATCACAGCACTGAAGACAGTAAAAACGTATGGAAAAGACATATTTTATATTGTGTTTGCAACCCTGCAGAGCCAATGGATACTCCATGGAGAAATAGAGAAAAAAATTCTTTTATAAAGGTGATGCACAGAACAGGTGATGTGCCCCAGGTACCTAAAGCTTGCAGCAGTTTGGAATCATGACTGACAGTGTGTGTGCCAATGTGCTGCCTTAACCACAAGATCTGGTTCTGAACTCGAGGTGTACCCTTGGTAAGAGATGCAGCATAAAGGGCACTCGAGAACATTCAGCACCCAACCTCACTCTAAGCTTTTGGTAACAACTTCCAGGTCTTCACTGCACTGCAGCTGCTCTCAGTGCTACCTTCTGTGGTAAAGGACAGGGCAGTTTAGATGCCTTGGGAGAGGACACCAGACTGAAGTGTCACTGGTCTGATCCAGGTACAGCAATCCCACATTTCTCATGAGATCTCTTTCCCAGAAATGCTAAACACCATCTTGGAAACTCTGCACACAAGAGATGTCTAATGCTGGCATTATTTCTAACACTAACAACTCGTTAAGTTTTTCCACTATGCATCTGTATCAATATTTTAACACAACTGTTACAAGGAAAATTGCTTTTTTTTGTGTGTCTGTGTCTCTTCCCTCCCCTCCTCTCTCATTAAATCAGCATGACAGATTTTAGCCTATTCCATAACTAAGTGAATATCTCGGAAATTTAAAATCCCCAAAGCACAGTGACAGGCTCTGAAAGGTTCCCAGTGGTGCAGAGTATGAACAAACTCAATGGGCTTCGATTGTTCCCTCCCCTTATTGTAACTGCAAGCAGGCTCAAAACAATGGGATCAACCCAAATCTCTGTAGGAGATAAAGAACCCAAAGCACAACTTACAACCATGAGATTCAGCAGTGTGACCACAACAGGACTCATTTTTTAGGTGAGGTTTCCTACAGCAGTGTGACACCAACACAGAGTTTGATCAGATAATCTACAGCTGCTTCCACCCAATTTAAGAGGCAACAAGGAGTGGTGTAAGGGGGATCCATTACACTAAAATGGAAGTCAGACATCAGGATATGGATTGCACAATCTGTAGGTGGAAAAGGAGCACAAAGGTCCCATCCAGATCAGTTCCCAGTATGAGGAGCCCAGCCATTTACTGGTATTTGGGGATATGACTAACATGCATTAATGAAAGGTAATTACTTCAGAAGATCAGCACAGACAAAATGGTCTGTAGTGGGGGCAACAAGCAGAGTGTTCTCAGAGCCAAGGGGGTAAAAATTACAGGGGAACTGATTAAAAAACAAACAAAAAAAAACCAAATAAGAAGAAACTGGAGGTCTTTCACATGGAATATTCACCAGCATTTTTAAGAGGTGGGTGGTGGAGAAAGTGCTATCACCAAGGAAAAAAAACCCAAACCCTCTTTTCCAGTAAATCGATGTATTTTGCTCTAATTTTATTAGGAATATAAAAGGAGCCTTTAGAAAAGTGCTTAGAGAGCAGAAAGAAAAAAAGAAGAGATAGGGAAGGCTAGCAGTGGAAACATTAGTCTGTCTGTATTAGGAATCCCATACTCACATTTTATTGTTACTGTCAGGATGCAAAAGGCAGCGCTTAAAACAAAATAATACATAATGTATTACAGGGGCATAAACATCAGCAGTCATTTTTATTTTAAAAAGAAAATGCAAAAAAAATGGAGATAGCTTGCAAGTGAGGGATCCAAGGCGCAGCATTTATATCTGTGTCCACTGAGATAATCAAAAAGGTATTAGAGCAGCTGATGGAACAGGGTACCACAAAGGGCTCCTCAGCAGTTTACCACTGTTCTCATTACAAGTGGCTGTGGGAAGCTTGTTCAAAGAAATCATGGGGTCAATTTTTAGGGTGGGTGGGAATTTACTCCAAAGGTGAAATGATATTTAGGGAAATAAACGTCATACTTTCGAATGAGTAGTAAAGAAAATGGGTTTTGTACATTTGTGCATGTTTTAGGAGAGAGAGAGGGAAGATGCAGAAGTAAGGAGTCACTTATGCTTTCCATTCAGCTCTTTTCAACCATTACTTTTTGGGGGTGCTTGCCCTATCTGTGTTGACTTCTGCTTTTTTAAAGTTAGTTCTCTTGGTCTCTGCACAGCACATCTAAATCATGGAGAATAGATCCAGCATCTTTTGTTGCTGCCATAATACAAATAAACAAGCTTTATGATACCTGCCTGGCACAGGAGTAAGCAATGCACGTGCCATCTCTTGCTTGATGAGACTACTGGGGGGAAGGAGGGTCCCGACTCACAGGACTTACATCTCAGCTTCCAGCACAGACTGTCCATCCTCCAGGGGTTGTTCCCCAGCCCCACATCAGCTACACTCCACTGCTGCCCTGCTTTCCATCCCCTGCACGGGCAGGGCTCAGTCCTGCCACTGCTTGGGCTCCTACACTGTGCCAACTGCACAGCTGGCCCCATCTGCCTGCTTCAGACTCTGCTTCCAACGCTCTGCTCAGCAGGGAGAGGGGACTCCTTTTTCCTTAGGAAGTTTCTAGAGCCACCTGCTTCTGAGAGCAATCCTAAAGGCAGGAATGCAGAGAAAACCATGTGAGTGGAAAGTGCAGGTGAGCTGCAATAGAGCAGCACTGCAAGGGGAATGAAAGAGATTTTAAATATTTCAGCTGACAGCTGGATCTAACACCCCCCACAACAGCTGGATCCCCCTCTGTAAAAACAACCCAGCTCTTCCCTCCCATTCCCTGTGATTCTCTGAAGGCCTCAGGGGGTACTTGATCCCCCTGCTTCCCTATCTGGTTGTACTGCTTTTGTCACAACATATGCACACGAACATGGCACAGCCACAGTCTGCTGATGGGATGATGTCAAGAGGATGTGACTGCTGGTGGCCTGTGTAGTCATTTGGAGGGCAGGGAAAGAGGAAAGGGGAGGCAGATTGGCCAGAGAGCTGGGAGGAGGTGGGTGAGGAATGAGATGGGCAAAGAATGAAGGACAAGCAAGTTCAGGAATGGAACAAGATTAGGCAAAACAGGAAGTAAAAATGGATTATCTGGCTTTTTAACTGTCTGTCACAGTAAACCACGATGTATCCATCTGCCAGAGCCTATCCCATTTACTCTGCAAGAGTAAGTGGGGCAATTCATGTCTACCACAGAGCAAAACTAGGGGTGTTTAAAAAATTAAATAAATCAAATTGCTCTATTTACTCATTTCAAATAATCTGGAAAACAAGGGTCTGCTCCAGGAGCCAGGAATTACTGACAACCAAAATTTAGAAATCCTTTAAGGAGGTGATATGCATCAAAAACTGATGAATTAAGGAGTTCTACAGTTCTGGAGGACTTGCTCTTGAGAACTGGAGAGGAGTTAACGTCTGAGGCTGGGTTTCATCCCCAGCTATGTCACTTGCTTCACTTCTCAGCACCTGAGATTAGCTACAATGCTTAACAGCTTCACCAAAATAAATAGGGATATTGCTCTTAAAATGAGGGCTCTGGAGATGATCAGCATTAGTGGGACTCAGTGGTGTGTTTGTCTTTCATACAAGGACAGGGATGGGGAATTTGCTGATTTCAGGTAGTCTTGGAGGCTACTAGCTCCTAAAATGAAAATAATTGTGTGCATGCTAGAATCCTCTGTTTGGGAGAGAACTGTGGGTGATAAATCAGAGCAGGGATACACTCATGGAACTGGCTGCTGGACAGGGCTGCTTTATGAGAAGCTGCTTCAGGTCAGGCCTGAAGGGCACAGAGAGCTGTTCAGAGAAGAGCTCACTGTGCATCTCTTTGGGTAGCCCTTGCTGTTTCCTTCCTCTCACTAACATTTATACTCTTTAGAGAAAAATGGGAGGGAAAAAGGAAATTCCAAAGAAGAAATTATGAATTGTACATCTTGTGAAAATTCTGCCCACAGCCCAGAAGATAATCTTCCCCTCCCTCCCATCGTGCCAGCTCGTCTCTGTGACATCTTTCCACTTCATAAATCTCTTCCTTGATTGAGAAGCAGATCTGGGAAACAGCCCCTGGGGGAAACAGTTCCTGAAAAGCCTGCGCACCAAGCCAGAGGCATCTTCTCATTGAGGTACAAAGCAAGTAAAGGCCTCAGACTCACTGCAACTGCACGAGGGTTCTTGGCACCATCTAGTGCCAAGAAAAGAGACTACGGAAATCACGCTGGAGATGGGGAGAGGTGTTTGGAGAAAACTTGGAGAATCTGCTTGGGTAGTGGTGGCAGCTCTGCTAGCACAAGGAGGCAGAGGTAAATGCTTGCCATCTCCACATGCTCTTTGTACAGGGTATTCTTCCTTGTAGTAAATAAGCCAGAAGTGGTGCTACATCATACAGGGAAAGCATTATGGAATCTTTCTGGAGGACACCACCAGCTGTCCTTCATGGAAGCTTTGCTACTACAGGTGGGGCTGCTCATGCCAAGGGTGCACATCCTCCCTGCTGTCCTGTGGATAGCAGTGGGATGGCCAATGATGGCTTCCAGAGAGCAGCCCGAAATGGGGAACCCGCCGAGGGATCCTGAAACCCTGAGCTGCAAGTGAAGCTGCACTAAAGGAATATGGAAGGTGACATAAAGTAATAGCAAGGCCATGGATTGTATGAAAATGGGTCTGACAGAGGGTGTAACTATCACTTTGTAAGCAAAGGAAAGTCCTTCATCGAGTTTGTTACTCATCCACTTCCCTCCTCTCCTGTACAGCAAGAATAGTAAACAGTCGCCCAAGTTACAACAAAACAATCAGTATTTAAAACAAAACAATGCTTCTTGTTTTTCAAGTTTTCCTGGAGCCACCTCCCTTCCTGTTCAGACCCATCATCTTTCACTGTTCCTGAACATAGCCATCACCAGCAGGCACATGGAACTGCAATAATACCAAGCCTCAGTACTGAACCTCCAAGAAAGTTATCACCTGGAAAAGGCTACTGGCTTGTGACGCTGACAAACTGGGGCACGTGTGCTTTGGACGACTACAAGCCCCACTCCTGCCTGCAGTCCTCAGAAAGCAAGGGTAGGAATCAATGAACTATCCAGGAGTAATGTTCTCAAATCAACTCAGCTCTTCATCTTTCTAAGGGAAGCAAGCCAAGGACCATGCTGAAACCTTAACCACAGGGCCCAGCCACTCTGTGGACACTAAAGATGCCAGGGCAGTTTCCCAAAAAGCAGGTGTAGGCTTTGGCATCCTGGGCCAATATTTACATTCCTCTTTGCTGTTACAAAGCAGCCTTTCCACGCAGTTAACAGCCAGATCCCCAGGGGAATGTAGGCGCCTAGTTCCCATTTCATCGGGAATAAGATGTCTCTGCACCTCTGAACCTGGACTACAGCACTTCAGGATCCCTGGCAGGAAAATGGGTGTGGAAGAGTTTAAAGGCCATTTCTACCCTGTCTTGAAATTCGTGTTATTGTTCATTCCATACAAAGCAGTTCTGAAAAGCTCCCAAGCCAAAACTCCCTGCTTGCACAACAGGGTAATGATTTACATTCCCTTTGCCAGGGTGCAAATGATACCTCGTGGTGCAAGGAAGCAGTGGGATCCAGACCTTGTGACAGTTAAATGGGGAAATCACTGCCATGGCATGGATCAGACAATGTGGGTACAATCCTGTTACCAGAAATGCTCAGCACTGGAAACATGCGGCACAGTACATCCACTCTGCAGTCCTGTCTCCCTTAAAGACACGGACACATGCAGTTTTAAAGTGCTTTAAGCAGCTAATTAGGGTGTCTTCCCCTCCTTTATCCCACAAGATGATAATTGCATTATAAAAATGAATATGTAACTAAGCAGAAACCACAGGAGCGGTGATGGCAGAAAGGGAGATGGAACCAGCAGCAGCCTCACTCCACAGTCACAGGTGGAAGCCCTCACATTAGAGAGACTCGCGCTCCAGTGCGGTTTCTGTAGCTGTGGGGAGGAAAACCTCGAAAAAGCCCCACATCATTTAGAGTCACAAGAGTCAGCGAATGGTTTAGTGCTTAAACAATCGATGTCAGGAAGAGAGAAGATCCGTGAGAGTGTGTCTGCCTCTTGCTCTCCCTGCATACATCTCCCCAGAATGTCTACAGTCATCAGGATAATTTAGAAAGGAAAAAAAAAACAGACTTGGCTTGGCCTAACTGGGGCTATCACTGTAATTGTGGAAGGAAGTGAGAACATACCAGCAGGGCCCCAGGGAGAAAGGAGCAAAGTGAGGAGAATGGAGACTGTCTTTGTGGGACCCTGTGAAGCTGAAGAAGTGTCAGAGAGCAGCACAGTGATGCCTGAGGGTGGAGCAGAGCTAAGGCAGTTGGAGCCTCCTGCAACGGCAAATAGGGAAGGATCTGAGCTTGGAGCACATGCCCACAGCCAGCACAGCCCTGGGCTCCCTCAGTAGCAAACACTGTGGGTGACCAGGTAACTGGGCACATTCTCTACACATTGAAAAGGAGAGTTATCGCTGTAAATAGCTGCAGGGATAATAAATATCTTTATGATTTTAGAGAGGAAAGGGGGGACCCTTCCTAGTGCCAGTTCTTCTCTGCCCCCTGCGGAGCACAGGCAGCCTCTATTCTACCAGTCCATTCTTCCACATCCAGTGCATTATTATGAACCCTCCAGCACACACAGCTAATTAGGGAAAATATCCTTTCTAGCAATTTAAATGATTTTGGCATTTTCAGGAGGGCACATGTAATATTCAAATTACTTCCACTCTGCGCTGCCTTGTCTTGCCTGGCTCATCTTCCCAGGTGAATTTGTAGTCTCTGAAATGCTCTAATTTCCCACACAAGCCATGTCAAATATAATTTTGGTGCAAAGTTGGTAATTATACGTAACATCAGTCTGATGTTAAAAACACTGAAAAATTTAGCAAGAAGAGACGAATGGAGAGACACAAGTCTGAGACCAAGGAACGAAAGGCGTGCGGCCCCCTTAGTATTTGCGCTCGTTAATTAATAATAGCATGTTTTCAGGAACTGAAAGGATGTGTTTCCTGAACTGACTGGAATTCACTTATGTCCCAATTACATTGTCTCAGTGAAGAACTTCGGTCAGGTCTCGCTGCAGAGCCGCAGCTAAACCAAAAGCAAAATCCAGACTCCCCGCTCGCTCCATCACAGCTGCAAGGGTATGGGAAGGAGCAGGAATCTCACCACGGGGCTCAAACCCAGGGACCAGGTTGTCTCCTCCTCTGCCACCCCTGCTGCAAGCCCCTCTGGAAGTAGTCAAACAGATTTGCATCAGTGAGTCACCAAGTGCATGGATATGTATTAGAATAAGTGTAATTATAACTGCTGGCCCCAAAGTATTGGGCAAACATTTTAACAGGCTTGTTCCTTGGCTTCAAAGAGAAGAATTAACATGAAGAGTGAATTATCTGACCCCATCATCAACCCTTCCCCAAGGATGCCTGGTCTGCCTGTTTCAAAGAGCATCCCAACCCAGCCTGCTTTTTGACACCATTATCCCAGAACACTGGCTGCCTGTTAAAAAACAGTTGAGAATTCATGAGTTAACCCATTCCACTCAGAAATCCATGCCTGCAATAACTGCTAGGAACCACAGAGCCTTTTGCTCTGACATTGTTGCTCCAGGTGATCTATTTATGGTGTTAATACATTATGGAAAGGAAAACCCAAGACACCTCATGATCACTACTTGAATAGCAGTTTCTGGCTCATATGAGTACTTGGACCACAGCTGGTGAGGAAGACTTGCTTCATTTTGATCCTGGAGGCTTTATGCCAACAGTCAAGAACCTTAATAAAAGGCCTGGTCATATAAGCAAAGTCAGTACACCCAAAGCAAGGATTTGACCCCAAAGGGCGAAATAAGAGCCATTGAATAAAAGCTATTAATTCAGAGGAATGAGGTTTTTAAGAACTGATGAAATCTCAAATAACCTGGAAGCTCCTGGACATAAGGAAACGCCACTTTTGCCCTATTTTAGCCATTGTCTGCTTGTATACAGGATTCCAGACCTAGTCTTGAATTTCAGTCTTTGTGTTTAGTGTGTCACACCCCTCTCCATCTTTCTTCAATCCCACATTAAAAGAAGAAATCCCTTGTTTTGCAGATTGAACACTCCCTGGCTTTTCAGCTCACTCCACCTACTCAAAATCAGTTCTCACTTCTCTTACCCTTTTTCACTCTCTTGAGTTTGTGCTGCTCATTTAACTGTGGCTGGCTGTGCATAAACAGAAAATCCATCATGCTCAGACCACACGGGCCAGAGAAACCCAGAAACTTTCACCACAGCTTTATGAAGCCCTTAAGACCCTTAGATAAAAACAGCTTTCTGAATGTAAAGAGTGGTTCTGCAAGGCTTTTCCTTCTCGGTCTGAAATGATAATGTGCAAGAGCAGAATAGGAAAAGATGACATTTGACCCCTGATTTCCCAAGTGCTAACTAGCTTTCCTTGCCATTTTGAATCAGGTCTCCAATGGAAGGCCAGGATGTGGCAAAGTAGCTGAATAAATATTCCTCTGCTGCCATGGCAATGGTGCAAACAGAGCAGAGCACGTGCCAAAGGAAGTTGTCATAAATCACAAGTTGGTCAATTCTGTTTCGTTTCCAAGCAAGGGTTACATAAACTGGTTGGAAAGAGCTTCACAGAGGAGCCAATTTTCATTTTCTTCAGGAAAGTAAAGTGTTTTCTCTCTTTAGTGCACTGCAGTGTTCTCTCAACCATCCTCAGGCCTGAAAGACTCTAATTTCAGAAACAACTCCTACTTCCAGGGCAGCTTGAACTCTGCCAGGGTCTGAGGGATATCAAGGCACATCGCAATGCCCAAGGGTTTTTTTCACCTGCCACTTAACAGAGATAGATAGATGCAGCACAGAGAAAGTTGGTTACCTTCAGAGGTAAACCTTATCAAGGATTCTGCAGGGTGAGCTAAGCATGTAGAATACACATTTTCAGAGATCACCCTCTCCTGTCCCACTGGACCTTCCAGGATGGAAATGGTCTTTACAAGTCTGCAGTGCTTTCCACTGTCTCACTGCTGGATCAGAATAGTGTTCTCTGGTGCAAACAGGTATTTCTGTGACTCTTATGCCTATAAACTCGCTCCTTTTGGAGCTGAGACAACAAAGTGGGGACTTTGCCCTTCCCACTGGAGAATGAAATTTCTGTGCTAAACACCATTCAAACACCACCAGCAGCAAAATGAAATCCAGCTTGTCCTTTAGCAGCTATTTTGGTTTTGTGGGCTATGATCACTGAATTGCTTGGGAAAAGGGAAGGAGGAGGTTCTGCTCCATCGTTTGAGAAGCTGCACCCTCAGCCTGCTTTATAAGGGACCCACTTGGCAACACTCCCCCCTGCGTGGCTCTGTTACTGCACGGGGTGGCCAGTGAGCTCAGCTCCTGCAAACCTTGCTGAGCCCTGTCAACACTGCATCTCATCTGGGCTAATGCAAACCAGAAACTCACCCTCCCGGGAAGGGTCAGATAGAGTTGTAAAGCATGAGAGTGCTGACAGGGTCTCCAGCAACATGCTCCTGTTGTATCATTAGGTCCATATTCCCTGCATCTCACTGCTCCTGGATGATGCCTTGGTTCATTCCGATGCCAGAGACATTCTGCAGGCAGACACAGGCTTCCTTCCAGTTCACCCAATTCCACTCTGCCCAACTCCTCCTAAACTTCACATTAACACCTATGCTAAGAGAGTGCAAAACTCTACCAGTCAAAACAGTGGAGCATTTGTCCTTCAATTGCCTGACGTGTAGAGGGCACAAAGCAAGAAAGGATTTGGCTTTTAAGCCCCTCTTTGTTTGTGAGCTCCTCCAGCTGGTGGGGCAGATATAACATGACAGAATAATTTTCTAGGCAAAGCAGAAACCTCCTGTTCCAAAGTCTACAGAAGTCACCAGAAAAACAGTGATGGTTTCAGTGGACACGACTAGTCACAGGCTTCCTAAAAATAGCAGAGGAACAGCTTCACCCACAGAAATATTCATAATTAGCAGACCAAATATGACTAGTATTTGCATAAGGGTAGGCAGCACCCTAAGGAGCAACAGTCTGTGCTGGTATGGGACCAAGAGGGTCTCCATGACTAAGGGGTTCCTTGTGAATCACACTGATCTCCTGCAGCCTCTTCCTCACAAGGGTAGTTCACCAACTGTTCCATCTCAGGCAGCGGGGAAGCAAACAGCTGGACAAGGGATTTTTGCCTTTTTGTTACAAATGTCCTGTGACCTGGCACAAAATAAAGGACACACTGATCACCGTCTTCAAGGCCTGAAAGAATTTAATGCTAACTGAAGTTAATTCTGGACTCCTTGTTTAGACACAGAGGATGAAGGAAGAGACAGAGTGAGAGCGCCAGGGGAGCAACTGATTTCCCGTCATTTCATTTCATTATTACCAGAATCAAATAAGCAAAAAACTCACGCATCAGGCTTTTATAATCATGAGAGCTGAAAATGAATGAATACATTGGATTACTTTGTACTGACCTGACTTCAGAGCCTTTACAGTCATAGAATTTCAGACTTTTTGGAGACTATTGATGTCAGAACTTGCCTTTGACTCATGCAAGTAGGAAAAATAACCTCACCTAATCATAGGACTCTATATCTGGGTCTTTAAGCAAAATGTCCACCCAGTTCAATGCTACTCTCATCACTGTCTCCCGAGGTTAGAAAATGAATTACCATTAAGTTGGAGGTCAGAATTAGACACAGAAGAGCCAAGGTAAGATCCAGATGCAGACAGTGGTAGTTTTGGTGCTGGGACTTAAAATGGACTTCACAGCACATGTCACCACAGTTCTATGCTTTAATTTCCCCCTGATTCTGACTCAAATTATTTTATGAAGTCTGCTGTGTGGAAATAGAGGGTGCCTTCGCTAATCTTGCTTGATCACAAGACGCTGTAGCCTACAGATGTGGTTAACTCAAGAGGGTGGCTGTGAAGGTCCCAGATCAAAGACTTGCTGCTGAAGCAGGTGATGAGCCAGTTAAATTCGGGATACATCCATGGTTTTGACTATGTAGCAGCAGAGTGGTCTCCTCTCATTTTCTGTGTTGAAGCCCAGCCAGTCTCTTACCAGCGTGATACAATCCAGCAGCATCTAATCGGCTGCTGCCACCCTCGGCCTTCCCCCACCCTCAGCACTGGCGGATATGTCAAAGCAAAAACATCTCAGCATTTCTGATCTCCCTGGGGTCACATCTGGTTTGAGTAAGGCTCCTCATTTGGTTCCAATCCACTGATTTCCTGCTACTGTCCATGAAAAAGAGAGTGCGACTCTGTGGCTTCCCCTGGGTGTAATGGTCTAATCTGTACCTTGTTGTGCACTGTAGAGGGGAGGGGGAATCAGTGCTACTTGGGAGCAGATTCCTCTTCCCCTGTGATTGCATCCCGCTCTTATGCAAAGCACCTTTATTCTTGCCAGCAGTGGCAGCCCCAGATGTCCTGGTGCCCTCCCTGTATTATCATCCATGTTCCTCTGGCCTCCTAATTGAATCCTTTCCTGGCCGGGACAGGTTTTCCTCATTATGACGAACTGGATCCAATTCTACTCCCACCCCTCCATCTCCCAGTGTCTCCTTGTGAACACAGGGCAGGCCCCACAGAGCTTCTGTGGGTGGATGACTGCCCCAGTGAACCGTTCCTGCAGCTACTGGAATGTTGCTCATGATGTTAACAGAGCAGGAAAGCCCCAGATAGGTACAAGGTGGTAAAGGCATCTTCTCTGCCAAGATTCTGGCAGCATCAAGATGCAGTTTAGTTCTGAGAAATAATATCTATTTGTTTTAATCTATAGCTTTCAGAGCCATTTATCTAAAACATCATTGTTTTGCAGCTGGTGAAGCAGCCTAAGAGTTCTCACAAGAGCAGTGGCAAAGCCCAGGAGTTGATTTGGTCTCTTGCATCCTCATTCCATAGGATCCTCTCCATAGGAGGGCAGTATCCATGATTAATGTTTCACTCATGCACTGAACAAGGAAGGGCAATATAAACAGAACAAATTATCTTTTTTTCACTCTCACTTATCCACTGAAAATCTCATACTGGGGGAAAAAAGTTCAGTCCCATCACCTTATTTATCCTTCTTCCCCTTAATCCAAGCTAGACTATCTTATGCTGCACCACATGAAACAGAGACACGGGTTTTCTTTGCATGCCCTCATTCTGGGAGCAGGAGCAATGCCCCAGTGTTACCACACTGAAGGTGACTCTGTTGTGCATTAAGTGGTATTAGGTCAGGCACAGCATCACTTTATACGTTGGGTTTGGTACTTAAACTGGTTTGTACAGAGCTGGGTAACTTATTATACAGATGGCATCAGCGTGTGCAGGGACAGCCAGGCCTGTGTCCAGGCAAGTAAAGTCAGGGAAACTGAGGCACAAACTCATTTGGTGCATTGACTTCAAGGCAAGTTCTCAAGAGCACTGGGAGGAGACTCAGCACTGCAAATTCCCCCAAATTCCCCAAGTGCCATCACTTTAACTACTAACTCACATTCTTCTACTGCACTAAGTGCATCTGGATTTCATCAGAGCCTGGATATTATTTTTAAAAATAGCCAAATCTTTGGAAAACAAAACCCCTCAAAACACCAGAACAAAACCTCTGATCTAGAGTCTTTTCAGCATCTTAGGGAACGAGAGATGCTATTATTGTTACTAGAAAGGCTCTAAAGGCAACAGTACAAGGAATGATCTATAGGGCACGAGTATGTTTGTTATGAAATAATTTGGATCCACAGAGGAATTCCATATGTGGCTTCCCCTCTGGTGACTAGAGGTTCCCACCTTGGCAGAGATCCTGGAGTCCCATGCCTACAGGCTCAGCAGCATGGAAGGGGAGGGTGGACGCTGGAGGAGTAATGGGATCATCAGGCGCTGAGGCTGCTGCTTGGCACGCCGACAATGTTTGTTTGCACCTCTTTGAAGATGAGAGATGAAAGTGGCGCCCACATGGGCTGCCTTTGATTAGCTTCTTATTTTTAACATTGCAGCTGCGATTATTTTTCTTTTTCTTGAAGCATTTCTTCCCCAGCACCAGAAACTCTGAGGTTCCCTTCTCTAGGGAGGTTCAACTTCAAGGAAACATAACAAAGAGAAGTGTGAATGTAAAGGAGACTGGACAACTCCGGGCCAGTAGGGAATTATGTCATTTTATTTTTAATTTTACTTCCATTTTTTTCCCCAATCCCCCATCCTCAGTGGGTCTCCGAAAGAAAATACTTGTTTACTTCTTTTTTAATAGGGAAAATAAATGAGTCCTGGGATTGTACAGAGCTGTCATGAAGAGGGAAATGTCTAATGGTTCAATTCCCAGCTCTGTCACTGAACCACTCTGGGACTTGGGGAAAAGTCAGTTCGCCCATCTGTAAAATGGGATTTATAATGCGTTGCTTCTCAGGGGTATTGAAGGAGTACAAGTAGCATTGATGGAATGCTTCGTGCACCTTGGATAGAAGGGGCAAGAGCCCTGTGAAGTGCTGTCCTTAATAGATACTTAGAGGAGTTTCCTTCACTGTGGTACTTATCTGACCACAGCAGCCGAGTGCCTCACAGCTGCTGATGGATTTTTTTTCTATTACCTCCCTGCACTGTAGGATTGCCGCAGAGGAAAGCAAGGCAAATGGCAAATTGAATGGAATGGACCCAGTCACATAGAGAGTATGTGGTAAAGTCAGGACTAATTCTTTATTTCCTAAATTTCTGCCACATCCATTAGACTTTCCTCCGAGTTGTACAAATTCTGTGAGCTGAAGGCACGAGGGAAAGCTGCCTTCCCTTCCTTCTACACTGGGCAGTGACACTGTTGGTGTCTTCCTGCTGGATGAGGGACAAGTGGTCTGGAAAGGGGGTCACTGTTTGTTGTCATCATTCTATTTCCTATCATAATATTTTGGGGGTTGTTTCTGTCCCCTGCTAGAGCAGTTTTCAGACAAGAATTTGGCCAGGTGTTAATCCAGTTACCCATAGTGAATGTCCTAGCTTTAACAGGATGATGACAGAAAAAAAGCTTAGCCTGCTGTTCCCTGTTTTCAGGACCAATTTACAGAGGTGATAAAGAGCCAGATATACAAGTGATATCAGAGGAAACTGCTGGTAATTGGTACTTCCAAAAAAGAGCTTCACAAAGCTCTGCTGCTTGTATCAGCTCAAGTTTAACTTCTGCCGGAGTGCCTTAAAAAATGCTAGGCAGAGCCTGATAGCAACAATGTCAATTAACAAGATGTAAAAATCTGGAGTGGAGATAAGAGGAACACCCAAGGACAAATAACAATCAAGCTCTCGATACTCATGCACTTCAAAAGACAAAACACAACTACGTATGTTTATGTTGATTTCTTCGGGCTATCTATCAAGACATTTACCAGCCAAAGAGAAATGGGGGCACATGAGTTGAGTAAAAACTTGTAGCATGCTTACACAAATCCAGCCAACTCTGGTTCCACCAAATAAAATACCTGCTAAATCCTCTAAAAGACACCTCAGCCTTGGCACAGACAGTCCAAAAAGCACATAATTTACACAGCTTTCCTTGTTTTTATGGCATTTCTGCTGCTCCCAGGAGAGGCAGATAGTTGCTCCAGCCAAGTACACCATCCAGATAATCCCAATGCCCAGACGTGGTCCTGCTCAACCCAGCTCCTCATGAGCAAATAAGCCAGTCTTATAGGCTCTTCTCAGGGATATTATGAAGTGATATATTGTGCAGGATAGCTTATAAAGTATACTTATTTCAAATTCACTCCAACCCCACTCCATCCAGTCACATAGACTCCAGGACACTAAATTAACCCCCTGCCAAATTTACTGCAAGCCATCTGACCATACCATTTAGCCACAGTAAAGACAAAATCTATACCTAGCTACAGTCAGGAAAGCAGGCAACTCTGTGGAAAACCTATTTATATCCCTCAAGGAGATCAATGCAGAGCCCAGGCCTGGAGGCCAGTGACCTTGGATTGACACAAAACTTAAAGGGAAAAAATTAATGGTGTCAACTCAAGAGACCATAGCTGTTATTCCAGAGGATTCAAAAGCCAGCCCTGCAGCTTACTGACCAAGAAAAGGTGCTTAAATAGGGATGGAAATAGAGCAAATACTCACCCATTGCTGGTGCAGGAGCAGAGACACAGAGCTGCTCTCCCAGGGCTCCTGGAATGGTTGCCAGTGCCACACAGTCCTTGGTAGCAGCCAAATATCTCCCAGATGTCACCAGTGCAGTGTGACACCAGCAGTGGTGTCTCTGGAAGAAGTTTCTCCTCAGGTTGTCCCAAAGTGATGCTGTGGTGGGCTTCCCATGGGCTGCCTCCTGAAGGTGTTCCCTCAGGGGTCTCCTGCCAGGGAATGGCGGACACCTGTGAGGCGGGGGCAGGGGGTGAGGCACCTGCTGTCTGAAGGGGCTGGAGGCCACACACGCTGATAAGATGAATTTTTAGGCCTCAGATTCCTCAGTTCTGCCTCAGCTCTTCCTTTGCTGCCTGAGCCTTTCCTCAGGTGCCTCAGCTCCTCCTCAGCCACCCCAGCTCTTCCTCAGTTCTTCCTCAGCCGCCTCAGGTCACCTTCAACTGCCCCAGGTCCCCTTCAGGTTTTCCTCAACCGCCTCAGCTCGTCCTCAACTGCCTCAGCTCCTCCTCAGCCACCCCAGCTCTTCCTCAGTTCTTCCTCAGCCGCCTCAGGTCACCTTCAACTGCCCCAGGTCCCCTTCAGGTTTTCCTCAACCGCCTCAGCTCGTCCTCAACTGCCCCAGCCCAGAGCAGCAACAACCCCTGAGGGGCCACTCAGGGTGCTCCAACAGTCACAAAATGGTGGCCCCGGTGCCCAGTACTGAGGTACCAGCACAGTTCTGTGTAGATGACACAGCCAGATGCTGCTGCACAGAGCAGGAGAAAAGGCAGCCATGGCAGGAGACCGACACCTGCTCCTGCTGAGGCACCGGTGGCTGCTCGGACTGGCAAAAATGGCAGGAAATGGCGGGAAACAGCGGCTGCCTCAGCGGCCCCTCAACCAGCCTCAGCCTCCCCCAGACACAGGCCCTGAGGCAGCCCTGACCCAACAACCACAGCACTGACTGCTGGAAACCTTCTCTCCAGTGCAAACTCCATCCATACCCCCAAAACACTACCAGGAAGGGCTTTTAGGGGCAGGAAAAAAAAGTCCCCACCCTGTCACAGCTGACCTCAATTTAGAGGGTCCAGCTGAAAACGAGACCTGCCTCACCTGGCACGGTTGTGAGGTAAATCCTGGAGAAAGCTAAGAGATTTCTGATTCTGTTTCATTATTTGTTTTTAAATTAAAATGGTAAAAGTTAGACCCTTGAAAGAGAAAATTACAGGGACAGGGATGTTCCATGGAAGTTGTGCAGAATCAGGTTTTATTTTTGGAGTAGCCACTGGCTGCTGGTGCAGTGTTGGACACCTTAATGTGCATCTGCTGCCCTTAACACCTCTTGCTTTGTTTTAATTCAACCATTTTTAGGCAAGAATAAATTTTTGGGTGTACAGGTCTGTGCACAGGAGGGCTGTGCTCTGTAATGTGGCCATGTGGGTTACTGGGGCGCAAGTCATAGCAATGCTGGCCATGCTCTGATCTTCAACTTTCTTGGGGACTTTTTGTAAAATTATTATTATTTTTATAACTTTTTGCACTGGGTGACAGAGCCAGGAGGCTGATCCCCCAGCCGGGGACCAGTAGTTCCCATTTGATGTCCAACACCGACCCCGTCAGCTCTCACAGAGGAGCTGGCTGCCACATTGTGGCCTGTTCCCCCAAACGTCACATCTGGCTGATGTAAAACACACATGTTTTGACTGAAGCTTTTTCTTTAAAATGCCAACATTAAAGGAAGGTTCGCTTTGTAAAACTGAAACTGTAAAACTCTTCTGAAACCCAATCTGGGGGATTAAAAGAACCACATGAAAAGGGATAAATATGACCTGGACATTTACTTCCTGTGCAGAAGTTCGCTGAACATGTGCCTCCCAGCCTGTCAGTGCGAAACAAGACCTTCTGCTCTGATTTCCAGAAGGGGAAAAAAAAAAAAGAGGAGAAGAAGAGAGGAAGACAGGAAATTTTGTAAACTGACAACTCTTTTCTACTTCATGGCTCATGCCAGAGACATTGGTTTCTTTACAGTGCCACCTCATACACCTTAAAACCAGAAAGATGCACAACTAGTAATTAGAAATTTAGTATTAACAAATTATTCTTATTCATACTATATAGCAAAATTGGTCTTGATCCATTTTTAACTGAGAGTTAGTGACAGAACTCCTTTGGGTTTCAGTGGGAATAAGGTCAGACCTACAGATACGATGGACTGAGTCCAAGGATTCTCTGATGATGTGCAGAAGAAACACATGGATAGACAAACAGATCTTCAGTTAGTCAGAAAATGGCTCACTTTCAAACAAACTAATGCAAGATGTTTATATCAGTATTGTCCATTTCAAGTATTAAAAGTTACAGTTAGGTTCCAAAAGCAACTTTACTTAAATATTATCAGACTTGAAAGGGAAAAAAAAATCAATTATAGATTCTCTGTATTTCTTTCCTAAGTTTTGAGTCTTTAAGAAGATATCACATTTTTTTCTGTTTTTCTTTACTAAATACTGAACTGGCAGAAGCTTGATTTTTTTTTAAACCAAAACTGACACTGTGATTTATTATAGTATGATTTCAGAAGACAAGACTTGGAGAAAAAAAACATATAAAAGCAGGCAATACATTAAAGTCATTACTGTTCTCAAAATAACTTTCTGATCTCAGGTCCCAGTGCACGAATTGCAGAGGACAAAATGCAATATAATGTAAAATTTGGCACTGCCATGCAGTTTGGGCAAAAAAAAAAAAGTCCTTTTATCCCAGTCAAGTTCCCTAGAAGCCAGTTACACACTAATTTGGGATTATATTTCCCACTCATGGATGATGATGTTAAATTACATTGAAAGTGGCGTTAGTTGCCCAACAGATAATTTGAAGAAACACAACTTAAATACATAGAGAAAACAAATATATAGAGAAGACAGCACTTTATCTAAAGACAGACTTCCAATAGAAAACGTTGGACTCTGCACATGGAATGTCGTGGGGCACCTTCCTGCACCACTGGGTTGTAACTGCTGGGACAGCTCACCCTGTGGATGCACACACAGGATCCTGGTTGGACCTGAGCTGGAAATATTCTGTAGTTCTGGGTGCTTGAAACTGGAGCTTGTCAGTTCAGCCCCACTATTGTCTGATTTCTTTGGTGGTTTATTTTATTTGTTTGGGTTTTTTTAGCTTTAGAGTGATTGAGTCTGTACTGGTGTTCTTGGATAATACTCTGTCCCCTGTGTGAGACACAGACACTCCATAACCCCACACCAAAGTACATTTTCTCCCAAATATTCTCTCATCTTCACTGGGTTTGATCTTTGAGATGGAAAGTTCATCTATTCTACTTGCAGCCTTGGTTTTCTAATTCCACTGAAGCCTTTCACATCATCTGCTACTGTATAGAGCTGGCAAAACAATCTTCTTTCTTTCTGCCTAATCCTGACCCAATTTTAAAAAAAACCCAACAAAAAACCAAAAACACCAACAACTTTTATAGTTTCAAGCCAGAACCAAGCAAAACAAAAGTGTGTTTCAAAGTCAGTGTTCAATGGAGAAAAACCCAGTTCCCAAGTCCTTTCCAAATCCAAAGTGGACAGTTCCTCAGTCACTTCCAAGCCGGAAAGAGGCCATTTTATGAGCCAGAAAGCATCCATTTTCTGCGTCAGTCCTGAGCCAGAGAGGCTACTGCCTGAGTCAGTTCCAGGGGGGGAATGCCTGGCACTTTTCCAAGCTTGGGAGTGTTGCTATCACAGCAATTGTTTGGTGATGCCACCCCAATAAAGCTTCATTATGGTGTTCCTCTTTCTATAAACTTCAGTGCCCTCCAGTGTCCCCAGCAATCACTTATCTAATATTAGGATATTAAAAAATATGGAAAGATTTTAAAGAGACTTATTAAAATGCAATTAGCAGCGTGTACGACTTAAGCAGTGAGATTATTTAAAAAAACGACTTGATTGTGTGGAATGCCACGCACCTTACAGAGATAATAAAGCTGCCAATCAAGTCCATTTTCAAATTAGGAAATTTTCATTCTTTTTTTACAGCCCCCTAAGTGAATATTAAAACTGATTATTAACCTCGGAGTGCAGCAGCAGCCCCCGAGCTCTGAATGGGAGGTTTCATAACCGTGGGTAGCCTGGGCTCCAGTCCCCGCTTGGGCTGAGATCTCGGCGCTTATTTAAAGGGACAGCGCTCGCCCTTTGAATGAGGAAACCTGGGAAGCCTGGATGGGTCCCTTGTTTGGAAAGGGGCAAAGCTCCAGAGCTTGGGAAGTTGGGAGGCCAAAGCGAGCTGCCTGCAGTGGCCCTGCCGCGGTGTTTTAGAGCCGTGACAATCCGCAGGTAAGGCTGCCCCCGCACGTCCGATCCCAGCATCTCCACCACCCCTCAGCTCCCGGCGCTCAACCTGCCTTTTGTCCAAGGGAAAATGTGCACATTAAATAAATGTTTCTGTGGGAACACACACCTTTGTCATACCCGGGTTGCTGTGCATAGATTCTCAGTGGATGTTATTATTCTATGTTATTACTTCCCTTGCTAAATGTAAAACCCTGTCGTTTACCTTGCCTTCTTTTTATTTAATTTCTGTCCTACTGAGAGACAATCAAGTGTGACACTTCCTGCTATTTGACTTTGCTGGCATTTTTATTTCATTTATAAAAATGGATCTTTCTCTGAGAAATTAAGTCACATTACCTTGACAGGTTACTCCTTTTGCAGCTCTTTACTCCACTGTCAAAGGAGATTTATTGATGCTTCCTGGATTTCTCTCTTCAAGCTTGCAAACTGGAAATGATGAATTCTCTGGAAGGCAGCAAGCTAATTCTTGACTTGAATGCTTTATTTTGGGATAAATGCAAAGATTCAAAGGGACTATCTTAGTAGGGGGTAGCCAGAGATTCCAACTCCAAAGCAGGAGTATATTTTAGGATGTGCTCAACCTTAGTATATGTCTAATTTTACCTTTGCTGATCTCTTTGGGAACACACACACAGCCCTGAAGGTATGGACTTGGGCACTTCACCATGCTGGTGCCAGGCTGCTTTGCAGGAAGGAGAGTCCAGACAAAATCTAAACAGGGAGAATGTCACTGAGTTTGGAAGCATCTAGAAGTTATTTTACCAGCACATGTCTCTCATGACTGTAACTCCCTCTGGAATCTAGCTGTGGCACCTGGATCTACTTAGGATTCGCATGGAAGCTATCTGCACATCTTTTCAAAGTAAATAATCTGCCTGGGTTGGATAATGGGGGTTAGGAGGATGACAAATTGGGTTAATAAAATGTCAGCAAGAGCCAGGTTTTTAAGTCTGGAATGAGTCACAAGTGAAACAAGTTTAGTGGCCAGGGTTCACCCTTGATCTTGAATTGTTATTTGTCTACATCACTGAGTAAGCAGGGACCCAGTGTAATTCAGCATAACTGACAACCCAGCATGGGCAATATTCTTGGGGGGTGGGGGGAGAAAGGTGTTACTGCCTCGTTAGTCATGGCAGTTAATGAGAAGCACTGAAGAAACAGTAACCACAGAGGTGGAATTAGACTTCCAGGTGTCTGGGCTGAAAAGCAGCACCCCCAGCACACCCCAAATCTTGTGCTGCTCCTGAAGCCCTCAAAGTGCCTCTTTTCCGCTCCCCAGTGTTTTCATGGCTCATCCTTTAACTGGTTTGGGTGGGGAATGTATGGAGTGGTTTATATCAGGATGAACTGAATGTCCACGATCCTTTGGGAGGTTAGAGGGGAAAGCAGTGCAGTCAGTACTGAGGTACATCAGAGAGGACACGTGGGGGCTCGGGGAGCTGCACTGCAGCTGGGTTAGTAAAAGTGCAGAAAACAGTTCCGAAAGGAACTGTTGGTTGTGGGGGTTTTTGGTTTATTTTTCCTATTTCCATAAACAACTACTCACTGCTAAGCAAATTTTATGATGATTGGAACCACGCTGGCAATGACAAAGAGAATTAAAGAGATGTAATGGACATATAATCTTTGGGTCCGTGAGACACTAAATGTATGGTAATGTCAGCACAGTAAATAACTCCGTTATTAACATATGCTAAAATTAGATCAAGCAAAACAAGCATTCACTAATACTGAGACAATTCCTGGCAGAGAAGAGAGATTACTGAAAAGGTTTGAGTAAGTGCTGCGAATGGGTGATTGCCAGGCTGGAAAGCAAACTTCCAAAAGCATGAAGACTTTGTCCCAGAAGCTGCCTTGCATTCCTTGATTAGGATCAGCTTCAAGAAAAGCCTCACCGTGGGTGCTGGCAGAACCAGACATGAAAAGAACAAGCTCTACCTAATGCCAAATCTTCCAGCTGCAGCTTTGACAGCAGGAATTGCCCTGCAAGTCTGTGCTGCAGAAACTCAACACAGAGTTACACAAATGGTAAAGCAGCAGGAAGTCTGATACCCAGCAATTCAAATAAATTAGAGCAACCAATTGAAAATACAACTGTGTGTTATTTGTAGCAGCTTACTGAGCAAGGTAAGTTTTGATCCAGACATTCCTGAGCATGGAAGTGAATAATTAGGTGACACAGTCAGAGCTTCTATGTTTCTTCTCCTAAAAATAGACATGGAAGATCTGAAACAGCAAAAGGGGAGAGGGAGAATATTGAAAGCACCCCTTCAGTAGAAAAGAGCAGTTCCAAATCCTGGGATCTTGCCACCCCCCTGAGCTTTCCTCACCCAGCCATGTGTGCTGCAGGATGTCTGGCTGCTCCAGGCTCCCCGGCTGCCTCTCACAGTCCCTCCAGGTGTCAGCCTTGCACTTTGCATAACGTTTTCTTCCCTCAGCCACATCTGGAATGAAGTGTTGGGTTCACTGGAGATTCCTGACAAGAAAGCATCAGAGATCTTAAAATATTAAAACGCATTCCCTAATTTCATTTCAGGACAAAATGCTGAATTATCACAGCCAGGCCTCCCTCAAAACAGTCAAGCTGATGCCGTGGTGTGTGGGAGGGGGTCTAAGTGGGCCCATTAACTCCCTGCAGGATCTGCCAAGAGGACTGTGAACATTTGCCAGCCCAGAAACAGTTCAGGAGCCAGGACTTCCACTTGAGTCTTCTTTTTTTAGGATGTAATTGCCATGACTGTCCTTTCCTTGGCCTTAATCCCTAGCTGCTTCCCAAGATACTAAAAGCTTTTGCTCTCCTCTGCACTCTTGCACATAAATCAGAACCACACTGAGATTTTCTCACTGGATCTCGTTGTGGCAGAGCCCCTGGAAGCTTGAATGAAGGCAAGGACATGCAGGCCCACCACATCATCTGCCCCTGCTCTGACTCCAGGGTTAAATTGCTGGCAGTGCTGGTGTTTGGTTTAGCACAAGCACTGTGGGAAAGGCAGCAAAGAGAGAGAAATGGGCCTTGTCAGCCACACTTGCAGCGATAGGATCGCACAGATAGCCCAGATGTCAGCAGGAAGATTCCCCTTAGGATGCTGCTGTAATTTATGATATTGCTCAGAATTGCTACAATTCTTCAGGCAGGTCAGATTTGGGATGTATTCTTAAAACCACATGCATGAGCAATAATGCATGAAACTGTGAAAACAGAGCAGGAAGGGGGTTGTGTGAAGGCTGAGTTATGTGGTGTGGTAGGTTTGCAAAAATGTGATGTTTGGTTCAGGCTGAACTGTCTCTCAGTGTCATGAGTAGAAATCAGAGGCTCGGCAGAGTCTCAGTCCTGCAGGTTTTGAGATGACATCAGTGAATGAGAAACTGCACTGAGGTCAGGGGTTTAATTCTTGTAGTGTAGCCACAAAAGAGCTGTTCAGTGGCAACAATTTTCAGTAACTACCGGGCTGGGAAGGCTTCAAATATAGGCTGTGATGGGTCCAAAGGTCTGTATCCATTAACTGTCACAGGACAACTGGCAAACACAATAATGAAGGCAGTTTCCACAAGGTCTTCCAAAAAGTCTGGGTGTTTCAAGATTTTTATGGCTGTTAGGAGCAAGTCTGTCATGAAAACACAGTTCTGGGTGTCAGGTGCCACCAGTTCTTCACTGTGGACTTTCAGAATGACCTTGGGGAGCCTGGCTTACCCCAATACCTCAGTTTTCCAAGTGGTTGCCTGCAACATTAACTGGCCAGAGTTTGATTAATTAATTGCATTATAAATGTAAGGGCACTAAAAAGACATGAAAAAATTCAGAAAGAGAAAGATAGAAGTCGATCACCTCTGGCAGTTTCAAGTGCACAAAAAGTCCATTTGGTCACATTTGGGTGATCAGTAGCTCTCACCACTCTCATCAAGGATGACTTTCAGTTCTACGAGCATTAGTTCTCCCCTTTCCACAGCTGTCAACTATTCCTCATGTAAAGGTCTTGCTCCTCTTTCAAAATTACCTGTATTAAGGCAAATTATGTGTTCCCTTCCTTTCCCTGTTGAAAGTCATTTACATGAAGAATCACAGAACCGAGATTATAGATACTGGGGGAGGGAATGCAGAAATATAGCTAAGACTGGAAATTTGGGTGGGCCTCAATTTATGGTGGACAGCCAAAGAACAAAGGTCTGATGTCATAGTAAATCATTTATATTGCAAATGATTTAAAATAATGAAAACCCATATGCATTAAATTTTGCCCTGTACATCCATTTGACATATTTTAAGTAGACAAAAGATAGATTTTACATAAATCTTCAGTAAATGTACTTCGAAAAAATATCACCAGGCAGTAAAGCCTAACTGTTTTAAAAACAGTCTTTGTCCTATACTTGAGCTCCTGCTTCAGTGGGCATCATTCAAAACCAGCAAAACACTACTCAGACTGTCTCCCCTGTCCTTGAGAGAAAATAAAGAAAACAGAGAAGGAAAACTAGACTAAACAGCTTTTGAACAGATCCTGCCAAAGTTGTCCTTCACACTCTTCCAGGTGTTACAGGAATAGTTGCTACACCTTACCCAAGCCACCTGTGGCTTTGCCTCTGAAGGAGTCTATTTCCATCCCCTCATATAAATTCTAAAGTTTGTATTCAATATTTAGGGTCTGTCACACACCAACACGTGCAATTTTATAGACCAGTTCCCAGTCTGTGGATTTTAACCTTTGGCTTATGCCAGTCTGTGCTGATGGAAGCTCATGCTCTTCCACAATGGGGGTTACTACACCATCTAGAAAAAAAAAAAAAAAAAAAAGAAAATCTCTGAATCCCAATGCACTGGAAGAGGCATCAAATTCCTTTGGAAGATGCCTGGCACATCTTCACCAGGAACTGAGCTCTGGGAATGGACTCGATACCTCTGAGAATCACAGGCAGAAATCCTTCCCAGGCTCTGCTGCTGGATGCTCCAGAAAGGCAAGGGAGCCGACTCGCAGATGGGTTGATCTGACTCTGCCAAACAAAACAGAGCGAAGGGAATTTTGCATTCCCTGCATACAAGATGCAAACGTTTGACAGTTCCCACAGGTACCACTCAAAGCAGAGGGTGGAGCCGGCAGATAACCCCCACTGCTGTGCTTTGAACCCTCTCACAGCTCGCAAACAAAGGGAGGAAGGAGCACCTCACTGCCAGCAGGGGCTTCGGAGCTCAGAGAGGCCGACTGGCACCGTTTGGGTCTCCAGTCACCACCGAACATTTCTAGCTCCTCCCAGAGCTCTCTCGCAGGCTGATCCTTTGTGTGTGGAACTGGGTTTAGTAAGGAGCAGCCAGGACACCTCCAGCCCTGGATGGCTGATCCCAGATGTTTCAGTGACATGCACTTTAATCAGCCTCACCTAACACTAGGGCTCTCAGGACCCAGACCGGTGGCCACTGGGTCCTTTCAGGTCTTTACAAGAGCCAAACTTGTAAAAATCTGATTTTCATCGTGTCTGCTGAGAGATTAAAACACACATCACCTGTTCTAATCAGTTTTAGAAAAGTCGAGTAAACAAGGATACGAAGCAGAAGGAATGTGGAAACCCTGCTCCTTTAACAGGGTTGAAAATGAGATAGTTGGAATCATGGCTTTATAGGATCATGGGAAAATTGCCTAAAATATTTTAGGTGCTATAATGAAGTCTTAGGTGCTGCTTTAACTAAGGAGATTAGGAGGGGTGTGAGAACTAAATGATATTTCCAGGTACTTCTGTGTGGGTGGAAGCTTCTTATTTTGTTTAAGTGAAGCTTTTCTCTGGTGGTTGTTTATAGACTGCTTGCTATTGGTAAATTTTTATGTTGGTAACTTGCTGGTGAATGGAAAGCTCTATTTATGGTAGGTATTTCTGGAGAAATTGTTCTTCCTCCTTATATTCCTGCTTTATTCTGAGAAACTTGATGTTGGGGGGGGGGGAAATACTTCCACTGAGTAAGGGAGAAAGGTCAGAATTATTAACTATTGACAAAATCAGAAAATCAGGCTGGATTCTGACTACACTGACAGGCCATTATTCATTAAATTCTCCTGCTTTTTACATGGTCAGGAATAGTCTCAGCCACTTCATGTTTTTCAGTACCCATGGTTGTGTGATGCTTTTTTTTTTATCAGGAGCTTATATTTAGTTGCCCACTGCTGCTGTTTTTCATCCCAAGTGCTTTTGGGAGGGTGAACAGCTGATCATTACACCGAGTTTGCTTGCACCCCTGAGCACAGTTAACCTAGAGCAGCAAATAGTTATTGTATTGCACTTTGGTTTGTGCCTGTGGGCACACTTAAGTCAATATACATGATGGCTAGTACCACGTATTGCATCTGTCTGCACCCATGGGCCCTGGAATTGCCAGGGAGAGGGAGCTGGTGAATTAACTAGCACTGTGCCCGCTGGTGTAGTTACTTCAAGAGCAATACCACTGCTAATTGCTTAACTTCAACCTAATCATAATGCAAAATAACAGAACAAAAGTGCTGCGAGAATCCCAGTTCTTGCAGAAAATGGAGAGTAACATTTGTTCAATTCTAAGCTTGTTTGTTGCCAAAAGTGAGGAAGAAGCTCTTGGGGCAGGAGTCTCTGTTGTGGATAATTGCCCTTCTCCCCCTGCCTGTTTCACAGCCAGCACAGAGCTCCCTGCTCTCGCCAAGCTCTTACCTGCATGAAATCTAGTTCAGGGCTGGTGCTTACTCTGCTCATTAGTGCAATTACCACCAGATGCTGTGTGAGATGAAGGTCACTCTGGCTCAGTGCCACGACTGCCTCTTCAATAGGGTGATTGCTAAACTAACTCTGAGTGGAAATGGTGCAGCAGGTAATGTTGACATGCTGCAATTACCGCTCCGTCCTCACAGCGTGTTCAAACAGCGCTCGCTGCCTCCGTGCTGACTTGGCAACACCGGGACTGGCTTTGGGATGTGTATTGTGGGTCACTAGAAAATGTAGGAATTTCAGGAGAACGCCTCCCTCGAGCATTAGCTTATCTCTCAGCCTGTGTCTAGTCAGGTCCTCTCAGAACTCTGTTGAAAAATGGTAATTAAGTGATAAGGCTGAGTGTAAAGTCACACAGGGATAGATGGGCTGGGGTTCAGTGGTGCTGGGAGCCAGTTTTCACACCTGAAGAAATCTGAAGTGGGAGTCTTGAATACTCAGCAGAAGACATTAATGCAAGGGATTGGATTAGCCTTCCCTAGCAGTAGGGTCCTCTTTCCTTACTAATAAGGCTTACTTTTACTTCTTTTTAGGAGACCAGTGCAAAGAAAGTCAAGCTAGATGGGCACTGGGAACACAGACTGGATGAGTGCCACAAAGGGGCAGATGAGGAGGGGAAAAAGGTGGTAGAATTATTTTCCTTATAACAGTGTGGTACAGACCACAGATTAAGCTGCTGAACTGGCTGAAGCTCTGCAGTGCACTTTTTGTCTATGATGATGATGGCAGGGCTTCACAGCTCTGCTAATGCCAACCCTGTGTGGCTTCCTGTTCATATGGATCTTGTAATAAACACTGATTGTGTTACAGATGTCTCTGGTGTGACTGGAGACTAATGTGACTGTGACTGATGGACCAGATAAGCTCATTAGTAAAGTATCAGAATAAAATAACTTGGAGATGTGGAATGGCAATTATCCAGATGGAAAATGTCAGATTAAAACTGTAGAACAGTTAATAATGTATCGGTTTATAGTATTATCACTGCAAAGTAAAAAAAGTGGGGTGTTTATCTAGAGGGTGATGCTGCTGAAAGCTGATGATTAACCTTGTAAAAGGGACTAAACCAGGTGGAAAATACCATGTTCCTGTGAGCGATGTTTCTCCCCTCCATGTGGTTTTCTTTCACACAGGCTTGTCCTTCTTGTGACTGCAGCTCAGGAAAACCTGTGTAGACGGGCTCTTCTGCACTTCTTCTTTTTAAGTGTCAGTAGGAACAGGACTCCCTAAGCCACAATGCCTCTGGAGTTCAGAAGTTTATAATAGTGTACAGTGAGCTATAACCATTAAGTCTTCCACTCAAGTAAGTGGAGATTGGGTTTAGAGAGGATTAAGCTGTGTTATGGCAAACATTTACTGGGTATTAAAGGACAGGGCTAGAATTACTAGCTTTTTTTAACTTCTAGCAATCCTACAAAGTTGCTTTATGCAAGCTCAGTGAGCAGGGCAGTAAGAGGGGGAAAGGCACATAAAAACCCCCAAATATCTGGCGGGATCAATGAAGACATTGGTTCTGAGCGATGAACCAGTTGTTGGGGACGGCATCAGACAGCAAATATGAGACACAGACCTGAGCTACCATGAAACTCTGCATTAGTCAGCCTGGTTAATCGAGTTCTTCCCCAAATCCTCAGGGAATGTCTGCAGATGTGCAGATGGAGGTAGGCTGGATCAGAATGGTTCTGTTTAAGTGCCAACACGCCTCAGCCAGGATCTCTCGTACCTGTCTGTCAGTGGGAGGGTCTGAGTCCTGCTCCAACTTAGGGGTTTAAACACAGGCACCACCAGGGCGAGGTTGATTCCAAACGATTGCTGTGCTCAGCATCTCCAACACTCCTGTCCTGTTCTGTGAAAAAGGGATCTTGAAGTGCACCAGGAGTCTCCTCCTGCCCGACTGGAAGAGCCCTGGGTACACCTCAGATGAATTCTCCCTAGGGATGGAGGCCCCTCATCTTCCCTGGAAGCACTGCTTAGGCCTTAGAAGAGTCTGGGGGGGTTGTTTTTACTCTCGTGGTGTTTTGGGTTTTTTTGCTGCAAATCACAGAATATCCCGAGTTGCAAGGGACCCACCAGGATCATCCCGTCCAATTCCTGGCCCTGCACAGACACCCCAACACTCCACCCTGTCCTGAGAGCATTGTCCAAACCCTCCTGGAGCTCTGGCAGCCTTGGGGCCGTGACCACGGCCCTGAGGAGCCTGTTCAGTGCCCGACCACCCTCTGGGGGAAGAACCTTCTCCTGAGATCCAACCTGACCCTGCCGTGACACAGCTCCAGCCGTTCCCTGGGTCCTGTCACTGCTCACACAGAGCAGAGATGGTGCGGCACCGCACGAGGATGTTGAAGACCCCAGTGAGGTCTCCCCTCAGTCTCCTCCACGCTGAACAGACCAAGTGACCGAGTTGGGGTTGTTTTTTTTTTCAGTCAGGAGCTCTGGCAGCGCGGTGGGAGCGAGGCACAGCCGCTCAGTGCCGAGGGTCTCCCCGCCGGTCCCGCTCCCGTCCCGTCCCTCCCTCACGGCCCGCGCGCCGCCGGCTCCCGGCAGCTCCCGCGCTCGCGCAGACGCGGGCAGGACCGCACCACCGGCCCCGCGCCGGGGGGAGCGGGGCTCGGGGAGCTTCCTCGGCCATCGCCTCTGGTGCCGGGAGGCACCGGCCGAGCTCCGACTGGAAGCGAGCGGGACGCGCTGGGGCACAGTCGTTGCTCCGTGCGGCCTCGCGGCCGCAGGGCCCCGCCGCAACCTCCCCCTCCGGCCGCCGGGAATGGTTCGGCCCGGGCCCGGCCCGGCCGCGGAGGGGCCGCGGCCGCCATTTTGTGCGGCGCCGGCGGAGCGCGGCGGGCGGAGCGGGCATTGAGCGGGCACTGAGGGGCTCCGGGGACGCCGTTCCCTTCCCTGGCCGGTGAGCGGAGCGCGGGGCCGGTGGGACCGGGCTGCCCGCGGGGCTGGGGCGGGCGGAGCCGCGCACGGAGGGGGCAGGCTTGGGCGGGCCTGGCAGGCGGCGGGGCCCAGAGGGGCTGTGCCGAGCAGGCCCCGCGGCGGGAGCCGGTGGCACCCTCCCGCCGTGCTCGGGGACCCGTCGCTTCGGTCCCTCCGTAGCTCCGGGACGGCCCGAGGTGTCGGTCCGTGTGTCGGTCCGGCAGGGCCGGAGGCTTCGGTGTCAGTGTGTCAGTGAACGGCGCGTTTCGGTGTCCCCCGCTGTGTAATAAACACAGCGGTGCCTCGGGGCGAGGGAGACGAAAGCCGAGCCGGGGGGCACAGGGTGGTCGCTCACGCTGCTTTCCCCCTGTGCAGTTCAATAGCGTCCAGCGAGGATGTCGGAGTATATCCGGGTGACGGAGGACGAGAACGATGAGCCCATCGAGATCCCGTCGGAGGACGACGGCACGGTGCTGCTGTCCACGGTGACGGCGCAGTTCCCCGGGGCGTGCGGGCTCCGCTACAGGAACCCGGTGTCACAGTGCATGCGGGGGGTCCGGCTGGTCGAGGGCATCCTGCACGCCCCCGAGGCCGGCTGGGGGAACCTCGTCTACGTCGTCAACTATCCCAAAGGTCTGTGCTCGTTCCGTCGGTTCTTTGTACGAGGTTGCAGTGTTCTGCGTGAGTCACTGCTGAGCTAACGTGGCAACACTGTTCCTGTTGAACCCTCTGATTCATAGGGATCAGCGATTTATGTATATGTCTGTCCTGCCGAGTAGATTTGACCCCAGTAAGTTTTTAAGACTTTACCCAAACGAACACTTTAATGACAAAGTCTTGTGTTATCTTTGAAGGGTCCACAACCTCATCTAGACCTTCAGAGGCCGTGGTCTAATGGGACCTCTGTACTCACAGGCACTTCTCAAGCCTGGTTTGGTCAGAAGTACCATTTAAAAGTTATCAGGAAAAGAGAAGTCAGACCATCCTGCCCCACCCCTTTGGAAAAAAAGGGGAAGCAAATAAATCACTAATGCAATATTCTTGTTAAAACTTCCTGTCTTCTCCACCTTGTTATAGGCCTGTGAACGTTGCTGGATGATATTTAAGTAAACTAATGCAGAGCTAACTGGGTCAAATTGCATTTTGGAGGGGGACTTCAGTGTGGACTGGCTTTGGTCCAGGGCATTCAGATATTTTACAATAGGCTCCTAACAGCTGGCATGTGTCTCTTGTAGTCTGTACTCTTTCCCATCAGAGTTTATGATTTTATACCGTGCAGTTCATAATCAATGGATCGGTTTCCAGATTTGAGGATAATGTCTAATGTACTTTTTTATATTCAGATAATAAGAGAAAAATGGATGAAACTGATGCATCATCAGCTGTGAAAGTGAAACGAGCAGTACAGAAGACTTCAGATTTAATAGTCTTGGGTCTTCCCTGGAAAACCACTGAACAAGACTTAAAGGAATATTTCAGTACCTTTGGAGAAGTTCTGATGGTGCAGGTAAAATCCTTTTGCAGCTCAAGCAAAGAGGGACATTGGGTAGAAGTCAGGCTCCTGAGAAAGCAAGCAGAAACAATAGAGCCATGTAAACTTGGGGAAGATCAGAAGCTATGTCTCTTCCTAAGGGTGTGTTTTGTTCCATGAGCCTGTTATTAATTTTTGAGGGAGATGTTAAGGAATTAGATATTGCTGTGATAGCAGTATTTATAAGAACTCCCAAAAGAGATCTTCACTAAATTCCTTCAGTAACAATGCACTTCATCCTCGTGGTGACTTGTGGTTTTGTTTTTTGCCCTTAGGTTAAGAAGGACATTAAAACAGGCCACTCCAAAGGGTTTGGGTTTGTTCGGTTCACGGATTACGAAACCCAAGTGAAGGTGATGTCACAGCGGCACATGATCGATGGCAGGTGGTGTGACTGTAAACTCCCCAACTCTAAGGTACTTTGGGTTTTACTGCTGCTTTCATTGGTGCTGAAAGAAAAGAGGGAGGAGGTGGGTGAGTTGGGAAAATAGCTGGTTATGTGAGGCAGTGATGAAAATCTGGAAATAGTGTGTTTAATGTCCAGCAGTACCTGCCTAACTTGTCTGCTGCATGAATAAGTGCAGAATAAAGCAGCTGGAATAACTAATCTAGGGAAGAGCAGAATGAGTCTTTGAGTGCAGAACTGAACCTGTAGCTTCCAGTGTCTCTATAAGCAGTTATTACCAAAAAAGTGTCCTTCTGCAGTGGCCTTGTCACTGTCCCTGTGTGTTGCTCGTTTTCTTGTGGCTGCAGGCACGTTCTTGGAATAGAATTCCATTTATTTTTTAAACTCCTTTTACAATCTCAAACTTTCTTGATCTTCAGCCCGCAGAACAGGCCAGATTGAGGGGGGCCCTCATCATCCTATAACTCAGTTCTGCAGGGTGGTTGTGATGTTTTTGTCCTTCCCATCTCTGCAGCAGAGTCCCGACGAGCCTTTGCGCAGCAGGAAGGTGTTTGTGGGGCGCTGCACCGAGGACATGACGGCAGATGAACTCCGACAGTTCTTTGCCCAGTATGGGGAAGTGGTAGATGTCTTCATTCCTAAGCCCTTCCGGGCTTTTGCTTTTGTTACGTTTGCAGATGACCAGGTAAGTCATATTTTAACTTCATATTTAGCCTGCATTTCAGTAGCTTGATAAAGTATCATTTCTGGAACTACACATGAAACACTTACTTGTCCACTGTCCTGAGGATTCCAGTGGTGTTAGCTTGATCTGATTTATTGAATGGACTGAGGTTACATTTCCAGGCAGCTTTTTATACTGCAGCTAGCGTAGTGGTGAATGCAAAGATAAAACACTTCAGATCGGATTAAGTACATGCCTGTGCTTCCTTTGCAGGTTAAATATCTGCTCAGAGTCATGGGGGATGTTTTGTCTTGTACTACTAACATCTAAAAAAAAGACGTCTAACATACATTTAATCAATCCCTTATTTCTTATAGGTTGCCCAGTCTCTTTGTGGAGAGGACTTGATCATTAAAGGAATCAGCGTACATATATCCAATGCTGAACCTAAGCATAATAGCAATAGACAGTTAGAGAGAGGTGGAAGATTTGGTGGTAACCCGGGAGGCTTTGGGAACCAGGGGGGGTTTGGCAACAGCAGAGGAGGCGGGGGAGGACTGGGCAACAACCAGGGCAGCAACATGGGTGGGGGGATGAACTTCGGGGCCTTTAGCATCAACCCTGCCATGATGGCAGCGGCGCAGGCGGCCCTGCAGAGCAGCTGGGGCATGATGGGCATGTTGGCCAGCCAGCAGAACCAGTCGGGGCCCTCGGGGAACAACCAGCCCCAAGGCAACATGCAGCGGGAGCAGAACCAGGGCTTTAGCTCAGGCAACAACTCGTATGGAGGGTCCAACTCGGGGGCAGCCATAGGCTGGGGCTCGGCCTCCAACGCGGGCTCCAGCAGCGGGTTTAACGGAGGCTTTGGCTCCAGCATGGATTCCAAGTCCTCAGGCTGGGGGATGTAGACGCAGTGGGCTCTGATACTGACTCTATGGTGGGAAATCAAATTTTTCTAACTCATGGTAAGTATACTGTAAATTACATATATACTAAAGTTTTCCAAATCAATTTGTTCAGTGTGCAGTATATTCAGCAGTATTTTTGACATTTTTCTTTTTTTAAAAAAAAAAAAGAAAAAAAAAAGAAAAAGAAAAGAAAGGTAAAAGGAATTTTCTAAGTTTTGTTACATATCTAGTTGGAATTCTGAATGTTTGGAAGTGGACTGCTGTTTGCCCGACAGGTGAACTAACACTACAGTCGATAGGAAAGGTTTCTCCTGTAATACTTTATCCCTTGTTTCCTGGCTACCTGAATTCTTTGCATGTTCAAAATGGAACCATTGGTCAGAAACAGCATTCTCTCCCTCTTGTTTTTAATTTGATCCCACCATAAGACTCTCCAAGTGCCCCGTTGGACAACACAGTGTCGTTTTTGTTTTGTGTTTTTGTTTAACACTGTCTCCCCTCCATACTAAAGTACGATATGAAGGCTTCATTTAATCTCCGCAGTTCATCTCATTTCAAATGTGTATGGAAGAAGCACTTCATTGAAAGCAGTGCTGTAAATATTCTGCCTTAGGAATACTTCTGTCTACATGCTTTCTCATCCAAGAATACTTCATCACACCGCACATGCTGCGTCTTAGACGGTGGGTGTTCCATTTTTATCCGCTACTCTTTATTTCATGGAGTCGTATCAACGCTGTGAACGCAAGGCTGTGAGATGGAACCAGAAGGCTGTTTGAACTTTTGAAACCTTGTGTGGGATTGGTGGTGGTGCCGAGGCATGAGAGGGCTGGTATGTGCGAGATAAAGGAGCGAGCGCATGCAGAGACCTGGTGGTGCAGTAATGGGATTTTATTTGACTTGGCGAGATGTCTCTCAATCCTGTGGCTTTGGTGAGAGAGTGTGCGGAGAGCAATGATAGCAAATAAAGTACGAGTGTTTATTGCATTCAAAGGACATCCACATGTGGAAGACTTTAAGTGGGTTCTCTACCTAGTTAATCAATTAGTTGAATGTGTTATGTGAAATGGAATATTTGTATTTCTTTTCCCTTATGTCAACTGCTGTGAATGCTGTATGGTGTGTGTTTTTTTTCTGTTAATGATCTGTAAGTGTGGTAATGTGACTTGAAGACGATGGGGTTTGTGATGAGAACATTGAGCTTGTGGTGTGCTTTGCAGTAGCTCTTGTAGCAGAGATCACTAGAGCTCAGTGTGCCTCTCCAGGGTGGAAGTTCCACTGTCTGTAAGATATCCATAAGAATGCTGTTTGCTGCAGTTTCGTGTTTGGATGCTTTTTATAAGATTTGTCACTGTAGGAAATTCTTAAATAAAACTGATTTAAGTAATATGTGTCTTTGTTTTGCAGCCCTGAATGCAAAGAATTCATAGCAGTTAATTAATTTTACCCTTTTGAGATGAACTTCTGTAAAGCTTTTTGCAGTCACTCGGTTTGTTTCAGATAAGCAGGTTCTAAAGGAGCCACCGCCACACCTCTAAGCCACTGTACCCTTGCACTGTGCAGTGCCATAGATCTAAAATCCAGGTCCCACACCTTGGGGAGCCCGCACCTAGACTGGTAAGCAGCTCCCTCCAGATTCCATCTGTGCCAAGGAACGGGACTTGTTCGGTTAGGAGTCGGAGTTCCTCATCAGGAGGGGGTTGGGGGAGACAGACACTTGCTGTCCACAGCACCTCCTTTGGGGATGGATGTGTTTAACTTGTTTTTAGACCAGCCCACTCATGGGAAACAGGCTCCTGCCACACTTCCAGCCCAGAAGAACACTATTAACTCCTGGTGAAACTAGTCAGGAAAGACCTTCCAGCGAATAAAGCACCAGTAAATATAAACAGGCTGATAAATTCTGAGTCTGAAAAACTTAAGTTTATGACAGGTGTCACATAAGGGGCAGCTTCTTAAGGAAGGGCAGGATGTTTGAGCAGAAACTGGTGGAAGGGAAGTTCCACTGGTGGTAGGAGCTTGAGGAATTGTTTCACCTACTTGGGCTTGAAACCCACTGATCCCTGTTGTTCTGTGCACCGTAATCCTGTGCTGGAGCTGTGAACAGTCTGAATTGGGATATTTACACAGTTTTTAACCTATATAACTTTTCAAGTGAGATCTTCATTACTGTGTATCCTACTGAGGCTTGTGAAGGGCAGAGCACCTAAACAGCAGACAAAAGTGCACGGCTGAGTTTTCCACCTGCAGTATGAAAAAATCAGCTGTATCTCGATGTACTTGGTTTAAAGAGGGTTTCTAAACACTCAGGCTGAGAAGTAATCCTACACCTTTGTTCATATTCCACTGCAAAAAGTTGCTTACATTTTTTTTTCCTGCACCTAAGTCGGAATAATCTCCAAACTCTGTCCCATCTGTGAATTTTGCATTTTAGCACTTGCACTATTACCAGCTACTTCTGCTGAGTAACACTTAAAAATGGTATTCTTGGACCTCCAAAGACTAACTGTGACCCCCTGCAAGGAACTTCTTGGTAAGTTTTTGTAATTAGCATGGTTTTAATTCTGTTTAAATTGTTCAGGCTTAGGTTTTAAGTGGCTGGTTGGCAGCATTGAGTAGTCTTTGCTAATCATTTTAGCCTTCCTTGACCTTCAAACAAAATACCCAAAAATTTTAGAGTAATTTTCAAGTTTCAGTAGCATTTTTTAACTGCTTTGCATATTCTAGTGTTTATAAGTAAATAAACTATGATTGAAAATACATTGAAGTGTTTCGAGTCTTGATTTTTTTAAAGATACTTCATTTTCAATGATATTGTTCTAGAAAGTGAAATATTAATGAAAGAATGTGAGATACAAGGAAGAGAAAGTTTATATTGTAAGGGGGCTATATAATTTTTTTAAACTATTTATTTAAACATTTTTAAACATTTTATAAACATTTTTTTTCTGACCTTGCTTTTAATTAATTCTGAGAATCTGTTGCAGCTGTTCTGCCCTCCCCCTCACCTGCTGTCACCTGAGATCCATCTTCTCCTGGTAAACAAGCAGGTGTAAGAGTGGGACTAATTGGGACTGCCTGCTCCACTCTAACCAATACCATGATCAAAGTGGACAAGATCATTTTTATAACCTTCAGGAATTATTTTTGTCTGGCCTTCTTCATAGTGTTTGCTCAAAATCTCCAATGTCCTGCTCGAAGCTGAGGGGTTTCTTTGATCAGCTACACCACGAGCAGCTGTTAGAGCTGTTGTCACACACAGCTGATCCTCCTGATCCTCCTTTCCCTGTAATTACACCACTTGCCAGGGAAACTCTCCAGGCTCCCCTTGCTCCACAAAGTGCAAGACAACAAAGGCAGCCAGAGCTGTTTAACAGTTTGAGATCTGAACACTGAATTATTGTGCTTATACGGATTAAATTAAGTTAATGATTCTAAATGTAATTCCTAGATTGTTTTGGAATGGTAAAATTGCTTGCAAATGAATATTTGATTTAGAATACAATTTTCATTAGTAGTGCATCCCTTGGAAAAGTTCTGTAATCAAGAGAGACAGCATTGCTGAGGAATTTGGGCATGGAGAAGGAAATGCATTTGTTCTGAATGTAAATTAAGGTAATTGGAATATATGGATATTCTAATCTAAAAGATAAGAGCGACAATTATGCTATTACATTGTAAAATGTTTCTCCCAAAACTCAGTCTTGGATCTTGACTAATTTTACAGTGTAATTAATGTAGCAGTTCAGGCATTAAAAAACAAAATTCCCCAACCCTGTACTGTGCAGCGAGGGAATGCAGTGGCTTTTCCCCTCACAAGTACTGCTAGAGTGTGGTTCAGAAATCTTCCTGTCAGAAACAATGCCAAGCAATTTAAAAGCAACAATTTAGTTAATTATGAAACTGCATTCTCCAAAAGAGCTGGAGTAAAGGAGAACTGAACTGAGTTTAGGGCATTAATCTGCAATGCTGGCTGTGCTGGGGAGACTCAGGAAAGACCAAGGCATGTAAAATAGTAAATGGTTTAACAAATCTAAGGTCAGTATTAGTTATTACAGTCACACCATGGGGTTATCATAACATTTTCAGTTTTCTTAGTGTTAAACAGCACCTGTAGCACTTGCCAGTCTGAAAATCAGCGTAACAAAGGTGGTAATTGGTTGTTAAAATGAACATTCTGCAGTGAAGTGGTTCTGCCTCACCAGCTTAGAGGTACTAAAAGAAAGCCAGGAAAGCCACAGGGCTGTACCTGCTCCTGTGCAGGTGGAATAGCTGAGTGGGTGACTGTGCCCAGCCCAGCACGGGCAGGTCACTGCAGGCTGGAGCTGAGGCACGAGCTGCAGTGGCTCCAGTGTCCATCACCACGTGGATCTTGACCTGCATCCCAGAGACAGCACAAATGAGAACCAGGGACTGGAACAGCTGGGCACTGGTTAACAGCAGGAGTTAGGCATCCTCAGACAACATATTTTAGGTGGCTTTTGAGTCCCTTCGGGCTCCTGAGAAGGTGACTGTGTCACTTCCCCCCCTCGGGCTATTCCCAGGATTTAATCTATTAAATCCACTGATGGATTGGGAATGTAAGAAAGCTCCCAGCTGTGACTGAATGAAGCCTACCTGGGTACCTTTCAGCATTGCTTACACAGCCTTAAAAATGCAAATCCTTCCCACAGGCAAAGTTCCAGGTGTGTCCAGGTAAGGCAGGGACATTCCCTTTGCACCCCCCAGAGCCAAGGACCACGTTTAATTCCATGTTTAGGCCCTACTGTTACTGTTGGCCTTTCCAGGGCAGAACAGGGCTTCACACTGGCCCTGAATTTTGTCACTGCATTTTCACACACCCCCAGCTCTCCCACTGTATGTGTGGAATCCATAACTCTCACATCAGTTCAGTTATTCTGGGTTTCTACATAAACAGTGCAGCTGTCAAATCAGACAGCCTAGAAAGTAACTGCTGAGTTAAGACTCTGCCTTCCCAAACCACCCTCACCTACCCGTGATTTTAAAGTTCCATAAGCATACACCTTCCAAAACTGCCTGCTGGGAAGCTCAGTTCAGTTACTAAGGAGTATGTGTGAAGTGCAGCTTTCAGCAGGAATGACCATGTATTCCTGTTTTAACTTCCCTGGAGAGATGAGTAACAAACGGAAGAACATCAGAAAATCTCACTACGCTGATCTGGTGAAATCTTTTGTAAAATCATCCTTTTCTTCCAACGTA
Source organism: Pipra filicauda (assembly GCF_003945595.2). Taxonomy (NCBI): domain Eukaryota; kingdom Metazoa; phylum Chordata; class Aves; order Passeriformes; family Pipridae; genus Pipra; species Pipra filicauda. Next base: position 4,035,699 of record NW_024104620.1, read on the forward strand.
ATTAGAAGCAAATCTCTGAGCAGCAGCAAGGGTAGATGGACACGCAGATGTGCACAGGAGCAATTCTTCAGGGAGGGTATCAAAGGTCAGTTGCTGACAAACCCAGTGTGCTGAACACACCTCTAATTACAGCACGCTGATGAGAAAGGGCACCTGCGTGTTTAATCCCCGGGAAATGGAGTCCAGGAGGGCTGACAAGGTTCACCCGTGTCGAGTAGTGATATCTCATGTCACCAGAGAGCACAGTCGTCACCAGGACAGGCCGGGCTTGCACTGGTGCGCTGTGACCATGGGGTGGTGCTTCAGCACTGCGGCACACGGACCTGCAGCGGGGCACGGAGCACAGCGCTCCCCTTAGAGCCCATTTGTTGCTGCTAAGGGCTCTTCGGGGAGAGCACACCCTTTCTCTGCCCTTCCTCTGCACTTTCACACTCGTGGATACAGATTTACAATTACTGAGAATTAAAGTTAAAACGGCGACTGACTCCCACCAAAGGGGAGCAGTGACCTGCACCGACAGGACCAGCCCAGGGTGGCTGTTGTCTCAGCACATACCTTGTAACTCTTGACAAGCTGGGAAAATTGGTCTCTAAAATAGTCATATGCCTGGATCCAAGCTGAACTGTAAGATCAGCTGCAATTCTGGGCTTCTCTCAGAACTTTACTTCAGAATTAAATTCCCTGGCAGCCACTTGGTTGGTAGGCACACTACTGAAAACAACCCATGAAACCACTGTTTCAAAGCACCAGTGTTTGGTCACTATTCAGGCCTTTCCAGTATGAAGTTCTGGGAACAGGGCAGAGATTGGGATGAAATCTAATTTGATGGCTTTAGTGAATTTTCCAAAAGAGGTGTTGAGAGGAAAAAAACCCCAAAGTGACAAAACTGAAGCAAGAAGAAGAAATGAACACATGGTGAAACATGGGCTGAAGAAGATGCAGTAAAAAAGCTGGGCCTGCCTCATAAAAGCTGTGATGAAATGCATTAAACCTCACCTTACCTTAAGGACATCACAGGGGCACAGCAGTCCTGGGTGTGTCTCCACATTAAAGGTCTCCACGAATTGCAGCACGATCAGGAAGCCTCTTCTATCTGGATCCTGTAGCTGCAGGAGCTGAGATCAGGTGTTGGACAGTCAGGGGCAGGGATTTCTCCAATTCTCTCAGTAAAAACGAGACTCTGACAGTGGGCTGGGAAAAAACAAACAACAGGAAATGATCATAGTTGTATTAACTCAGTTCAGCCACGCTGGGTAAAGGAGGAGGATCATTTTCTACACTAGTCTAGGCCTTCATGAAAGTTCTGGAGCCACAAATCTGTTGTGGTGGGTTGGGCACCAGCACTATCCAGCACTCCTGCCTCAGGAGAGGGGCAGGGAAGGACACCAGGAAAGCACCACTTGAACAGCCTGCAGGGCTGCAGGTCAGATACAGGGGTGATAACTGGAAGCTCCTCAGAAACATTCCAAGGTGTTAAATTTGCAGCTTGTCTGCTGCTCCAGAGTGTGTGGAGTGGTAAGATAGCCATCAGCTCTTCAGTTCCAGAAGCCTCTGAATGCAGCCCTTTCTTTTTAATGCCTTTGTTGCCAGACGTTTAGAATGTAATTGTATTCTCTGAGCGAAACCAGCTGTGCCTCTTGCCGGCACAATTGGAGCCACAAATGCTCCCTGCTGAAGAGAAGCAAGAAGGAACAGCCACAAGTGCCCCGAGGATCTCTGCTTGTTGACAGCATCTGATCACTGTGAAGTGGTGCTTTGATCAGCTGGGAACAAAGGCTTTATGATGTGCTGCAAAAGCTGGATGAGCAATCCTGTAATTGATGAGGAATGCTGGACTGGCTGATAACACCGGCAGATTTTTGCACCACTCTGACACTGAATTAATTGTAAGAGGGGAATTGTTTGACTTTGAATTGTATCCTCAAACACACCATGCTAACCTCCACCAACAAAAATGCCATTATCCAGGCATTAATTAGAGATTATCGCCCAAAACCAGATCATACAGTTTGTCATTTTAATGGAAGGTGACCAAGTTGTGAATGAGAAAACTACTGTCCCTTAACTAACTATGGATTTTGTTAGCCAAGGTTCTAAGCTTCTTTTACTTCAGAGAATGAAGCTCGTTTTCACCCTATGCTTCTGTGTCAGCCCCACTTGTTGCCATGGTAAATATTTGGATTACAAGCGTTTACTGGGAAAGGAAAGCAAGAACAGGTAAAAGGATAATCTTTTTGGTGTATGTTTGTGTGGCTCTCAGCCCAACTAAAATACCCCAACAGTCATGATGCACTTGGGCACCAAGTGTTCCTTTTAGCACAAGCTGTAATTTCAGAACAATCTCCCTCCCTCTGTCCATCTTCCCAGAGAGTTACGAGCAGCTGCTTTTGTTTGACATGAACCTTTTCATCGCCCCGGTGCCTGAGCACCTCTCAGTGTTCCAGATCATTCTCACAGGTTTTCAAACACAGCTGGCAGATACACAAACAGTTAATGAACACCTAGAAATGCCTATTCTGTTAAAACTGTGTGCTCTCCTAATTTATAAATCCTGTTTGGTCCAAAGAAATGGAGACAGCTTGACTAATTCACCTGGAGGTGCTGGCTGCCTCTGAATCCAGCCCTACAGCACCCTGCTTTGCACCAGCAGAGATCAGCTGAGCCACCAAGGGAATTCAGTCTTTTCCTTTCATGCTACACTTGTAGAGGATTATTAGTAAGTAGGTTTTTTTCCTTAATTATTACTGCCTCATTCTTCCCAGCTAAATGCACATTTCTGTAATGTCACTGACTGTCTCAAACTACAGAAGCATTTGACTATGTAAGAATAAAGCACATTTTCCAGCACACTCTCCTGAGCTGCTTAAAATATTCCAGACACAGAATTCACTGCTTCTCCCAGGCTTTAAGATCCCACTCTAATGTCTCCTTCCACCTCCTGTAAGCCCAGGCTAAGAAACACCCCGAAATCTGTTTGATATGCAGACCTAGCATATCTATGCTCACCCCATGGAAGTGCAAAAAAAAACCTGCTTCTCTTAAAACTGAAATTTCCTCATGCTGCCAGTATCTGTGCCAACTCCACAGCCCCTCCAGGAGTAGTCTGGAGGCAATTATAGGAAAAGATAGGGATGAAAACATGAAATCCTTAGGTGTGAGAAAAGACAGTGGGAGTTCCTACCCTAAGCATACAAGTCACAATATAATGAAGACTACCTTTATGCCCCCAACTCCCTACTGAAATCATTAGGAAGTTAGGATCTCAAATTCTTTGCCAGTTGTGCAACGGAATCCTTATCATATAACCTACAAAAACATTTGTCCCTGGGCATGGGACCTCCCATGCAAAGAAGGGATTACTCAGGTTGGTAAGGTTAAATTCTTTCTTACAAGAACCTCAGAATCAGAAGGCAGCAACACCTTGGCTTCTGTTTACCAAGGTGATCCATGTTATCCTTTGCTGAAAGTATGTTTAAAGGAATGTTATTAGACTAAAGCTCAGCATAAATACATGTAATAGAGAGAAAGGATGAAGAAAATCCCACTGTGTGATAACACAGATATGCCACAGACACAAAACAACAGTGTGTAAAACCACCACTGTAGCTCCTGAAAGCTGTTTACCTTCTCAATAATGAGGGCAAAGGAACACATGATGAATGTAAAGGGTGAAAACCACAAACCTGATACAAAGCCAGGATTATGCTCCTGCATGAAGGATACTTTAAACAACACTCACAGAACTGTATTGTCCACTGAAGTGTGAGGGGCTGGCCAGGCTCACGGGTTGGACTCCAGGGATCCTCAGCCCGGGTCCATTCTGGCAAGGCACGTTCCAGAACTGCTCTGACTGCCCAGGTGCTGGTTCAGAGGCTCTTCGGGGCAGAGGCTGCTCTGTGTTCACATAGCAAAGAGCAGCACCACGCCTGTGCACAGAGCTGGGCTCCCCACACACTGCTACAGCTCAAACAAAACCAGTGCCCTGCCAGGAGCCCAGCAATTCAGAAAACTGGCCTTGTTTTGGAGGACTGAAAAAGGAGAAAGACAGAGACTAATATTTTTTCATACTTCATTACATCTGTCTCCTTTCAATTCAATCCCTAATGTTGATGTAAGATTTTCATGATACAGTTTGGGAAAAATGTGAATCATCACCAATAAACTCTCTTGACCTGTGCTCACATGAACAGCCAGAACTGGCTGACCCAACAGAAGACACTCTGCTAATCCAAGGGAATCTGCAGCTTGAAGATGAAAAGGCTCAGACTGGACCTTACTTTTCTCCTAATACCTTCTGGATGTGGCCACTGGGAGTTCCCTTTGTCAGGGCAGTATTTTTTTCCATAATTCGGTGAGCAAGAAAGTCATAAACACCCAGCACAAAAAGGATCAAATGATTTTTTTAACATCTGCCAGCAGAAATGCTCTCCCTTGACTGCTCAGTCCGAGCTTTAGGGCTGTCCTGAGAGTGCTCAATTATGCCTAGGCCATATTTTTATTAGGATCACAGTGAACTGTTTGCCAGAGGCTTGAACCCTGAAAAATGGCCCCCTCAAAACTTGCGGGTCCATTGTCATTCTCTCATTAGGGCCCCAACGAAAGGTGGGTCATAAATTGTGTCACTGATCCATGACAAAATTTCAGGCTGCTTTGATCACAATTCACTGTGACCATGAAACAGCCTCTGAACAGGATTAAACATGGCACAAGTAAGCCTTGGTAGTGCTTGCACAGCCACTCTACCCCCAGATCTGTTCCCTGCAGCACCCACCTCCTCGACACTTACTAAGCATGTTCCCAGTAAGTCAGGGCAGGGATGTTTCCTCTCATTTTGCTTATGGATATTCAAAGCTGGTACCAAGTGATTTGCTCAAGGGAACATCAAAGCCTGCAAATGCAGTGGCCTGAAATGAGTTGTGTCCCACCTAAAAGACTTCATCTTTCCTCCCATGCTCACCTGGAAAAGGGTTCCTTCCCAGTTTATTCCACAGCTGGAGTAACCAAGCCTCATAAATAACAATCAAAAGCAACTCCTGCTAAATAGCAGAAATAAGGCAATACTGATTGGCTAATGCTCCTTAATCCCTCAAGCTTTTAAACAAAGCCTTGTCTTACCTTCAGCAGTTCCCCTAGAGCTGCTGAGCTCTGACTTGTTAAACTCCTGCAATAATCATCCCGTTTCCCCCCCAGAGCTGGGGGGCCCTAGTCCCTGACAAGTACAAAACACAGCATTTCTCCAGCATGTTTGAAGATGGTCCCTGCCCAAAGTGGGTACAGCCTAAATGGACATGAAATGGGGATCACTGTGGAGCAGGGAGAAGCACTTAGAGGCACTGAGACACCACAAGCAATTGAGCTGAAGAACAGCATTTCTGGTGTTGCATCTACATGGGGAGAGCACCTGTGAAGAAAAGGCACCTCAGCTGCCTGTGACATTCATATGACTTTACCAAACTCCTGGAACTCCAAAGTTTTTCTTACCAGAACCCACTTCAGCCATGAGGCCAGGTTCCCAATGGAGAAATGGCCAGAGTCACAAAATGGGGATAAAGAAAAATTCAGACCTTTCCAGAGAGTGAATGGGCTTTGAATAGCAAGTTTCAATCTACAGATCTGTGTGCAGACAGGAGTGTATCTAAAAGGACCATTAGGGAACAAAGGTGTGGTCATGGGTTTGTTGCAGTTTAAGAACTATGGAAGGTCAAGCAACAAGAGCTGGACAAGAAATTCAAGAGTCTTCATGTTTAGCTGTGATGCTCAGGGGCCTTTCACAATTGGCTCCCCTCTTATCAGCTCTTGCCTTATCTACCTTCTTTTTTCCCAAGTGACACATGGAAATGTGAGAAAATGAACGCCCCAGAGGCTGCCATCAGCTTTCAACAAGGAACAGCCTCTTTATTGTCTGCAGGAGGCAGGTCTGAAAGGCAAGGAACCACAGCAGACAAGTCATGGAACAAGAGAAGCCTGCAGCCCTTGGGCAGACTGCAACAGGCAGGTCAGGAGGGAGGGAAACCAGCTCTTCCCAGAACATCTGTCTCCATCTCTGCCTAAGCGAGGAGAAGTTTAATTATCTGACGCTGGAAAATAAAGGAGAAAAAGAGCCTGTCAACAGCAACCTGCCCAGGCAGGAGCCCAACACTCACAGCTTTTGCCCTCATCTCATGAAGGAGGTCTGCAGAGACCTTGTCCTTGCAGCCCAGTGGCTGGAGCAGCTGCAGCCCTGAATCTAAGGGCTCTAAATGTGAGCAGGTTCCAGCACATCAGCTGCACCACAGAAATTCCCAATTCTCAATTCCCAACTCCTCCATCCAGGTAGCCCAGCCCTCTGCTATTGCTGAGAAGCTCCCTGTGCTCAGGCTCTGTTCAAGGAGGGGGACAGAACTGGGCACACACAAATGGTCAGTGCAGAGCTGACAGTTCACAGCTTTCCAGTTTGCACCTTTACATCAAGGGCAGACACAGGCTTTACAGTGCCAGTAAATCCATATACTTGTGCTAAAAGCCATCACTTCAGGACAGTCTGTTCCAATACACTGGAGACATGAGGAGCTCAAATCTTGAATCAGACCCAGGCAGCCACGGCTGGAGAGAGTATGTAATGGGCCAGAGTTGGGAAGACAAATGCCAAGGCAACCTTAAGCACTGGAAGCTGGATCCAATTCTGTATTTCAGCACAGGGGAGCTCAAGGAAACCATCTTCCACCTCTGACAGTATTTATGAGCAGTATGTGTGCTGGTTCTGTCCAGACAGAGTTCAGCTCCAGGTGGCAAAGCTGCACCCCCAAAGGATGGACCTCTCACCCTGTGTTTCACTGCACAGGGAATCCTGAGGTGTTGATCTTTTCCCCTGGTTTGACCTGAGCAGCAGAGCTGGGCAGCAGTGAGAGATCTCACAGTGTGAGCCCTCCAAACAAGAGATCCGTGCCTGGTCAGCCTCCCATTAATGAGTGGATCGTGGTAGCTGGTGTCAGTGATATGTGGATTGTGCTGCTTCTTGGCCTGTGGCCTTCCAGGGAAGAAAACTATTTCTCCATTAGACTTCACAATTCAATTGTCAGTTTTTCCAACACATCTACTAATCTGGGTCCAGACTACTCAGTATCTCAGTACCCAGGGAACAAGATGTACTCAGTTTTGCAAGACTGGCTGCACTGGCAGCCATGAACACGGGAAGTGTCTGTGGTGGGAAGTGTAAGGCAAGTTTCTTGCCTCTCCCATTCAACCCACCTAAAGGTGAACAGAAGTGGAAAGGAGTAACCACAACCAAGTGCCATAGCACCATTTTACTGCCACACAAAATTGCTGTCCCTGATGGCAACCACTCTGCAAAGGAGGGCCTCTGCTCCCAGCCCTGACCAACCCCCTGAAGTGCCTTCCAGCTGCACCAGGTGAATAGGGAGAAGTGAAAACAACAGCAAAACCCCACAGATTTCACCTTGTTGTTAGAGCCAGGACTGGATTGAAGTGGGTGTTGTAGGTAGGGAAGTATCTCCTGATCTATCAAGAGCTCACCTGTGCATGTCCTCTTGTTTTCATGCAGTGTGTAGCCAACCCTGCAGCTGCAATAGTAGCCCCCCACGTAGTTGTGACAGTGATGATTGCAGAGGGGTTCACCATCCAACAGCTGCTTGCACTCATCAATATCTAATGGGCAAAGCACAGAATCAGGCAAACAACACCCTTCAACAATGTGTTCTCTCATTCTGAGCCGCTCTGTTTTGAGAGGTTGGGCTGTTTGCCTTTGGTTGCTGTGCCCTTCTGCACCTGCCTCTGTACAGTGAGACATCTCCCACCCCACACCCACAGCACAGAACACAGCGAAGCACCAACCCCCCCACAGCTGTGGCTCTTCCATCTACATCTCTTATCTAAGATCTTATCTCCATGAAAGATCTCTTACCTTCAGCAGCATAGAAGGCCTCAAAGCCCGTGAATGGTTTCTCATTGGAGTAGTCGGACCGGAACACCACCACGAGGTGGTTGGCCATGGAGATGTATGTCTTGTTGCCCGGAGCCTCCTCAGTGTCTGTGCTCTCCTTTCCACACAGTGTAGCCAAGGTCTTCCCACCAGAGCTCAGCTGGAAGACAGACAGACAAATCCACCAGATGAGCACAGAGCACTGATCTTCCCAACCTGCCGCCATGGCTTGGAAAGCTTGTGTTTAGTGGCGTGAGGAAGGAGGTTTGGATGCTCTCAAAACGTGCTTCTGGAGATCAGTCTACATCCAAGGACAGATAAGAGATGATTTCCCCCATTCTCTGTGATTTAAGCCCATAATTTTGTCTCCCTTTTTCCTTTCTTGTTAACTTGGTGCTCTCAGGGACAATCAGATCTTGGTAAAGCCTGAGGCAACTGGGGTGAAAAGAAAAAGTTTCACACGCTGACAAATTCAAATGTATAGTAAAAGGTGTCTTTAAATGAGTGACTCACTTGCTCTATGATTCACCTATTACAGTTTCAGTTCTTAATTTATCTTTAATACAAGAGAAATGTTCTGACACATGGGGTTTATGTTGGGCATGATAGAGAGGGAGCTATGTACTACAGACCTACCAGAAAGGAGTACTCCATCCTGCCCAAAGGAAAGTACATGAAGAGCAACATGGATCTGGGGAATGGGAGCAACTTGCCATATAACACCATGGAAATGAGATCTTTCTAAGTGGGAAGAGCCTGGTTTGGTTCTGTCAGATGGAAACTGGGCTTGCACACTCCCTGTGTACAGAGCTCCCTCTTGGATGTGCATCAGGCCCACACAAACACGTTCTTCCTGAGGTTGTTTGTCACGTTAGCCAGCAGACACCACAGCCAGTGCCCGTTCAGACAAGCTGACAGCAACTTGTTTAGACCATCACATTTTGTGGTCTCCCAGTTCTGCTTTCTTGTCCTGTGGGCCTCAATAAATACGTCATTTAGAGATCAGCTGAGCCTGAACTTTACAAGCAGACTAGAATCAAGTGCTTACAAGAGTTATACTGGTCCTACTGGTGCCCAGGATCACATAAACACAGTTTTTAACAGCTTAGCCTGCTACATGTCACCCCATCCTACACATACCTTCACATAATCATATTCACACAGGTAGGACAGCTCCAGGTTGAAATGGGTAAAGTAGATACGGACAGAATATCCCTTGGGGACAGTAATATTCCAGATTCTCTCCTTGTGGTTTGGGTAGACATTGGGAAAGTTTGGGGACGTGATCCTCCCATACATTTTCTGTGGCACAACACTGCTCTTCGCTCCACTGTAGAGCACAGCCAGCAAGACAAACAGCCTGAGTCAAGGAACAGAGATTAACAGAGGAAGAGTGAGCATTGACTCAGATCATAGCCCAAACCCACACATCTAAGTTGCCAGGCTCAATATCAAATCAGGTATTTCAGCACGAGCTGAAATCTTCATGTCCACCACCCTTCTCATTTGACAGTGGAAGAAATTGGTTGGAATCAGTGCAGCCATACTCTAGTAGCAGCTAAACAAGATGAGACACGTTCCTGCCTTCCAGAGCCTGCACAAAGCCAAGTGGCCAGAGGAGCTGGGGAGGGCCCTGCCACCACACTCACCTCATGGTGCTGCTCTCCTGTCCGAGCCTGCTCCGCTCTGAGCCCCGGGCAAGGAACCTCTGCTGGTGTATTTGCATTTGGGGGTGGATGTATTTACTGTGTGTGCTCTGCTGTGTTTATCTGGATGTTGAACTCTGATGTTTATCTCCCTTCCACCCCCTTCAGCCTGCTGAGTTCTGGGAACAGCAGTCACTAAAAAGCAGGCTTGTGTTCAGGCTTCAGTGAGGGACGGGGAGAGGCAGGCAGGGATGGAGCGGCTGGCTCAGGAATGCTGCAGGCTCTTGCAGGGAGCTGTAGTATCGCTGCTCTCTGGGAAGGCGGCAGTGGGAGGAGGTGGCTCAGACAGTGTCTGCACAGGGAGTGTGGGGAGCTGGGCAATGTTCTTTCCCCTCTAACCAGCTGATCCACAATCCTACTAATGCAACCAGCCCGGTACTGGGAGTAGTTCCTTCTGTTGCCAGAGCAGGAAGATGTTAGGGACAAAATTATGGGGCACATCACAGGATTTTAGAATAGGGAGGAATCTCGTTAGGTGGTTCTGTGTAATGGCACAGAAATACTCAGGGACACCACACTACAGAGTTTCAGAGATGCCAAAGTCTTCCAGTTCTCAGCATTACATTTTAACCCAGTGCAAGCTTGTGGTGACTGAAACCTGCTCCAAGCCTTGTTCATATGCATGGGTTGCTTTTTACCCTGCCCATCCTGGAACGCCCGTAAGGTAAAACGGGCACACTAAAAAAATAACTCAAATTTCTTCTAAACATTGTGGGTCCACACAGGGATTTCACACTGCCCAGGGAATTCAACTGGGAGAGTCAATGCCTATAGGACATAAAGCTTTATTAATTCCACTGCTTGCAGGCTGCTTCTTTCCAAGTCAGCACTTAGTTTTCCCACAAAACTCCTATTCCAGTGCACATGGAGATAGGCCTGAATTTATAGAGGGTGAAAAGCCAGATACGTTAATGCTGAGCTTAGGTCCACCTCTTCCTTGACAAAAATGGACAGAGAGTGGGAAAACTGGTCTGCAGCGGGGAACAGACCACTGCACTGCACAGAGAGGAAATTTATCCAGAGATATCCTTTAATTAAATGGACACCTTTTGAGCAGCCAAAAAATCATTACCCCAGGCAGTGAGACTGCAGGAAAGCAGGAGTTATTACATGAGCAAAAACTAAGGCAAACAAACCATTTGGCAGACTGCAAACAGAAAATACCATTTAATAAAAGTGAAGGAGAAAGTAGTAGCAGTAATAATTAATTGTGTAGTAGCAGTACCTACAAACACGGCTAATGGACAAGAACCCAGAGGGGATTAGCTTTTCCCATGGCCCACTAGCTGTTAAAATGATTCTATCAACAAGATAGATGTGGACCTTAAACTGGTTGGAAACGAGGGAAGAGAAGGAAAATTTTGCAAAAAAATCAATCCGTGCCTAACTGAGCTGTTGCCTGATTCCCCCAGGCAAAAATACTTCCAGAAGCATCCCCCATCAGGCTTCCTGCTGGGTTCAGTAGCAGAGGCACAGAGTCAACTGTGATCTTAGGTCTGAAGGGTTTCTCACAGCCCTGAACTTGATGAGGCCCCTGCAGCTGAGGGTTGCTGGACCCAGACAGCTGCCTTAGTAAACTGTACCCCTGGAGCCTGAGAAGCTGAATGCTTGGTGCACACACCAGCTTTCCCCTGGTCTGGGGAGAAGCACTTGATGTGGACCACGCCAAAAACACTGTCCCTGTTTCTCCACCCAGAATCCTTCCAGCTCCAAAGGCCATCAGGCTCAGATCAGCAGGTGCAGCAGTGTTTTGGGAGTGCTGTGACAGCAGACTTCAGGCCACACAGATGCTCCTCTTGTCCCCAGTCTCCCCTTGGCACAGGACTAAGCCAGCCCTAAGGCTGGGCACTTCATCCATGTCACTGCAGCTTCCAGTGCCCTGGGACTTGCTGAGTTACTGATCCACTTTAGGAAATTTGGGTGTTACCTGGAATGATGCCTCCTGAGAAGTCTGACCAGCTGTCTTCTTGTGCATCTGTCTCCTTCCACGCTGAGGGCTGACTGAGGGAGCACAAAGCTGAGCTGCATTCTCAACAGAAATGCCAGGCCAAGGTTCAGAGAAAGGACTTCCCTTGGAAAAAAAATCTTCTGTGGAATGGAAGAATATGGAATTACACAGAGATTCTGGAGAGTCCTTGTCTGAGCCCACACTTTCCCTCAGACACTGTACAGTCTCCCAGAATATGCTTTTACTACTTGACACTGAGGTCTGTCAAGGAAAGGTTTCAAATCCCTCCTGTGGCAACAGGGAGTGCAGACAGCAAAGTCAGACACATGAATAAACCAGCAAGAGCAGAGCTGCTCAGCCAGCACAGTGCCTCAGGCTGGTACCACTAAGGTCCAGAGACTGGATCTCCACTTTCCCTGCAAAACCAAACACCAGCAGGAACCAACTGAAAAGATGAGAAGGCTGGAAAGCAGCTTTGTTGCTGGGGCTGTCACCGAAGTGCTGTGAGATCCAGGCTAAGTCATGGGGCAGCCCTTCAGTTCAGATTTCCCTCTGACCTCAAGTTCTAAAACTGCAAAAATATTACCTGAGGTAGGTTTTGCCTAAGCTGTCTTTCTACAGAAAGAGTTTCGGTTGTAACAAACTGTGAGCTCCTGTAAAAATGAAATCAATACAGCTCCACTTAATCAAAAAAGTCCCAGACAGCTCTATTCTCAAATGGACCATGCAAAACCACACAGTGCCTCCAAAAATCAGCTTGTGCTGGGGGACAAAACCACCTCTGGGTCTTTGAAAGGCAGCTCCTGCACTCTGGTAGCAGTCCCATGGAAAGCACTGCAGTCACTGGCTGGTGTTTCAGGTATAATAAACAGCACAGTGAGCACCTGAACGTGCCTCTGGGTCTGAAACCTGGGTACAGTGCCAAAGCAAGAGGCTGGGTAATGAATGGAGGAAAAGCACAGTGCACTCATCTGACAGAGCAGGGCTGTCCCTGCGTCACCAACCAGGGCAGCAAATGAGCAAAAGAGCTGCTTGCTGTGATCCCTGAAGACACTGCTCCCCACTGCCCCTGCTCTCCCAAACGCCAGCTGCCTCTGCAGAGCCCTGAGAGATTGCTGGGATGCTTGTTCCATGGCTAAATCCCATCCTCCTGCACTGAGGGCTTCAGAGGACAGGGGGAAGCAAATGCAGCAGAGGAAAAGACGTTCTGTTTCCTCATCACAAATCAAATAGCGTGACTGACATCAAAAGACAAGCACACAGACGGAGCAAGCAGAGCATGGAGTGGGGCAGGGGGAAGAGCCTGGTTGCTGTGAAACAGAGAAAAAAATAATCTTGCCAGGGGAAAAACAGGAGGCAGGGAAAGCTCCTGCAATGGGGCAAGACACTTTCATCAGTTAGGGCAGGCTTTCCTCCTTCCCACGCTGTCTGCTGCCACCTCATTGCTCTATATTCTGTTTGCAAAGACAGACTCCAGCTGCTACAGTGCTGTGGAACATTTCTCCAGCAGGGAAAAAACCACTAGCCTTGGCCTCTTTACCCTGCACAGATAGACTTCCAAAGGACAGCCAATGTAACTCCACAATGTCATCCTCATCTGAAACCTCTCAGGTCTGAGCTCAGATTTTCCAGGAAGATCAACAGAAACTCTGCAGTAAAGATGCTGGTTGACAGTTTTGCTCCTCTGGTATGATCAGAGCTCTCAAAAGCAAGGGTGACCACCATCACCTGTGTGGGACTGGCCTCAGGCTGGGAAACATGACCTCTCCAGGAGCACCACAGAGCTCACACAATTTATACAGCATGTGTGTGTACATACTGAAAATGATGGATAGGTTCTGTTTAACTGCACAGCTGCAGGATCCATCAGCACATCATTTTCACCTCTGCCAGCCCATCTCAACCACTGCATGGACAGATGTGTATTTATGCACGTGACTGTACAAATGCCAGGGCAAATCCCTGCACTGCACACACTCATTCCCTTGGGAAGAGAGCATGACACAAGTAAGAGATGCTGAACACTCTACTCTGTTTCCTCCTGGAAAAAAACTCCCACTCTGCCGTGGGGAAGGCAGCACAAGAACTGCCCAGGTCAGACTCTTTTCCTCTGTCCCCCAGTGCCACTGGCCTGGCTCTCAGGAAATGAAGGAGCTCACACAGCTACTGTCTCGCTCCCACCCACACCCTTGGTAGCTGCACTACGTCTGCTGGGCCAGCTCCAAGTCTCTGACTTCACTGGAGCAGCTGCTTGTGCTGGGAAGAGGATTTAGTTACAATTCAGATGCAGCTACAGCCAAAGCTATGAAACAGTGCTGTCTTCTCTCCAAGCAGAGATGCTCTGCACGTTCCAGGCACAGCCAACACATTTTCCCTGGGTAAACCTGCCTCCAAACAGCCAAGAGGGACAAAGGGGGTGGATGAATCACATGTCCAGCATGTATCTCTTGTCCAACATGAGGTCTCAAAGCAGGGAAGGAAAGTGAGAAGAAAGAAAAATATGACAAATCTCTGTACCAAAGGCCAGCCAAGGATAAGCCCATCAGGAACTCCCAGCTGTGAATAGAGTGAGGGTAATGAAAAGCCTTCCTTGAACCTGTTGTAGCCTCATTCAGCAAGCAGCTTGGCCCTGCAGAGCAATTAGGAGACTTTTCAGCTCCCAGAACATCCACCCAGGAACCACAGTCTCATTTAGAGAGAGTGGTTTGGGGTTACACACCTGCCAGGATGACTGGAAGGCCTGGAAAGTCACTTGCCAGCTTGGAAACAGCTCTTAGCACGTGCATTCCCTCCAGCACAGTCTCCAGCAAGAGGATCCACTTGAGCAGTAGCTTCTCTCCAAACCCATTCACTGTCAGGGGAGAACTGCAAAGCAAGTTTGGCAGAACCATATCCTTCTCCTGCTGGAATTCCCATGTAATCCTCCACTCTTACAGCCTCTGTTAAACAAGGCTTAAACCTTTCCCTGTCTGCAGAACCAGACCCTGCAGAGCACAGCAACCACCACTACATCGGGATGAAACCCTGGGTTTTCAAAAAAGGGGAACCTGGACCTCATCTTCCACCCCAAACCACAGCACACAAGGTGCTCTCAGCTGAGAGCACAAGGTCTGCCTTTGGAAGTCAGAGCTTGGCTGCTTGTCTCTATTTCCACCTCCCTTCCATTTGTTCCTTCTTTCACGACTGCTCTTCCTCTACATGTATGTGCATTAATTAACACCCTGAAGAACTGTACTCTCCTCCCAAATGGGCAACTTGCTGAGACTGCAGGAGACAGTAAATTCCTGAGGCTCCCTCTCTGCTCAGGAAGAGGGAGAAGCTGAGAAATGTGCTGAAAAATAGGCTTGAACAGCATCAGGACTGGCAAATTCATTAAACCCACTTGCAACAGGCTCCTCTGCAATTGTCCACAGCCTGAATTTTTTCGTAACAAATAGGCTATTACCTCGCTAATCTAGACAAACAGTAAAGCCAGCCCAAAGCATTCCCAAAATAAGAGCTACTGCTCAGACATTAAAGAGTTGGTGTGATACACTGGAATGGACAAATCTTCCCTCTGGCTAAATCCCTCACTGAATACACACAACCTCATTCCTGCCTTGGAGAAAATAGATTGAAGGCGTGTTAGAGCCAACAGTCCCATCAATCAGAACCTGGATATTAAAATGCCTGTAGCACTCCAGGAATAAGAAACAAACCTACCAAGCAACCAGCTGAGCCAAACTTTTGCTGACCACTTCAAAGAAAAAAAAATTGCTTTTCTCAACTATTTCAAATTGCTCCCCCTTCAAAGAAGTCTGGGATCTCTGACTGTTCTCTCTTTGGAGGAGAAATTAGGGATACTTTCTAGGTACTAGGTACCTTCTAGAGGTTTTCTAGAAGTAACAAAGACTGGCTTTATCAATCTTATTTTTAAGGCAGAAATGTCAAATCTATTCTTGCAGAAAAGAACTGGAAGTGTTCAAACCAAACCACTGTATTTCAGTCAAGATGTAAGCTCATTTTCCACAAAATTCCACCCTGAAGTTCTTGTTTCTTGCCCTAGAGGGGAAAAACAAAACCCCCAAGCCTATCAAAATGCAGGGCAAGAGTTGCACCCTGAATGAACATTTTACTCCTCAGCTTCTCTGCTTGACTTTGCTTCCCTCACAGAAATCTTCATAAAGCCATAACCTCCAAAACACCATTTGATCCTGTGTCCCTTTGTTTTGGGCCATGTCAAACACCTGGATTTGAGGTGAGAGTGCTATTGTTTCACAGAGAAATTTAATTCTGTCTTTTAAGTAAGTGAGACACTTACCTGGCTTCCTTCTCCTCACTTTTCAGCATTATGAAATCCACAGTGCCAAAGCTTCGCCAGAAGTCATGACTAAAGCTTGAACAATAGAGGGAATCTGCAAAAAGAAAACAAGAGCTTTTAAATAGAGTTTTCAACAAAACCCAATTAAGCAGAAGCCTCACAAAGGAGAGGTGAGCTCGTGCCAACACAGCACTGTATTCTGACTCAGAAAAATCTGCAATTCAGAGATAGGCAGAGCTATAACCTGGCTGCACAAAACTGAATGCTCAGGTGTTGGCACTCAAATACTGCCTGGATTAAGGAGTTACCTGACTGCTACACACAGGTGATTACAAATGTGACTCTTTCACACCTGTTGGACACACTGCCACCTGTTTGTATTTCCTACCAGCAGGTCCACCACTTGTTGAGCCTCAAAGCTGTGTGCAGAAAAAGCCTACTGGAAACTGCTGACGTGCCCTGGAGGCACTGGGCCTGCTGGCAAGCAAAGGAGACTTGGTATATTCGTGTAGCCCTCTAATTTAAAATTAGGCACAGAGTCTATGAAAGTATGTCCTAAATTGACCCAGCCATAGTAACTGACAGTGACTTCCACCAGCCATCAGCTTCAGGATCTTACTTTGCCCCAGCAATGCTCAGCTCCACTGGAAAGGCAAACAAAATGATTTGGCTACATGCAGAGTTAATTTTGTACAAGGATACAAAATGGATCTAACCCCGTTCCAGCCTGCATGGCAATGCCCTCAGCTAAGATCTGAGCCCCCTTAGCTAACAGTTAAAACTAAAAGAAGAAACTCTGGGGGAGTCAAAGTGAAGATATTTCGATACACCTGTATGGGGCAGGGAAAAGGGAAACAGCCTTGCTATGGCATGTGTTCATCTGACGTGGTAAGAGCAATACAGAGCCAGCAAATTAAAAGATCATCACATGTAATTTAAATGTTTGGCTGGAATCCCCCGAGGCCCAGTGGGAAGAATCTCCGAGGAAAGGAAGATGCTTTGTTTGATGTATGTTAGCAAGGAGGGAACTGAGCCAGAGTGCTCACACAGCTGGGGGAATTGCTCTTGCTGAAGTCAGATTACTCCAACTTGTCTGTTGGCCTGTGCTCAGCAGCCCTGTAATGACCCAGAATTGCAGCTGACAGATTGGTGCTGAGTTTCTCTCGCTGAGGCTCCTGTGTGTGGATGAGCCATTACTCTTTCAATTTTGGGCTCTGATGCCTGTTAACATACATTAGGCTTTTCCATATGGTGCATCTTAGCCTGGTGTCCAGGGCAGCTGCCTGGGCCTCTGTCCCCATCCCCATGCTCAGGCCCTGGCTAATGAAAATGGATGATGGCCCCAGCTCGGTAATGGGACACAGATGGACCAAATGGTTTTTCGCTTTGAAACATATTTTCATTTAAGAAAGTCTCCAAAGACTGTGAGCTTTTTATTCTTGTATCACTGTAATATTCCCCCCTAATACACCACAATCTTCAGACAGGTGAGGAATTCAAAGATGCCAACTTTCAGTTTAGCTGGATCTGCAAGTCTACACACCAGTGCCCTGTTCTGCTGATGGTCTTGACATGTTCTCACTTTCCTCCTCTCCCATCTCACCTCTTCTGCTCATACTGAAAGATCTGCAGTGTGAGAAGCTGCATTTTTGGGGGCAGATCTGTTAAAAGAAGGCCTGACAGGTTGCTAAACCAGCCTCAGCTGAAAGACTGCACTGCCTCCTACAACACAGATAATAATAATAAATTAAACAACTGCTTTATTATTATGAGAGCCTTGTGCAGACACAGCAGAAGCCTCCACAGCCACATGTGAGAACACATGACTGAGGGCACTGTGCAATGGGCATGGGAATCAGGGGTCACTTTCCAGCAGGACTCTCCATTCTTCATCTCTGCCCTGGGAAGTTCAAGGGCTCATGAAGCCGCCTCCAACTTTCCAAAGTGTTCCTTGTTATTTATGGTTTCTGCCCTCGTGCTAAGCCTCTTCAAATAATTTGGAAATAATCCCCTTAATGCAAGGGCAGCGTTTGCCCATGACATCTCATTTACCAGGCAGTCCATCTTCCCAGAGAGGTGAAGCCTAGTTAAGTGTTTCTGAGGGACAGGGCAAGTGTCTGTATGTGTATGTGTGAAAATGGGATGGGACTCAGGAAAACAATTCTCCTTGAGTCTCTCAGCCCTCATTACAATTCCTCTTTTCAGTGCCAGCTCTGATTTATGGGCTGCCATTCAGAGGCTGTGAAGCCCTGCAGCCAGAGCTGACCAGCTGTCAGAGCAGGGCTTACAGAACAGGGAACATATTAACCTGTCTCTGTGCCTGCCCAGATCCCACAGCTGACACTGGAGCTGACAACGAGGGGCTGTGCCTGGCACATCACCCTGAGCATTGCTGGGGGCTATGACTGCTCAGAGGGGCACACACCCAGAACCAGGGGCAGAACTGGGACATAGCCACATCTTGTGCCCCAAGAGAGAGACTTCCTGGACTGTGGTCCCTACCCTCCTGCTTGCTTCCCATTTTTATTCTGGAATGGAGCAAAAAGCCACCAGTGGCATTTCTTCTCAGTTGTTCTGCTTCTAGCCCTCTCTGTCCCATGGAATGACCAGCTGTCTTCCAGTACTGGACAGGGTTCAGTTATCCTTTAGGAAGAGCAATCAAAAGGCACTTTCCAGCCCACTGGCTCCCAGCAGTGGGTAAATTCATCAGTTCAGGGACGAAGATGAGCACTCTTTGCGAGCCAGCATTTCAGAGCACAAGGCCTGCTGTTTGCTCCCCACAGCTCTGGGCTCCTAAAGTGTAAATCCAGCTTTTTAGGCAGCTGCAGCTCCCTGTGTGTACACCTGCACCTCAGCTCCTGGCAGGGCACCTCTCACCATGGGACTGATTGGACTCTGACTGGATTGGCAGCACGTGGCCAGGGACAGAGCTCTCAGGAGCAAAGAAAAGGCTTCCATGGAGACATATCCTGACCTCTGGGTTTCACTCTGAGCAAGGGGCTCCCTGCACAGAGCCTTGTCCTGATTGGAAGAGTTAAAAGCTCTGTGTAAAATGTTATGTCTCCCTTTCTCTATTATATAGAAATACTCTTCCTTTCTCTATTAATTAAGCTGCTGCCCATGTCCGGTTCATTAACTAATGCAGACCAATACACCCAGTGCTAGCTGGATAATCTGCTCTTGTTCAAATACATAAACAAAGTCACACTGAAAACAACCAGATCTGAAGACTCTCCCCTCTATCCAACAGTGACCAAATGTGTCTTAAGTGATGGACTCTAAAACCATCATCTGAGGGACCAAACATCTCCTGGACAATTTCCGGAATGTTCAAGCCAGGAGTGGGCAGCTTTCCACAGCCATAAATCATTGGCTTCTTCAATGGCTGTCAAGAAGAGACTAAAACACACCAGCCAAGCACAGCCTAGTAAAACTGAAGACATTTTTAACAGCAGAGTTTCCTAACCAGCAGCCTTACAATAGGAAGTAGGCCTGACCTCAAGCCAAATTCAACAAGGTCCCAGCTGTAAAGATTGCTTGTAATTTATTTTTTGTTTTACACTAAACGTTAATTGGTTTAAAACAAGAGTCCTCCAGGTCCCAAAGGCACTGCTAGAACAGAAATTCCTCATTCCCAGCTGAATGCCCTGAGCCCAGGGAAACAGTATGCTCTCTCCTCTGGCACAGCTTATTCCCCTGTGCACTCTGTCCTTCTAGACAACAAGCCTCATCCAGCCCAGCCAACCACTCAGGGCTGAGACACTCTCTGGGGAGGTGGAAGACATGGATTTGAATCATTCACATTTCCTTCACCTCCCAGACGCTTCCTCTGAGACTTTCTATGAGCCCTACATAATGTTAACAAGTGGGAAGCAGACATGCTGGAAGGTTTGAATCTGGATTCAAACAGCTCTCTCCAAAGCTCCTATCTTAAGGGGCTGAAATGCTGGCTTTTCTCTCCAAAGCTCCTGTCTTAAGGGGCTGAAACGCTGGCTTTTTTTCATCTGGCACCTCCCTCCCCTGCCTGCAAAATGAAACACAAATCTGAAAGTGAGAGCTCAGTCAGCTCCAGAGGTGCTGGACTCAGCAAAGGGGAACACACGGATCAGACACGCCTGTTACAAGAAGGCTCCCAGGCTCAGCACAGGTAGCTCCTGCTCTCCCTTTGCATGGGGTACAGCTGTTCCTCAGGCTCTGGGATACAGGCTGGCAGCTCCTACAGCCTCTGCTTGTATTCCCAGGCTTCTGCAAGGGCTTACTCACAGCAGCTGATCAACAGCAGTGAGCTGTTCTCCATTAGCTCCTGTCTCAGTTACATGACACAGGTCCCCTGACTCTCAAATATTCCCTGCTCTAAAGGCTGAGAGATTATTATGGAATAAAAAGCAACTTTACCCACAATAGATATTCTGCAGTAATGCTCTGCCAGAATCTTCATTCTGAAGATTCTCCTTATGCTGACAGGTCCCATTTTGCTGTGTGTCTCTGGATAACTGATTTTTACCTCCCTGCACTTCATCTACTGCCTTAGTGGTAACTCTGACCATAATTCCTTCTGAATCCCTGAGGAAAAGCTACATCTCTTAAATCCTTGTTGATGCAGTAGAGAGCACCTTCCGATTTCCCATCTCACAGCACACAGTGTCACCACAGTGTCACCAAAAAGCACAACACATAAAACCCTGCCTGTCCTTCTGACCTAGCCTACAAAAACTGCAGTGCTCCAGCAACTCCTCCTCAATCCCTGGAATCTTCCTCTCAAATCCCTGCAAGTTCCTTCAGGGTTAGCAAAGACAGGAAAAATCCACTGTGCCAGACATCCTCCCAGTTCACCAAGTCATTTGTACTCAGGATTTCCTGTGTTGCACATTCTTACATGAAGCTACGGCGCAAATGAATGGTCAAGGTAACAGAAACTTTCACCGAGCAGTTTTCATGGAACATAAAAGGCATTTACAGCCTGCTGCTGCTGAGGGCTTTGTGAAAGCAGGAGCTCAGAGAAATGACTGAAGTTAAATTTTCAAAGCCCACTTCACAGGTAAGAGAGGCTTTCAGAGCTCAGAGAACAAGGTCACTGAACTAACTATTTACAGAGAGTAACAAGGAGGGAACAAATGCCTTATTTGACCACCTGTGTTATTCTTCCACTCAACAAAACTCCACGTGGAAGGAAGGTCAGCAGAGCCATGGGCAGGGGTAAATGTGGCATCATAGTTAAAACAAGATACAAAGCAATGTCTCTTAGATCACCAAGATCAAGGCATAAGGCAAATCTCCCAGACCAAACCACCAGGAAAGATAAATAAAAGTAGCACTTCTGTGTCACAGGAATGTTGTAAAGTTTGTTGTTATCTAAACCACCAGCTTCTCAGATGGATGTTGTCAAAAACAAACATCCCATAGGAACACATTCTGTGAGCCACTACATTAATCTATGACCAAAAGCAAGAGCAGAATTCCCTCTACACTGGAAAAAAAATTCCCCTTTAGTGCAAACTCAGTTACTCTTCCCCAGTTTGCATCTAACTGCTCATATGCCATCGACCTCAGAAACAGATTTTCTTTTAAATAAATGGGCTGACTGCTTTTCAAACACACGTTCAGTGTTTCTGAGCAGAGCCAAATATAATAACAACATAAGACAAAAGACACCCTGTGCAGCCTTATGCCTCATTCTCCCTGCAGTACCAGGTTTAACTTCAATTTTCTGTAGCTGTAATCAACGCCAAAGGTGCCTCGCAGGCCACGCGTTGCTTGAGACTGACAGGCACAGGACCACCAGACAGGCAGCTCCCACTAAATTTAACTCCATTTGTGGCTACCTGCAGACTGACAGGATCTTTGTAAGTCTGGTCAGATTGCAACCCTCTCCTTCGTCTGAAGCTGAAAACGCACACGGTGTGTTAAAGCGAGATCTTCACCATAAAGGCACGTACAAACAAGTCACCATGGAGGGTACTAAATTTCAAATAAACACCTTCCTAGTTCCTCTGTCATCCACATATCTGTCCACATATGCATGTGCTTTGATCTCTGAGTAAATGAGATTTACTCTGTTCTCACCGAGGTATAAGCTACCTTGGACTACTTCACATATACCAAGGAATAGGATATGCAGCCACAGAGTCACCCCTGGGTACTGAATATGCTGTAGGTTCACAGCTGAACTTGTCCCCATGATAATTTATTCACTTGTGTGCAGTTGATGCATAAGCATGAACTACCTTGACATTAAAAACATTAAAAAAAATAAATAAATACAGTGAATACCACTGGACTAGTTGGATTAGGTGAGGTCAGCACTGTGTGTGCTAGCTGACTTTAAAAGCTTGCCTTCTGACTTTTCTTTTACTTTTTAATGTGTCTTTTTCACATTTTTAAAAATCTCATAGGTATTTTGCACTTGCTCATACAGACACACGTTATTCTGAGCTGTGACAAGACTTTAAAGTACATCAGCTACTGCATCTAAAAGAGAAATAGCCTGCCCTCACTGCCGTCTACTTGACATATGCCATTAGAAGGCTCACAATTTGTTTGTGAAAATGCAAACAGAAAATGGCCAGATATGACACATATTTATTAAGCTCCTCCCAGTGAAGCTGATTTCTCCTGCCACACTCCCTAATACAAGCTATCGGGCAGGACCTCACATTGCTTCAGCCTCAGCACATCGACTTACCAAAGAAACTGCCCCGTCCAATCCAAGTCAAACACTGATTTCAGCTGATGAAAGGAAGGAGCTGGGCTGGCCCCTGTCCACAGCACGTGCGCTGGCGACTCACACTTCCCCTTGGTGCTCAGCCAGCGCCTCAGCCTGCCTTAGCAGGAACCATCTGTGGGGATGAAAGAGCACCTCAACTTCCAAATTTACTTCCAGCCTTGAGAGCAGCCAGACTCCTCTCTCCTCCAGGAACCACTAAATAACACAGCACACGGCTTCCTGAACAGGCAGGCTCTGCCAGGGGCAATCCCTGTGTCCGTGTGCTCTGGGGTTTCTCGTTTTCGCTACACGTTGTCTGGAGCATTCTGATCACAGACCAGTTTTAATGGTGGATAATAAGGCAATTCCTATGAGAACACTTCTAAGGTGTTTGCATCCCGGTTGGTCACATACTGCTACACAGGTCTTAGTAATAGTAATGGTTATAATTAGCTCCTATACAGCACTTGCCTCTTTTTATAATTTTTCCTAAGATACGGAGATGTAGAGAGCTTTCACCTCATTTTAAGGACAGGGAAACTGAGGTATTGAAAGGGAGGTAATGATGAAATGTAAATGCCAGCAGTAACATGAGGCACAAAACCAGGTCTCCTCCATCCTAGCTGGGTGCTTCAGGCAACACAGCTGGGAAGCTCCATATCCCATTACCCATATACCGAGTCACCGAGTTCCCCCAGCAAGGATCTTATTTTTCATTATGGAGTGAAAAATAAAACAAGCCACAGGGCTCTAACTCCTCCTGCAAGCCAGAGACAACGCGGCCAGAAATTTCTGTGGCAAACGACACAGTGCAAATGCAGTGTGAGGAGAGTGGCAGCAGCCAGCCCGTGGAGGTGCTGGGCTGTGGTATCACTCATTACCGGGAGAGAGGGGCAGCGTTACCTCAGCTGTCAGAAAACAGGCTGGCTGCTGATTAATCCAAAACGCTGCTGTTGAGATGAGCGACCTCGTGGTCACCGGCGTCCTCAAACAAAATGTAAAGGCTCAAAAGGAAGGCATTACAAATATCTACCTTGAGTTCTCATCAGGTCTTGGGGACGGGCTCAGTAACGCTTAAGTCTATTATTCTGTGTGGCCATTGCCAGCAATATAAGAGATCTCTGAAATTCAACTTGTTAATACTAAGGATTAAAGCAGACAGGGTAACTGAATTTCATACCTTTTTTTTTTGTTGTTTTTGCCAGCATATGAGATCAAGGACTCAGCAGTCTTCTACAGAGGGAAATACCTGTGAACTCAAACATGCCTACTGTCCACCGCTCTCCACTACCTGTCAGTTCTAAAAATAAGGTTCAAGAAGCTCCTCAGCAAGCCCAAAGGAATAAAACTACAGACCCTGCTAAATAGCACCCAAGAAGGTAAGAAAGAGAACCCAGGTGGTTCTTGATTGTTTTTAAGCAAGATGAGAAGACACGGAGAAACCTTAAGAGAACCAGAGCAGAGTCAGAGCTGTTTGACCTGGGGTCACAGCCTCTTGATTTCATTATTTCAGCCTGAAAGCACCCCAGGAACTGCTCTGGCAAACCAGAACTGAGCCAGGCTCTGGGCATGTCTCCCCCTCCACAGCACCCCCAGACACTGCCCCTGCACCCCACACCTGCACAGCACTGTCTGTGTGCTTTACCCAGCCATCCCCAGTCACGGACAGCATGGCAAGGAGCACAGGGAGCTACAGTGGGACCAAACCAGCCTCTCTCCATCATGGCATGGCACCTTATCCTGACCAGGGCTGGCACTGAGGAACATCCCCATGGGGTACAGCCCTGGCTGCCCAGAGCCTCACCACACACTCACCTGGTCCCTCAGAGGTTGAGGGGCAGCTGCAGCAGCTTTATGGATGGCTGTGACCCTGCTCCCGCTGAGAGGCTCCTCTACCCTCACAGCCCTGAAGCCCCTTCCCAAAATGGCCACCCACGAACCGCCCACATGGCTGACCCACAAAATGGCCGCTGCCCCCCACAGCCGCCCCACAAAATGGCCGCCACCCCCCATGGCTGCCCCACACAGAGGCACAGACAGTCCCCGAGGCGCCATGCTTTATTCTGAGGGGTGGAGGGCACAGCAAGGGAGCTGGGGGAGACAAGGAAGACAAGGAGTGGGGAGGGCGTTTGCAGACTGGCAGGGCCAGGCTGGGCAGCACTAGCAGGAGGTGAAGGTTTTCCAGAAGAAGTTCTTGCAGGGCGCCTTGCGCTCCCGCTGCGAGAGCTGGGCGAGCCGGCCCAGCACCGCCCGCTCCTCCTCCAGCTTGCCCTCCTCCTCCAGGTCTGGGGCAGCTGCCTCATGCCCCATATCCACGCCGTCCAGCAGGCCTGCCAGCATCTTCAGGATGGCGTCCTTCCGCACTGTGCTCTGTTCCTGTGGGCAGAGAGCAGGGAAAGTGACGCACAGAGGGCCTGTCCCCCACAGCCATCGAGGTCCCTTTGTGTCCCCCTGCCATCCCTGGTGTCCTTCCCTTGGAGTCGATGCTTTTCCCTTCGGCAGAGCTGTGCCAGAGCTGAGGGATATGTGGCTGCTGAGGGCACTGCTCCTGTCTCCCCTCCCTGTCCAGCTCAGCCAGCTGGACTCTCACATGTGCCATGTTACAGCTGGAAAAGAGCTGCTAACAAATAGACTTGAATTGGCTGTGAAGTCCCTCGCTGCCCACACTAATTAAATTTCAGTGAATGCCAAGCTGCCTCTTCCCCTGGTCAGCCCGTGCTCCCTTCACTGCTCTGACTGCCTGGCATCCACCCTGGGAAGGTGAGGGAAAAGGCACACGGTCCTGGGAAGAGGCACAGAGTCCTGAGCAATATTAAATTAAGCTCACGGGGGGATGTACTCCGCTGTAAAATGAAATGCAACAAGGAGAAGGATGCCCCAAAATCTGCAGCAAAATATTGCATCAGTGGAGGCAGGCAGCTGTATTTCTAGAACAAGAACCTGTGTTTCCATAGCCTGACCCTGGGGGAAGGTGGGATGAAATGGGAGCCGCTGAGTTCCATCCCTTTGCTGTAGCAGAGCCTGTGTTTTGGGGTTTGAGGGATTTCTGCCAGTACAAGCTGTGAGTTGTCGTGTTTCTCTCAACTTTACATCCAGCAAATCTGAGGAATTATCTCGTGCCTGAACATTTCTGGTCTCTGTGGTTCCTTAGCAGGGACAGCTGGTACTGGCCAAACTGGGATAGATGGTTTGACAGGAACAGATCCTGTTTCCCATGTGGATGGGAATCTTGGAAGCACATTTCCATGTCAGTCCTCACAAATGCCATATTTACTGCTGGGACTGCTGTCTCTGTCAGCACCAGCATTCACTAAGGACCACTTGGTGAGCAACTCAAAAGATGGATAAATACAGGCAGTAGCAATTATCCTGAGTTTACATTACAGAAGGTTTATGGGCATTTTTTAATCACTTTCTTAGCTCTAGTAACAAGCCTTGTTTCTGCACAAGGGGAACCGAGGCACAGAAAAACTCCATGCTGTATTTGTGGCAGAAGAGAAGGTAAAGCCAGTTTGTGCTCATTCTGATTCCTTCTCCTGTGCTGCAAGTACAGAAGTGCCTTGAGCCTTTGGGAGATATACTGGGACGGGGGAACCCCTTAAGTGTATCTCCTGGGTCATGTCTTCCTTGGAAGCTTCTTTCCTAGCTGTAAGTGCTGTGTTTGGAAATAACCGAGCAGAGCCAGCGGCCTCAGACTGAGGGGTGGGGAAGGCAAAGCTCAGCCCATGTTAGGGGATATTCCTTCTGCCTGATCAGCTGTGGCTGTCGGTGAAACCTGGCAGCTCTTCCCTGCACTAATCCACTGCTCACATCCTTTCTGCCTGGAGCTGTGCTCAAAGAGATCCACACTCTCTGGGAGCAGTTTGACATCTCAGCACGGTGGGTTGGGGCAAACCCTTGGGGAGCTGCTCCATTCCCTGTGCTCCATCCATCAGTGCATCAGAGGGAACACATCTTCCTTTTGCATTGTAATGCATTTTATAGGGGCTTATATGTAAAATCCCGATGCTTTTCTTACTTAAAACATCTGTCTGAGTTACAGCAGTGGTGACTGCAGGGATTGGTTCATCAGTATCTAACAGTTTTTCAGTTTGTAGAATGCTCTATAATAGATATAATGATTCTCTTTAATTGTATCATTATTTTGTAAGCAACAGTGCGCAGAAGACTAGGAGTCATTACACTCAAATTAATTTTTACCAAAGCCTTATTTATCAATTTATTCCCTACAATTTGTTTCTTTTTTTCCCCAGCAGCTGGGATTTGCACCAGAATTTACTTCTTAAAAAAAGAGTTTACTTTTTAAGTGCTGGGTTCGTTACTATAAGAACGCGGAGCTGAAAGTTTCCAGTTATCCCCAGAAGGGTTAATCCCAGGCAGCTGCAGGAGCCCTGATCTGACAGAACTCCAGCCCCAGCACCTCACACTGTGCACGGTTCTTTCTTGCAGCCAGTTTCGTTGTTAATGGGATGTGAGCCCACTCCTGGAGCAGCGAGACACTGATGGATGAGCTGGAGCCAACACTGAGACAGAAAAAACGATGTGGACACGCACAAAGGAGAAGTTGGTGCCTGTGAAACCAACACTGGGATCCTTCCCTTCTCTGGAATAACAGCAGCCTTATGGATACAGCCTGAACTGGACTGATGACTAACCAGAGCTCAGAAGAACATCAGGGATGGCAGGGAACATGCAGGTGAGAGAACTGAGGGGCGAGGGCAAGAAAACAGGGCTTGTAATCACGTTATGCTATTGCTTCCTACCCCTTTGGCCTCTTAGGGAAACAGCATGGCAAAATAAAGTTATTATAGCGCTCCAGCCATTATAATATTAGGGTTTTGCCAGTTGGTAGGGTAATTATACTGCTATAATAAGTTCTGCCACTGCATAGAGCTGTGCTGGTTCAGAGTGTAATTATTCTAGCAGAACTATGTCAGTATAACTCCCCTTGTGAATACTACTCTGGAAAAAGCAATTTTATTCTGATATAATTACTTCATTTATGATTCCTCTGTTACTTTCCTACTGAACCCATCTTTTAAACATTTGTCCTTCCCATGAGTCCTATTTAAAATATCATCTCCCTTGATCATTTTACCAATTATGTATCTTTTCTCTCCCTCCCTAGTACTCTGCTTTATTCTCTCATGCTGTACCATTTCAGTAATATTTTCTCCTTTTCCCTCTGCTCTCTGCTGTTCATTTTGCCAGTTTTTGCTTAGCTCAGACTTCACTTTTGCAGCCCCTGGCATCTGGTACCTTTCTAAATCAGCTGGGTAGAGCTGTAGGAACAGCCCCAGGGTCAGCAGCATGTGAAGCTGTAGTGCCTTGGAATATAGATGGGTGGGAGAGTTGTTTGCATCAGGTAAAGCCTAACTGCCCTTATCCCCCCTCCCCTGGCTCTGTCCTCACCCAGCTCCTGCCCAGGGTGGCTTTTACTCACCCTGGTGCTCTGGATGGCCAGTCTCTCTTCCCCAGGCAGTGCCGTGGCTCTCACACTCCACACCAGCAGCAGCACGGACACCAGGCTGGCCACCAGCTGCATGATGCACAGGCTGGGACTGGTGCTGAATGAGGAAGACTCAGAGAGGGAGCTGCTCCTGGGCTCTCTTCTGCCTCAGACAATGGCTGCAGCCCCTTTTATAGCCCTCCCCCAGCCCAGTGGGTGACGCAAACAATTAAGTCTATATCAAAGGCAAATTAGACTTTGGAGAGGTTGTTAACACTTGGCTGCTTGAGTGGGATACTTCAGTGCCTCTGGGCTCTCCATGTGCCAGACCTGCAGAGATTGAGGAAGCAAAGGCTTGGGACACTCCAGTAACATGCTGTTTCTTCACTCCAAGAAATTGTAGGCACTCTCTGTGCCTCTCCTAGGTAGCTGGATTCTGTTTGGGAAATAATGTTGGGTAGAAGAGGCCACCAGCTTGCACAAACCTGGATGATTCAGAGGGAAGAGGTAAAACTTCTGGCCACCAGTGCTTAGATATGGTCTTGGACCCTCAGCTGGTGTGTCCAAACAGCTCCAGGCTTTCAGGGTGTTTGGATCTGGGTCTCTGCATCGAGCAATGCATCTCACTGTGGGATGCCAACACGCCTGGCTTTCCCTGTAGGGTAACATGGGGACAGAGCTGCAGCTGTGCAGTTATATCCTCTGTCTGGAAAATGCACATCAAACCACCTGGAAGCCTGCTGAGGGTTATGGGGTCTTGTTCCTAGTGTTGCTTCAATCCCTCTTGAACCTATCCCAGGAGTGTAGGTCAACACAGTGGAGATGCTGGGTTTAAATGTGGTAAAACCCAAGTACTGAAAGGCTGGTCAGAGCCGGAGCTGCTCTGCCCTGAGAGGCTTAAAAAGGCTCCTGCTCTGCTGGCACTGACCACAGGCTGCTTGGAGTGTGTTCCTACCACCCCTGGTCAGCAGTTAATAATGCCTCCTCCTTGCCCCAAAAGCTGTCCCAGCAGTGGGACTGGTCCCTGGGCCAGCAGAAAGTGCTGTTGAGCACTGCTGTCTGCATTGTCCCCATCACTTGCCTGTGACATGCCTGTGAGATGCAGAGCTGAGATCCCAGCTCACCACCAGCCCTTTCTCCAGGAGCACTCGCCTCAGGGCAAGTCTTCCCCTGACCTTAACAACAAATGACAATCAAAAGATAAATTGTTATCCTAATTTAGCACATTAAAAAAAAACAAACCACAGGGAGGTGACTTGGCCAGGGGATGCTGTGGCAGAATTAAGAACAGAAGGCAGGAAAACCTGTTCCCCATTTCTCGCTCTTACCAGCATTACAGATCCTGGAAACAGCATGATGGAACTTTGCCTGCAAATAATCCAGCTCCTAATGCCAGCTACACCAGCTCTTGAGGGAAAAGATGCCACCACTTCCATGCACACTGTAAAAGAAATGCTGATTCCCTCACTGAAAGGCAGAAAAACTCTTTCCTGAGTCACAGAGCCTTGTGGGGGATAAGTAACAATCTAGCAATTTCTGGAAACGAATTTTCTTGGAAAACTTTGTAACCTCCTTGTTTCTCACCCTCCCCAAGTGAGAGGTGGCTGCCACGCACCACTTCCAGATGAAACATTATCTGTTTCCTTTGAACCTGATCTGGCTGGTTTATCAGAATTGCCGGGTAATGGATTCTGTCAAACACTTCCCAGCCAGCCCGGGGCTGAGGCAGAGCAGGAGAGCTCCGGGCTCCAGCGAGCAGAGAAACCACAGGGACCTGCCAAATGACCCGCAGCCGATCTGCTCCAGGAGGGGTGAACTGGGGGAAGAGCAAATGGAGAAAACACACTTGGCTGCTCAAGGGGAAGGAAGGGCAGGTCCTGGGAGTGTGAGATGTGCTGGGGCTGACAGGTGAGCCCTGCACTGGGGCTGTGAGCAGGACTCACCCCGTGGGCCGTGCAGACAGCAGGGGCAGTGCGGGCGGGTCTCCATGCTGGGCCCATCTGCTCTGCCCACGCTGCTCGTTCCAATAAACACAGTTCTGTCTGCAGCTTCCCCTCGGAAGGGGCTGTTGTCTGTAATGCTCCACTGAGAGACTGGGGTCACAAGTGTGACGATGCTCCTACCAGAAAAGGAAGTGGTGAGTGAGAGATCAGCTGCTGGGGAGGCTCACAGGGATGTAAAGTGTGACCAGGCTGCCCTGAATCTGTCCTGGGGTTAAAGGGCAGTAACAAAATAACTGTTACCTCGTGAGCAGGGGTGACTTTGGAGAGAGCTCCTGCCCAGATACTCCAGCACCAAACCTGTGGCCCTGCTGACAAGCACAGCCCAGCCAAAACCTGTGTCTAGCCTGGGCAAGGCTGGGTGTCTGTTCCCAGCTGGGAGGGAGGGAACAGGGACACATCAAAGCACTTACACTCCAGTGCCCACAGTAGGACTGGATCTCTAAATCCAGACTAGTTTCCTCTGGGCTGTGCTACAGCATCTCTCGATATCAGACACCTCTTTTTCAGGTTGCTCCATCTTTTCTAGTGCCCTTCCCTTTCCTCTGCTGCTTCCCCTAGTTAGTCTGTCCTCTGGCCCCTTTGCAGACCCTGCACCTCCCCACCACAGGCTTAGCACCATCTCCTTCACCAAAGAAGTAAAATAACTCTGTGGTGGTAAAATTTGTTCTTTTAAGTAATTGGATAGAGTTCAACATACAGCACCAGGGTTGTTTGTACTTCCTACTGTTCCTATCCCATGTGCATTGGCTGTCTGACCTTTAAGAAGGCCCCAATTATTATTTTTTTTTTGCCAACCCTTAAAAGCTTATCACCCTGTACAGGAAAGGGTAAAGGTCTGCCCTTGGAACAATAAACACTTCTGATAATTCTTTCCTCTTACCACTTTCTCCCTGTTATCTGAAGTCGTGTTCCCTTTGGAAGTCGTGTTCCTTGATGCTTTCCTGCCCCCAGCTGCACATGGCCTGAGTGGGTTTCTGCCACTTCACAGTGAGGGTAGATCTGTCTGAAATCAGAATGCCTTTGAACACATCTCTGGGAGCCTGGCAGGGTGGGGATGCTCCAGAAGGAATTCCTGCATACAGTAACTTGAAAAGGCCTGGCTCTCCCAGGATTTTCTCCCACAGTCAGTGTGGCTCCAGCAGAGATGCACAGTGGGTTCAGAAGCACAGCAGAATATGTTTCCACAACCACACGAGACAACCTCCATCTTTTTGTGACTAAGGCTGCACAAACAACATGCACTGGGAGAGGTTTTATCATTCAAGAAAGAGGTCCCTGACCTCTCCTCAGTGAGTCTGTGCAGCAGCAAAGACTGGGCACTGCTGGAACACAAAAACTATGACTGTGTCTGACACCAAATGCCACACTAAGGAATGAGATTATTTCTCAGTTGCCCTCCTATATGGCCTGGATATTTGCTGCCTTCTGCCCGTTTGTTGCCTGGTCTGGGCTCAGGTCACCATGCCTTGAAGCACGTAGCAGAACCACATCAGGCTTCCTGCACGGTGTCTGGGTCCCAAAGGTGAGGCACTCAGCTGCAGCTGAAGGAAGGGTTCCAATGCCTTCCTGTCATTGCAGTCCTTGCTCTCTGCCCCCGAGAGTCCCTCGCTGCAAAGGCCAATGCAATAAATAAAGCAGTAGTCAGCTGACAGTTGTGAGCCTTCCTGGAAGGGGAAACCAATTTGTTCACGGGCCTGAAATCACAGCTCATTTCTCAGGCAGTGTTCCCTGGCACTGTGCTCCCCAGGGCCCCGGAGGAGCACGCAGGTGGCTGTTCCAGCCTTGGCTTTCCACTGGCACTAATCTAACAAACCCAGGGAAGAGATTGTGGGAGCGTGGGCTGGAGCCTCGTCCCTGCTCAGAGCTCAGAGCAGGTGCAGGAGGAGGAGGGGAGGGCCCAGGGATGCTGCTCTCACAGCACACAGGACTGCAAGGCTGTTCCAGCTCTCTGGGGAGCGGGAGCTGGGGGAGCTGTGCTGCCTCCTCTGTCTGCCGACCCCAGAGGGACTCAGGAGGTGAGGGGGGGCAAGCAAAACGCCCCAGTGGTGCTCAAAGCCTTTTGTAGAACCGAAAAAAGGGAAATTTAGGTTAGATATTCATTGGGAAGAAATTTTTCACTGTGAGGGTGGTGAGACACTGGAACAGGCTGCCCAGGGAAGTTGTGGGTGCCACAACCCCGGCAATGTTCAAAGCCATGTTGGATAAGGCCTTGAGCAATCTGGTCTAGTGGGAGGAGCCCCTGCCCATGGCAGGAGGGACTGGGACTGGTTGATCTTTAAGGTCCATTCCAACTCCTTAATATTCTATGATTTTATGATTTAACTGCATGTGAAGTTAAACATTAAACACCAAAATCTTCCTTAGAAAATAACTAATCACTATGAAACGCTATTTCAAAGTACCTGTTTTCCAGTGCAAACATGTTGCCTGGCTCCAGGCCGGAGTCATTTCAGGCCGTGAAGCCTGGGGTTACTACTGCTGACCTCTGCTACACCAGAGTTGTCCCTTTGGTGGCAGGATTGGCCGGACAAGACTTGGATAGAAACGTTCCTCTACCGTTTGGATCACCTGGGGGATTGCTTATGCACTGCACCTCGTGGGAGTTCCAAGAGCTCACCAGGGATGCTGACACATGGACCTGTGACATTGTCAGCACCACAGAAGGGACCACTGGGCTGGGAGAGCCTTGAACAGGAATTGCAGACAGGCTGGGGTTCTGGGTCCTGCTCTCCCCCGGCTGAAGGGGGTGAGACACACACAGGGTCATCACACACATCATCCTGCTCTTAACCCTGGCTCACAGAAGTAGCTTTGTTAAGTCAATCCTCGCTGGACATGCCCAGCCCTGGGCTGCTGCAGCAGCCCTTCAGTACCAAGCAGAGGCAGCCCCTCCTGCAGGGTACCTGTGGGGTCCCTGCTCCAGCACCCTCGGCACTTCAAGCCCCATCAGCCAGGAGCTGGTGTCCTTGAAAGGCCTGCACTGACATCCCCAACATCTGCAATAATCCACCCATCTTTATGTGCCTCACACCTCACTGTGCTGTAACTGTGATTCCCTGGCTACGATTCCCCAGCTTTTGCATATTTGAAAAGCACTTAACTCCATCCCGTACGTGACTAGGAAAGAGCATCCCCCAGACTTCTCAGTATTTGACTTGGTTAAATTTCTCATCTTACTTTTTAACAGCATTTTGCCTGACTCTTTTGCTAGACCTGAGCTGCTGTTTCATGTTGTCCACACTTTTCCCTCTTCTTCCCCCACCGTGTTACCAAGGGAACTTTCCTCTCCCTGAACTTGGTGGCACTTGTTAATACTTTTTTGACTGGTTGCTTACCAAGGCTGCTGTTCTGATGAAAGATGAATGTCATTCTTCCTTCAGCAGTCCCTTGCTCCAGCTCTCAGCCCCATCAATAATTCAGCCAGGCCTCGACAACATTAGCTCTGGGTGAATATACCACACTCATGCCAATTAACTGACTGAAAGGGCTCGGGAGAGACAGGCAGGAGATTTCTCTTAATTTTATGAAGCTCTTTTCTGAACTTCTAAAAACTGAGTTAGTTCAAAGAATAAAATCAGAGCAGAGATTCTGACACAGTTCAAGAGGTGCCAAGAGACTCCAACAATGGATGTGCTAAAGCCCATCAGGCTCCTCTCCCTCGCTTGTCTCCACCTGCTCTGACTGACACAACACTGCACGTTCCCTGGGACAGAGCCTATCCCTGCTCATGTGCTCCTGACTTAATGAGCTGCTGGAACATGACTGCAGCATGTCTAGACAAACATCATCTCGGTGGCTCTTTGCTTATGAACAGCCTTGCCCGTGGAGAACAGCGACTTGGAACGACTCGGAAACCATATATAGGGCCCTGTGGATGGAGTGTGTGTGACTTGGATGGGAAACAGCCTTGTCTTCCTGCTCTCATCACTGGCCACTTGCTGAACTTACACATTTGGAGAGAGCTCAAAGAACCAGAAGGAATAATTAGCTGTGT
Organism: Pipra filicauda; assembly: GCF_003945595.2. Lineage (NCBI taxonomy): Eukaryota > Metazoa > Chordata > Aves > Passeriformes > Pipridae > Pipra > Pipra filicauda. Next base: position 4,069,720 of record NW_024104620.1, read on the forward strand.
GGAGGCCAGGTCTGAGGAAGCTCTTTCCCTCCTGGGCATTGTTGTACTCACCAGGGGTGGGTGAAAGGCTTGAACTTGTTACTAGTCGGCTGCTGCTCTAAGGCCTTCCTGGACTACACTCCTGGTCTTGATTCCCGTTCCAGGGGAAAGTGCCAGAGCTAGTTTTCTGTCAAGGACGAAGGGATGAAGGGGGTTCAGGTCCCACAGGGATTTAAACAGGAGGAGCTAGAACCATTACTGATCTGCTCCTCATAAAAATATTAGAGTTGAGCAATGAAAATGCCTCATTAGCCCAAACGACTCGGTAGCTGTGAGAGAAAGGAGACAGTTACCCAGACAATTAAAGAGACAAAATGGGTGTAAAATTCCAAACACAGAGGAGATCCAGACTCAGCTCTGCAGCTCAGCAATGCTTTGCAAACCCTCACGACCTCCAAGAAGCTGTACTGATACAGGTAGCAGAAGAGGGCACTGGGAAAGAACTGACAAGTCTCATCAGAAAGGGGAGAAAGCAGGAGGGCTGGTACTGACCCCACAAGTCCCTTGCTGTGGGCACACAGTGGCTGCACCACTAAGGCTGTTTGTAGGGTCACAATTGTGGTAAAGCTCAACCCCAACCTTTCCTCGAGTCTGCTCCTTCTGTTTCTCTCTTAACAAGCCCCAAAGGCCTCTCTCGGAAGCAGCTTTTTGCCTTCTCCTGATGCCACCTAGTGCCTGTCCCCAGCCTGCTCAGCCAGAGCCCAGCCCTCGGAGCCACCACAGCTCCTGCAGAGGAAAGGAGGGAGTGGGGCCAGGACTGCCAGGAACTGCCTGATGGCAGCAGGGAGACAGCAGCTGGAAAACAGCTTGGAAAACTGTACCCCAGGCAGCACGTGGACTGGAGCACAGCTTGGGTAACAGGTACTGACACTGCAGCAGGAGCTGTTGGGCTACAATACAAAACAAGAAATGGGATCACTCTTCAGAGCTTTCTTTGGATGAGAACTTGTCATCCCCAGAGATGAGGGAGAGAGGGAGTCAGAGTGACTACAGAGAGCCCCTGGAAGCACAGCAAACCCTCAGGATCTGTGTTCCCCTCCCTGTCTCCCCAAAGAACACCGACCCATGTTGGTGTCACCTTAACCAGAGCCGAGTGTTTAATGGAGTGCAGGGAGGGACAGGGGCACAGTGGATGTGCCGGGAGGGGGATCCCACTGAACTGGGCACGGAGCCTTCAGAGCAGCAGTAAAGGAGTGGAGGCAGATCCATCTCACAGAGTACAACGGAAAACAACTTATGCATCTGGGGGCAGCATTAGAAATAATGATGCCTCCTAAGGACTCGCAAATACCCAGGCCCGAGGCAACTCAGCATGACTGAGATGAGAGATTTGTCAGCACAGCTGATTCCCCAACATCAGTACTGAACAGCAGGCAATGGAGCTAAGGTTTGTTTTTTATATATATATATATTTATATTTATATATATAAAGCGCCTATCACCATATTGATAAACATTCTTTGGAACCACTCCGAGGGCAGAGGTAAGAACAGGAATTAGCCTGTGGGTACCTCAGCACTTCTGTTTCCAACCAATTTAAAAAACAAAAAAAAAAAAAAAAAAAAAAAAAAAAAAAAAAAAAAAAAAAAAAAAGCCACAAGACTTTGCTGCCAGCCTGCCTGGCTGGTGTTTAATACTGCTACTCCATCAGGGTTGGAGGGAGACCTATTGTGAATGGCAACAGTTTGCACTGTGACTTCTCCAGCCGTGCTGCAGAGCAGTGCAGGTGTCACAGGAGGGCAGAGGGACACGGAGGCTCAGACCCGTTACCAGTCAAACGTCTCAGCAGCAGGGAGCTCCCACGAGGAGAGAGCGAAGCTCACCGTGCACAGAGCTCTCACTCTCTGTGCTTAAGGCCGAGTCAGGGACCCTTTGGACTCTTCCCAGATCACCAGACAGAAATATGTGTCAGTTATAAATACATCATGTCAGTTGGGGGTGGAGGTGGGACGGGGGCGCGGGGACGGGGGATTTAGGGTGGGTGCAGGGAGGAGAGAAAGGAAGAAGACACCTTACGTTTCCAGCACTGGAAAGAACAGTTTTGACCTCACGCAATAAGTCACTGGACCTTTTCAATAGTCTTATCTGGCTTGTGCCCCATCATCTGTTACACATCAAAGGGAATGTTGGCTGGCAAACGGGTTAAACAATCCCACACAGTGGAGAGCAAATCTGCAGTCTGCTGGGAAGGTCCCAACCACATCACTGACGATCTCAGGGTCCACCTTGAAGGAAGGAAGCAGCTTCTCAGTCTCACACATCGCTCAGCGCCTGCAGACAGACAGAGTGTCAGGAGGGACCTGCCACAGCTCTACCAGTCCTCAGCAGAAGTATGAATCACCACCTCTGAAACACAACCATGGCATCTGCCTTCATCCCTAGGACGCTCTTAGGAGTTTTTTTTCCTGAACCTGCAGTTGCAACCCAGTTAGGAGATGATGGAATAACGCAGAAATCCTTCAAAAAGGCAGGTTGAACTATGCTGGAGCATCCTTTCTGTACCCTCTGGTTTCTTCTAGAAGCCATAACCACATTTGATCTAAGACTTTTGGAGCTTTTCAATGGGCAACACCAGTTCTGCAGGCTCTGGGACTCAGTTTTGGCAGGTGAAGTAGGAGTGATCTGCCATCAAGGCACGGTACATGAACCCAAGGAAGCTTCAAACTGAACTCCAGCCTTCCCTGACTGACTCATCCTCTGCTCTGTCATACAAAACGCTGTCCTGCTCCGACTTGCCCACAGAAGCCTTTGAGGCTGCAGGAAATCCTCAGTCCTGCCCACTCCCACTCCCACCTCATCCTGGACAGAGGCACAGCAGCAGAGCCCGGCTCACCTTCCGTGCAAACTCGGGCAGGATGAAGGCTGCCCGGTGGATGTCAGAGTTGTAGTATTTCAGACTCCTCTCCTCCACTTGTTGCTGCGAGAGCTGCTGCACAGGCTCCCGGAAATTCGTGTTCTGCAAGAGCAAAGCCAGGTAGCTCTGAGTGCCTGGGTGAGGAGCCAGGGGCTGTGTGACAGGCACCCTGACGTGGGGCAGAGAACCAAGAGGACTCGCAGGAGAACAGATGACTTTCTGTTCTAGCATGAGGTCAAAGGTTCTGCACAGCTCCAGCCCCAAGGGCTGGGGTTCACTCTCTGTAACTCGTGTGACCAGCCCTGATGCACAGATGTCAGTGCATGAGGTCAGACTGGGTGAGCCCCGTGCCAGATGAAGCTGTCAGAGTGCCTGAGCATCCAAGAAAGCAAGGCTTTGCTGTTCAGAGCAGAATCCATGTCTGTGTTAAGTCAGGCACAGTGCATGCTGCCAGCACCCCAGATAAATCCTGTACAGCAGCAGCACTGCTGGCCCCAAAAACCCACCTGACAGTTGGTCTCACAGAGTAACCAGCCCACATCCCAACACTGACTCTCCCTCGGAGGCCTCTGTACGAGCAGATTACCAGTCACAGCCTGATTCTTATCAAGCAGGTGCCCACTTTGTAACAGCCAACATCAACAAGACAAAGCCTTAACAGGCTCTGGGAATTGGTAGCAACTTCTTCCCTTCCAAGTTTGTTGTACTAGACAGGAACCCCTGTCCTTTTCTAAGGCAGCTGGTCAGCTCTGCAGTTCATCCAGCACTGAGCAGGCTGCATTGCAGCTCTGGGACTGCACGGGTCTGGAGGCCCCACAGCTGGGAGAGCTCAGTGCCACAGCTCCAGCTCTTGGGGACAGCCTCAGGCAGACCCTGCAGGTGCTTCCAAGCAGGGGAAAAGGGCACCTGAGGTGTCGGAGACTCACCGGGTTCTTGCTGCAGAGCATGAAGCCAATCTGCCCGCTGGGATACGTGGGGATGGTGCAATAGGCGTATTCCACCACCGGGAACAGAGACTTGCAGAACTGACGCATCTCCTTAATGAGATCCAGGTGCAGCCACTGGCACTCACCTGCAGGGAGAGAGGAAGGCAGGATGCAAGGTGAGAGCTGTCCCCCTTCTCTGTGCCAGGTTAACAGCGTTTCCAAGTCCCAACCTGCTCTGCTCTGCTCTGCACAGCTCATGTGGTTTCAAAGGCAAGACCAGACCCCTACGCCAGTTTTGCTAAGCTCAGTCCAGCAGTCTGAGCTGATGGAGACAGACCAAAACCACAGCTGTACCTGGGAGCCGAAATGCTTTCACTCCCTGCATCACGTCTTCCCAAGAAGAGTTCCCCCTGTGCCTCACCCTTGGCACGCAGTGGTCTGGCATCACCCTCTGCCCAGCCACAGCACCCTCACCTTGGCAGCAGAGAATCCCATCTTCTCGCAGGGCTGTCTTCATCAGCTGGTAGTAAGATTCCTTGAATAAGCTTTCTGCAGGACCTGGGAGAAAAGTGAGTGTGACCCTCAGCACAGCAAAACCATCAGGATTTCAGCTTTGCTCAATAGCAAGCCCAGGACCTTTACCAAAGGAAGTCACAGCAGCTGCCTTTTGCTCCAGGGAGCATTTTTTAAACAGAACTCCTGCTCTAAACTGCATTTTAGACATGCCTCTCCTGTGTTGACTACAGCAAGAGTGAAGGTGGCTCAAGCAGTCATCGTCAGGTCCCTAAAATGAGGTGTCTAATCTACATTTGGTCTCTCTCTGCCTCAGTTTTCCCCTTCAGAAATACAGCAGCCTCACCACAGCCATCTTTGGGATGGGTGCTACACCAACAGTGTGTGAGCCACTGCTTCACTGGCACATGTGCAAAGCTGCCCTTGCCAGCATGGTGCTGTATCCCCCACGGGATTGCTGGTCTCAGGGATCAGCTCTGCCAGAAGCAATTGCTGCTGGAGTTGAATTTTGAGGAGAGAAACGCGTCAGCTGCTTGAAGCCCTGCTAATACAATTTTCTGGTTCTCATCCTTCCCTTTCTCTACCAAAAGAAGCAAGTCAGCAACAGTCTTTCACTTGAAAGGAGCCTGGGCAGGCTGGCATAACTTCCAAGAGGTAAGCAGAAAAGGAGGGGGAGTGTGGAAAGCAGCGCCCTTTTATGGCAGAATTCTTACCCATGGGGTCAGACGAGTCCGTGATAATCACATCAAAGGCTTCTTGATTTTGTTTCATGAACTCAAAACCATCTCCCACGTGCAAGGTCAGCTTAGCGCTGGAATATCCCACTGCCATGCCTGGGAGGTATTTTTTGGATACCTGGATCACATCCTGCAGCAACACAGAGAGCACAAGTGGGTCAGCGGGGGCTACAAGGAGCTGCTTCTCAGGCTACTGTGCAGTTGCAACCGAAAGAACAGCACAGTGAGTCATTTCCTTCCATGCCTTCAGTACAAATCCGACTCAGCCAGCGAGATCCTCAAGAGCTGTCAGCATCTTCAGCCAACAAGCTACACTCAGCCCTTTCCTACGGCCTCAGGGTTCAGTGACACTGTTGGTCTGTCCTTGCCAAACTCAACAAGAAGCTGGAGCTTCAAAGGCTCCCTGAGGAACTGAGTGAACACAATCACAGATCAGACTGCTCTGTGCCCCTTCTCCTTCTGGACACCTTTGCAGAGGTGATCTCCCTTTCTCCCCTCCTAAATGAAACCACGCCAGCAGGTTTCTAGATGCGAGATGAGAAAGATCCCCATCTCTGCTCCATAGCCATTATATCAGTGGCTATGATAAGATAGTTTTCTCTCTAACGTGGTTAGACAGGCACTGCCCTGGGCCCAGCAACTGTACTGAACACTACCAGCTTCTCACAGCTGGCAGAGACAAAAAAATATGCTGGTGTCAGGCAATGCTTGTTCAAAACCAGGCACGTTTGCCTACTTAGCTTGGCAGACTGTGCACACATCTCACATAGCAGTGTTTCCCATTCCTAATAGAGCCCTCCTCTGAGCAAAACTTCCTAAGAAAGTAAAATATCAGAACAAACTGGCCGAGAGGAGGAAGACTAGCCCATTTATCGTGGAAACAAATCCCCCTTTCTTATTTCCTGCTTTCAGTCGCAGGGGACTGCTCAACACAGTGACCATCCTCCTCGGGCAGGAGCAGCAGTCAGTTCAGCAGCGAGGCAGAGAGAAAAGCAGCACCTCCACAAAGCCAGGGCGCTCCTCCAGATCCCGTGCTTGGCCCACGCCGGCCTGGAAGGGCCTCAACCGCATGTGTGTGAAAGAAATCACATGGAAGAGGCAGCCAGCTGCCACGTAGATGACTTGTAAGGCAAAGAGGTGGCGCTGTCAGTGTCACGCCAGCAGAACCGGCAGCAAAGGCGCCCGGTGCTGACAAGGGGCAGCAGGTGAAGCCGCAGCTCCCGTGGATGCTGTGAGGCCGGGCTGCTTCTGCCGGGCAGCCCGCCCGCCCGCAGCCCCGGGGCTCCCGCACGCAGCCGGGAGCCCAACGCACCTCATCGATCTCGCACTGCACCACGGACTCCACGGTGGGGTGTTTGACCACCTCTCTCAGCACTCCCCCGTCGCCGCCGCCGATGATCAGCACCTGGCAGGGACAGGGCAGGACAGCGGCCGTCAGCGGGGGCGGCTCGGGGGGACTGGGGCTGCCCGGCCTAACGGGAGCGGCGCGAATCCCCGCGGGCCCGTCCTGCCGGCGGCCGGCGATGAGCTGCGGGGCCCACGCGGCTGCGGCCACGCTCGCCCGGCGGGCCCGGGCAGCCCCCGGCAGCGCCGCAGGGCCCGGGGCGGGTCTGCGAGCCCCGGCCGGGGGGACCCCAAGGAGGGGCCGGGGACGACTCACCTTGCGGGGGTCGGGGTGGCTGCAGAGGGGCAGGTTGGCGATCATTTCCTGGTAGGAGAACTCGTCCCGCTCCGTGCACTGGATCACCCCGTCCAGGACCAGGACGTTGCCGTAGGTAGTGCTGGGCAGAGCGGGGGAAGCGGGGTCGGAGCCGGGCCCGGAGCCGCGCTCCCCCGCGCCCTCCCCGCGCCAAACAGGCCCCACCGCGTGGCGCCGGCCGCCCCCCCCCCTCCCCGCCGCCCGACCCGCCGCCCCCCGCACCTGCGGAACACGAGGATCTCCTGGTAGCGGGAGCGCTGGTGGTGCAGCAGCTCCTCCACCTGCAGCGACATGGCCTGGCCGGGCCAGAGCCGGCAGGTCTCTCGGAACCAGCCCTCGCGGATCAGCGCGGCCGCGCCGCGCTCCATCGCGGCCGGGGCGCGGGGCGGAGCCGCTGCGGGGGCAGCGCTGCGGGGGCTCCGCGCTCCGCTCCCGCCGCCGCCGCCGCCTGACCCCGCGGGCGCGGGAGCCGCGCGCAGGGCCCCGCGCGCCCCGCCCCGCCCCGCCCGCCGCCATTGGCCCCGCGCCGGCCCCACGTGCCCGCCCGTCACCGAGCGCGGGGCCGCCCCCCCGCCGGGGGAAAGGGCGCGCCCGCCCCGCACACACCCCGCGCCCGCCCCGCCAAAAAGGGTCCGCTTCGGGCGGCTGAGGGGCTGGATGTGACGGGGGTGGGGGGCGTGGGATTTAACGAGGGTGACCGGGGGGCTGGAGCGACTCTCCGGAGGAAAGGCTGAGGGAGCTGGGCCTGTTCAGCCTCCAGAGGAGACGCCGAGAGGGAACCTCCGCAGTGTCTGTCAGTGGCTGCAGGGAGGGGGCAGAGGATGGACCAGGTTCTGCTCGGGGGGGCCCAGCAATGGCACAAGAGAACGGGGCAGAAACCGGTGCCCAGGAAGTTCCACCTGAACATGAGGAAGAACTTCTTCCCTGTGCAGTGACCCAGCTCTGAACAGGCTGCCCAGGGAGGGTGGAGTCCCCCTCACCGGGGATATTCCAGACCCGTTTGGACACAATCCTGTGCCATGTGCTCTGGGATGACCCTGCTGGAGCAGAAAGGTGCGACCAGATGACCCACTGTGGTCCCTTCCACCCTGACCCATCCTGGGATTGTGTGGATGTCACAAAAGCAGGTTTGGTTCTGGTGCTGGTGGGCCATGGCCTGTGCTCAGCTCGTGCTCCGAGGAGCAGGCCTTGGGAGAAACACATCAAGGTTCTACCAAGAGTAGTTCTCCAACCATGTTACACAAAGATCTCCAACAACTGCTGCACAACAGCAAATCAGCCCCAGAGTCGTGGATCCCAGTGCTACAACTTGACTGGCACAGCCAGATGAATAAAGCACACAGGGATTTGCTACTCACTTCTATTAGAAACGTTTTTAAAAACTGTGGCAACTCACAAAATGAAAACAGAAAAGACCTGAAATTAAGATCACCCTTGAAATGTCACTTTGCATGGAACTTTAAGTAGAGGACTTAAACTAGAGAGATTTTAATATCCCTGGGGGCAAGGGAGTTTTTAGTAAGACTTACTTGTTCTTCACGTTACAGAAACAACCAGAACTGGTAAAGCTAGAGAGGGAATTGGCAGCCCCTGCAAATGCACTTAGAGACAATTGCTATTTAACTGCCTCTTTACGAAAACATTCTCCAATATTCAGCCATGCAAGCAGATTTTATGAGCAGAAAGAGACTGTTCCACCATTACAATGCTGCTCAGTTGGCTCTGTTCACACTAAGATACCTAAGAACCCTCCTCTGTTCCTTCCACTCCCTACTCCCCAAAAACAGTGGAAGAGACTGAAAACAAACTCAATCCTAAACCTCCCCACAGTCTTTATAAAATAAAGCCCTGTTAAAATGTCATGTTCCTTACCTCTGCACAGCAGCATTACCAGCCAGCAGTGGTCAGCATTAGAATCAGCTCTGTCGTCCATCCACCAAGTACTGATACTGTTTCTGATACTCTCTACAAAGACTTTGGGGTAACTCACTGTGGGTATTTAAAACCTGGAGATGTTAGTTTAGCTGTAGAGGTTCAGCTGCAGCACAGAACCCACTGCCTTTCCCCAGCCCAACACTGCACTCTGTTTGTACCTTCTGCCTAATGCTATTACTTTCACTCTATAACTTTATGGTGAAGCCACTGACCTCTGATCCCAAAAGTATCCTAACTATTTTTTTTTCCCTTGGAATAAAGTCTTTGTTTAAAAATACACAAACACTGCCAGGTAAACACACTCATTTTTCATATTACCTTGTCCTGTAAGAGTTGAGCTGTGCAGTTCAATTTGTAAGCAAGGTCTAACATAAAAGACAGTCTGGCCTCATTTCCTCCTCTGGACTGCTGGGGTTTGAGTCATATCTACTGAATCTATGACTTTCCTGCTGCCTTTAGAGGTGCCAAGAGGTTCCTCTCATACTCCATTGATATGCTGGTTCTGGACTTCAGGCAACTCCAACAAGTGACAAGTTCAGCCTAACTGTGTTTGAGGATACAGGATAAACTTTCAAAATTATAAAAAAGGCAACATTATGAGTATAATTAGAAAAAAAACAATGTGAATATAATAAAAGTGGTATCAATTAAAATGTTTTTCCTTTTGGAACAAAAAGAGTTTTAATGGTCTTAAAAAAACATTTTCTGTACAAAAATTGCTCAATGACCGGTATTTGCCTCCTCGTGGTGACAACACTTCTAACTATTGTTTCCTTCAGCAGCAACTCCCACAGGTCCTGTAACAAGGATTATCTCTTTGGCCAGTGGTGTGTCGAACCCCTGCAAAAGAGTTACACAAACACTTTAACTCCTGCTCTAAATTCACTCAAGACTGAACACTGACGATGTTACAATGATTCTATCAAGGGTCCTGATGCAGACAGAGCCCTTACCCCCTCCAGTGCTGCCCTTACCTAGTGTTGCTCTTTTATGACTAAGTAACACACAAGACTCATCTCTTGTAAGCTAAACATTAAGTATCCATTCAGAACAAGAATGTTCATGCTTGGCAGTACTGTTATTTGTCTTCCTCCCAAGCCAGGCAGATGTTCTCCCCACCTCCACCTACCTTTGTGGTCAAAGAAAGCAACTCCCACATCCATTAACACAGACTTTTACCTCAGCATTTCAAACCTTCCACTCAGACTTGTCTTTGATTGCATTAATCCTGACTAAGTTTCTCTTTTTTTTCCTTTTTTTCCCCTTTAAACTGACGTCAAGCCATGACACAACCTCTTCCCACTAAACATGTGCTTCAGCTCCCACAGCAGCAGAGCACAATTAGCTGTGCTCTGCCCATGGCTCCAGGGCAGGGGTGTGCAAACACTCCAGCTGGGTCAGAGCAGGCTGACAACACACCTCTCAGCCTTCCCCGCCAGGTAGGACATGCTCCGGTTTCCAGACTGTTGAAGTTTGTTAGCTCCAGCAAATTTCTGCAGAGAAGAAACAAAACACCAGCACAGTGAGGTTCCTGCCAGATCCAGTGTATCCTGTGAGGTTCATGTGCTGCCAGGTTGTGCCACCCTCACACCACTCCATCCACAGCGTGAGCTTTATGCTTTAGGGCTGCTCTGAGTGCACCTGAGGAAGTGCTGTTCTACTGCTCTGACCTGGACATGTGAGGCACAATACCCCACTGACAACAAATCTTACCCAGCTAGGCAGAAAGACCTGTACAGGCTGTCCCAAATTCACCATTTGGTTTCATTTTTTATCCTGGAACAAGTTTCAACTGACAGGATTGCACAGGAAACTGTTTCCTACTCTATCAGGCATAAACTAGTTCAGCTTCTAAAACGCAATCTTTTTGAATGTCTCAGATGCTCCCTGGTAACATTTCCCCTCCAGTTAAATAAGCAGGAAGGCTGCATGCACAGGGGAGGCTGAAATGCAAGAAATGGGCTTCAGAACTTAAAATTAATGCTCAAGCACCCAGTGAGTTCACACACGGGCTTCCTGTTACTTCCTGCCTGAAAGCCCATGGACACGACACATCAAGCACCCAAACACCACGTGTGAGCACTATGCAGGTATAGATGGGGGGTTTAGGTACCCAGGTTTGCAGGGGACAGCACAGGAACTGCCCTAAGTTTGTGTTTGATTGTTTATGTTTTCTTTCTTCTCTTCAATCTCAATTAGGAGTAAGTGAAAAATCTCTGAGCTCAGACTGTTTTCCTGATAACAGCACTTGGGGAGAACATGAGCAACACACAGACCTGAAATGACCTGGAACCATTGGAATGACTGAGATTTTTGAGAGTGCCTTGAATTTGGTACTGGGAATTTGTAGTGGTGTGCTGTGGTCCAAGTGTCATGCCTGTGATGTGTGGAGGTGTAGGTGTGAATAATGTACGAAGAAGTGGGAAACAAAGAGTCTGAGGGGCCCCAAGGAAGCTCCTGCTAAATGGGAAGCATGAACTTGTGGCTGGAAGCTGCACCTCAGCACCAAGTGCTGTTAGGGAACATTCTGCACACCCAGAAAAGGTGATCTGTCCTCCCCAGTTTGGTACACACTGTCACCCACATTTCTGTTCCTCTTTTCATGACAGGCCCATACCTTCCCTGTGTAAGCTTGCTTGGCAGGATCAAATTGTGGCGACTGCTTCGATTTGCTGCTTCCTAAAGGAGAGAGGAGAAGCTGTCACTAAAATTCTCCATAAAGAACAATGCATTCCACAGTGTTCCTCTGATGATATGGAGGTTTTGTTGTAGTCTCCCACACAGTACAACTCAGAACAGTCTCTTAAGGACAGGGGATGCTTTTGAATAGGTGCTTCTTACAAAGGAGTCCAATCCTCTTTGCCTCCTAGTTCCCGAGTCCAATTAAACAGATGACTTTCTCCATGGAGAAAAGAAACAAAACCCAAATCCACAATCCATTTGGCCAAAGGTTTCAGGATTTTGTTTCCAAATCAGAAGGGATGTTGAAGTGTTCATTCCTCAAGTCAACTTCTTCAAGTGCTTCCCCACTGTACGGTAAGTGCACTGTAACAGTCTGCGCTGCCTTGCCACCCACATTCCCACAAGCCTTCTCCAGGCTCAGCTGGCAACGTTTTCCACAGCCTGCAGCACTCTAGCAGGGGATCAGATCTTACCTGCAAACACTTTGAAGTTGGACTTGCTGTAATCAAAGGGGGTAAACTGCTTTGGTGCTTCCAGCTCCTCTGGTTGCTGGGGGGGTTTTGGCCGTTTCTTCTCCTGTGTTGGCAACTCCGCTCCCGTTTCACTCGTGTCTCTTTCCCTCTTCCTATTTGCTTGTTCCTGCTGGGAAAGCAACCCACAGAAGAGAACCAAGGACAAGGTCAGGAGGGGAGAAAGAAACATCCCTGCACAGGCACCGGGGTGCAGATGAACTGCCCAGTGGAGCCAGGCCCCAGCGACAGCTCCTGCCTGTGGCAATAACAGTGTGGGGAGAAAGCTCTCTGCTCTTCCTGGGGCCTAAACTGCTTTGTTTTTTTTCTCCTCACACAGCAGGCACTTCTGAGCTAAAAAGCCAAGCTGTCATTTCACAGGATATCAGAGGCTGAGACCTGCTGTGGCCGCACTGGCAGATTTGGGGGAGCCTACGTGGAACAAGTGAGGAGCTTTGGGGGAACAAGTGAGGAGCAGAAGTGCAGCAGTGGAAAAATTCCCTACTGAGCACATGGAGGGATGTGACAGTGTGCACAGCACAGTTTGTAGGGCCTGTTGTTACACCCAGGGCAGCACCACTGTCCAAACACTGACATTCAGGTGTTCCAGAGTGACAGGGCTCAGGGTTTCACTCTGAACTGCTGTAACAGTCAAGATGGGCACAGTCTGGAAGGAGGGAATTCCATGACATACCATGGCTTGCTGACGAACAGACACAACGTTTTGTGTTGTGTTTTTATGCACCTTCTGTGCCTGGGCACGGGCAGCTATGGAGACAAACAAGCATTACTGTAAAAAGCAGCAGTAAGTTAGCCAGGAGCTTACAAAAAGCAAGCAAAGCAGCAAGTCTCAAACTAAACATAGTATAAACATTACCAAACTACAAAATTTCTCAGGAAATCCATCGTCTACAGGAAACAACCTATGTGCACAGGGAAAAGCATGCTGGCACACACCCTGAGGAAGGGAGGAATGGCTGTACCTGACTCCTGGGCTGCTTTCTTACTGATTTCATTCTTGGGCTTCTTCTGTACTGGTGCCTGACTCATCAGCTTCCATCGATTGCTGATCTGCAATGAAAAAGTGTCACCTGGAACCACTTTGTTTGAAGTTTTACGGCAAAAGGGAGTTTATAAACTTGCTTCCACGTGCTGGTCTTCATTAAGAGTACAAAAGATCAAATTGGATGGTAAAAGAGATTAAGATCTGCTGCACCAGGTGAAGTAAAACCAAGTGCTTTAAAAGTTCTGAGCTACAAACAGGTCATGAGAACAAAGGCAGATACTTCAGCAGTAGTTGCAGTTTTGACAGACAGTGGAATGTCTCCAGTCCTGGTTCTCCAAAGAATATAAATGCCACAGAAATATGTCAAGTTTCTCAAGAAGAAAAAAAAATACTATATTGCTGAGGTTCCCAGAGCAAAACAAACTACTTATTTGTTTCTTTTGTACCACTTTGCAGGAATTTTTAGCACAAGCCTTACCTCATAAATTTTTGATGATGGGTCAAACTTGGCAGATTGTGAGATATAGGTAGAATTCTCCTCTGGAGGTAGGTACTGTAGAGAGGCAAAAAAAACATTTTGCTTTAAACACAGTGCATGACATTTATCTCATTGCTAAAATGCTACTTGTTGTAAATCAGTGAGTTCATATTTGAGAAGCATTCTGCAGATGGAACACCTTGTGGAAAAAGAGAAGTTACTGCAGCTATGCCCAAGAGAAATATTAAAGAAAAACCAACTGAAAAAAGCCCCACAAAACCGAAAAACCCCAACAAACCAACCCTCAACCGCACACCAGAAAAAGTTGGTTTGATATTATTTCCCAGTAATTTGCCACTACAAATCTGCAGCAGTATTCTATTGTTCAGCTCACTAACTCTAGCCATAAAGTAGAGATGAAAACGTGATGCAAATTTCAAAAACCTCAAACTTGATTAAAAAAACTAGAGAAAGGTTGTTTATTATGTAGACTTATATCCAAGAGGCATTTAAATGTGTTTTGAAAACAAGTCCACACGTGTCTTTGCAAGAAGAACAACCCCTTGATTCCAGTGAGGAGCAGCTGATGCTCTATCAAGGTCTTAAAGATACACCTGAAAAACCAGCTCAGGACATTCTCTGCACTGGGTATTTTGTGAGTCCCACTACAAATATGTATTGGGAGCTTTTACCATTTTAAATGGATTTTCAAAGGACTCCATTATTAGCTGAGCTTTCCGCTGTGCAGTGGTTAAAGGCCTCTTATTTCCTTCGTCTCCATCACTTTCCTTAAAAGAAGAAAAAAAAAAAGAAATATTAACACAAATATTCTCTTAGTTTGGCTACTGCTGTTTCAAGCATGGCTGTTTCTCACTCTGAACCCCCACCGAGAGCAGTGACCCTCCAGAGACATTGAACTTGCTGGCCTTCTAACCCAGCTGTTGGGTTATGCCACACACCTGACAGGAGTCAGTGCTGTTGCCAGGCACGTCCCTCCTTATTATCTCTTGCAACACTTCCACACAGTTTTATCAGATTATTAAGTCTGTTTTCTAATACTTCAATATGGACACTCACAAACGTGCTGCTTACACTGAATATGCTGACAGTGGCAGTAGCAACAAGACATGCTGGCTCTGGCTGAATATCTTGACTATTCGTTGTCCTCTCACTGTCTGAGAAGAGACAAGCATCTTTCAAAACTGGTGCAGGCTCTGCATGAAAAGGAGACAAAATTTTTATTAGATACTTGTGTATTTTACTGCTCTTTCGTGTAATGAGATTCCTCTGAAAGTTTTTTCAGGGCCATTTATTTCCTCCATGTCAAAGCCCCACCACTGCATTATTAGCACAGCTTTTAGGTTAACTCTAAATTACCCAAGGCAGAGTTGCTCTGAAAATCATCCATAGGAATCCGTGAGCTGTCGTGTGGTCCAAAGAGGGCATTCTCCAGCTTCTGCAGAGGGATTCAAATTACAAACACAATTAATACACTATGAATCTATGGTTTCACACACTGCAGACACTTAAGACAGAAATTCAAACAAAAGGATGAAATTCCTAATGTAGCTCACCTGCCAGAGCACTTTGCAAAAGGCTACCTATGCAAACACCCAGTGGTTAATGGAGATGATTTACTTCACACACAAGAGGAGAATGAACGACTCAGCCTTATAAACTCATCTAAAACCTCTCTTCTTACAGCTCAGTCAATATATTTTAACACATATGAAACTGTCCAGCAGCCAGAGTGTTTGCTGATACAGCCTTAAGTGCTGCTTTATAGTGGTTTGTAAAACACCAATTTACAGCTGGTAATGTTATGAGTCTAGCACAGAACACAAACATTAAGCTAAAGCTGAGAGATCTGTAAAAGGGATGAGATAAGCAATTCACTAGAAAGTAGAATTTTGCTACATTTGTTTCCAAGTTTAAGGCTGAAGACATTAGGTAAAAATACCATGTAAACAGTACCTCAGGGGTGGGTAGAGATGCTCTCTTCTTGGCAGTTGAAGTAATCTCCGACTAGAATGGGAGAGAAAAGTAAGTTACTTAAATGTACCTGCCCTGTTTCTTCTAGGCTGGCCTCCTTATCAATGTTTTCAACACATTCATTACAAGCTAGCAGTTTAATAAAATTACTTTCTTCTCCTGCACTGTTTGCACTTGGCTATATATTTAAACACCTTGCACAGAAAGGACACACTCTTGCTCACAAGTGTTTTTGTTTCACTACAGGAGGAAAGCTGTACTAATATCAACATGCTGATGATGCATTTTAACTAATGAAGCTCTTGCAGCCAGGGCTGTTTTTGTTTGCCTCGCCACAGCTCTAAAAGATTTATGAGTCCGTTTACACGGCCAACAAATTCCACAAGGTGCAGTTCTTCCTCACGCAGGCAAACGAGACGTGCAGTGTAAGACAGACAACTGCACCCTGCTCAAGCAGTGTCTGCTCCTTTGCTGCTCCAGTTCTGCAGGGAACCACCAAACAGCACACAGGCAAGGAGCTGCAGCGGATCTTTCTGCTCTGCCACAGAGCATCACATTCAGCGTCCAAAAAGCAAACTTCAGCACGCACATCATCCCAGGTCACCACTCAGCTCCAGTCCCCAGCTTAGGGAAAGCCAGTGATGAGTCTCCTGTGTGGTACCAGCTACTCCTACCTTGACAAGAGGCATCTCCCGGGCCTGCTGAATGAGCAGATGCAATTCATTAATCTGCTGGCGAACGAGGGGTGGGACGGGATTACAGCAGGCAATGATGCCCTGGGGTTCTCTAAAGAGAGAGGAGGAAAATTCAGTGTGCTGTATTTATGGCCAATATGTCAGGTATTTGCATTCCAAGGATGTGCAATGGGATATAACCACGGTCCTGACTGTGACAGAGCAAGACAAGTCAGATTAATATGTCAAAGTTTATTCTCTGTGATAAAATTCTTCTGTATCAGTTTGTGCAGACAAGGAGAAGCCATTAAGTCAGCTCTCCTCTCATTTAACTTTTCTGTGGTCTGACTCTCCTCATCATCATTTCATTCAGTATTCACCTATGAAAGCTGAGCCCAGCAGTGGGCCTACCTTTAAAGATGCATTTTTATTACTCTCAAGTATGGATGTTAGATGATGAGTGCCAAGTGGTCAAGGAAAATGTTGTGTAAATCGGGTATTTCAAGGGATCTGCCCCTTGCCCTTCCCAACCCTCTAGGAAGTGCAAAAAAGCCCAAATAAATGCTATGGGGGAACTCATCCCTCTCTTGTTCTGTAATAGTGTGGGAATCTCGGGAATTTGTGACATAGAACAATGCAAAGGAATGTGGTTTATTAGGGGAATAAAGTCAGAGATGTATCCCAGAGGTCTGGAGCCTTCCCAAGGAGTATTGCTATTTATTTCTCTTCCAAACTGAACAACTATAGAGAAAAGCAGTACTGGCAGCTGGAAGGAAATCAGAAATCATTACACACTAGGAAGGAACTTGCTGGATACTAAAATCAAATAAGACTCCTTCAGGGTGGACTGAACTTACTTGGGCAGCTCCTCTGAGATCTTCAACAGCATATGATTTGGGAGCACATATCTACAACACAAAGAGGCGGTGTGAACGTAACAGAATGTTAAAAGCACTTAAAAAAACCTCCAAAGTGCACAACTCTGCCCCAATTACAAGGTCTGAGAAGATGACATCAGTTAAAAAGAAAAGGAATTAAGTAGGACTGATCTAGGTACCTGTAAGAATTTACTGCTAATGTAACAGGACTTCTGAGCAACAAGCAGCCTGAGGCAGTACAGTGATTTCTACAAAGTGGTTCCATCTCAGGGGTGGAAGGGGCACAATCCAAGAGATTTATTGAAGTATTAAGCCAGTGTCCATAACAAAAGACTTCCTACCCTGTGCTCTCGTCCTCTTGACGTGCTATCTTGTCCCTCCATGCGAACAGCAACCTAAATGCTGCCAGCTGCTGGGTGTCGAGGTGTTTTTTCTGCCTCCTGTAGAGCTCAAGGTAGGATTCATCTGTGAAGAGGGGCTTGATGTATTTCTGGACAGGAAAAAAAGAAACACTCGTGATCAGTATTGGATTTGTGCTTTCTAGTTTGCCTTGCTCCACTGAGACAGAGAATCTCACACAGACATCAGGGGACTGAATGCACTCTGGTACAATGTGTCTTGAGCTTTTATCCTAAATGATTGCTAGGAGCCTATTCCTGAAAAACATACATCTCATCCATTTTTAGGGGAAAACCACCCTCATCAACTCCAGGAGGAGCTTCAGTATCTTCAAGCTTCTCTATATTACACAAGGCCTATTTTCATAGACAGTATTTTCCAGGCACAACGTAGTTGTCTCATAAGGCAACTCCAGCGAGGCTTTGAACTTCTAGGAACATCCAGCAGAACTGGAAATGTAACATCTCTCTTGGAAAAGACACACTTGAATGCAGTGTGAGGCCAAGGAGTGCTAACATTCAAAAAACAGCAGGAAGGCACCTCAATCCAAGGATTTTAGCTAGTGAAACAAATGACTGCACATGACTGAGGCAGAGTTTATAAAGCTCATTTCAGATACACGAAGAGGAAAACAACCAGTGTTTATGTAAGAGAGTAGAACAGGCAAAGGACCCTCTGTCCCAAGCCCATACCCTGATCCAGGTAATCCATCCAGGTGAGGCTTTACCTTCAGGCAGATGTCCCTGCTGCGCTGCCACACAACCTGCAGCTGCGTGGGCTGCTCGTTCCCTCTCTCCCACAGTGCCTCCCTCATTTTGTCATAGATGTAGAGCAAGTAGTGAGTGTCATCACGGGCATACTGCATCATTTCTTCTGGCAAAGGGCTACAAAAAGAGCCACAATTACACCAACATGTTTCAGTTGTCCCACCAAACTGCCACTTTCCTCTTGCAAGGCATATTAGTGCAAACTGGACACGAGACATGCCAAGAACTAACATGGGAATTCCTCTGTTTCCTTGCTGAAGGATTTGTTGGGCCACAGCAGTAACATGCTGTGCCCCCTCCAATTCATATGGCATCCTGTTCACAGTCCTGCCAGAGAGCAGGACTGCCCTGCAGCTGAGTCAGATGGCAGAACTGCTTGCTGTGGTATTTGTCATAACTCTGCTGTCTCTGCAGAGCCTACATAAAGTAGATTTAGGATCTCTGTGGTGTGTAGGGTGCACCTGCACAGCCCAAGCTCCCTGCTCCAACAGCACCTTGTACAGGTGACAGTGTTTCCGTGGGGGCTCTGGGGGAGCAAATACAGACTGACTCCATAACACTGCAGTGGTTAAGCACTGTTCCACACTCAAACTTAAGGCACAGCCAAGGTGAATGCTGTGCTCATTCACTTTGAGACTAACCTATAACTATGGGTCTTGCAACTAGAAGCTCTAGCAGTGCAAACAAGGAGAAAGAGCTACCTGGCAGCTCCAGCCCATTTAGGGGTCAGTTTTTACCGTATCCTCCAGTCAGCCAGCTGGTACTTCTTGTCAGCATCTACACTGCAATACAGCTTTAGCAGGTGTTCCAAAGAATGCCTGCCAAGATTGAGGAGCCGAGCAGCTTGGTGAGTATCAAACATGTTCACCAAGTACAGACCAAAGTCTCTCTGCAGCCATTCCACGTCTGAATCAGCACCATGAAGGACCTTGAAAAGCAAAACAAGTTGGGAATGATACAAAGAACATTTCTACTCCAGGCTGGTGGTGCTGTGTTTTCATATTCATGTGTCTAGGATGAGATTTCTTTTCTCTGTCCTTTACTGTTAAGTACAGAACTACTCAAGGAGTGCAACTGGCAAGTAGTTCACCACTTACATCGAGGAAAGAGGTCCATGAACAAATGACAGTGAGAGCAGAGCCAAGTGTGATTTTAAGTATAATAAAACTTAAACTAAACCAATAATGATAATAAAAAAGGGAATTGTGGTGAGTTTGGCAGCTGACCTTCACAATGGCAGGGTCTGTGAAGGTCTCATTGAGGATGTTCAGGTCGCTGCGCAGCTCCAGGGCATCAATAATGAAATCTTCTGTTCGAGTGGAAATCTGCATCAGACATGTCAAGCCCAGGAAGCTCCTGTAGGAATGGTGCTGAAAGTGGGGAAGAGAGGTGTAAACTAGGATTCATTACAGAAGTAATGCCATAAAACAAACAGCACCCCAAATGAAGGAAGGAAAGGACTTCTTTAAGAAAAAAGACAACTGGATAATCAAACTTTCTCTTTGCAGTCATTAAGATGACATAAAAAAACCATGGGATGAACTGAAAGAAGATCAAATTCAGCTAGAAGTGGGCAGCCAGTCCAACGACTGGAAAACTTATAGTATTGACACTATTTAATTCAACTTTCATTCAACTCTCATGTCAAAAAGTACAAAAAAACCCAGAAAATGACAAAACAGACTAGAAGAATATAATGGTCTCCTAGGTCCTAAAAGTACACGTGTAACTTTTAAGCAGAAAAGGCGATTTGATTACCTCCAAATCCAGGGCAAACTCTTTACAGTTCATAAGCTTTTCATTCAGTTCTACCAGCTCATCCAGTGTGGTGATAAAGTGACAGGGTGTTTCCTCCATGGGCCTGTACATCTGGCAGAGCACATGAATTAGGCATGGTATGTTCTCTGTCAACTCCCACCCCCACCTCCACCCTCAGATCTGAAATTTGTCAAGTATGGCTGTAAATGTACTGCAGCTGCAGCTGCAAATTACAGTGGGCACCAACCTGGAGTTCTGGTTTCTTGAGAACTCCATCTGGTGGAGAGAAATGCTCCAGTTCATACTGGTAAGGGTGGGCAAACCTGTGGAAATTAGGAAGATAAGCACAGGCTAAATCCCAGCCACCTTTATGAGGCCAGAGCACAGAGACTTTGACACCTACGGCAGTTTCCCTTTCCGGCAGAAATGTTGCCTGTTATTAAGCACGGGTTCAATGTAACTGCAGAGGTCTAAAGCAAATCACACACACTGCAGTGTGGGCACAAACACATGCAGAGCTGTTACACACGGCGAGCACCAGCGTGGTGGGAGCACACGGGCACAGGTCCACCCGGGGGGCTCCCAGCACCTCGCTGCCAGGTTCATTTCTTACATGTCTTGCTCAGTTTGCTGCGTCCTCTGCTGATGTATGAAGTCTGCCAAGGCAGCTGGCACGTCCAAGTCCTCAGGGCGCTCCTTTCGCTGCCGTCCACTTTTTGTGAGGGCTGAACAACCAATATGGAATAACTGGACTGGGTCCCCCACATCACACGTTCTCAGCCTACTACTCTCTCCCCTCCACCCACCACGAGATCCTACTAAAACCACAAAGCATCAAAAATCTTAACAATTTAGAGCTGCAGCTTTTGCTGTCAGCACCTCGAATGACAACTCAGTTACCAGGTTGCTGTTAAGCAAGACACAAGGTGGTTCTGCTCAAAAGCTTGGAAGGAGATTGAAAAATCTTCAGTTATTAAAAGTACAGTGGCATCAGTGGAGATTATGGATGAACCATCAGCAGCAGAATGTTACCAAAATAGGGTGTTACACAGCGGCTGTGGTAAATCACCCAAAGCAAAGGTGGGTCTCCCCACACACCTCACTCATTTGAAAGAACATCTGTAAAGTCAACTAGATTGGTCAAGACTTCTGAGGCAAAAGTGACTCTGGTGTATGTTCAGTGGTGGTAAAGAGCACAATATCTGTTTGGGACAGATTATTTGCTGTATACCAACAAGAAGATGCTGTATGTTGATCTACTCTTACATTAGACAAGTAAACAGAGTCACAGAGCTCACTACACCCAAATGCTCAACATCTCCCGTTATGTGTTTTTACAGTCAATGATTTCTCCTCTAGACTGTGAGGACCAGGTTTGTGTCACATACTCTCAACAGGTCACCCAAGTAAAATAATCTCCTTACCTTCAGGCAAAGGTTTCAGAGCATTTGGCTTGATAAAAAGTTTAGGGACAAAGGGAGTGTTGGAGTTGTCAATCTTCTCCCGAAACTTAAGCTGCGGTCGAGAGATATTCTTGGCATGAAGCAGTCGGAAGGTTTCAGACTGAGTTCTCTTGTGGAATTCTCCTGCCTGTTTAAAAAACCACAGGTAAAACTCACATGACTTAACAGACATTCAGAGTTTCTCCTACTCAGCCTGACCCAACATTCAGAGAAACGAAGTTATACCCCACGCTCAAAACTGAGTCACTTTTTCTCAGCAAGTCCAGCACTGAGGAATGAGAGTTCTCTGAATCAGGATCCTGAATCCATATGAATAAGCACAGGAAGGGCTGTGGTGTACATGACACTGAAATGGCAAGTGAAAGCACAGAGAATCCAGAATCAAGTCTGAATGAACAAGAAAAGGGAAAAAAGAGGGAGGGACTCAGAATGTGTGAAAAAAACATGAGAGAATATTTAACTACTGAACTCCACTGGAGAATTAGTAGTGCCAAGGCTGGGAGAAGAGCTGAGCTAACACAGCAAGCTGAGCACAGGGGCCTCACCTTACGGTTCCAGCTGGAAACGATCATCTGTGGGGGCTGTAACCCAGCTGGCAGGACTGGCTGCTGGTTTCTGTTCACTCCGGATGCCTCATCCAATAAAATACTCTAAAACCCAGAAAAGCAACGTGAAACACCTGCTAAATTACCACACTCAGCCACTTTGGTCAGATCGAGTAAAGAAAGTCACACAGGTAGGTACCTCCACTGCCATTTCCCCCAAATTCTGCACAACACAAGACAGACAATGTGGGAGGAGCATGCTGGCCATCAAGGGTGGGAAGAGTTTCCTCAGAGAAGCAGCTCTAAAATGTACAGACCTGTTCCCAGGTTGTGAGGGTTTTGTGCCAAACTGTATTTAGTTTCCTCACAAGTCACATATTGCAGTCCCTCCCTCTGGCCCATAACCCACCTGCCTCAGCTGCTGGGAGCTCTGGCCCAGCACATGGAGAGGGTTTTAAAATAAGGGAAAACACCAGACTGAGGAAATACCAACTGTAACTGTGAAAGCACTACCACTGAAACTCTTGCAATGAAAAAAGTTATGGGAACTGAACAGTTTATAAGAACCACATCCAGAAATAATTTGCTTACCACTCTTTCAAGAATGACATCGTTGGAGTCAACCAGCATATCAAATTTATCTTCCAGCCCTGTCACTTTGCTGGACTCTTTCAGGAGGCTCCGGCAGCCGTGGTACTGCATCACCTGGCTCATGCTTGCAAGAGAACAGCACAGCTGTCAGCAATCTGTGAGCAGGCAATCTCAATCCTAAAACATCCAGCTTTCTTCAACTTTCTGCACTTCAAAGTTTGAAAACAAATCAAACCGTAGATATCATCACATGAGCAGTGAAAAGGAGAAGCACCTATGCAGTATTAAGTGCCAGAATTAATTTCTCACAAACCACACCACGACTTTTAAAACGGACTAATTTGTTTGGAGTCAGCTGCTCCCCTCTGCCACAGCTCTTCATGGCGATCAGTACGAAAGGCCCTCTTTAAGCTTGTCACGGGGCTAGAAGAGCAGCTAAAATCAGGTGTGAAGTAAAACACTGTTTTACCTACAGCAAAGCATGGAGTTCCCAGAGGAGGGGGCTGCCTGCTGGGGGCATGGGGAGGGGCAGCAGGCCCTTACCAGCGGAGCAGGCGGTCTCCCTGCGTGTCGCAGTACGCGCGGAAGCCGGGGAAGCTGCGGTAGAAATCGTACTCGTCGCCAGGCTGGGGGAGCCCGTTGGATGCCTTTGTTGCAGCCACCACCGTGCCCAGGGCGTACTGTGCAAGAACACCACGTTATCAGCATTTTGTTCCTGTTTGCCCAGTGTACCCTGTGAGAGAAATGCGTCCTGCCTGGCTGGTTTGACCTGCGTGGTTCTATTGTGTGGTATCGTGGGGCTTTTCACCAAGAGTAAGTTCGCATGGACTATTTGGAGAACTTAAGATAATTAAAGTCTAAGAACAGGATCTGTAACTCAGTCTAGCATTACAGATATGACCTGAAGTTGTCAGTGCAGGGTTACGTGGGATCTCAGGAAAAGGTTCTTCCCCCAGAGGGTGGCTGGGCACTGACCAGGCTCCCAAGGGCAGTGGGCACAGCACCAAGGCTGCCAGAGCTCAAAGGAGCGTTTGGACAACGCTCTGAGGGACAGCATGGGATTGTTGGGGTGTCTGTGCAAGGCCAGGAGTTGGACTGGACGGTCTTTGTGGGTCCCTTCCAACTCAGTATATTCTGTGACTCTAAATCAGTAGGAACGTAATGACTTCATTATTTTAACAAAAAAACCCCAAATGCTGCAACGCTTCCTTCTTGGGAACTGGCAGACGTTCCCTCTCTAGAAGCAGCATCGTGCACACGTGAAACACACCTGGACTGACGCTGCGATCTGTAACGCCAGGTGAAGTAATGCCCGTGCCACAGGCTCTCCCGAAGGTCCCCAGGAATTCCAGGTGGGTGATAGGACTAGGGCCCGAGCCAGGCGGTAACAGGCCCCGACGCACCGCTCGGCCCCCGCACCCGCAGGACCGGCTCGCACCCTCCCTCCCGCGCAGGGGGACTCCCCACAGGTGTCACCATTCGGGCGGGGGTCTCCCCGCAGCCCCCGCGGGGCCGGACTACAGCTCCCGGCATGGCCCAAGCGCACGCGCACGCCGGGGGCGGCGGCGGCCGTCCCGCTCCCCCCCGGGCTCCCCCAACGCACCTTGACGAAGGCATCGGGGCTGTCGAAGCCGGGTAGGGTCGGCATGGCGCTGGCTGTCCCGCTGTCCGCGGGTGTCCCGGCGCCGCCCGCCTGCCCCGCCGGGCTCCCCTCACGCACGGCGGCCGCCATATTGATGCGTGAAGCTGTCGCGAGAACTGGGCGCTCTCGCGAGAGCGCGGCGTCGGTGGCGGGGGAGAGCGGCGGGGAGGGGCCGGTGGCGCCCCCCAGCGGCGGGACGGGACCAGCCCCCGTGTGGGATGGGAGGCCCTGAGGGGGGACACTGAGCGGGGGGACACCGGCCCTGTCTCCTCTCAAAAGCACCACCAGGGAGCCACAGTATCACAGATTATTGAGTTGAAGGGACCCACCAGGATCATCCAGTCCAACCCCTAGCCCTGCCTAGGACACCCCAACAATCCCACCCTGTCCCTGAGAGCATTGTCCAAACACTCCTGGAGCTCTGTCAGCCTTGGGGCCGTGACAAAACCCTGGGGTTTTGTGCCAACCACCCTGTTCAGTGCCAACCACCCTCTGGGGGAAGGACCTTTTCCTGAGATCCAACCTGACCCTGCCGTGACACAGCTCCAGCTGTCCCCTGGGTCCTGTCATGGGTCACAAAGCAAAGACATCAGTGCTGCCCCTCTTTACCTCATGAGGATGTTGAAGACCCCAGTGAGGTCTCCCCTCAGCCTCCTCCAGGCTGAACAGACCAAGTGCCCTCAGCTGCTTCCCCTCAAGGCCCTTCCTCACCCTCACTGCCCTCCTTTGGACACTCTCTAAAAGCTTAATAACTTTCTTATATTGTGGTGCTCAGTCCCCTTGACAGCCACACCAGTGCCTGGAAAGGAGGCAGGGGCAATACCACCCAAATTCCTGACCGCCACCTCCTTGTTTCCCATTTTTGAGGTACAGCACCTGGAGGAGGCCAGGGAACTCTGCTCAACACCCCACGCTGTCCCTCGAGCTGTGGCTGTGACCCTGAGACCCAGCACGCTGATGTTCTTACTGCACAGACAGCATCACATCTCCTGGAGACAAAAATTTAGGGGTTCTACGGTCAAGTTTCTGTTATACAAGCGACAGATTTCATTCAGTCTTGGTAATTTTGCATCCAGCTGCCATCAGAAGGGAAATAAAGCCTGAACTGATGCACAAAAAGACAAGTCAATGGCAATAGACACCTTAAAAGAAAAAAAAAAAAGAATCTTAATCTACTTCCCTCTCTCTGCCTAAAAAATATTTTGGAATAAACAGGAACACAGCCAAAGTCTTTACATTTCGGTGTAATTTATTGGCACAAAAATATTCAAATACAACATGGCATCTAAACATGGCTACTCTGTTGTATTTTGTGCATTGTTTTTAATATGTTTAATTCATAAATCATAACTTTATCTTCACCCTCACGTTTAATAACCATTATTTTCTGTTTCAAGTTATGACCAGTTCTCCCCCCCCATCTGCCTCCTAGGCCAAGCCCTAACTTTCCCTAGTTATTTCCCAACACTGCTTTTTAACCCAGACACTGTGGGAAGCTCCCAAGTGGTATTTATTTGTACCCTGCACCCAGTTTGCCACGGATCACTCTGCACAGAGGCACCGACTTCGCTCAGCTCAAGGTCTTCAAACCTTGATACCCTGATCTAATCTGAAACATGACTCCTGCACTAATGTAATGAGCAGATAGACAATTTCCAATTTTGGGGCAAGAATCAAGTTTGAAAACAAGGTACAGGATGAAACAATGGTAAAATTCTGCTTCTCTTTCCAGTTATCCAGCTCACCCCCAGACAAGTGCATTGAGCTCATTGCAGCCACATCAACAGGAATGATCAGGGCAATAATTCATCTGCAAGTGACTTAGTTACATTGCAAAGTAAGTCAAAACCCGTATATAGTTATTTTCAATGGATCACCAGTTCCCCAAAGACCAAGTGGAACCATAGACATCTGTGGTACAATCAGTCTTCGCTGTCCTGGAAACCCAAATCAAGTGTTGTGTTTCAGACAGCTTGTTTTTTTTTTCTTTTTCCGACAGCAGCTATACATTGGCTTAAACCAACTTTTAATATACAATAACTCTTTTCATTTACATTTAAAAATATTTGACAAAGGCTGTATTTCAGTCCAAGGTTCAGTTTGTGTTTGTAGAAGAGCAAGTTTGGAGTGCAAAAGCCTCCAGAATAAAAGGCTGTGGATACTTTGGAATCTTCCGTTACCAGAAAGGACACCTAAAGAAAATAAAGATATTGTAATAATGCTGACTTGTATGGAGTTTCACAAAGGCAACACTGAGAAGGACCGAGATTCCATACTAATTAGGCACTATTTTAGCTTAGGGAAAATTGTCAGGTGATCCCCCCAATACTTCTTTCCTGCTAAAGTTTAAAAACAACAGAGACCTATTCTGTCCAGCATCGTTCAAAGCTAACCCTCAAAATGACAGTAAAAATAAGTAAAATAAATAACACTTCTTCACTGTAACTGTGACCATCACATTCCTCATTGCAAACACTGAAAATGTTCTAAAATCCCTGTCACTCCTTATAAAAGAGCTTTCCTAGAGGACTGTCTATGGCATCGCTGTCATGACCGCAAAATCTACCAGAGCAGATGCAGGATGTGCTAAGGCTCCTACAAATAACTAACCACACGGTTAGATTATTCCAGAAGAGTTTTGCCAGCTCAGCTGAGCGACAAACTCACCATCCAATGTAGCACTGGCACAGGTTCTCATGAGAAGTCGCTTGTTTGATGAGCAATTCCACTTGTGTGGGGACATCGAGAGTTTCGTCATGAGAAAAGTCCCGACCTGTGAAAAAACACATCAGTGAAGTCACAAATCCCGCTTCTAATCCCTTCAGATACATTATTTGGCAGGTGGGGGGGGCAGTTTCTTATAAATTATAAGAGTGTAAAATTTTGCAACCAAATGCTGCAAACTATAAAGCCAGGACAGTGGAAATTCAACTTCCACTGAACAAGCTAAGACATGCAAGTCTGTGCAGTTACAAACACCTCTGTACTTTTCAAAGCAGGCTCATTTCAATCTAAATGCAGGCACCAGTCCTTGGGTGTTAGACAAGAACAGGCAAATGGCCTCGTCCACTTAATCAGAACATGTTAAATTCAAGGATTAACACAAAATACAAACACTAAGGGTAGTGCTGATCCCTCTCATCAGATTTTATGTTTATTTTATATAACATAAAAACGTGCTCACCAGTGAGCTTATCTCGAACCCTGTTGATGATCTGAATTGCCTTCTTATTTAGAGCTTCTGGTTTCACCAGACCATCTCCTACTGAAAGACAGAAACAGGAAAGAGAATTAGGACTTCACCTGAACAATAAAAGCATTTGTACTGCTGTTAGATGTGCCCTGCCCAAATGCCATTTTGAGAGCAAACCTAGATACATTTTCTATCACCTTTTTGTTGGGAGTTGAGAACACAGGTAATTATATTCCTCATTTATGCTGACAAGGAACTGTATCTGTCCCAACTCATGTAATGGCATTTGGATCATGACGAAATTTTCTGATCTAAGAACAATTTCTGCATTAGTATAGAAACAACAAAGAAACTTACTGAAGGAATGGATGGATTCAGGCACTGTGGTCCCAGTTTTTTTATGGGATGTCTCACCGAGTTCCACACTGTCCAACATTTCTATTGAAAAAAAAAAACCCACAAAAACATAAATTTGAAGTTGAAAAGCAGCTAAAATATTCTCCCAGAAACATCAACAAAACTGTTAATCATCTCATTTGAAAAGCATAATTGTGACATCCACCATCTTTCCTACTCACCCACTGACTGACTGGCTGAGTAGGAGTCTGTCCTTGTCCGTGAGCGCTTATTGCCCTTTGTATTTGCTGCAAGAAAAGGAGTTGAAAGGCATGAACTGGAGTTTCAGTGTTTCAGAGCAAATCTGTCAACAAACAATATAGATTTCTCCTTCTCCAGATTTGATGCCACATGAAAATAATTTCAATCTCCCGCTCTCTGTCGCAATTTCACATTAAAATCCTCAAAGCTGCACCGAGAAATAGCACATGGAAATGAACAATTTCATCAGATTGTTTTCAGATAGACATTGAATTTCTTGTATGAAATCAGAGCGATTCCTCTCTTGCTGCCAGTGTTTTCTCAGTCACTTACTGTCCATCAGCCTCCAGTTCAATAAGGGATCGTACACAAAGGCTTCCAGCACAGCCATGACACTGTCCTTGTGTTCCCGCAGCACTTCCATCACCGTGTGACAGGTGATCCTGTAGTTGCCATCGAGGCCTGTCACCTGGGGAAGAGAAAGAGGTGAGTCCACCACTGCTTCATTCACTGTGCAACTCCAACCCCAACATTCAGGGAGCAAGAAGTGGCTTTGAACTGGAATTCACTGTGGTTTCAGAAAATGCACCTGAAATATTAACACCTCTGGTTCTTAAGGTGTGGAGAAGTTTAGCCACAACAGAAAATAGAGGAAAAACTGGGAATTGGGTGCCATTTTCCTCAGGAACAATCCCCTTCATATTAAAGAGGGGATGCTTACCTCCATAGCATTTGTCAGCATCCTTGTTAACCTAAATGGAATCTTCTCAGGGAACTTTTCTCTTGTCATTGCAACCTAAACAAATGATGATGGAGAATTAGTCAATTAATAGCTAATTTAGTCTTTAAAAGTTACTAAATATTGGGATCTTTTTGGTACAATCTTGAAGACTTTATTCCAAATAGGAAAAAAGTCACAGATTTATGCTCCTCAGTTTCCACAAATTTTTGGGAGAAGCTAGATAAGTAACTTGATAGCAAAGGGAAAACTCAGCACATGCCCAGCTGCTACTGTCAGGTAACACAGCCTGCCTGTCAGCAGCCTAAATTGCTCCAAGAAATTTCAGGGAAGTGATGCCAGCACTTCTTTGCTTGTTCCAGTGGTCAACTAATCCCCAAGACACGCCTCTGAGATAAAGTACCTATTATTTTCATCTTGCCTGTAGGTAAAGCAAAGCTCCAAAGAGCCAAAGGGCTTGCCCAGGATCAGACTCCAAGGTCAGTTTGTCCTGGCTTATAGATTAATTGCTGTTCTACCAGAAAATGTGAAATGTTACAGAAAATTTAATGTCCAACTACAAAGATTTACCTCAAAGCAGTCCCCGAAGTCGATATGCAGGATCTTTCCACTCAGTCTGTCTAACATCAGATTGGAGGGGTGCCTTTGATGAAGGAGTGGGAGAAAAAACAGGGTGACAGACCATTCTAAAAACCCAAAGTAAATCACAGCAGTTCCAGTCTGAAATGATATTTATCTTCATGAGCAAGAACAGCCAGTGACAGCTTTCTTGTCTGAGATCTTCAATCTCAGGATGAACAGAAAAGCTTCCTGACAGTGCATCTATCACATTATTTTTGTAATTACCTCTCAGGTGTTAGAGATCTTCTCACCTTGGAAGATAAACAATCTCTTAGACCAGAACAATCAGTACATTTCTCGGACAGGAACATTTATTTTTCAGTTAGGATAAGTTTTTCCATTTGTTTTACGCTTTTTCATTTTATTCAGTATAGAAAAATGAAATGCACTATGCTACAGGTGAAATAATACAAATTGGTTTACAATCAAAAGAGAAGAAAATCAAACTAGAGTAGGAAAACTACAGGGCTGTATTCATGCTATCTTCTTCCAATTTTGTTTTAATTCAATTTTCAAAGGTTTATAATTTCATTATAAAGACCTCTAAGTTCAGGAGTAAGAGCTTTTGTTATGAAAACACGTGAGGGTTTAGCTATTTTTGCATTACAGCCTTTAAATCTAAAATACATTGTCTTCAAAACTATTTCTAAAGTTATAGAATGGGTGGAGAAAGACTTCCCATTCTGTGAGTGAAAGGACATATTGGGGCTTTCAATATTAGGACTTGTGGTCCTTGATGTATTTCTGTGGGTATTCATCTCAAAAAGGAAGAAAGTCTTATCAGTACTCGAGATACACAAGCCCTGCATCTCGTGCCTGCAGTGCTGAAAGTAACATTAGGACCTGAAAGATGGTATCACTACAACTCAGCAGTAACCACAGTGGAAGATGTTATCACAAGAACAGATCCCAGGAATGAATTGATAAGCCTTCACAGCCTGTGCTTTTAAATAAAAGAAACCTTTATACTTCACTTACCTGTCCCCAAGGCCCAAAATGTACCCAACCATTGACATCACAGCAAGTGAACGAGTGTAATTTGTTCTTCTGTCAAACCACACCTACAAGTGGAGACAAAACAGAAGCCAGGCAGGCATGTTGGGTGTTTCAGATTATGTTTTAAGTTACACATTAACCACTTGCATTTTGCACAAAACAGAATTGTGACATGCTTAGGATCAATACATCCCATAAGCCTGAGGGGGTTCAAACACCCTGTGCCCTTGAATTAGGTGTCACGTCCTGAACTCACCTCTGAGCTTGGACTTTTCAACCACAGCAGTTTGGCAAGGTCATCCCCAGCTGTGTTATTGACAGCATGTTCAAATACTTCTACTTTCTGCATCAGAGTCAGGTGGTCATAATCTGGAGCCATCTATAATTGAGAAGTGACATTCAGCAACTTAAAAAAAGCTGCCTCCAGTAGTCTCTGGTTGTACTATGAGAAACACAGTAATCACAAGTAATTTCATATGAAGTTTATATTTAAATTATTTGTAGACTGGCCAGTAAGTTCTCAGACACAGTGAGGTGGTCACCCAGCAGTGAAGAATTCATTTTAAATGGGATAACAAATGGTTTAATATCCACAAAGTAAGCAGCCCACAGTCTTATTTGACTAAAGTACTGCCAAGGTAAGTATGTTTCAAAAACCATTACCCAAATAAGTCTTCTGGGCTGGCACACACTTTCCTTTTTGGCAGGGAATTCCAAATTTTCTAGTTCCAAGTGCTCAGTTTCCCTTATCTAATTTTGGCCCTGCAGCTTAAACACAATGCTTGTAATGCCAGCACCAGGCAGCTTGTGTGAGGCACATCCTGCTCATGCAAAATCCCAAACGCATTTCAGTCACCAGATGGCAACAACCTGTGGTCACTGCTAAAACTGGAAAGGAGAAACAAATATACATATGGCAAACTTTACCTCCCAGAGGTATTTTATATCTCCCATCTGATATTTTTGTACTCATTATCGATACTGATAACAATCAGAGAAGAGGCAGAGGAATGAGCTGTGAATCATTCTCCTTCCTTAAGACACTGGAGTACTAAAAGAATGTGCCAAGAGCTGTGCCAGCTCTGCCCTCACCCTCAGCATGATGCGATGCTCGATGTTGAGCAGGATCTTTTTCTTCTCCCGGTAGTCTCGGATCAGGGCGTGCAGAGTGTCACAGTGGGGCACCCAGCCAATCAAGCCTGAATTTGTAGACAGTGGAATAACAGCATATCTCTGGATGCTACAGGAAAAAAATGGAGAATCAGAGCTCAGATCGTTGTATGTTGCCAATTGTTACATTTTGAGATGCCTAAAACAACTACTATTAAATCCGATTCTGATCCAAATTGTCTCTTCTTTAGTTGCTCTGTTTGTCTTCTTTTCAGACAGACCTCAAACATCCATTTGCACAGACTGCTGCCCGGTGATCTACACCTGCACTCAGTGAGTACTCACCAAGCTATTTAGTGACTACAATAAAAAAATCCCTGACAAAAACTCATTCCCAGTCTCCTAAAGCAGCGCTCAAGGTGTCCTGAAACAGAGGTTGCCTCAACGATCATAACAATTTACAATTACAACTTGCAATTACTTCAATTAAATAAAACAAATGATCCCCTTGGATACATTTCCTCTGTGTTTGAATTCTATGAATGCTGCTTTTATTTCTCTCTCTTTTTTTTTTTTTTAATTAACTTAGTTCCAAGATTTGCCATTTTCTCACAAACCCACTACTCCTTGTGCCAAGGTTTACTTGGGAACTGCATCCATGTAGGGTGTCATCTGTGCACAGTTCAGTGACCACCCACAGCACACACCTGAGGTTTTTACGAAGAGAAGTTGGGTCATTTGCTAGCAGGGTGTTGACCAACCCAAAAAGCTGCATCACTCTTTCATCTTGGCGAAGGTCTTCGTGACCTTTCAGAAGGAACACAAACTCGTGCCCGTTGCTTCCTGCAAAAAGAATTAATACAGAGAAGTTTGCTCTTGTTGAACAAACAGCCAGGAGTACATACACCCAAGAGCTGGAGAGTGTGGCAGCCAGACCCACCAGCCCACCAAGAAAAACC
Source organism: Pipra filicauda (assembly GCF_003945595.2). Lineage (NCBI taxonomy): Eukaryota > Metazoa > Chordata > Aves > Passeriformes > Pipridae > Pipra > Pipra filicauda. The sequence continues at coordinate 4,102,022 of NW_024104620.1, forward strand.
TCACCTGAAAGGAAGCTCTGGAAAGGTTTTATGAGGTAAATATGCAGTTTGACCTAAGAACTGTCTAAATGCTGGAATAACTAAGTGAAAAGTGCTCTCTCTCACCCATTAATGTCAACTTCCTGGGCCGCTGCTTGGAGGTGATGACCTGCAGGGAGGGTGCGATGGACTGAATCCGGATGATGGGCTGGTTGGGATCGTACGTTCCTGGCACTGCCAATTCCAGGTCCCGGCACATTAGGAGTTTTGGTGACACGTACTGCAGTTCCAAAGAAGTGAGCTACCAAAGCCAAAAGAAAGGCAACCCTTCAGAATTTCAGTTAAATCTCACACATCTGAAGAGCTCGTGTTGTCGAGTGACCTAAAACAGTTCAGTCAGTGATTGATACTTCAGGTGCTTGAAGGAAGTGCTGCATAAACACAAAACCTGCAGCAAATCCTATGCAGGTCTTTCCACAATACTGAACTTGAATGGTTTGAATAACCAGAAAAACATGAAACAAAGATTGGTTCTGACAACTTGAGCTGAAAGACCCACAACAGAACTGAATCTCTCCCCTCACCTGAGGCAGCTGCTTTGAGATACGTCGGAACACGTGGTAATAGAGATCCCAAGCCTGAGTCAGGTCTTTGACATTTCCTGACTTCATGTACTTCCTGCACCACTCCTGAGCTTCCATGAGATCTCTGCCATAGGCCTGGGGAGGAAGTGAAAAACAACAGAAGAGAAACATTTCAAGAGACTGTAGTGGAATGGGTGGAGACCACTTAACACCTACAAAGAGCATTACAGTCTCTTTTCAAATTGCATTAAAAATACTTGACCTCCAATTTTTTATAGAATATCAGAATTAAAGATGCAGAAATTCCTGGATCCAAGATCTGCTTTGAGTTTATTTGCTCACAAATAGACTCCATTATAGGAGGCAACAGAATGAGTAGAATCCTCCTTTAACAGTGGGCTCACAAGCTCAAATTAATTCCTTTTGCTGGCTCAGGAGAGATCATCTCTGCTATCTGTGCTTCTGCTTACTGTGAAGCAAAGCAGAATAATGAACTGCAGAGCAGTTGTGAGTTTTCCAGACTCTATCAGACATCCAGCTGATACAAGACTCCACAGCAATCAGTACTACCATGACCCCTGTCATCAACAAAAGTGACACAGATCTGAAGATAAACATCAGTAATTAAATTTGCAACTAATGCAACGAGTCCCATGAGATTCACTGTCTGTTAGATGGCAAAGGTTCCTGTAATACATCTGGGCAGGTGCCTGTCCTTCAGAATGTTATGCTCTTGGCCATTTGCTGGTACCTGATTGAAGGATGTCTCCTTTAGAGTCTGAGGCCCACGTTCCATCATGGCGTGAAGCGGTTCCAGCACCTCGAACATCCCCTTCACGTTCCTTTCTCCAAAATAGAGACGAGATGCTTCTTCCAGCCCTTCGTGCCACATCTCGTGCCACAGGATGGCCACACGGATTAGCTCCTCACTCACCTGTTTTGGGACAGGAAAAAAGACTGAACACCTAAAAAACCCCTGTGACTGTGTCCTGACTTAAAAATGCAGAACTCCTTTCTCATGTTCTCTCTCACGTTATGAAATACTCGTTGTTGGCAGCCAGAGGGAGCCACGAGAACTACCACAGTGATGTTACACTTGTTTCTGCAAGAAGCTGACCAGGCTTTTCTCACCCTGTTTGTTACCATTGAAATTTTCTATGTATTTGTGTAGCTTGGCCTGAAAGCATTACTTTTCATTTATTCATAAAAATCTTTATCAAATCAATTAAATTACTCTTTCGACGCTATGCTTGGTAAGTTTTGTTTCCGCCTTTCATTAAGCAGAAATATGTGTTTATTTCTAATAATCTAATATAACGATTCCTCATTTATTTGTTCTCTAAATTTATTTATAAGGAGACACAAAAACTCAGCGTGCAAAATATTTTTAAATTAAAGTGTTCTCTTGCAATTACACTAATACTGTAACTTCTACCAGCTGCAAATACCCAAATCAATTGTACTCGAACAAAATTAACAATGAATATAATTTGTGTTATTATACCTGTAGTAAATCCATTCCTGAGACACAACACACTTCCTGGTACAATGAGTACTCACCATCATTGCCTGCTGCACCAGAGTGTTGCTGTGCTCACACATGTTTTTCAAGATCTTATTGGCAGCGTTGTGCCGGGCAGTGGTTGTAGATTTAGAGGCTACAGTCAAAGGGTAGATCAAAGCCTGCAAGGGACAGCAACCAAAAATGCTTTAGAACCACACAGAACTGCCACATAAATTGAAATATTAGCAAAGCATTAACAAACAGCAACCTTAGGGCTGGACAGGAGAAGCAAGGTTCCTTCTGGAAAGGGGTGATAGGAATTTGCTATTCAAAGTCTTCCAACCTGAAAGGCTCACAAGACTGTAACTCTCTGAGTAGCAGAATGACTTTGAGAGCCTGTGTCAAACTGGAAGGACAAAAATAGGTTTTAGGGGTTTGTGGGAAGAAACTCAGATAAAGCTCCTGTGAGGTGGGCTCTGAGTAGTCACCGAATGAGATTTAAGGTGATTGCACTACCCAGTGCTCTATCAGACAGAGAGAACCTCCCCTGCTACCTGGCTCCTCCACCTCTTCCTGTTTTTATGTGAACAGTGCTGAGGTGAAAGCAGCATCAGAAATAGTCCCCACCCTCATTGCTGTGACTTCCAGCACAGGCACCTGGACAAGGTGAAATGGAACACAGGAAAGGCCTTAACTGGCACCGGCCTGTGGGAATTCCCCCTCTAAGCCAGGGCTCACCTGGGGATGGTACCGACCGATGTCTGTGAGGAGCTGATGGATGAGACGTCCCACCAGGGGTCGAGGGGTGTCGATTCTTGCAATGAGCTGAGGGATAACCTGAAATAAAGACCCCTGTCATCTCGTGTGCTCAGTGCACCAGCTGTTCTGCCCTCTGCTAGAGGCCTCACAGCAACTGGAGGGGACAGAGGCCCAGGACTCGTTTTTCAGATGGTCAGAGGATAACAAGGTTCCAAACAGTGTCAGAAATGTACAACAGCTCAGTGAGACTGCAAGTGTTCTGTGCAAAAGTGTTACAGGATCCTCTGTGGAAAGAGTAAGATGTGTCTTGAAGTGTAATGCTTAAATAAAAAATAAAGTATTTTTTTATTTAACTACAAGAGTCATTCTACAAGGCAATTCTGAGAGAGACTGTGAACCCCATCAGAGCAGCACAGTGTTGTTTTATACTTCATCACCACTGAATGCACATCATCTTTAATTTAAAAATGTTCGTTCTTTCTCATTCATATGCACTAATCTGCATATAAATGCTGAAATATATGCAAGAATGTTTCTCATGCCTCTGTGCAAGATGCTTGTTAAATCAGTTACAAACTGTACTGCACACTGCTCTCAGAACTCACCTACAGAGGATTGTTTAGCAAAGGATCTTCATGGATATCATGCAGCAAACCCCCAAGCTCCCCCCAGAACTGGGGTTTGTCTTAGCCCTTTGTGTTCCTTACCTGCAGCCAAGTGTCAATCTGGATGGCCTTGACTCCTTCTACCAAAGCCTCGTTCACATCAGGCCAGTGACCATAGTCAAACCACAGAGTAAGGACTCTGAAAAAGAGAAATACTTTTGTTAGGAGTGAAACAATAAACCCAAAACGTTCCAGTCAAACGCCTCCAGACTCATTTACAAGTGATTTTTCTTCCCAGTACCCACAGACAGCAGGGATAACCCACCTGACAAAAGTTAGCTTGGACTGAAGCATTCACTTAATTCAACCATAACAGAAAGGAGCAGAAACATGTTCTCCCTCATCTGAGACCATGTGCCCTGATAATTAGGATTTCATTTACTGTGTGCTTCGTTGTGTACCTTAGAGTGTCCTGCAGGTTGTTTCCTCGGGACAGAGAGATGGATCGGAAGAAACCCTGGACAGCAGGGACTGTGTACATCAAGAGGGTCTTGGATAAATCCTTTTGGAATGAAAATTTCTGCATTAGTTCTAACCAAGCACATCAGGCTACATGAATTCTAAACTCAGGAAGGGGAAAAAGGAAGAAATATGTGAAAATATAGACCTAATCCACACTGTAGTTGACTTCTGCCTGGCAAGGAACGTGCTGTGAAGTGGTTTTATACTTCAGTTTGTTGGCAAAGCTATGGACAGCAAAGCAGCCTAAAAACAACAACCCTACTATAACTGGTAAGTAAAAGAGATTCCTCACAGTCTTCCATGAAGGACTTAAGCAGCAGAACTTGTTAATGCACTGTATAACCTATGACAGCCACCTAGGCCTCTGCTTTAGGTCACAGCTAACTTATGATTGTTTGCATTAATTTAGTCCTCTTCCCACAAGGCTGAGTTAACCTGAACTGCCTCACTTTTGCTGTAAGCTCTGAGTGTGTGTGTATGTGTATTATATATATATTTATACACACACACACAGAGAACATCCACAAGCCAGGTACATACAGCAGCACGTTCCCCACCACAACATTTTCCTGGGTCTAAGCACTAAGTACCACTCTCTCCACACCAACAGGGTACCTCAGTGACTTTTTTCTGCACTGGAGAAGGGATGGGGCTGTTCTCTGTGCTCTCTGCATCACTCTCACTGTTGCTGCCCTCTGTGTTGGCACTGGTGACACTGGCCCCGCTGGCGTGACGCAGCTTCTTCTTCTCATCCCTGGCCTGGTTCTGATGTTTGTAGTGAAGCACTGCCTCAAAGTTCATCACTGCCCAGGCATGCCAGGCCTGCCAAGAGGAGAGAACAAAAGTCAGAAGGAAAATTAATCCTTTCTGCAACCTGCACTTTCTAATTGTTAGAGATAATCCAACCTTTCTGTGCCTGCAGACGACTGCAGCAAGCAATACCCTGCAGACAACACAATGCTTTGCTTTCTCTAATTGCTTGTAATTTTAACTGTCTTATTATCTTAAATAACATCACAGTGAGTTCTTGGCCAGGAGTTCCCTGTTGAATATTAAGGCAAAGGAGCTCTGTAGCAAAAATTAAGTTATATTTGCATACACCTTAATTTTTCAAAGACTAAAATGAAGATTAGTGTGTTAGGGCGCAGGGAGGTGTAATGGAAGAAATACAGGAGATGACTGCCCCAGAGAAGATCTGGCACCAAATACTAATTGAGATTTCACAACCCTGAAATCAAAGGCTCTTTGGAGAATTAACAACAAGGCTACTTTCCTTGTTCAAGTATACCGAGTGAGAACAAGTTAATTTTTTCTATTTATATTATCCTTTCTCCTTCACTGTTACCTGCCAGGGGAAGAACTCCCAAAAGCAAGAATAGAAACTGAATTGTGGCCTAGTTTTACCAACCAGATATAATTCTAAACAAGAATCTTATGGTTTCCTTGGGCCGCTGTCACTGGGGTTTTTTAATCCTACTGGCACTAACAAGGCAGACAGTTATAGGAGATCTTCCTGTGAACATCTTCCTTTCCTTAGTGTGGGATGTGGTGAAATGAGTGATGCTTTCCCTCACTGACCTTGTACCAGTTGCGGTCGTGCTCGGTGGCAGCACTGTAGTACTGCAGGACTTTGGGGATGGTGCTCTCATTGATGCCTTGCAGGTTCAGCTGCCACTCCCCCAGCTTCAGGAAACACCTGGTTAAGCAAAGGGATTATTGACTCAGAACCCAGAATGAAAATGAAGCCTCTGGATTAAGAGGCAGAATTCTTAACTGGAGTCTGGAAGACGTTCCATGTGGTGAACCCCCTCAGGAAGCCTCTCCTGGAAGCCTCTCCTGCAGGATGGGAGTCTGTGTGTTAACATGGAAGGCTCAAAACACCTCCATCCCGCCTCTAGTGTGGAACTAACTAGTTAAGGGTTTAATTCAGGGGGAAAGGTGAGGGTCAAAACTTGCTCCTCATTTATATGAGTTATAAACTTAACGTAAGAAGCAGATAACAGCAACACTGAAAGACTTCATCACAGAGCACATGTGGGTCACCACACGGACGAGCCTTCTGGAGAGAACACTGTGACAGACAGTGGAAACACAGAGGAGCTGTTCTTCCCCCCAGCCAGAAGCCCATTTAGTCATTCCCTCCCAGAGGAAAGGAAAACCAACATATTTTTACTGCAGCAGGGTGGGGTTGTGAAGGTTTGTGCAAAACTTAATACTTTGCTCCCTCAGCAGGCTTTAAATGCCACAGTTACACAGCTCTCCTTTCTGTATTTTGAGTTTGCCAGAAGGCATTGTGCAAGGCAAATTTTGTGTGCAACTCATTACTAATTTGTCTTCCATGACAGTCACTGAAGAAAATAAGACAAAGGTGTTACTGAGTTCCCACCTTCATAAAAGCAAGTTGATTGCACATCCCCCTTTAAAAAAAGAGCAAACTTTCAATAGGAAGCACTGTGCAATTTTTTCTTTAAATTGAAAAAAACAGGTCTGGCACCTCCAGATCCACAGAGGAAAATGGAGACTAATATGTGTTTTTAATGCAATAATATTTCAAGAGACCATCACATGCTGGGCACCTACTGCCCAAAGCACTGCTGTTGTGTTTGGCTTAATACAGATGTGCCAGGAGTGTGGGAAGTGTTTCCTTCCTAGTGACTGGATCTCCTGAAAACCAAAAAACAGCCATGCTGAGAGCTCTGCCTTCTGCCAGCGAGCCACAGCGCTGGAAAAATACCACCAGCAACAAACACAAGCTTGTTTAGGCTGATGCATCACAACAACGTTTACTGAAAATCATAGGATAGATAAGAATGTAATAGCAAAGCAGCTAAATGAGAAATGCCCCATTCTTTTAACCAATGTAATACCAAAGCAGCTAAATGAGAAATGCCCCATTCTTTTAACCAATGTAATAGCAAAGCAGCTAAATGAGAAATGCCCCGTTCTTTAAATCAAAGCATGAGCCTTGTCTGAAACGTGTCATCTGCAGGGACCCTGCAACTCCAGAGAGCCCTGAGCTGCAGGAAGGAGCTAAAGGGAGTGCCAGGACTTGGTGCTGACCGTGCCATGAGCTTGTGGAGCTCCTGCTTGTGCTGCTGGTCCTCGGTGGCGATGGCGTGCTGGGCCTGCTGCTGCATGGTCTGCACAAAGTGCTGCATGTGCTGGAACGCGTCGATCTGCAAAGGGAGGAGGGTTCCAGTGAGGGCCACAGGGCTTACAGACAACTTCAGGAGGGAGGAAGACAGGGTGGAAGTAAATTTTGACTGAAATGAAAACGTAGGGTTTTGTTTTCTTTCAAAGCTTTTCAGCTGTTTACACCCCTCTAAAATCAGCTTGTAAAGGAAGAGGTTGGAGATTCTTGATGTCTCTGAAATTGCTGCACTGAGGAACAAATTGCTGCATCCTTCCAGTGCCAGGCACACCTCCACTGTCAGACAGACAATCAACATAACACTGTGCTCTGATTGCAAGAACTCAGCTCTAGCAAAGCAACAAGATCACCTGCACAGGGAGAAAACTTCACCAGCAGAGAATGTCCTGTTACTGCCCAGGCAGAGTGAGACTCTAGTCCTGAGACAGAGATGTCTCACTTGCAGCTGAGCACAGCAAAGACAGCCTGGCAATTCCAGAAATCAAATGTTTGTAGCTTACAAACTGCATCTGAGCAGGACAATGTTGAACACCCCATGCTGTCACAGATCCAGAGAAGCCTGCCCTTAATATGGCGTGGCCTGAAAAAGATGATTTGAGAAAATAATGCCTGAAGGAAAACTTGCAGCTTCCTGATCTTCCCCTGTAACCCCTCAGCTTTGGCTAGGCTTGAAGTACACACCATGGAACATTAACTTTGAGTTGTTTCAACAAATGAAAGCCTAGATTTCTCCTAAGGTTATTTAAGAAGTACAAATGTGCATTGCTCCTTTGCCAGGAGATTACATAAGGCAGCAGTGCTAAAGAACTTGCACTACCAAATTCTGAGGGAAAAATCTTCATAAAATTCCTTGGAAAGAACTCTGGGGTAAGAAGACCCAAAATTAAAGATTTAAGAAGAAGGTATGCACGCTTCACTGGGAAGAATTAGAGCAAAGCTCCTGCAATCTGCAAGGTCATTTCAGGTCAGAAGCTGCAGAATGTGCTGTTAGAAGGCCAATTTACTTCTGTTCATCTACAGGAATGAGCTACCTTAGAGTGAGACAAGAATCACCTCAGCTGAAACGCCCCATCCACCCCATTCAAATGTCAGCCTGCACAAGGCAGTGGTGAGGAAAAAGGGTATTAGCCCAGGGTGAAATAAAAGAAGGATTCACACTCTTAACATTAACGTGGGGCATTCCACAGCTGGGAATGCAGAGAGAAGAGGAGGGAGAGTAAATAACAATCTTATCAAGAGTTATGCTAGATATTTATTAAAAGTAGACAAAAAGATATTGTCTGTTATGTGCCCCTCTCATATCTAGACACAGCCAACAATCTGCTCTTCAGTTTCCACGAATATGGAGAACTGATCACCACAAACTGACAGGCAAAGCACTTGAGACTGAAAGCTGTTTTCTGTAACACTGAATTCCTAAGTTTATATTGCAGCCTTTTTATGGGATATGGCTTTGGAATGCAGCTGCTGGCAAAGGTCCTTGTTAGAAGAAATGTAATAGGGTTTACTTATCCATTTTTTATCTGTTATTTAAGAAAAGAAAGTTGTGCAGCTCTGTGGCTGGTTTCCATTGAGATGCCAGTTTTTTCTCCTGCTGGATTTGGCAAGTGCCAAAATGGCAGTAGGGAAAACATTTGAGGTCAACCTTGAAGTGCTCAGCTAGAAAAAAATGGTCATTTCCTACCATACCAGCCCACCTCAGCAGCTGATTCCTTAGGATACCAAATCAAGTGAACACACACAGTTATATAAAACTACACACAGCACTAAGTGTAACTTTGTATTATTTATCCTTTTTTTGGTATCATTTTTTTCCTCCATCTTCCTGGGCTCCATATATTCTTGCATCAGTTTATTTTAGATACATCCTCTTCTCTCATTCCCTTAATCTTTGTTCCTTCTCTCATTCTGTCTTCCACTACTGCATCTTATCCATCTTTATCAGAGTTCAAACACAGAAAGCCCACTTTCCCTCACGGAAGCAGGCAGAGACCCCACACACTTCTGGGGTCATTTACTGAAGAAAGAAAGAGGCCATTACACTGTTTTACAGAGCCAACAGGACAGGGCCTCATCAGCAGCTCCTTCTGCTTCTTAAATTCAAATAAAGAATAGTTAGGTCATGGCAGTGTTCCCACAGCAATGGCTCCGCTCCAGTGCTGGCAATTCCAAAGGCAGGAAAAATAAAAAAAAGATGTGGCAGAATATGAGGATAAATGGAGGCTTTAATGTATATTAAAAAAAAGATAACTTATCCAGTCTGGAGCTTATTGGATTTGATTATGTAAATTCTCCCTGTGTTGCAATGTCAAAAGCATTCACCCTGGGCTCTCTGGAGCCAAATTGTTCCCATGATAAAACCCTATGTATTTTTCAGCTGCCGTTCAGTTAGAATTTTTCAATAACGTCCTTAATAAAAGTCAGCTCTGCTCAGCAATTAAGTACAAACTGTTCAGGATACTTTCCTAAAACTGGCAATAAAACCCCTTACTTCTGTCTTTGAGCATGTAACCCTGACCACAGGTAGAGTGTGGAGACCTGGCAACCTGAACAGTGGATGAAAAGTCAAGTACTAAGAACAGAAGAGTTACTATTGACCATTAATCTCAGCTGCAACCCTTGGGTACCAGACACTGGTTTAGCAAAAATAATCTTTCCATGCACGGAATAGAATTAGGGCCAGGCTTTCTCTGTCACTAGAGAGTTTTAAAGGAGAAAAAAAGTGAGCAGAGAGCAGGGTGTTCTCCTGTACCTTCCGGGCGCTCTTCCACATGTGCTTCATGTAAGCGTAAGTCACTTGGGGATGGACTGTGGGCAGGGGGTGATCCAGCTGCCGGGATGGATCTACTCCCAAGAGCAGGACAAGGGTCTTATGGGCCAAAGCCTGGGGAAGATTGCAGAGAGAAAAGGCAGGTTAAAACAAGCTCGTTCTTACCTCCATCTCATGGTGCTTCAGAATCACCCACCACTAAAAAATACACCTGAGCCTCCAGAGAAAACACAGGCACAGCAGCCTTAGTGCCACTCCCTGCACTCACCAGAGTGCCACAGGATGAACCATATGTCTTCCTTTGGATCAAATTCTCATTTCAGAAGCCAGTAGAGAGTGTCAAGTCTCTGTTTCAAGCATTCTTGGTGATAAATCTTTGGTGAATGTTAAAATAGGACCTAAATGTTCAATGGTAACATCACACTCTAGATCTGACTCTCTGCTTTAGCAGATAGAGCCATTACTAATAATTACCAGAGCTGCATAAGAACTTCCAGTTATAGCATGCAACAAAAAGTTGGCTCTGGGGCTCTCAGGTATAATACCAGTCCCACAAAAATAACCTTGGCTACAAGCATGAACTCTATGCCAGTTACAATTTTAGCATTTCAACAATTCCTGACTAGTTTCTCCCCCAGAGGAGGGCCCATCCCACTTGGGCAATGAAGGCATTTGCAGATGCTGAAGGTTGAAGCAGAATGGAAAAGCCAGTGGCCCAAAAAAAAAAAAAAAGAGGACAGAGCCTGACAATGCTCACCAGCCTCCCACTCTTGCCACATAAGCTGGCATACTTGAGCCAGGTCCTCATGTCCTCGTGAGGATTCACCACAAGAGACCGGACCATCAGGATCCTCTGCCAGTCCTCCACGATTCGCTGACAGCCCTGAGGGGAAAAGCAAGGGAGAACTTGTTAGGATTTGAGCTCCAATGACCTCCACACAGCCTTAATTCAGAACCTGAAGGGACTTCTAGCAAGATAGAGTCTTCTGTACCCCTAATTCACAGCAGACTGACAGTAGGAACTAGTGGTTATTTCTTTAACACTGCAGTGTGTGAAGAAGGTTCAGTCCTTGACTCTTACTGTCTGCACCAGCTCGGGGTTTGCAGCCTAACAACATCTTCTCATTGAAAAAGGAGAAAAGTTCCTAAAGCAGAAACACACCCAAAAATCAGGAAAGCTTTTTGTACAGTCCCAAAGTGAGTCAGGAGTTTTATAACCCTTCTCAACCTAGTTTTAAAGCCTATTTTTGGTTTAAATGGTGACAAATCTCAACGTGGAGATAGATGGTAGAAAACCAAACGGTTGCAAAGATATTTTTGTTATTGCCCTTTTTCTTCTCCTTGCATGTGTTGCTTTTGGAGGCTGGCACCACTGAGCTGAGATCATGCCAGAAACTGCAGCTCCAATTGCTGTGCTGCTTGTGCAAGCATTGTCTGGTTCTTTTCTGTCTGATGGGAGAGGCACAACAACATTGTCAGAGCAGGATGAGCCTGTATGTCAAACATCCAAGGATGCTACAGAGAAGTAGAACTGTGGAAGGGACAGTAACAACCCAAGCATCTATCCTTTCCCTTTTTCCTTTGCCCCCAAATCGAGGGCTGGGAAGTTGGGCAAAGCTTGTTCCCTAACACCCAAATAAACCTCTTTCCAAGAGGCATTTAAGAATTTTTAAAAAGCAGCTATAAAATGTGCAAGAACTGTATGTACTGCTTTCAGGACTATAAAAAGCTGTATTCAGACATTACACTTCCTGTCACTCTCAGTTTCTCCACCCCAGTGGAATGATCCTGAGCTTTTCCAGACAGGAATGTAGATGGGAGACTAAAAGCTTTGTCACAGTTTCCCAAACAGCTAAAAAATATGCAGCAGCAACAGCCTTTCATAAGGTAGCAGATTACAGCAGTCCCAGGGAAGAACTCTGCACAGGGAAAAATTCTTCCTCCAGGCAGCATTTTACCCTAATTATGCCTTTTTTTCTCCTCCTTCTCATGCAGGAATCACCTCTTTAAACAGTATTCCTGTATGTACTACCACATCTGAGGATGATCACCTTCATTGTAGGAATGCCTCTTGTAAGGAAATAGTGTCAAAATATCTGTCTGATTTAAATCTTCAGAGGTGCTTCAGATTTTTTTCTGTTTAGAGTAAGAAAGGCACAAACTTCTCTTTAAACACAGAAGAACAGCATTGCTAAAGGTCTCTTCTAAAAGGTCAAGGCCAAGCATAGAATCGTTTAGATTGGAAAAGACCTTTAAGGTCATCAAGTCCAACCATAAACCTAACACTGCCAATTCCACCACTAAGCCATGTGTGCCACCAATCAACTGGAAATGTTCTTGTAAGAGGTCCAAAAGGAACAGGACAATCTTTTATTTTACAAGTATGTGAGTTTTCTGACCAGTTTTCCAGCATTTGGAGAGAATTCACTTTTTAAAATGCAGCCAAGTGAAAAGTTCAAACCAGCCTGATCCAAACCAGTATTTCCAGATGTAATCCAATACTCAGATAAGCAGCCTTGGGGATGTTACTGGTGTCTGTCCTCTTTATACATCTATGTCAAGACTTAAATCACCCTTTTAAAGTGTCACATCAGCAGAGATCTCAGAACATTAACCAAAAGAAAACCCCCAAAAACCAAGCGACCAGGACAGACATAAAGGAGACAGGGAGCACACAGTCGTGTGAGTATGGACTGGGATAGAGAGAGACATGGAAGGACTTGCTGAGCCACCACACCGACTCAAGAGGCAGCTGAGCATCTCCATCCCTGATCTTTCCCAGATGTACCTGCAGCCTTTCCCACCAGATCTGGCGGATGATCTCACGGCGCTCCGGTACAAGTTTATACTGGATCACCTCTTCCAGCTCTGACAGCATCTGGCAGGATACCATAGCCTGGAGGAAACAATCACATTCCATCCCAATCACCACACAACAAATCTATAATTAAGGAACAGTGTTTTGGCATCAGGATCTTAAGCACATACACTGCCCAACAGGTAAAGGACTGACTGCCATATATTGGTGTCTAGGATTCAACCTTCCCAAATGCCAGTTCTTATTGCTTTGGAGTGGGTGGAGCCCACCTCACTGTTTGGATTGTCCCAAAGCTGCTCCAGCAAAGTTATGTTTCTTATCTGACAAAAGCCATTTAGCTTGTGAGCATACACAGCTCCCATTTTTGATACAGAGGTTTTATGCAACTCCTGGACAGTCTGAGGCAGAGCGAGGGGAAGGAAGATGAGTTACACTCACCCCGTAGGCTCGGCTGTAGCTCTCTCCTGCCATGGCAGTCAGCTCAGCATCCAGCAGGTCTCTGGCTTTGTCAATGCACTGAAACACAACAAGACATTGGGGCAAAGGTGGTGTGTTTTATCCAGAGTCACCTGTTGAAACTGCTGTTCATCTGTTCCGTCCCGTGGACAAAGCTGGCATTGTTCCCACCCTCCAAAAAGAACCAGGGAAGGGTCTTATCAGTAGAGAGAACTGACAGGAAAACAGTGTCCATGGATGGGTATAAGGGAAGTCAAGGGGGCTTCATTCACCACCTGCACAGTCTGAAGTCTGTCTTCCTACAAAATCCAAGTTTGCAGTATTTCTAATCCTACTGTCATTGTAGAAATCATCATTAAGAACACTTTATAGAGGAAAAGAGAAGTTCACATTGTAGTGCAAGAGTTGGTTACAAAAAAGCCTCAAGAAATGCCTTTTGATACCATACAATGACAGAAAATAGCTTTCACTGTTTTACGTAACCCAGCAGGATTTTATGAATTTTACAGGACAGCAAATTCCATTTCTCATCCTCCAACTAAGACAGGCTCTTCAAGCATGAAACAAATCCTGCTCTGGTTCTAGTCATTATATAATCTCTCACCTATAGCTTTTCCTGTTCAAAATGTTAAAGGTTAATCACAAGCTCTACCCTTCTGAATGCCTGGTTAATTTTACTGTGCACATCACCCAAAAATCTATGGGTTTTGACAGCACAGACTGAATTATTCCTTTATCTAAGTTGGCAAGGCAGCACAGAATTTTGAGAAATGGGACTTGAGCTTCCTTGGAAAGTAAACAACATGCTTCACATCTAGAGAGAGGAGCAAGTCACTCTGCAAATCTCCTGTGTGACAGACAAGCATTACCACTACAGCTGTTTAATAGACTCATTCCCTGCCTTGATAGCTCAATCTAAGATTTGAGATTTATCAATGCCACCAGAAAAATTAAACTTATTGTACATGATATATATGAGCACTTCACTGAAAAAGCTGCAAGAGACAGAAGTGCACAGAACATCCCTGAAGAATCTTCTCAGGCATTCAAGGCATTTTACAATCAGTGCCTTGTACAATGGAACCTCTGCTGAGATAATCCCCGTGCCCTGTCAGTCTGGAAAACAGGCATAAAAGTAAAAAAAAAAGCCAAAAAATGACTAAGGCATTCTTATGCTCTACAGCACTGGACCACTGCTCTGTGTACATACATTCACTGCTGTGTTCCTGGGAATACAAGGCAAGAACAATCACAAAGGTCTGATACACCCATGGAAAAAAGGTTATTGGGCAATTCTAACAGGTCATAACCAACTGCTTTAAAACATCATGTCTTCTATGCAGCAAAATAGACCAGTTCATCTGAAACTAGGTGTTGGGAAGCCAACAAGGAGGGTAATTACTTGCTGAGCCAGTGAGAAAAGGTCCTGATGAAGTGCCAGCACAGCCCTGTAGAAAGCCCCATCGTGGGTGTCCCTTGGGATCATGCAGGTGTATTCTTCCATGCTGTCCCACTGACCTGCAGAGACACAGAGATCCTCAGCAACACAACAGCCTTCTCTGCAAGGGAAGAGCAGGACACAACTGTGCTACAGTGCTCAGACATCAGCCACCAGGCCTGAGTGCTGTGAGGTACTTCTGCATTTCAGGCAGCTCTCCAACAGCTTGTCTTTGGCAGGGACACTCTGTTATATACATAAACCATATATAAACAGACAAGGGAAAACATAGGCATTTTTCTTCTAGGCAAATTGTTATCCTTGTGGGAAAGGTTCTTTCATTTCTTATGATGAAAAAGTTGAAATTCTGACACTTTCAGAACCTTTGAATGAATTAGTGCCCTACAGAGCAAAAGATGAATTTTTCTCAGGAAAGGCTGGCAGACAGCAAGTGATTTATAGGCTTCTCTAGGAAATATCTGGTTATCAGCATAATGGACATTTGGACCATTATAGATTTATTTCACTTAAGACTGTCTACTCAGCAGACATGACCTATCAAAATGCTCAGCACATATTGTTCTGTTCGTAAATAGGAGTCTGCCACAAATCTGAGGAAGTCTATTAATCTCATTTCAAGCCTGAGCTCTGTTCAGTACAAAGCCAAGCAAAAGGGAGCAGTTAAGCAACCCATCACCTGCACAGACCAGTAAGGCACTCTGTTACTGGAGACCACACTGGGAGACTTGATGTAAATGCAGGTTTTCCAAAGGGCTTCAGTATGGAATGGCACTTACTTTGTTTCCCAGTGTAAATAATTTGGCTCTTTGATGTTGCTGTTTCTTATATTCTGTAGTTCTGGAGTCAGTTAAAAGTATCTGTGCCCCTACTTTGTGAGCTGTCACACCCCCACAGGAGGATACCTTACCTAGACCCCAGGCAGCAGCTGCAGCCATCCTGGCCATCTTAGCTTGAGTTTCATCATTCACCTGTGTCCACTTCTCACAGCACTGCTGGTGGAGCTGTCCCCTAAGAAGAATCCACAATTTCTGATCAGCAAAAAGCCTCTTCTAAGAATTCTGCCTTGTTAAACAAGCACTTTCCACTGATAAGACAACAACCAGCCCTATCATTCGTTTCATACTGAGAGGAGACCAGGATTTGACTCCTCTGGCCAACTCAGTCACATTGTGTGATGACAAATATCCTATCAGGAGAAAATTCAAGGCACACTGTTTTGAAAACACAGATCCAAATAGAAGTTTGCATCTGTTAATGCCTATTTCACAAACTGGACTGTCAACACCAGTCTACAAATGCAGAAAAAAAAAATAATTCCCAAGAGAACAAACCAACCACCACCAAACGAAGGATGCTGAAAATGTTTTGCAAGTGTCAGAACAAGAAACACATGATCTGAATAGCTTGGGCATGGCTCCTGCTCTCCAGCATTTTGAATTAACACATCACCAAGCCTGAAGACAGAGACTGGAGAATCAATGTTGCTGTAACCCCGTGTGAAGACTTGTCATGGCAAGATCTCAGAGGGACGCGAGTCTTTTGTGGCCAGCGGAGAGGAAGCACCAGGATTTTTATATAATTTCTTTTAAATCAACTGTGAATGCTCCACTAATCAAACCAATTACTGTGGGTGTTGCAGTTCCAGGATTTCTCAGGCTGGATACTCTGTAGCAGTGGAACAGCTGCCAACTGCGAGGGAGAACAACTCGCCTTCCCTACTGCCATCCCCTCCCAAAAAGGAAGATGAGTTAGTCAAACAGAACCGATGGGCTGCCACAGGCAAGACAGTCATTCTGACAGCTTAATAGCCCAGGAGAAAAGAAACAACAAAGCCAATGGAAAACCAAGCCAAACCTTGCAACAGCAGTAAATCAGGACCTCACAGATGCTGAAAAAGCACTGTGGGTCCTGCAGGAACAACTACGTCAGGAGATAAATGGCTAAGAATGCTCTGGGTGTGCTCTCCAAACATCCCTGCACTGAAATAATGACACTGTATAACATAGTTCTGCATTAACTGCCTTGTCCTGCCAAGCAGATTCCAGCAGCAGAAACAGTCAAGTTGAACAGCACTAAAGAGTATCAGCAGCCAAACCGTGGAATCCTCAGCCCCAGGATGATGCCTGTAGAGTCAGGTAGCACACAGCACTTTGCAGAGGCACTTGTGAATTGTAAAAAACATCTGCACAGAGCTGGAATGCAGCTCCACCACAGAACTCAGAGACTCTGATCACTCTCATCACTGCAGACTGTCAGTAGATCCATATTTTGCTCCAACCGAAGAAAACTGCCCTTTTGTTATATATTTGCCACTGATACATGAATAAGCAGGAGGTTCAGAAAGGACACTTTACACAAACACACGTCCTGCTGGAGGGAAAAATTCTTTAAATCCCTGGTGAGAGCTGCCTACTCCTGGAAAAGCTGATTGAGGAACACTGAATAAGAGGATCTGTTTTCCCTACAGCAAAACCTACACCCCGTGTGTCTCACCCCCGTCTAGAAACAAAAAAAGGCAGAAAACCACTGTCAGAATTAGGTTTCTCAAGCAGCCCTGTTTCTCTAACAGTAAAATGACCTGAGTGCAGAGGAATCTCCTGCCTGTGTGCCATCCCATGGGTTCACGTCAGGACCCATCAGGAGGGAGCTCGTGACAGGCCAAGTTCAGCAGGAAGGTGGAACCTGCACCCAACCTCACATGCCCCTGGGTAGGACTGCACGCCCCAGTGCACCCCGTGCCTGCTCCAATTATCCTCCTGCAGCTGAACAGGGAGAAAAACCAGAAGCCCCCAGTTAAGCAGCAAGCTGTAAGTCACTGCCAGCTCACCCTCTCACAAATACTGACTCCAGTCAGTTGGTGTTGACAACAGACATTTAACACGTGGCATGAACTATCACATGCCCACAAGGAAAAGGCTTAATGAGGGCTAAAAAAGAGTAATAATGAAAAATTCCTCCATCTGCAAGATGGGCAAAAGGATAGGCACAGGTCTGACCCTGAATAAACACAGAAACCTCTCATGGTTCTATCAGAGTTTAAAAAGAAAGGCCCCAATGAGCTCCTTTTATGACTGTTTCTGACAAGTCCTGCTCAGTTAATGTTTCCTCTATTTACAGTTTCTTCCTCTGTTACAAATGGGCTTGACCTGATTATAAGACTGCAGACTCTCTTTCAGAGGCTTTAACTCATCAGATGGCCACTCCCAGGAGGCTCAGAGACGTTATTGCCAATTCTGACTTCAATGAACAAAGTGAGAAGCCACCAGAAATACTCCAACTATTAAGTAAGCAGAAGTAAATAGGAATTCAGGCAAAACAATTTCACCTGAATGGCAGCATCCTGAGAGCAGAGAGACACCATTTTCCCAAGTCTTCAGGCCTTCCCCTCTTACCATTCACCAAGTGCTTCCAAGCAGCGCATCCGTCCCAGCATCAGCTCAGGATCATCTTTGTTGGTGTCCATCTTCTTATCATAGGCCACCAGAGCATCTTCCCATTCATGAAGCTTTTCATACCAGGTAGCTTGAATTTCCTAAGGGAGTGGGGAAAAAAAAAATCAGATTCTGTATTAATTACCACAGCTCTTCCTGAAAAATCTGTGTCTGCGGTGGTCACTTCACGCTTTTTTCATCCTATGTATCCTCACAGACTTCTCTAAGACAGAGAAAATACCTGAGCTAGTCTGAAAACAGGGATCCTGGCATTGCTCCCCTTGCACAAAAGGAGTTGAGGTTTACCAGAGGGATCAGTCCAACATCATCCACCTATTCAGTGCCACTGAAATACCAGCTCAGTAGCTGGTGCTTTTGGTTTTGGAGAAGTGGAGTGAGTGGGATAGGGAAAAGGGTAAATCCATAACATATTCCACTTCCCATTGTTGTACATGCTTGCATTTAAACAAGAAAAACAGTCCTGTGTTCAGGAATGGAGTGACCAACTGGAAAAAACCTCCAAACTGTTATCTGGCTACTGCTGGGCGGTTATTGAATAGAGCAGGCAGTGTCAAGTTGGGGTCTAATCACACCCCTCACAAGGGAAGGCTGTGGTTTGTAACAAAGCCTTTAAAAGAAAGCCAAGCAGTGATCCTTATCAGCTGCACAAACTTTTCTTCAGTCTTTGTTTCTAGATTTTGTTTCCAATTTTCAAGAAAACAAAATGCCTTGATATATTTTCCGTACTTTTGCTCTGCCAGTGTTTTTTCTGCTCAGTCTTTGGCAGCTCCTGTCTTGACACAGGCTGCAGAACAGATTCTTTTCCCAGCCCCGTGGGCAGGGTCACTATAAACCATGCCCTGCATGCCAGGTCTTCCTCTCAGCCCTTTAACTTCTCAGCTAAGTCATATTTCAATTAAGTTCCTGAAAGCAGAGCTCACAGCTCCTCTTAATTTCTTTTCACTGCCTATTCTGGCAAACTCTGTGCTTTGAACTGCATTTATGGCTAGAACTATATTACTGCTAAAGAGTGAAGTCAGAATTAGGTAATACAGAACTTTGCTCAACCCACCCAAGGAATTATAAGAAGCTGCAAAGATGTTCTGAAGTCTGTACTTCTCCCAGAAAGGATCTATTTTCCAGTCTAGGTCAAAACCATACATAATTCTACACCAAATGAATTCCACCATTCTGTGCTTAACGTGTTTCCAGTTTTTAGTGGTTCCTATAGAAAGGGGCTGGTCTGCTGTGCTTCCAGGGCAGCCTCGTTTTTCCCAGTAACCCTAAGACACTGCAACAATTATCACTGCAAAATCATCTTTTTACCAGCAGAACTGGCAGGAGAGCATAAATGGTTTAGTCCCTGAACACTAAGCTAAATGACTTATAAAAAAAAAAGGAAGAAAGAAAAAAAGGTAAATC
This sequence comes from Pipra filicauda, assembly GCF_003945595.2. Classification (NCBI taxonomy): domain Eukaryota; kingdom Metazoa; phylum Chordata; class Aves; order Passeriformes; family Pipridae; genus Pipra; species Pipra filicauda. Next base: position 4,121,482 of record NW_024104620.1, read on the forward strand.
ATGCAGAGAAAGACACAGAACAAATACAGAATGGGGTTATTTGATTTCTGTGAGCAGTCTAAATTTTAAGAGACTGGCTAAGCTGCCATTCCAAATAATATCTGAGAACACTCATGTGCCTTCTGGATGAGATGCTAGAGGCATGACTCCATTAAATCCTTACCTGGAAGGTGTTGATGCAGTTACTCAAATCCTTCAACCTTAGAACAGGAACTTTCTGTCTCCCTTCCCAGCTAATCCTAAATAAAATGACTTATGTTGTCAAGCTGCTAGTTGCTCACAGCTGCATTTAGTATCAGTGATAGCTGCTAAATTCTCCTCCAAATCAGGTTGTAACAGCCCTCCCTGTGCCCAGCATTTGCTGGGAAGTACCCATGTACATCCCCGTGGGCAGCAAGGCCCTTCACTGGGGACAGAACCCCAGTGTGACTGATGGAATAAACACACCACCATCCACAAAAAACCACACTGCAGAAACCAGGAAAACACAGGACACGAAGAGAAGAGCTCTCCAGCAGGACTCACCAGCTCCCCAAAGTGCTTCATGGCATATTCCAGCACCCCAGCAGCTGCCTCTGGCTGTTGGAGTTTGTTGTTAATGCTGAAAGGGTAGGAAAAGAAAGATCATTTAACACAGCTGGCAACTATTAGGGGCTGGTATGAGCTTCTACTTGGTAATACCAAGCTCTATCATTTAGAAATACCAATGGAACACCCTCCTTTTTTAAAGCTTCCAAGTGAACAATTAAACTACATAAGGCACACGATGATTATGTATTTGCAAAACAATAGGTGCACACATTTTCTCTGCACATATTCTCAAGACTTGTTACACAAAGCAGTGATGGTATATGATTATCAGTTCTAAATAACAGCCTGCACGGGGAGAAGAACAGTTGCCAATAGTTTGAAAGGCATAATTTCTCAAATAGCTGCATTTAAGAGCTTTACAGTGCTGATTTTTTCCCCTCCTTTCTCTTAAACAGACCACCAACTCCTTTAAAAATCAGAACAGAGATCCAGGAAACAGCCTACATCATTAAAACAGCTGACAAACGTCACCAGGAAAACACATAAAAAGCATGCAACCCTAATTTCAGTTTCACATTTCACACAGAGCCCCTGCACTGGTGTTTAACCAGCACTGGTGCTTTTCTTCTGCTGGTTTTCAAGAACATGCCAGAAACTGCTGCCATCACAACCAGCCTGCCCCAGTGAGGCACCTTGCTTTGCAAGGGCAGCTGAATTTTAGGAAGCACAGCAAACAGGCCACTCTTGAGCCTGGCTCTCCAGTCCAGCAACACGAGGTACAGCTGTTCTCTTAAATCATTTCTGTTTCACATTGGTTTTCTGATCTCACTATCAGAAATCAGGTGCTTGGTGAGCAGCCCTCCTGCTAAACCCTGATTTAATGAGGAAATTAACTTTTTATTAAGCTTCTGCTATTTTATAAAGCTTGTTTATGAGCAGCCTCTGGCTCATTGCTCTCCCCTTTCCCCTGGAAGAGGAGAACAAGAAGTGCAAGTTGTTCAAAGCAACATGACAACACCTGAGCACCTACAACAACACACCCCCACAGCCCAACATTAGCACTATTTAATGCTTGGAATGGAAGCATCATCATTAACAAAATAAAATACAGCAACAGAGAACAGTGCAGAGATTTTCAATGGTCTTTGAATATGACTGCAGGCACAGGCAGCTTTCAGAAATGCCCCTTCTTGCCTGCCATGATCAGAATATCTGCATGATTTCCCCCCTATGAGAGGCCTGTTGATCAGTAAGAGACAAGCAAACTTACAGTATTAAAGGGGGTGATAAACAGATTTAAAAAAGGGAAAAATTTTCAAATGAGTGCTACATTTCTTCTGCCTGTGGAAGCTTCCTTTCGTGTCAACTAAGGGATCAAGCTCCAAGACATACTCTGGATACCTGGGAATGTCAAGTAAAATACTCTTGGAAACAGGAGCTCAGAGTGGTTGAGCTGAAATCATGTTTAGCCAGACTAAGAACACACCCCAACCACGGCTGGAGATGACAGCACCCAGCAATGGGAAGCACTTGAAATACACCCATGGCTATTTTTCAGCAGGACAGTCGAAGCTCCTGCTCCCTCCACGCTTCCCAAGGGAAAGCCAGGCAGCAGAGCCTCATAAAAGTGATAAATGGCTGTCACCTCTCATACCCGATGATTTAAAGAGCCACTGGCAGACACATCACTTCCAGCACGTCAGGCAGTTAATTACTTCCAAGTTATCTTTCTTGTCAACACTTCCTGACCAAATTGGCCATTATCTTTCATTCTTTGACAATTAGCACTGCTCTTCTGCTGCTGCTCCCCGGTGCACTCAATTACTCCTTTTGTTTCTTACTTTCTTGGCTGCTCAGAGTAGAATTAAGTGTTTCAAATCTTTTTATGGTTAGGTTTAAGCAAAGGGAAGGGAGAGATGGGGAGGACAAGGAGAAAGACTTTGACTCAGAAGAAGACACAGCAGTAGATCCAATACCTTGTTGCTGTTAATAATCATAAATCACTCTCCCATAACAAATGATCCAGCAACACAGTGAGCAATGAGAGGTAATTTTGTGACTGGGACATCTCCTGGCAGCTGCTTTTCCCTGTGTTGAGGATCATTTCTGCCAAAGCAGTGAATGCTGTGGCTCCCCCCTCCCAGCCCATTTGGGATATACACTATTTTAATCTGGTACATTCAAAAGACACATTTAGAAATGACGACATTCTGTGCTTCCCTTCCCCTTCCCCTTCCCCTTCCTTCCATGAAGGCACTGCCCTTCTCCCTGCAGACCTGCTGAGGTCTGTGCTCAGGCAGGATCTTCCTAAATTTCATAACACCCCTAAAAGCACCACAGAGCTGTTTTCTAGTTACCATGCTGGAGACTGAACAGCATGAAAAACACTGCAGAAAAGCATCCAGGCACACAGAAAAGGCCCCCAGGGCTGATATTCCAGCCAGGCAGAGTTGCCAGGGGGTTTTAGTCACAGTGTTGCTGCTGGAAATCGGGGCAGTTTACTGGATCAGAATCAAGGGGATAGATTTCTCCTTGCATCTGCAAAAAGATAACTACAGAATCTTTCTGGATTAAAGGAGAAGGTGGGGAAACATCTCTCAAGATAGAAACAATGCTGTTGGCTGACTTGTCAGACAGTAACTTAAGTCTGTTTACTGGGAGATGTCTTTGCAATTTTCCCTAGTTTAGGATAAAATTAAGTTTAATATTAAAGGAGAAGATCAATTGTTCTCCATATCCACTGAGGGTAGAAACATATTCAACAGTTCATTTTTGTTTAGAACCTAAAAATCCCTTCCACTATCCCCTACTTTACTCAAAGGCTTGGCAGAAGGGAATAGAAGAACATCACTGTACCTCCTTTCTGGGAAGTTTCTGGGGACAGGTTTGGTGGGACAGAAGTTACACGTCACTGAATACCTCAGTATTCAGCCTGGGCTGGGCTGCCAGAGCCTTCCAGCACTGCTGCTCCAGGGAAATATTGCCAAATTATAGATTTTAAATGCCAGTGTACATTCCTAAAATATTCTGTAACTACCTCAAGACACAGCTGTCTCATGTTTGCAGGCCAGACTATTAAAAGGGGAGACCACAGGAACAACAAGATTTCCCAAGTCAATCAACTAGACTCTGATATACTTTGAACTAATGCACTAATTTCTGTTTAATACCATCACTTCATTCCACATTTTAGTCAATAAACAAAGTGATTACAAAAAGCAACAGAAGATCCTTAGACTTTCCTTCAAAATGAAGACAAATCAGTTGCAGAAGTGATTCCTATCACTAAGGTTTGCTCTGAGTCTGGCCCCCCTGGACTCACTGCATAATTCCATAGTGCACTGGAATTCAAATTGCTGTCAATCACGATGACAAAAGCAGTAATTCCTATATTCCAAGTGCACAGTGTTGCAGCTGGATAAGGAAATGAGACTGGCACAGAAAGTTTTTTGAGAAGACAGTTAAACCCAAGATTACAGATATTTCCCCCCCCATTTATTAAGCAATATCTGCACTTTAGCCAGAATAATGCCCAATCCCCACCTATTTGTAGCACTTGATCATGATGAGGAGGATATTAAAAAGTGACAAGCCTCCTGAAGAAAAACATTTTCCAATTATTCTGTCATTCTATCCCTACAAAAGGTGACTACCCTTGGCAAACTCCCTAAAAATATAAAACCCTTGGTCAAAAATCTTAAATGTTCAAACTTTATTAGTAGTGAAAGGCTACATAAACCTACTGTTTGATGATTAAGATATCAAAATATCCCACATGTACAAACAACTAAAATGCAGCACACTGAGCTGGAATCACAAAAGAGAAGAATATTTAAGAGAAATATATTCCTATTGCTTGTATATTTTAAAGGCTATTTTAACAGAAATCAGACATGAACTGGAAATGAAAACCAACTTTATTGTCTTCAGTGTGAAGAGAGCTCAAATGAGGGACTTTCCTCCTCCACAAACCCCAGCCTTAAATGTATAATGTTTACTAAAAATATTCTCTTTTATAGATCCCTGGGAGCTTTACAGTCTTCCATTATCTTTGACATTGACAATATTCTCTATCACTCAAAATATATTAAATTTTCAAGAATTCAGACAGAAGAGACTCTCCCTATCTTCTCATAAAAATTAACCCCCCCTTTTTTTTAAACAGAGCCTTTTCAGGAGGCAACACACACATTTCCTATTGCCAAAATGCATCTCAGAACTTGATAGAGAAACCTTATTTTTGCTATAAAGCAAAAAGGAAGAGTTTGTCTTCTTGTTTAGTCTCCCCAAGTTTGCTTAAAAAGATGCTCCATGTGACAGACTTTATCAACCTAAGTCAAGCTTGTTTTCCTTTCTGAAGAAGTGCTGGAGCTGCTTCTGGGAGTGGAGGTGGAAGGCACTGCTGCTTTGTGGAGGCTTGGGGGAACAGATAATCCTCTGGCAAAAGGAATTGGCTTTGCTGGCCAGTTTCCCCAGTTCTACAGTTTATTTGTGCTCAGGCATCCCTGGGTCCTTGATTCAGCAAACCTCAGAAAACAACCCCAAAACAGCTCGAAAAACCAACACGTGTCCATTGTGCCACTAAAAACTATCCCCAGGCTGGGAACAAATACATTTGAGAAACCAACACCAGGAAAGAGCTGTTTTCCATACAGGGTTGTGATGATTGAGGGCTTCCAGGCCAGAGCAGCCCTTCAGCTTCCAGCAAGGACACACCACATTGCTAAGAGGCTTTAAAACCTGCCAGACTCCCTATCTTGATATAAATGTTTGCAAATCAAATAAAAGCATTCATCAGCTTTGAAAGAAAAAGCAGTGAAAACCATGACAGTAAAATTCCTAGCCAGTCCTGCTGCTCAGGCTGCAGAAGGTTTTGTACCACCTATTTTTTATTAATAAGGAAAAATAAAATTGCCAAGGAAGATACTTAGCAGAAAAAGGTGAAACACAGAGTCAGTCTTTGTGTATTGACCATGCAAATAGTGGATGTGTTAAATAAAAAAGAAATCACAGGTGACTGCAGGAAGTATGAGGGGTTTGTTTCTCATCAGACCCTCTCCCTTGTTCCATCTGTTCCCCTGGAACTTCAGAGGTTTCCAGTGCAGTCCTGACTGTAAAGCTGTAAATGCTGGAGCATTTATGAGCATCTCCAAAGCCAGGGGTGAACAGTTTCCCACTTCCTGGGAGGGAAAAGTGGTATTTCAGAGCTCTGACCAAGTGTGGACTCCAGTGACCTGCCAGCAGAGAGCTGATGGGAGCCTTTGCCATCTCAGCAAGCACCAGGAATTCCAGATTCGAAGCATTTGCCGGATGCATATTAAGGGTTTTGCAATGACTGGCTACCAAATAAATAGCCACAGGGCACTGAGCTTTTCTTCTTGTCTCAGCTTTGCATGCACCTGCCAGAACAGCTTCCCAGAGCAGGCAGTCATTCAAACCCACCTCTGACTTAATCTGCCCCTCCAGGGACAGGAGATAACTGCTTCTGATCAAGTAATACTCATATACTTGAATTCAGTAACATCAACCAACGTTATAAACACATGGCACATACAAACTGAAACCATGTTTAGCCTCAATTCTTCCCAACCACTTCAAACCCACGTCATAAACAGAGTCAAAAAGGGGTTGCATCGTTTTCTTGACTTTAGGATCTCATCTTTTTAGCTTCCATGTAGCAGAAAATTCCCACATACAAAATATAACGGGGCAAAACCGGGGTGTTGAGATTTCAGACCAAATGATACTTGATTTCTCCATCACCACTGGGGGGAAAGGAAAAAGCAGGACTAGGACCCATTCAGTAATTATGGAACTAGTTTCTCCCTAGCTATGCTCCAAACTACACCTCTGTCCAAAATATGACAGGATCCTGAATTCAAGTTGAAAGACAACCAGTACAGAACAGTGGAACAGCTTTTGTCAGCTTCTACAGCTGATCTAACCTGGCAGTGACCACCATCAGGAGCTATTGCTGCCTAAGTGACCAGGGAACTGGGAGAGACTCATCTTTCAAACACTTATAAAGAAGTCAAATTCCACTAAGGCTGAGGTTTCTGCCAAGAGATGTCTCTGCCCAAATCTCTCTTAATGCTTCCTCAAAAGCAAGGACAGATGGGAAGAGTTGTGCTCTTTTCCATTCCTGCATAATGTGTCTGTTGTCACACCCTTACACAGAACAAAGTATTATCTCTTTTTAAACAGGTAAATCAAAGTACCCAGAAGAGAGATGGCTTACATTGGGATATATAAATTAGAGGCTGGATCTCAAATAAAACCCCATCTGTCTCATTTCCAATTAAATACTTCCATTTAGAGAAGGGATTTGAAGGCCCTTCTGCACTGTTTTGTAACATTTGTGTGTAACTGAGAGTTTGGCTGAATCTTAGATCCTTCCAAAATTTGTATAAAGAGGGAATGCACGGACCTACAAGTGGCTCCTCTCTTCCACATCTGCCCAAGACAGAGGAGTTATGCTGAGTGGGAGCAGCAGCAGAATGGGCTGGAGTCCTGTGTAACACAATGGGGGTGTTAGCAGGGTGGCTTTTTGGGGCAGGGAAGCCAGAGTCTGGCCTGTCCTATTCTTTGTTCCAACCTTGACAAAAACACATTTCTCATCACAGGAAGCCGGAGAAGAATTTGCCCCTGGGAATGACAGAAGCTCCAGCTGGAAGAGGGCTCAGACAGGATTAGAGGCAGAACAAAAAGGTCAGGCTTTCATCCATGTGCAGTGGCACTTTCTGGTCTGATGTATAAAAAGCAATTTTGCTATGGAAGGTTTCTGGAATGTCCACGGCAAAACTCGACTGAAGCCTGTGCTCTGCTGTGGAGGTGCCCTCGGTGCTTTAACCACATTGTACCTGCACACCTCTGGCAATATCTCAGGTCCCCAGTCCCACCCAGCAGCCTCAGCAGCTGACAGGACAGATGCAGTGGTTCTGCCTGGAGCACAGCACACAGGAGTCACCCACCACACAGCTCAAGACACCCACGCTGCCTGTGTGGAGATCACTGACCTCCTCCGAAAGATCCCCTCTCCCTTCTCTGTGAAAATTCAGGTTTAGGAAACATCTGTATTCACATTCCACCCCTGCAGTGCTTTGATGCCTTCATGCCCCTAAATCCTTGCACCCTTGTGGGTCTGTTCTGCAGAACAACTATTACCAGCTGTGGTGCAAATCAGAGGCAGCAAGAAAGCATCAAGCAACAACTGTATCAAAGCTGAGGAGGAGAGAAACTGCATCAACAAGAAACTGTGCTTTCTATTTCTCTAAAAGCAGATGTCAGATCAGTAAGGCTTTTCCAATGGTTCCTAATCAAGCAGAAATCCTGCAGCCACTTTGGATCAGCAAAAAACACCCAGATGGGACAGTATGTGTCAGTTGGGTTTGTCCTGATGCCCTTTGTAAAAGGAGCAAGATTAGCTTTCTTTTGTTTTCTTGGACACCAAGAAGCTTTCACAGCATTTACCCCAGGAGCAGATACATGAGCCATTTCCACCTTCATTTCATCTTATTTCTGCCAGTTCTAATCAGAAACTTTGCAGGGAGATGCAAGAACCCACATGTTGGGCAATGACAGAGCAGTGGCCAGGGGTGAAACACCTTCACCCTCAGGATCTAAGAACAAAGCCTGCAGACCTTTTGCAGAAGGTTGTCCCACTGCTGAAAAGGTTCTGCTTGGGGATCAGACTGCTATAATTAACTTTTGAACTGTTAAAAGATATAAAAGAGGAGAGGAAGTGGCTATCTCAGCCAGCTGATACTCGATCAATTCTCAATGTCTAAAGATTTACTCTTAAATCTACTCTTTTTGTAACTGTGGACATTTTAACTACCCATAGATTTTACTCTCAAAATCCTGTTAATAAACTGCCCTCCACAATACTGGAGTTAGATCACATTGGCTGTAAAAAACTCACCTCTTGTCAAGTTTTAGTAGACTTCCACTATTACTTAATGCCCTTTCACTTGCCCACTATGAATAAACAGTTTTAACTTATATATTTTGCAGATTTCTTTCCACCCTACCCTCAGATATCCCATCTCTAAAAAGAACAGCACTGAATTCTACAAAGTTAATAATGTAGAGACACCAGTGTACAGAGAGGGGGATTAGATGCTTAACTGATTAACTTGCTAAAATACTGTCTAAATTAAGAAATACTGCAAGCATAGAATTACCCCCTACAGTTTCTGGGGAATGCATTAGTAGGATTTGCAGCAGCCAGGGCTACCTCCTAGGGAGTTACCTTCCCTGAACTTGTATAAACTCATCCTGTTTGAACAGCCTTTTCACATTCTGGACCTCTACTGTTACTGAAGTGCCAGAACTAGTCACCGAGAGGGCTCCAATCCAATAGGCAATAATTGCTGGAAATTCTCCTCATTTCCTAGCCTTTTCCAACACCCCTTCAAGACACAACTGAGGGAATTCTCTGCTGCTCTCCCCAACTTTTCTTGGCTGAAACCTGTTCCAATTGCACCCTGTAAATACCTGATATGAACAGATGAACTGGGAGGGGCCAGCAAGCCCTTCACAGCTTCAGAGGGGTGGAGGTAAACAGAAAAATAGTATATAAGATGCTTTGAGACAGACTTCCAAAGTGCACATCCGACAGGAGGGGTCTGAAAAAAAGCCACTTCTTCAGGCTCCACCTTCAGAGACTCCCTTCCCTGGAAGCAAGGAAGGTGCCAGGCTGCTGCAGGGGATTTCATACCTACCCCAGCTGCTCTCAGACCGCGCTCAGCTGGAAGGTTTCTGCTGCTGTAAGCAAAAATGCCAGCGAGATCCACGGCTCAGCTGGCGTGGCTCTGCATTGTCACCGTGTCCGTGGCAACCTACCCGGCCCTGCTGCAGAGACCTCCCAAGAGGAGAACCCTCAGCAACAACGGGAACGCTCAGCCCAAGGTGCCGGGCTGCTGCGAGGAGGTCAGGGAGCTCAAGCTGCAGGTGGCCAACCTGAGCAGGATGCTGCAGGAGCTGAGCAAGAAGCAGGAGGGGGACTGGGTGAACGTGGTCATGCAGGTGATGGAGCTGGAAGGCAGCACCAAGCAGATGGAGTCGCGGCTCATCGACGCCGAGAGCAAATACTCCGAAATGAACAACCAGATCGACATCATGCAGCTCCAGGCGGCCCAGACGGTCACACAGACGTCAGCTGGTAAGGAGGGAGCCCCCAGGCTCCCACAAACACCTCCTAACACACAGCTAATGACCAGTGCCCACTGCCACTAACGTGACTAGCACGGGGGCACGCTGAGTATGGCCGCTGGAAGCGCTCCTGGAGGCAGGGGGTCCCGAGAAAACCAGTGTTTTTATTTCTAGATTTGTTATCAGGGAGTTGAGAAACAGCGCATTTGTACGGCACAGAATTCAGTCTGATATTTCTGAGCACCACAGCACCAACAGTAAAAGAATGGGAGCTGGCTCTGCCAGGGAATGGCTCTGGCAGTAATATCCCCCGAGTCCACAGCGCTGACAGGGGACCAGAAGCTGTTAAAACAATTAGAAATGCTTTCCAAGACTTACTAAGGATTTGTAATTTTATCTTTATGACTATCTCTGAATCAGAACAAAAAAGAGTGATCCATTATTTGAATGATAATTCTCAAAAGTTCAAGGCTGTAGATGATGCAAGACACAAACTGTGATATAAGCCTAGCCAGAACACAGTTAAATTCTTCCAAATTCTCTTCCCTGAGGGGAAATTTCACTGCACACAGCAATTGCACAGGCCTGTACTAAATGTGGAATGCAGGTGCACTTTTAGGTCAGCTACCTGTAAAGCCACTTCTGGAAGAAAGAGTCTCCCCCGTTGACTTTTCTTTTAAAATTAAATTAACCACAAAGAGCTTAAAACTTTAAAAAGACACTGTTGTTGTCTGGGATGACTTTTGGGTTTGCCAAAAGACTTCATTCAGACTTTTTTTTCTTTTTTAACTTTAAGGAAAAACTTTGAAATCCATTTACTTAATTCTTCTTACAAAAAAGCTCCGGTTGGTCAGTTTTGACACATTGCTGTTTACAGTAGGTCTTAAAAAGAAAGTTACACCATAACAAGTCTCTTTGGAGCTGTAGAAAAAGTTTAGGAAAAAAAAATACAGGAACACACAGCAGCAACTGGCCCAGCAGGTATTTAAGACAGCTGTGTCTCCCCTCACCAGGTAAGAGACACTTAGTGTGTACTAAAGTGAAAACTGTCAGACAGGATAAAGCTTTGCTTCAGCTCATTTATCCTCAGAATAGCTGTGCATTTTACCACCTTCAAGTCAGCTCCTGCACCAGGAGGAAAGGAACTTTGCACAGATGGACTGACTGCAGCTAAAAGGCACCTTCTCTGTCCCAGGCTCCGGTGCAGAACAAATATCTCTCACCAACAAGCTTGGCCAAGCACACAAAGCAGGCACCTGGCAGCAGGACTGGCCATTATTACATTGGATAAGTCTCCCAGCACAGACATACAATAGCAATGTGAAGAGAAAGCAGAGATGGCTCTTTGCACAGCAGAGGTTATTAAAAAAAAAAAAATCACAAAGTCCCAGTGCTACGTCGTCTTTTTCCAACGCATACACTGCTCCAAACTAGACCATTTCTGAAAACATTACACTTGTGGGAAGTCTTCCTCCTTAATTACTCCTTGCATTGCACACTAAGCTGTACAGAAACCACCCTGACAGGAGAGTTCTTGCTGTTCAGACTCTCACTTTCTGGTTCTGATCCAAGTAGATGCTGTCTATGACTGCTCATCGCTTTACCAGAGGAACTACCGAATTTCTGGAGTTTACAAGCTACCCCCCGATGAATTTTTGGGGATTCCAGATCTGGAGGTAAGGATCATAAGCACACAATGTATATCATGTGTCTTTTCAAATATAACCTAGAAATACTTATCTACAGAGATGAAAAGAGCACACACTGAGTGAGGACACCCTGCACTTGCAATCAGCATCTTCCTGTAGGCAAACCTCAAGGAAGGAAAGAGTGAACACTCAAGAGGGCAAACAGAAATAGGGAAAATTAATTTAATAATTTTTTGCCATGAGTTTTAAACAGAATAGAAATTTCTGCAAGTTGTGAAATCTGGAACAGTGTCTTGTGTTAAGAGAATTGGACCTTCCCTAAGTTTACTGACAAGTAACCACTGCCTTTTTTTCCCTGTTCCAGGTGTTCTGTGACATGGAGACAGATGGAGGTGGCTGGACCATCATCCAAAGGCGCAAAGTTGGTTTGACATCGTTCAACAGGGACTGGAAACAATACAAGGAAGGATTTGGAAATATTCGGGGAGATTTTTGGCTGGGAAATGAAAACATCTACCGGCTCTCCCGACGCCCCACTGTCCTGCGAGTGGAGCTGGAGGTAACTAATGAGCTCTTCATTTCAGCAGCAGCAGGTCTTTGCACAAAGTGAGTCCCCAGCAGCAGATCCCATCTCCCACCTCCGTAGAAGGCTGAAAGAATTTGCATGCTTTAATTACAGGAGGAGGAGGTAGGATCGACCCAGGGGTACACTCAAGGACAAGGCAGATGTTCTCCACTGTGCAAAGTCAGTGGGACAACCTTCTGCCAGCATATGGATTGTGTCTCCAGGAACACGTGGGGACCTAGGAAATCCTGCAGACAGAGATCAAACTGCTGACCACCTCAGATTTAAAAATCCAAAAAGTGATGCCCCACCAAGTTTTCAAGCCTTTGAGTCTTTTCCTTTTGCAGCACTTCCTTCTAGCCTGGGTGCAAAAGAGTTTGCCTTTTATTACCCTCAAACAATTTCTTCAGTCTGCTAAAGGCTTGGGTCTGGCTTAGACCAGTTTACAGATGGTACAACAGCTTAGAGGGATGGGATGTGCATAAGCTGAAAGGCTTTTAGATACAAAGTCCCTGTTTCAGAGAGGAAAAAATATTACTTGAGGCAGCACTGAGACAAGGATGTTCAATGCAAGAGCTACACATCAGGTTTCCTGGACACTGTTTAATACCAGGTGCAGATAAGACTTGGAAGGATCGTGCTTTGCTCTGGCAAGTTCCTTTGCTCTGGCAAGTTCCTTTGCCTTAACAGAGCAGTTCCTGCAGCCTGAGGCAGAAAAAGTGTATGTACATAACCATGGATGGTGGAGTCTTCTCATAACTGTTCTAACAGCACCACTTCCTTCTCCCCTGTTCTGTGGCAGGACTGGGAAGGCAACACACGTTATGCCCAGTACCAGCAGTTCACCCTGAGCAATGAGATCAACAGCTACCGGCTGTTTGTGGGGAACTACAGCGGGAACACCGGGAGAGACTCCCTGCGGTACCACAACAACACGGCCTTCAGCACGAAGGACAAGGACAACGACAAGTGTGTGGATGACTGTGCCCAGTTCCGCAAAGGTACAGCACACAAACACCTGCCTGTCCCCAGAGAACAGCCTGGGGCAGGTGTAGAGAGCCCAAAACACCCTCTTTCCATGGTAACATGTGGGTGGCAAATCGAGGGAGAGGTGGTGAACTCTGGGATACACTCTGATGTAGGATATCTGGCAGCTCAGGCTGAGCCAGACTGTGTGTTACAGACATCAGTACCTTCAAATGACCTGGTGTGTGCTCTCACCTGCACACACTGTTACCCAGCCACACTGTCTCAGATGCTGATGCAATTCAGTGAGGCAGGAAGTTATTCCTGAAGATTTATCAGGTTCTTATTTTCTCTTACATTTTTTTGAGTTTTCAAGTTCTAGTATTAGGGACCTGTAATTATTCTTTTATATTACTATCCTACACCCATCTCCAGGTTCAACCTGACTTGTGATCTTTATTCCTACCCTATTACAAGCCTCTAATGAGGTTATTCTCTTCATTCAATTTACTATCTTCATTTGAGTTGTGTCAAAGATAATTATCTTCACTGCATCTTGCCCTTTAATTTCCCCATTGTCTCTCACACAATATGCAGATAAAACTGTTGATATCAGTCTCAACGAATACTTGCAGAGTCCAGGAACTTTTGATACATCTTAAGATGCCCAAGCTAAGAAACCCAAATTCATTTCCTGTGCTGCCTCACTGAGTCAGAGATAGAAACACGTCAAGGAAATATCCCAAGAGGAAGAAGCAACTAAATGAAAAGCTGGTGGACTAATTTGGCTATAGAACTGTAAAGCCTTTATGTGTTTAGAACCTATGTTAAATTTTGAATTTGCCTGCAACCTCAGCTACTACAAGCCTCTAATGATGTCACTCTCTTCATTCAATTTACTATCTTCATTTGAGTTCTGTCAAAGATAATTATCTTCACTGCATCTTGCCCTTTAATTTCCCCATTGTGTCCCGCACAACACACAAATAAAACTTTTAAAAGCATTTAACCACTGGCCATAGGCTGCAGGGATTAAACGCTGCATTCTGCTCTCTCTCCTCCGGAAAGAGCAATAATTCTTATTATTAATACAGTTTTAAGTAAATGGCTCACCAGGAATGTATTCCTCTGTTTCCAAGGTGGCTATTGGTACAACTGCTGCACAGATTCCAACCTGAATGGGGTTTACTACCGAAAGGGAGAGCACACCAAGAACATGGATGGCATCACCTGGTACGGGTGGCACGGATCCACCTACTCCCTGAAGAGAGTCGAGATGAAGATCCGGCCGGAGGATTTCAAACCATAGAGGGAACCAGAGCTGGATTATTCAGCTCCACGGTGCCACTGCACAGAAGGTGGGCAATGGACAGCCAAGTAATTGTTCCTTTCATCTAATCCGTGTGACAGCCACGCCCTGGCCATGCACACACCCCAACACCGCGGCGCGGCAAGCACCAGCCACAGCACCAGCGTCAGCAGGGCTCACACCTACTTCCTCCTCTTCAGGCTCTTTCCAAAGGGAAAAAATATTGTGTTAGAATAGGTTAGAACTGAATGCACTCATAGCACCTTCAGAAAACCTCTGGGTGTGTTTTCTCTAGCAGTGGGTTGCTTTAGTGTTATTAACTAGATGGGCAGGGACTGAAAAGCAAAAGCCTCCTTTGCTGCCTTTCCTTCAGTGTCCCGAGCCAGCACTGCTGAGTAACCCCTTCCAGGAGGGACCCAAACCACAAAATTACACACTCATTTCAAGCCAGAGGAATCAATCAGAGGTGTCCCTGATGCACCTTTCTTTAGTGTACAGTAAGTGGCTTGCTTTCCCACAGAGGAAAACCACAACGCTCCAAAATGTTGGATTGATTAGCATTGTCCAGGTTCTCTCCTGAAGTTTTACTGCCACCTCCTGCTGCTGCCTCAAATAATCCCCACAGAGGCCACGCCCAGCAGACAGTAACCCTGGAGAAGGATTTGTCCCTGGTGCTCTCTGATGTTTATTCCTATCCACACAGACCACCCGAAATGCTGATAAAGCAGAAAGCAACTTTCTGGGCTGCCACCAAATTACATTCAGGTTAGAACACAAACGTGCTGTGTGTCAGTAAGGCTAAGAGTGAACAGCAGGTGAGCCAAAAATGTCCAGACCCAGCCAAAAAAAATTCAACTCCAACACTTAAAATCACTGTATCCACGAGCAAAACATGAGTACACCACCAGAGAATCCCTAAGTGCCAAAGGTTACTCAGACATAAGGGAATGTTTGCTAGCACACCACACTAAGGAATAGCAAAATCTATTCTGAAAACTACCCCCACAGCAAGTTACCTAGAGATGCTATGTCAAAACTCAGCATGTTTCTCCCTTACATAACACAGTGTTAAAAATAAAAGTTGAAAAAGAATGAGACTCCTCCTGTAGCCCTACCATTGTTTGAATATGTTGGAAAAGATAGTTATCATTAATATATCTATTTTTATTCACCTTAAAGAGAGTTTGAATCTAATTTAAATTGTTCAGTCTTGTGTGAAATGGGAGCTCAAGGTGTCTTGGGAATTGCCTTACACATGTTCAGCTATTCATACTGCAAATTTCAACTGTGTGGAACTATAGTTGGAACTATTTTAACTGTGGTCTTTAAAATGGATTTTTAAAGGTTTCTAAAAGTTTTTCATTTCCAATAAATTGTCTTTCATTTTTAATCCTGCTTTACGTCAACTCTTTGCTCCTTAACCCACTTTTTGGTACACAAAGAAACAGCTGCACGAGCAACTGAGACCAAGAAAGGAAATACACTGAATTCTGTATTTTCCTCAACAAAACGAGACAGGACAAAGGATGAGAGAATAAAAGAGGAGAAAAAAAGGGGAAATACAATTCCAGTGAAACAGGAGGGCTGAAAAATTCACTGCATAAAGACAAAGCTAAGTTTTTGCTCAACCCAAATAAGTTTGTCTCAAATAGCAGAGTTAACATCTCTGTGATATGGAACAGTTTCACATTTTAAAACCTCTAGTTTAGTACCAAATCCTCTGCAGGTATGTTAGGCCAACATCTTTGTTGTTGACAAAGCTCAGGAAACAATACACTCTTGTTACAATATCTTCTATTTGACATATGAACAATGAGACCTATCTAAGCTAAATCAGCAGAATTTGATGAGAAATTTTAAGTAAGAATTTCAACTTTTCTGACTTATTTACATGTAGGTGTAAATAAAAATCTGTCTCATTTGACTTGCAGTCACTTCATTCCATTCCATATTGAGTTTGAAGGGTGAAGGGGGGGAGTCAGAACCTTTTTCCTGCAAAACTTCCCAGGGCTTCTATCATAATTTTAACCACACTGTAGAAGAGCAGAACTCAGCAGTTACAAGTGCACATCTGCAAGCTAGTCAGTAAGCCCACAAAAAAGTCTTGTGACAGTGAAATCCTAGGAATTGCCTAGATTAATCCTCATGGTGTCCTAAATTGTGGGCTACTGCAAGAGCAGAAGTCTCATGAGTTGTGGTCCTACCTGATGAGAGACTCCAGAATGGCTGGGGTGGGACCCTTCTGAAATTCCAGCTCCTTGTAGTGAAGGGCCTTGGCATATGCTCTGCATTTGGCAGCTCTCTCCCCCAGGAGGACAATGCCATTGTCATCTCTCAAAGGCAGCGGGCCCTGGAAAGGAGCACAGGCATCAAAACCAGGATGAGTGTTACAAAGGACTCATGAACTCTTCACACCCTTTCTACAGGCCAGCTACCAGGAGAAAAGAGCTGCCCAACAGCATCTCTACCTTGTCACTGTGCTCCATGAACTCTGCCAGGTTCAGCAGTGTCTGAGTGACTTCTGCAATGTCCTGAGAAGTCAGGGCCAGCTCAATGCTTCGGATCAGCTCATCCTGCTGGTCTTCGTTCAGTTCAGACCAGCATGAAACAAAAGCAGCATTGAAGAGGTCTCTGTGGAGGGACACAAAGAGAGTGAGAGGTGGGGATTCACTATTCATGAGAAGTCTGTTTGACAGTGGACTTGCCTTCTTATTCAGAGAAAGAGCTACAAAATGCACTTAGATGTCTACCTGCAATAAACAGTGATTAGTTTTTATAAAGCTAATTTCTGTGAAACCTTCATTTAAAAAGCAGAGTAGGCTAGTATACTACAATAATAGAAATACTGTACTCTCGTGCCATTGGACTCGAAGTTTCTCCAGACATACAGGTAGCAAAAAAGCACTGCAGCTCATTCCACTCAGAGGCATTTTTATTCCCCCACAGTAGATCCTCAAAACTATTTCATACTCTGCTGTTTTTCCAGCTACACTTTTGTGCCTTATGCTATTTCTAGACTAATATGCAGAATTCCAGTGAAAGATTCTGTGCACACCGTGGAGCAGCCAACTGTGGAAATGAAATCAAGTTGCCAGCTCTTTGATTTGTCCCAAAGCAGGAACTATCTCTTATTTATGAAACCTAAGAGCTTCTAAATAACTTTTTCCTTACAATTTCTGGCTTGCATTTGCCATCTCAAGTGAAATGGAAAAGGCAGAAATACTGTACCGAGCCATGGGATTATAGGCCTGAGCCAGGGCCCAACACGAGCGCAGGGACGGTGAGGAGGAATCTTTCAGCAGCTCCAAACTCAATCTCCTCAGCCATTCCAACCAGTCATCTTTGGAAACTCTTCTTGCTGCTCCCCAGGCCTGCAGGACAAAGGAGGACAATTCATCTATCAAACAAAGCACTCTCCAGGAGCAGAAGAAATCCACCAGCAGGCAGCATTTCTGCTTTACAGCTCCAAACCACACGCTGAGAATCCCTTTTCAGTTCCCTGAAATCCATTACCTTTACACCAGATAATCCACAGTACTTCAGTCTCATTTCTAAGAAATCTTCCCTAAATGTATTCCTGCCATGACATGGCAAGTATTTAACATGAATAATCTTTTCTCTACAAAAATACATGAAGAGCTGAAGCCACTGTTGAAGCATCAGCTTAAAAATACTTAATGCGTTTAGAATTACGTTTTTAAGTCCAGCATTTCCAAGCCAATCCATCCCACTACTGAACTGAGTGCTGCATGTATTTACTGTTCAGACTAGCCAGTGCTTAGCTATTAAGCTCTGGCTTCAAGATAATATAGGACTAAGACACAAAAGAAGCAAAACAAAGAATAAAAGAAAGGCAGAGGTTCCAAAATAGATGTCTCCAGTAATTTGAGATTATTCACTGTGATCTAGAAAGTCTTGTTCATACTTCACATAACAAGCATCAAGATTACTTCACAGCCATTAATAGACTTAGTTCAGGTGCTCCTGTCCTTAAAGTTGCTCAGCACCTTCTAATTCTAAAAAAGCCTCAGGCACTACTTGGACCTCAGTTTTGTACAGAACTGGCAATTGAAAAGTAATGTAAATAAAGGTAGATCAGATGCACTGAACAAAACCCTTCATTGTGACCCTTCAGCTCCTCCCTTCAGTAGCAAACTCACGCTGTGAGGGCTCCAGTCTTACCTTCTGCAGGTTGATGGTGCTCACATGTAATTTCTTCATGGGACCTGTTTCCACAGGACCACTGGCCAAAGTTTCTCCCTGGTTGCTTCTCAACATCCGATGCTGATAAATCAGGGGATCCTCCTCTTCATCTGCCAGAGTGTAGCCCTGCAATAAATGGCTTACAGTGAAGATACTCCCACATACAAGAACAGATGATAAAGTCAGAGCATTTACAGCAAAACTTGGGAAGCAAACAACTGTGTTTCGTTATAATGATTACACCTCATAAACCAGAGAACTCCAATGATATCCCTTTGCTATTCAAGGTAACCATTAAGAACTCCTATTGCCAGGATAAAAGGCCAAAATAATACACCTTAAAACAAGCACTCTTGCCTATTTGAGTAAGCAGAGAACAGCAATGTGCTGCTTGCTGCACACTAATTAAATTGCACGCCAGGTACTGAGTTTTTGAAATGTGGGACATCCTGCAGAAAAAACTGTGATAACAAGGTCTCCTTAAGGCCTATAACTGTGAGAAAATAGGTTAAATCCACATGTATGAACTAACAAGAAAAAAAAATACTAATGACATTGGTTACAAGTCTAAGTTTTACCTAGAACTTGCTGTGATTTTTCTACAGGAAATATTTAATACCAATACAATAATTTTCCCAGTGTAATCTCAGTCTCCTTAAAAAGCTGTTCTTAGCACACAATTACAGCAACAACCATTCCCTGTTGCATGAGTAACTCAAAGTGAGGGTTCCAGCTACATCTGTTTCTACATGACAACACCTCCAAAGTGCCCTTAAACAAACAACTATATATACACTTGACAGCTCACCTTTACAATTCTGCAGATGAGAACATCGTAGCGCTGGTGGTTAATTCTGTGTCGCACCAGGACTTTGTTCACCATCGGGATAAAAATCTGGTACTGTACAAGGGAATGTACATCATAAGCTTGTTACTCAGTGGCACCAAGAGCAGCATAATTCCACCTCTGTTTCACTGATAAGAAACCAATTCTGACAGTTTGATTTCAGTAACTCCCCATTCCAGAAACAACTAAGAGGAGAAAAATCAGTTTTCTTTAAAATCCATTACAAAAAATTCAATGTTAAAGCCTTGATCTTCGGGACAGTCCCTCCTTCTGCGAGCTTTCAAGCCAAAGAACAATCTTACCTTCTTTCCCAGCTGGAATACCAGAGAGGAGAGGGTGTCCATGGCAGTTGTTCGTAGCTCAGGGCTCTGGTCCAGTGTTCGTACGATGGGATGAATAATCCGTGAGGCATAATCAGTGAAATCCAGGGACTCTGTCAAGCGATCCACTGTCTCCAGAGCAGCTCTAAAGTCACAGTAAAAAGAGGGAAGAACTTATCTCTCAGGGTGTAAGAAAGAAGAAACAAAAAAAGATGTAAAAATACCCAAGTGCTCAGTCTTCCCAGGACTAACAGCAATAGGAAAAACAGGCCACCAGAAGTCTGCTAATGCAGCTTGTACTTGCAGGACAGCTTGCAAGTTGCAGTGACTAAAATACTGGCAGGTGAGAACCAGAAAATAAAAATAAAGTCATAATAATATAAAAAAAATTTTAAACCCCAAAACTACAAAAAAATACACACAATCCCCCCCCAAAACCAACCAACCAAAACCACCACAAAACCCCACAAAACAGAAAAAACAAACAAAACCCCCCAAAACAAATAAACAAACAAACCCAACAACAAAAAAACTCCACAAGCACACACACACAAAAACATAACAAACAAACAAACAAACCAACCAAAAAGCTACCAACAGTGCTGTGATGTCCAACCAAAAATAACCTTCCATAATGATTTAACACAGAGAAAAAGCTGTGGAAGGAACTAAGTGGTGTTCCATGCTGTGGCAGCCACTGCAGGACTTGGACATCACAGGGGAAACAGAGACTGCAAAGCCACCAGCACTTACTTGCGAGCCACCACGGGCACATCTGGGGCATCAAAGAGCTTTACAATGGGAGGTAGCAGCAAGTGAAGGTAGTCATCCAGGTTGGCTCCAAAGAGCTGGATTGCATTCAATAACTGGAGGGAAAAATCACGGAATGTTAAGGGGCTGGAATGGACCTGAAAGATCATTTACTCCCAGGCTCCACCTGCTATGGGCAGGGACACCTCTCACTAGACCAGGTTGCTCAAGGCCTTATCCAAACTGACTTTGAACACTGCCAGGGCAGGGACATCCACAACCTCCTTTGGCAACCTCTTCCAGTGTCTAACCACCTCCACAGTAAAAAAATGTCTTCCTGAATATCAAACCTAAATTTCCCCTCTTTCAATTTGCACCCATTGCCCCTTGTCCTATCACTACAGCTCCTGATGAAAAGTCTCTCTCTCTGGCTTCCCCGCAGACCCCTTAAGATACTGGGAAGTGCTCTGAGGTCTCCATGCAACCTTCTCTTCTCCAGGCTAAACAGTCCCAAATTCCTCAGCCTGTGTCCAGAGGGGAGGTGCTCCGGTCCCCTTACCAACCTCGTGGCCTCCTCTGGACTTGCTCCAACTATTTCATGTCCTTTTTATGTTGGGGACACCAGGGCTGTGTAACTGGTGGACACAGTACTCCAGGTGGGGTCCCACAAGAGCAGAGTAGAGAATCACCTCCTTTGACCCAAATAACCCAAAGCCAAATGACTCAAAATCACAGACAAGACCCATTTTAAACAAGTCAGTACCCAGTGAGAAGCTGCTTCAACCCTGCACTTTAAAGTGCTGTCTGCATCATTTCACACCAAGCCACTGCTGAGGCCACTGGGTCCCATTTGCTTGCAACACACAAGCAAGGAGCCCTGCTGAGCTGGCATTTTGGGCATGTACCTGCCTGGGTAGTACCCAAATCCAGCAGCTGCTGCAGCCCCCACTGACCTTGACAGAGACAATGCGCCCCTGGCTGTTGTCGTGCATGAAGACCCGTAACATGTGAGGAATGAGCTGGGGCAGGTAGAGCTTGAATTCACCTCCCAGAGCTACCACAATTTGCTCAATAAGTAGGATGATCGTGCTCTGTATGGAGTTGTTCATGACCCAGAAGTCCTACAGAAGGAAGAAAAAAAGGGAAAAAAAAAATATTCAGCAGTTCTTCAACTGATTACAAGAAAAGCAAACTGTAGGAGACAGCCTCTAGAAAAGTTTAATATTGCAGGCAAGGGCTATACTGTCTGTTTTTAAAACACTCTGCACCTTCACTATATTTATAGCTGATAAAAACAACCTCTGGGTAACTGATTTTTTCCTAATCCTTCTAAGCTTTTGCAAACAGCAAGTGAAAATTAAGTGAAATGACACCTATTTATGAACTCCAGGCATCTCTCGTTAAAACTACGTTTCTGAAAGTAGCAAGTGCACAAAATCCAAGCACTGAAAAGAACTCAGTCACCAGCAGAACCTGGAGCTGGCTCTTATTGCAGGTGCTGGTAATAATGTATATTATTGTTCAAATAACATGTTATTTCAAAATACAGTTGTTACTTCAACTACATGCAATTCTGCACTTCCTGTGAAGTAATCGATACATTTGATAATGACAAAAACACTGTCCATTTTTTCTGACAGTAAAATGCTGGCTTGAAGATCGTACTCACTCTCATCAGGGTGACAATTTCATCCATATAGGGCCGAATATGACTTCTCACAAAGGACACCAACATTCCCAGCTGCTGGAACAGGAACTGGAAGGAAGAAACGTGCCATGATCAATGTAGCTTATTCAAATATCAAAGACACACTGGGTAAACGGTGTTTCACAGGCAATTGCAAGCTCATTTACCAAACAAACAGCATGCACAGCTCCTATATGCTCAAAATCTGGGGCTAAATTCTTGGCAGCTTCAGCTCAGCAGTTTGGGTTTGGTGGCGTTTTGTGGTTTGTTTTTTTTTTCCCCCCAAGTGTTTGTTTTTTGTTTGTTTGTTTTTGTTTCAATTTTTCTTTTTTTTTTTTTTTGGAGTGGGGTGGGGAAGAAAAGTGGTTTTGGGTTTAGTGGTTGGGTTCCCCCCCAACTTGCATAAAAGTGAGCTCAAAGCATCAGACAGTCAAGCACACAAGTAATGGTTTATAACATGCCAGCAAATTGACAGTGGCAGAACAGACTTGCAAGCACAAACAACTACAGAGCCTTGTAATTGAGGTTTGGAGGATGCTTTCAAAAATTTAGCCCCCAGTCTTTTCCCCCTGCCTGCAAACCAAACTGGCACACGTTCTTTCTGTACTCTTTCCCATCCCCACCAAGATATATTGGTGAAAAGTTACTGGGGAACACAGTTAGGTCCTTGCCAGAAATACCACTGCTTTTTTTAAAGATGGTTGATTGCACCATCCATTCTTCACCACCAAGAAGAATTTTGACTGAGGCAGTTTTATTCAGATATACTATGGTAGTATTGCAATTTCTTTTGCCACAAACTCTTGATCGTGACAATGAATTTACTCTTTAAACTGGTATGAAATCACGTAGGCTAAATTGCTTTGATGTATATGTAGCCTTTTTTTCCCCTAGGAAAATGTAAGTTATCATATATTAAATTTCATTTCTTCATGCAGCTTTTGAAGACTACGGTGACAAAATACAAAGTGGAGCTCAGAAAAAGAGATAATATTTTGTGAGAACTAAGTAAGAAACCACATCAGCTTCTTTAGTGAGAGCAGTACACCTACATTTACCAAAAATGAACCCTGAGCTCCCGTACTGTGCCTTTCCTTTGGTGTAGTGAGAGGATGTTTAACATACAGGACAAGGACCTGCCTCTTTCAGGCTTTAGTGTCACGCGTACCCACCTCAGCTCTTCTCCCCAGTACACTTTCACCATCTTCTTTTACCTGAAAATTTTTAAACAGAGTGTGCACAACTGCATAGCTTTCAAGCAAGTTAGATCAGTCAGGTCTAGGAGCTCGGCCAACCCAGGCGTGTGAGGTGGTTTCCTTCCAATCTGAGTAGTTCAGTCTGGGAGAAAACAGTGGTTCTATAGCAGGGTTGGGATTCTAAGGGAGCACCCATCCCACATAAAACACAGCAGCAGTGAGTACAAACTGCCCTTCCCACCCTAGAGATTCCAGCTGCCTGAGGAAAAGCCTTGGCAAACAGCAGCCATCTCTGGTTAGGCAAACCTTAAGTCCCATTATTATCTTCACACAGTTCTCATTTCCTTCTAAAACTGTAACTTAAGTGGGAAGGAAGAGAAAGCACTGCTGTGGAATCACCACCCACGCTGCTCTGAATGTTAGCAGACTGTATCAATTGAATTTTCCTTCTCAGGGATGAGCCAAAGTACATGGCTGCACCAGAAATTTGAAGCATCGACCTCTATTATTTAATAACACTGTTTGCAAAAGCACATTAACACAGAGATCACTGAAAGCTCTGGAAGCTTCACAGGCTGTTTTCCTGAACAAAACCAGCTTGATGAAAACACAGAATCAAACATCGGCCTTCTAAGGATTATGCTCAGAAGCAGCTGTTCCAATAAGAAGCAGGGAAATGGTTTCCATTGGATATTCTACTAAAGGCTCACAGGAGGGAAAAAGCAAAGCTGAACCTCACTTCTGCAGCATGCTTGGCAGCAACACACAGCACAGCAATGCCCAAAGCCAGGCACATTCTCTTCAAAGGAAAGGATTCTCAATTTCGGGCAGTGGAACAGGAAGAAGGAGCAGCCCCTGGGACACTCACCTCTCGGATGGCACCATCACAAACCCGTATTACATTAAGGAACGTTGGCATGACCTGGGGCAGGAACTGCACACACTTCAGCCCAAGGGATTTGAAGATAAAGGTGATGGCCTGGACCACCATGGTGTGGTGTTGGGACAAGGATTGGTCTCGAAAAATTCTCATCAGTGCCACCATAGAGACAGCTGGATAGAACTCATCCAGAGGGAGGTTCCCCATGTTCACCAACATCTCACTGGTGCTGTAGTCCGCTAGGAGAAAGAAGGCAGTGTCACAGCTCTGCATTAAATGGTCTTGAATACGGGTTCAGGGGCAATAATTTGCTAAGAAGAGGAGGCAAACTCTTCAGAACAAAACAAAGCAACAAGGAAACAGCCAAGATCTGTTTGCAGATCATAAAGCTATTTATCTGAAAGGAATTCAGGTGCTTACAAGAATCCTGGCTGGATTTGGACTCTGAAAGGCTGACGGCTGAAGCATCCCGTGACTGGTCGATCATGCCAATGTTCACTTTGTGTTTGTAAGGGTCCAAGGCACCCAGCAGCCCTAACACACGGATAGCCTGGTAAGACAGAAACCAAAAATAAAAAAAAATCAATGCCTTCCATTCAGCTGCTGGAGGTCATTTCACTGACTCAACACTTTCACCCTCCTAATTCTGCTCATTGTATTATGATCGGGCGCAACAATGACCTCTCCCTCCCCGCCCCAAATCTATGCAGACACATTTATCTGACAGTTCTCTCTCCAAAAAGCTTTTCTAAGTGGTTGTGTGGCAGGTTCATGTTCATACCTCCCTGCGGGTGCCCTGGTTCTGCTCAGTCTTCAGGAAGTTCAGAAGCACCTCCAGCAAAGTTGGGTATTTCCTGTATGGTTCCACCACATAACCAGTGCTGGCCACAAGCTGTCCCAGTGTCCAGAGAGCCACCTGGAAAAATCAAGCCCAGAGAAGATTAGTTTTGATCAGGGAATTTATTACATCTTTTGATCCATCAATCATTCAACTTCTGTAAAGTTTCTTGGAGCACTTTAGGACCACAGTGCAAACCACAGTCCGTGGTTCCAAAGCCTCTATAAAGAGCATTTTTCAATAAGCAATAGTGAAGAAAGTGGTAATCAAAAATCTGTTGAGACTTTGACTGCCACAACTGCCCCCACTCAGAGGTATAATTCAAATAAGCATTCAATTCAGTGAGTCCAGGCCTTCCAATAAAAGCAGCTTTTCTTTTTTTCCTTCTTTTTCCTTGAACAGCTCTGTGCTATATCTCAACAGACAGGCACTGCAATCTCTCACCTGTGTGACATCACTGTGACTCCACCAGAGACTTAGTGATTTAATGGTTCATTTTAGCAGCTATGATGGAACACAGGGATATTTTGTTACAGCTCTGGTCACAGCAGCTGTCAAGTTTAGTGCAGTTGTAAGCACTCACTTGTCTTTTAGCCAGCAGGGAGGAGTCCTGTAGCATGTCCATAATTATAATGAAGAGCTCATCCACCCACTTCCTCATCTCCAGCCCACTGACCTATTGAAAGACAAAAATCAGTCCTTCATCCAGCATTGCCAAAACCTTTACAAGCATGGCAAAGAGGTACCTGCAGTATTCCCACCTGTGCAAGCTCCCCTATGGTAGCCAGGACATTGTTAATCACACCCGGATTTGGATCTGGATCAGGGTCTTTCAACTTCACAATCAGTGCCTATGAGTGTCAGAGAACAAAACAAATTTGTTTAAAAGAGTACTCGAAATTATCTTTCCTTTTCTTTACATCTGAAATGGACCCCATGGGGGCTCAACTTGCATCATGGTGAGCATTTCAACTGTAAAGGAAACTTTTATGTGACAAACTTTATGCAAAACCAGGATCAAGTTGGGCTACACTGTCCCCTATGTGCATGACTGTGGGTAACATCCCCACCAATCTAGTTTTTTCCTGCTATGATGAAGCAAAAGAACTGCAGTTTCTGAGGGTCACGTAACCACCTGCCATGTCATCTCATTCCCAAGTCTCCAGGAAATGTAGAAAGTTTACCTTAAGGATGGGCTCCATATAGGGACGAATGAGGCGTGGAGCGTTAGAAACCAGGTGACCCAACATCCTGGCACTTTGCTCTTTAATCCTGCCAACACCACTGTGTTCCAGCTCTGTCAGGATCTGCACAAGAAACGATGGAAGTGTGAAAACTGGGAAGGTAAAAATTCTTTGCATTTTCTTCTCTTCTGTTATAAACTCAGCACTTTTAGAGGGTGCTCTACATTTCACTCCATCAAGTAATTTATGTCTAAATGAAGACAAAATTAATTAGCATAAAACTGAATAGATGGCTCCAAAACCATCTATGTTTATGAAGTGGTACCACCTAAAAGCACCACAGAACATTCTTCTTCAACACAGGTGGAAGGCACTCCTGCATGAAATAATAACTGCTACCCTTTCCTAATACATCCATAGAGCTTCACTCCAAACATCCATCACTAAAGACTTGCTCAAACCTGCTAAGCTGGGCAATAGCTGTTTTTCAAAAGGGAGCTATTGCCCCACTCTCCACACTTTTACAGCTAGATACTCCAGTTCTTTAACACCACCTTAGTTTCAACACCAAGTACCCTATTTTCCCTGCAGACATCCCTTACCTGGATCAGCATCAGACATCCCTGTTCCTTACCTGGATCAGCATCTTCCTCAGGAAAGGCATGACAAAGGCAGGGTTCATGCTGCTCAGGCGCCCCACAGTGCAGATGGCCAGCTCTCGGATTTCAAACACTTGGTCATTCAGGGCCACAAAGAGAGCTTGCAAGTTCTCTGCCTGGGCAAGGTGAGCATCAAACCGCTCATCCAGGGAAGCCAACACACAGAAACGGATGTCAGGGTCTGCAAGAACACATTTGTTTCTCTTTAAATGCGAGTAAACTCTTGTTCATCTTATTGCCTTGTTCACAAACCATCCTCAAAGAAACTTTACAATCTCAGGGAAATGCCAAGAGCTTCCCCAGAGTGAGACACTACTTCAGTGTTTTACCCATGAGAAACAGGATGGGTCAGGTCAGCAAACTCTGCTGCTCAGTACTGCCCCAATAACCAGGTCTGTGAAGTGCCAATATCCTGCACCTGCAAGCGGCACTTCCAGATGCAACATGGTAACCTGAGATGAGTTCAACTGTCAGAACAAAAAAAATCAAGTAGGAAGATTCAACAGAAGGGGCCAATCCCTCTCAAAATGATAAAGTTGGAGGTCATGACCCAGAACACCAGCAAAAGAAGTCTCAGGGCTCTACCTAGTTCAAAGGATTGCCAAGGGCACAGTTGGAGCGTTTTGCACTATTGTTCTATTCATACTTCAAAAATCAAGATCTGGGAAGAGAAATTAGTAGATTTCTTTGTAATTTATAAAGAATGACATCTTAACTTAGTGGCAAATATGTTCAAATTCCATAACAACCTTAACATCATCATGATAACAAAATTATCACGTGGTAGGAGAACCCTTCTCTCCGAACCCCACACCAACCTGGGTCGGTTATTCCAACCACGAGCAGCTTGCTGAGGACATCGGCCACGACCTGCACTGCTGTCTGACTGACCACATGGGCATGGCCACTGATGAGGTGGATGGAGGGGGTGAGCAGGCGAGAGCAGGTGCGGGCGGCTTCCATGCGGATCTCCTTGTGCTCGCTGTTCAGGAAGTGGTCTGCGCAGTGCCGGACAAACTGCGTCAGAGAGTGGCCTGTAGAGAGGAAGATGGGAGTTAAACACAGGCTTACACCTCCATTACTACTTTTACCACAGAACAGGAGTTTAAAGAATGTGCTCTCAGTCTTCCTGCTGCTTGTACTCAACCCCACTGCTCTAGTGTCACATCCCATACCCCTCGGCCCCCACTCCCTTATTTCATCTCACCTTCAAACTCAAAGCTGCCGAGTGTGCGAAGGGCAAGGGTGATGCTCCCCACATCACTGGCCTCTGGGATGTTGGTGAGGCTGGGGGAGGCAAGCTGGTGGGCAAGGCCCTTTGGCATGCCTGGATGTCGCAGGGGCTTGTGCATCAGAACAAGAGAGAGCATTTTCAGCAGCCCATCCTGGATATCCTTCTTCAGCTGGGGGATCTGACGGCTCAAGTCGTACAGCACAGCCGTCAGAGCAGGGCTGAGGGCAAGAATCAGGTAGAGAGTCATTAGGGCAGGAGCAATGAGGGGCATATTTCCCCTTCTCATTTAGTTATGTCTTTGCCCATCAGGAGATAATAGTGGACATTCACACATGACAGCAACACCTGCCAGCAGAGCACAGGGGCCTTGTGTGAACTCAGGCACATCACGACCTTCCTGTAGGAACGTGGTGAGCAAACTGCCAGGATCTCGGCACACACTGCTACAACAGTTACAAATCTAAATGTTTGTTACACTTGTGCTTTTTAAATAAAAAAGCAACTCAATTCACTTCCAGGCGGCAACATTGTTATAATTTAAACAGCTCTGTGCTACCTGGATATTTTCTCCACACCCTCCCATACTTCATTAATTCTTCCAAAAGGAACTGTCAGCTCCAAGGGTGAAAGATACCAATGCTCTTAAGTAACCGAACAGACACACTAACACTTCAAACATGTTATTCTTCTGAAACAGCTACACTGATCTGCTGAAAGATCACTTTAAGGGCAATAATCTTCCTTCTCAATCTGAAGACTCTCAAGGTCTCATTCCGTAGGGCCAACAATGCCATCCTGTGGCTAGCAGGAAAATACGTTCCTGTGCCTTGTACTTACCTCAGGCCCACAGCCAGCATAGGTTCCAAAAGCTCTTTGATGTCCTGCTGGATACTGGGTCCCATGGCTCGTGCCAGCATACTGATGCAGGTGAAGACTGTGGCATCAACCTGCACAGATTTCTGCCTCCTGGAAAGGGATCACATAGAAGTTCATTAGGAGGAGCTAATATTTTTCAAACATCTTTCCTCATCCTATTCTGTGTTATCAGCCTTACAGAAATAACTTCTGATTTTAATACAATAACTTAATCCCACATCACAAAAACTATTCAAAGAACAGGTGTTTCAATTTCTTTCTCCACCTTTCACATACTTACTTGTGGGCAAAATCCTTCGGGGGAAGAGCTGCTTTTATGATTTCAAGGACTTTTGGCAGGTAAGCTTGAAACTCGGACCTCACAGCCACAGAGAGCAAACCCAAGGCCTGGAAGGCTGCTGTTCTCTCCTTCTCCTTCTTCACACAGCTGAGAACATGATTCATGGTGTCTGGAAGATACTGATCAGCTGCCCACAAGAGAAAACAATACATATATTAGAATTCATTTACGTTTATACAATTGCATCATATTTGCAACCAAACCGTTACAAGTGTAAAACTAGGGAACAGACACAGTCATATTAAATTTGCTGACATGATCATTGGCAAACCTATGTCACCATATAATAAAAATTATAACTACAGAAGGCTTTGTTTTTAAAAAGAAAAATCACCAAAATAAAAGAGCTATTAAAAAGCCCCATTGTACCAGGTTTTAAACACAAACAAAATCCAAGTATTTTGATTTTATAGTGATGCATTGGAAATTCGGAAAAACAACAGAAAAGTTGTTCCAACCCACTGAGAGCAGCTTATCTCCAACTCTGATACTCTCCTAAACTTGCTTGATAAATCAACTGAACTGCTTTTAAGGTGGCAGGTGTTTCCCATTTTTGCTTGTTATTTCCTAGCACATGCAACAGAGAAAAAGGAAGAGAACTCTGATGATATTTGGGATACACTAAGGGGGAGCAAGAGAGCAGAATTCTACTCTAAGTCTGACATACTGAGGGGAAAAAAAAAAAGGAGGTTCTATGTGTTTTGGTATTGATCAGAGCATTCAGACAATAGTTTCAATCTGTTTTCTTCATCAGAGCAACATTTTGGCATCAGCTATCAAGTCACACTTATTCAGAAAAAAAAGACTGTCCTCCCACAGAGCAACATGCTCATCTCACAAGCACCACATTTGGTCTGCTGCATTGCCTGCACAAGCTCATCTGGACCAAAAAGAGAGCTGGACACTTTCCAGCCCAATCTCAGCAACATTTCTAACATCCAACCATCTGTCTTGTCACCTGTGAATGCCGAAGGACGGAAAGCTGCCAGCCGCGGGAGGAGATTGAGAACTGTCATCTGGATCAAAGAATTTTTGCTGGTTCTGCACTTGAGAACCCACTGGCAGACCTGAAAGGAGATAGACTGGGCTTAGAAGGACGGCCATTAGCACAAATGTTTATTACCTGGGTGCTTTTAGGCATTCTACTGGCATTTGGCTTCAGAGTCCATCAGAAAGATGGATAATTAAGGCTGTTTCCAAAGGAAGTAAATCACTTGCTCCAAGACAATGACAAAGCCAGGATACATATAGTTATTGAGTTTTGAAGGCTCAATTCAGCACTAGGCAGTATTGCCTGCTAAGTAAGGACACAGAGGACAATTGCTCTGCCAGAACAGATGTTGTGAACATTGGTAGACAAGTTGAAGAATGAACACTTACTTGATCAAACTTCTCTTCCATCAGATCCCTGCAGCATCGACTTTCTACCAAAGTAGACTTTGCTGGGACAGGAGAGGTTGCAAACCCCATGATTCCTTGGTGAGCACTGTACCCCAGGAGACCAGCCAAAGCATTGGACTGGGAGGGCTGAAGAGACTGGAAGCTCGTGAAGGGAGTGATGTGCCGAGGTTTGGTACTGAAGCCCATCAGGTCTTTGCAGTACTTGTCATGCACAAGTTGCTGCTGAGTGATCTCTTCCATCTCCTCTCTAAGGCGCTGGACAAAGCAGAAGAGCATTAAAAAAATAAAAAGTAGCTGAATAAGTTACTCCCAGCAGAGTGCTACCCAAATCTCCTGAGCAGCATCCTGTGTAATTGATATCCAAATGGCTGTAAAACATCAACTGAGCAAAAACCCACTAAAAATATTTGGGTATCTAACATGCAAGAGTCCTCATTCCATACAAAATTCTTTTTCATTGTAATTAATCCAGTTAACAGCCTTTCCATCAGAGTTTAACACAACCTCAGCCCAAACTTGCCCCTGTCATTTCTCTGACACACTTCGATTTGTAATAATCAATGCTCTGACTCCACGTTCAGATGACTTTTCTGCCCAACAACCCCATTCCAAACACAGTGGGATGTTTCCACAGACTGCAGAGTTGCTACACACTGTCAATCAATCAATCCCTATGATCCCCAACTTGTTCCTTTGCTCACCTCTCCCTCCATACTGCTGATTCTCACTAGCTCATTGAGGATCAATAAGGCACCATGGATTCGGTCATCACGATTCATTCCTTTCTCTTTGGCCAAAGTCTCATCAAAGCCCTTCTCAGCCTCCTCGTATGTATGCTTGGGGGGGAAAGCAAAGAAATCTCAGTGATAATGCAGAAACAGAGCCTGTGGAAACAAAGTAGCACTGCCAGTCAAGAGTTACTGATGCCCTGAATTTTCCAACAGTAGCCACAAACCTTAACTGAGTAGTAACAGAACTACAACAGAACAAAACTCAGATTCACCCCCAAAGTTGTAGACTGTGCTGTAAAGCATTTTCAACAGCACTAATCAAACAGCATGGTATAAACTCCATCAGCACTTATTTGATTATAAGGAATCCAAGTTCACAACATTTGACTGCAAGGCCCAAAACTTATTTGATATCGTGAAGCTTGACAACGGCAGCAAAGCGAAGGTTCAGACCAAAGAATTCTCACGTTTCTCATTTAGGTTTTATTTGCATCAATAAAACCATCTGCTAGTAAGAGATGACAGTAGATAGATGACTGCATGGCTCTAAAACTAGGTCAGGTTTAACAGCTGAAAATGAGCCACAGACAAAGCAATGGATTCTTGAAGGAGTTAAGTCTCTTTCTTACTTTTAGAGTGCATTAAAGCAACTACTCATTTTGGAACCCGTCATATTTTCAACCCTTTCAAGGGGAGGCAGTTTTCTCCTGACAAAGCTGACACAGGTTCTTAGCTTAGACAGCTCTTCTGAAAACTGGCCCTTGACCATCTGCATTGCACTATGAGGGGCTGCTTCAAAACAAAGCCGTTTTCTTACCCTGTACCACTGGGGCTTCTGCATCTCTTTCGGCTCCCGCTGCGTGGTGAGGATAAGGCAGGCTCTTAAGGCAGACACAGCTCCCTCTCGGATGGCCTGTTTGGGATCCCACACAGCCACAAATATATTGTCAAAGAACGGTTGCACTTGTTGGAAGAAGAAGGTGGGCACGCTGATTGCCAGCTCCCGCAGGACAAGAACCTGGAGGTGGGGAGGGAAACAGGAACAATCTGGAGAATGAGCACCCAGAGACAAACCCCGTAACTTGTAGAGCGTAGTATCATTTATTTAGACTGTCGATATCTGTGAGTTTGACTGTTTCCAGCTCCACACTTTTACAGTTCCTACACATCGGAACACACATCTCAGCCTCCTTTAGTCACTGGGCTAAGGTAAAAGCAATGAGGCAGCACTATCTGCCATGAGAGCACCTCAGATCCTCAGACGTTCCCAGAGCTTTTCCGCAGCTCTCTGTGTGCACATCTCCCACCACTGTTCTCTAATCCCAACCGTCCCGTTCCAAAACAGGCGAGGACAACAAAAAGATCACTTACAGCTGCATGTCTTCGCCCCTCGTTCCTGTCAGCTCCCAGCCATTCCAGAGCCCGTTTCACCTCAAACTCCACGTACTCCGCTGTGAAAGTGTCTCCAGCCATCGCCAGCCGCCCGATGGCCTTGGAGGCCATTTCCATCACCACGGGGTCGTTGGATGGCAACAGGTTCCTCAGGTAGTTGGCAAACCTGCCAATTCGGGTGGCATTACCTCCTTCCACACCAATGAGGCTCGCTGCAGAGAGAGGGAGCAATGCTGTAGGTTCTCCTTAACAGTCAGTGAGGCAGACAGCAGGTAATCCCTGGATGAGAGTTAGTGTTCCCTATCCATTCCCTAAAGATTCCCATTAACACCTCACAAAGAAAAAAAACACATTCAAGCAATAGGAAAGGGCCACCATGCTTTTGAGCTGGAACTTGTTGAGTGAGCAGGAAAACACACTCAGTAGCTTCATAGATCTTCTACATTTTTAGTTTTAAAAGAGAAAAAAAAATATCCACCCCGAGATCACAGACCCATTCTCAACAGAAAGGCATCCATCCACATGCAACTATTATGGCTGGTCTGCCTCAGGAGAGAAGTCAAAGACTGAATGGACCAAGGAAATGCTCTCCCCTTCAGCCCTAGAGATAGTCTGTCCTGGCCAGGATGGAAGCACTTCATCAGGCAGCAGTGTGGCAGAAGCTTTCACTGCCAGTGCCTGGGTTGTACCTGCTCTGTAGACAAAGAAGGCATCAGTGTCCAGGAGTGTCAAGCCAGCACCTTTCAACAGCACTAAACTCACAGAAACAATTTTGAAGTGATACCATCACCTCAAGATCAGGTAAAGTCAACAGATATCTCTCTAGTTAAGGGACTTTCACTGTCTTCAAACACGTTGGGATTGGATGATTAGCTCTGTGAGCCTAAACCATAAACACCTCCTGTGGTTATTAAAGAAGTAACTGCTACAACACAGGCCACTTGCTTGGAAGGCAAAGTATTTATGGAAGCTGACTTCCCCAAGAGATGCAGCTCTGCCACCTCACAGCGAACACACAACCAGAGCCACCGATGGAGCAGCTGATCAGAACCAGAGCAGCTTGGTGAGCCCTTCCCAGGGATGGAAGCTGCTGTTATGGAGACAGGTAAATTTAAATAACAAGAATCAGCCTCCCCACTCGGATAAGAGTTGAGACAGGCAGTGCACCCTGATACATATAAATGGGCAGAACAAAGTGTTTGCAGCTGAGCTCCAGAACAGAATTTTCACGTGCTCAGCACTCACATTTGATGCTCCACTCCCAGAGAAGCTCAGGGCCTATTAAGCATCAGGTTTTCAGCCACTCTCAGCACTCAGCAGCTCCCATGCTGACACTTCAGACAGATTCTGAGAGCCCAGCAAGGAGCCTACTGAGCAGTCAGACATCAGGCCCTGAGTATAAAAGCTCACTCCTTTTGAAAATCTGTCTCTGAAGACAGATGCATGAAGAGAAATCTCGCCAGAGGCATTAAGCCCTTTCACTCACCTATAGCCAGAATGCCACCCTTCCTTTCATTTGCATCAGAGCTAGAGACCAGCTCAAATATGTGATGGTTCAGCTGATCGTAGAACCTGGTAGATTCTTCCTGACTCATCTGTAAAAGCAAAAAGTTCAAATCAGCTTTCAGCATTCTCTCCCTCCTTCCTGCCCCCAAAACCTCCATAAAGACAATAGTTCTTAAATCACCTAAACAGAAAGAAATTAAATCAACCCCCCATTACAAATCCAAAACAGCATGTCTTTTTTGTGCCCTGGATGCAGTAAGTTTATTTATTCTGGATATTCTGTGGTGCTTGACCACCCATTTGTGCCACCAACTCACCACTTCTGCACGCTGGGGCAAAGACAATCTCCCTGCTATGCCCCGTCTCCTCTCTGAGACCAGGCTCCATGTTCCAAAAATCTCCCTTGCCAGAGCACCCAGCCCTCAGAGGACACACAGGGAGGAATGATCCCATTTGCAGCACTCACCTCCCGCAGCTCCATGGTGACATAGTGCTGCAGGTCCTTGGCAGCCTTGGCCCTCGTCTCCTCGCTGCGACTCTTCAAGCCATTGGCGAATTGCTGGAGGATGGACACGGTGCCCGACATGGTGGTGGCAGGTGGGGCCCGGGGGCATCCAGTCCTGCAAGTTCTTCAGAGAGACATGGGGTTTTTTTACTGCTTGAATTGAAAAACCTGAGCTTCTTCCTTGAGGCTGCTCCTGCTGCCTGTTTTCAAAGCACACATCCTATGGCATGCAGGGATGCTGTGCCAGCAGAGCATAAAATTACAGGAAATGAGTATATTCCTTAGGCCCGTGATAAAACTGTATCACCACGTATCCTGACCCCCAGCCTATTTGCTCTCCAGTTCCTCAAACACCAAAATACACTGCAGCAGGTCAGGTGCCCCATGGTGATCTAATTCTAAATCAATGGTCATGCAACAGCTGAAAAAGAGCAGAGTCACACTGGGGTTTGCAATTAGCCCACAAGAAGTAGGCACAATCATTCCCAGGATGAGACCACTATCCTATCTGACTCCTCCTTGAACACTTCCATCCAAGTTTGTCCACGGAAGTCCCAGTGTTATGCCAACACAAGGAAGACTCAGCACTCAGGGCCTGGCAAGCATTACATCCTCCAGCAGATATTTACAGACGGCAAGTCCACTTATAGCAACACCAACCACTGCAATCGGGGCTCTCCTACCACAACACACAACCAAACTTTCTCGGGGGTCTTTCTTTACACCAAGAGCATTTGAGAGGCTTGACACCACCCCCCGCCCCGCTATTTTCATATTACATAAGCCCAAACCGAGCACTGACACCAAAACTTCCACTGCTTCTCCCTAAACATTCCCCAGAGGTCCACAGGGATCGCAGTGTGGGGTGGGAGCCGGGAGAGGATCCCCCGGGCGAGGGAGAAGCCGGGGGGTGCTGCCCGTCGCCGCTGCCCGGTGTCCCTGCCCGGGGCTCCCTCACGGCCGCGCTGGCAGCAGGACCCGCCAGGCCCGCGCCCGGGGGGCTCCGCAGGCCGGCGTTGAGGGAAAGCTGAGCCTGGGCCCCGCCACGGCGCCGGGGGCTCGGGCGGGGCGCTGCGGGCGGGCAGCGGGAGGCGAGGGGAAGGGGAGGCGATGCCGAGGGGAGGGAGGCACCGCCGCGCACTCCCAGTCACTCTCTCACTCACCCGCCGCCGCCCCGGCCCCGCCGGCTCCCCCGCTCCGGGCCCCGCGCCCGCCCCGCCGCCGCGCCCGCCGCGCCGGCCGGCCCCCGCTGGCCAATGGGCGCCCGGGAACGCCGTGATGAGCATGGACTCTGGCCAATAGAAAAAGAGCAAAAGGGAAGGGGCGCTCGCAGCCCCGCCCCTTAGCCCAAGGAACGGCAAGGACAGTCGCCTGCTGACCAATCATAGAGCCAGGCGTGGTGAGTGGCAGTAGGTGTGACGAATAGAAAGGCTGCACTGGCTCTCTAGGCCCACCCCCCAGACGCCGGCTTCCGCCCTTCCTTGAGGCGCCCACCATGGCGGGGCTGCAGCGCGGGGGGTGTGCGGGGTCGCCGGCAGCGTCTGCACCGGCTGGTGCGGGGCGTTCGGCGCTGTCCGCACAGCCCACACGCCGCCGTCCCGGGCTCTGCGCTGCACAGGCAGGTATTAGACGGATGGATAAAGAACTGGCTGCTCGGCCGCACTGCGGTCAGCGGCTCTTTGTCCACGTGGAGATCAGGGAGGACAGAGGTCCCTCGGGGGTGGTGTGGGGCCGATGCTGCTCAACAGCTTTGTCGGCGATATGGACGGTTTGACTGAGGCACCGTCAGCAAGTGACATCGAGCTGTGTGGTGCCGTCACACGCTGGAGGGAAGAGATGGGAACTGGAGCACCTCCCCTATGGAAGGAACAGAAGGTTGTGTGGAGACCTCAGGGCAGCCTTACAGAACCTGAAGGGGACTACAAGGAGGCCAGACAGGGACCCTTCCTCAGGAACTGTAGTGACAGGACAAGGGGGAACGCTGAAAGAAGGAAAATTTAGATTAGATATCAGAAAAACGTTTTTCGCCGTGAAGGTGGTGAGGCCCTAGCGCAGGTTGCCCAGAGCAGCTGTGACTGCCCCATCCCTGGAAGTGCCCAAGGCCAGGTTGGAGTGGGCTCGGAGCCCTCTGGTCCCTGGAAGGTGTCCCCGCCCGGCGCAGGGGTGGGAATTTAAACGATCTTTGCGGTCCCTCCGCGTCCGCCCCGCGCCCGGGGTGTGGCTGCGGTCTGCGCATGCGCGCAGGGAGCGGCGCGCCGTCGAAATGTGTCCGGCCGCCCGTGACAGCCCCGAGAGTGGCCGCGGGGGCTGCGGGCGCTCTGTGCCCCCGGTGATTCCTCCAATCCCAGTGCCGGCGCGTGCCCCGGGCTGACCCCCTCGCCGCCGCGCGTGACGCCGCGGGCCGATTAATTTTTCCATTCAATCAGCGTACGCCGGGAGGTGCCGGCCGGTGCGGAACTCCTCGCGCGGGGGCGACGAGGCGGGGCGGGCCGGCGGTAAGGCGGGTAGTGGCGGCGCTCCCGCTTCCCCCCTCAGGTCGCCATGGCCCCCCCCGGGCCCCGCCGCCCCGCTAACGCGCGGCCCTTCCCTTTCTAGGTGCTGCTGCTGCTGCTGCGAGCCGGCGGGGCGAGCATGGGGCCGGCGGAGCCGGTGCAGAAGATCAGCATCAGCGCCGAGAGCCCCCGCGGGAGCGAGAGGAATGGCGGCGGCTCGGCGCTGGCGGGCGCTGAGGGGGCCGCTCCCGGCGGCTGGAGGCACAAATGCGCGGCCTATGTGCTGGCCCTGCGGCCGTGGAGCTTCAGCGCCTCGCTGACCCCCGTGGCGCTGGGCAGCGCACTCGCCTACCGCGCCGAGGGAGCGCTGGACCCGGGGCTGCTCCTGGGGAGCGCCGTGACCGTCCTGGCCGTGCACGGCGCCGGCAACCTGGTGAACACCTACTACGACTTCTCCAAGGGCATCGATCACAAGAAGAGCGATGACAGGACGTTGGTGGACCAGATTTTGGAGCCGCAGGACGTGGTGCGGTTTGGGGTGTTCCTGTACACCGTGGGCTGTATCTGCGCTGCCGGGCTCTACGCTGTCTCCACGCTCAAGCTGGAGCACCTGGCGCTGATTTACTTCGGAGGACTTTCTAGCTCCTTCCTTTATACCGGGGGTAAGTGCTGCGTCCCGTCTGCTGTGACTCT
The DNA here is from genome assembly GCF_003945595.2 of Pipra filicauda. Classification (NCBI taxonomy): domain Eukaryota; kingdom Metazoa; phylum Chordata; class Aves; order Passeriformes; family Pipridae; genus Pipra; species Pipra filicauda. The sequence goes on from NW_024104620.1 coordinate 4,159,389, forward strand.
GAATGTAAATGTGATAGAATTAGCTGAATTGTCCAAGGTTTCTAGAAGATGCAAATTATCTATGTAGTGTACTGCCATAAGAGTATTTGGTGGTGTTTCCTGGAGTACGGGTACATAGACTTGTATTCTTTCCAGTTGATTGTTGTGGGAAGAGTCCTGCTAAGTTCTTCAGTTGGAAAGTGGTGTTGAAACATTGTTATTTACATATATGGCTTTAGGTGCTTATCAGAACCATTGCTGAATCTTTTTGTGATGTTTATCTCCTATTCCTTAGCAGGGTACCTCACAACCTATTTTCTTTGGTAGAATTGTTACTGAACAGTTTATGTTTGTTCTTAATGAGAGGAGGATAATTTTAGTGCCTTCCTGTGTTGGATATATACAAATATCATTACTAGGAGAAGAAAAACCAACTCGGTTTCAAACTGTCAGACATTCAGCTGTGTTGGTTTCTCGGAAAGAATCTTGTCAGTTTTGCATTTTGTTCTGAGCATTTTATATCTTTCTTCAGGATTGGGTTCTAGTATGCACGATCACACTGAAGAGTACCTTATTTGTAGGGATTTCTGCAGAAATAGGTACTTAATAGAAATAGAAATAGAAATAGATGTGAGGATGGATATTAGAACCTGGTCCTTATTATCACAGAATCAATTAGGTTGGAAAACACCTCTGAGATCATCAGGTCCAACCTTTGACCCAACACCACCTTGTCACCCAAACCATGGCACTGATGCCACATCCAGTCTCTTCTTAAACACCTCCAAGGATGGTGACTCCACCACCTCCCTGGGCAGCCCATTCCAGTGTCTAATCGCTCTCTCTGGAAAGAATTTCTTCCTGATGTCCAACCTAAACCTCCCATGGTGCAGCTTAAGGCTGTGCCCTCTTGTCCTACTGCTGGTTGTCTGGGAGAAGAGCCTGACCCCCACCTGGCTACAGCCTCCTGTCAGGGAGTTGTAGAGAGCAATAAGGTGTCCCCTGAACCTCCTCCTCTCCAGGCTGAGCCCCCCCAGCTCCTTCAGCTGCTCCTCACAGGACTTGTGCTCCAGACCCTTCACCAGCCTCATTGCCCTTCTTTGGACATGCTCCAGCACCTCAATATCCTTCCTGAATTGAAGAGCCCAGAACTGGACACAGCACTCAAGGTGTGGCCTAACTAGTGCCAAGTACAGGGGAAGAATCCCTTCCCTGGTCCTGCTGGCCACACCATTCCTGATACAGGAATATGTTTCTTATCCATAGCTGCATGTGCATTGCTTGTTTTGCAATATTCCCATGGGAAAGGGCTGGCATGTTGTGTCATTCATTTTCTTCTGTCAAATTGGAGATGTTTGGCGATGCTTCATTTTGGTCCTTGGTTTCTGTTACGTTGTTTGACTGGAGTAATCCAGAAGCTGCATTTCCTCCATTATCTTTGAAAAAAAGGGATAATATGCTTCTTGTCCATATCTGCACGTGCATTGGTTGTTTTGCCATATTCTCATGAGAAAGGGCTGATCTGTCGTGTCATTCGTTCTCTTCTGTCAGACTGGAGTTGTTTGGTGACGCTTCCTTTTCTTGTGTCTTGCCACAGGGATTGGATTTAAGTACGTTGCCCTGGGGGACGTGGTGATCCTGATCACCTTCGGGCCGCTGGCCGTCATGTTCGCCCACGCGGTGCAGGTGGGGTACCTGTCGGTGTCCCCCCTGCTCTACGCCGTGCCCCTGGCCCTCAGCACCGAGGCCATCCTGCACAGCAACAACACGCGGGACATGGAGTCGGACCGGCAGGCGGGGATCGTCACCCTGGCCATCCTCATCGGCCCCACCTTCTCCTACATCCTCTACACCGTCCTGCTCTTCCTGCCCTACCTGATCTTCTGTGTGCTGGCCACACGCTACACCATCAGCATGGCCCTGCCGCTGCTCACCATCCCCATGGCCTTCTCGCTGGAGAGACAGTTCCGCAGCCGGAGCTTCAGCAAAATCCCTCAGCGGACAGCCAAGCTCAACCTCCTCCTGGGGCTGTTCTATGTGTTTGGCATCACGCTGGCACCAGCCGGGGCTCTGCCCAAGCTGTGACACCACCTGTAGAGCCAGGCCTCACAATCCAGCATTCATGCCAGTTAATTTGGGATTTTGGGGGGCAAATGACCCGTTATGGACAGTGGGGAGAACGGAAAGACTGTCTCACACTGTTCTTTGTGAACTTTACCATTTCTAGTCCTGGTCAGCTTGTACAGCAGACTGTAAAAAACTGATTTGTCAGTTCTTCAAAAGGGATGAACTGTGTGGCTTTGCCTCGGGGGGAGCAAGGTGACATGAGGTGTAGGAATGTTTAAAAAACCTCATCCTTCTGCCAGTGAATTTTTTCACTGTCAGCTCAATGAAAGCTGGAGCCTCAAGTCAAACTCTCTGTTCACTTCACAAGCACAGTGATTGCTTTTATCATTTCTTTTCTTACCATGGCCAAGGAGTCCAGTGGCTCCTTTGTGGTCAAGAGAAAACACTGCCAAATGTTTAGCATCACAACAACATAGGTGCTATTACTTCACTCTCTTGTCAACATAGTTCCTCTGTTACATGTTTTAATTTTTTTTTGTTTTTCCTAGCCAAATGTTGAGCTTTCATTTCCAAGCCCCCTGAAATGCACTAGATTCATTAACTGTTGCTTGTTCATTATAGTCTAGAAATTTTGAAGTTATAAATCTCTGTGGAACGTGGTGCTAAAATGGAGCACGATTAGCCCACTGCACAAATTTTGAGCCAGAACTAGTGAATCTGTATTCTGCCACGAAAGCTGAAGCTGCAAATGCAAACCATGCAACTGGAAAGCCCTCAATGGGTAGAAAAACAAACGGTTTCCATTTTTGCATTTGCTTAGAAGTGGCAGTTTTGGAGTTAAAGGGGAGCTTTCTCTGAATGGCTGGGGATTAGTGGATACCTGGGTGGAAGAACAAATTCTTGGTTTAGAAAAAGACGTGGGGGTTTTTTTCATTTGTTCTTCTCAGTTTATTTAGATGCCCAGAATATGTCTTATTCTAAGAAGCCCAGTTTAGCAAAGGAGAAATATACAGGGTTAGAAAACCCAAATCTGGATTATTGCATTGGCTCTGCATAAAAATTAGGACAGGAAAGAGGAAGAAACCAGTTTCATTAGCAAGATTTTTCCTAACGGAGTCCAGAGTTTGTGTCACTGAATCACAATTAAGTGATTCAGAGCTCTGAAAGGATGTTCTCCACCTCTTTTCCCCCCTCTATTCCTTACAGTGTTGCTTTGTTTTCTCCTGCAGCTCTTGCCACTTGCTGTCCATGTGGCCCTTTGGAGAACTGACTGTTTCAGCAGTTATGTAGCTCTGTGAAAAACATGCCAAACACAGTGGGGAAAAAGTGTGCCTTCCAGTGCAGAGCTGGATTTGATCCATACTTTGTTACTCAGTGGCAACTGGAATTCTCTTTTGTGGTGGAGAAAAAACACTCCTTTCCTGTGTGCAGGGTTTTGGTGATAGTTGTTTGCAGGAGCTGTGGAAAGCTCGGAGGAGCCGAGGCAGGTGTTGAACTGGAGCTGCTGGTGCCTGGAGCACAGCCTTGCTTTGGAAGGAGTGCTGACCACTGAAGGGCTCTTACACACGAGCAATAAAGTAGCAATAAACTCACAGGGTGGTACCCTGCGTCTGTCCTGGGAAGTTATGCCCTCGTGGTGTTGATCTGGATGAGCCAAGTGTCCTGTTTAGTGGGTTGTACTTCAGTACAAAGCTGAGTTGATGGTACCAGATTACACAGTCCAGCTGTTCAGTGACTGGGTTTATGTTATTCAGTGTTACCCAGCTGTTACAACTGAGCTGAAGTCAATGGGAAGGGTTCTTTGAGGGCCTGTTGAATGAGCCATGGTGTTATCTTTTATTAAAATTGGGCAGAAGATCTCTCTAATCTGACTGGGCACAAGGCAAGAGGAGATGGACTTCAGCAACTGCTTTAGATTAGAAACACGAGGAGAAAATGTAGAAGTTCAGCTCAGGTGGATGGAGGGGCATATCCAGAAGGTTTTGGAAACTGTTTTCAATACAGACATACACAACAGAGTTTCTCCTGTTGCTTCTTTGTGGACCTACAGAATGAAGAAGACCCTGGCTCCAATACCCACTTCACTTTTCTGCAAACCAAAAGCTTTTCTAGGTCTAAGGGCTGAGCTGATGAACCTGTTAACCTTGCAATGGGGATATGTAGGTTTATTAAGTTAATCCTGCCCTTTGTAGCAGTTGTGTGCTTTATTTTATGGCAGCTTGGTTTTGAATAGCTATCAGTTTAAAGTTATTTTTTAGTTATCTTTTTTCCTACTCCTTTGACAAAAACTAGAGTACTTAAGCTGAATTCCATAAAGTAACTAACACTTGGCTCATGTCTTTGATAACCATAATTGTAGTGGTTGTAAGATCTGGAATATGATCATACAGTGTGTAACTCTAGTGGTATCTTAGCTGCCCTTTCCTGGGTGGGATGTCTGCTTACTGCTGGAAAGGACCAGTGCTTTTTGTTACTCAGATGAAACAGCTCCTTAGTCCATATACGTGTCTGTGGAACACTTTTCAAGGTGGGGGGGATTAAAAGTATTTTAATAATAAAAATGAGGTGAAAATTTGGTAATTCCTTACTAGCAGATGCTGGTTGCCTCCAATTCTCTGTCTGTGAAAAACAGTATCATTCCAGGTTCTTAAGGATATTATAATAACCAACACATTCTTCACCGTGGCTTTGAGGAAGTCATTTAACTTCTCTGTGTCTCAGAAAACAGCTGATTTTTGCCTACCTCGCAGGGATGCTGAGCTGACATCATTGTCATAGAGAGCTTTGAAAGTAAGAAGTGCTTTATCTCTGTGTGCTTTCCAAAAAGCTAGTTAGTACTAGAAAATATTTCAGATATGAACTAACCTAAAAGGTAACTTAACCAATGTTAATTAGACCAAAATAATCTTCACATGTAGTCATTAAGTAGTAAGAGAGGTTCATTTATTGGTTTGCTTTGTGACAAGGATGCTGGGTCTCTTGCCCTACCCCTCTTCTTCCTGTACCATGTACTTTCCCTGAATATAAACTTTAAAAACTTCTTTCAGTCTCTCTTGATGAGCTGTACTGCAGTGTGATGAGTCTGCACTGGTAGATGAACAGGCCTGTAGCCCATCTGTGAATGTGTCCCAAAGCACCTCCTGGCCTTTCTTCTGACCCAATAAAATGTCTGAGTGTCATTCTGTTAATTATGCTGTGTTTGATTATTTTATATTACTCAAGGTATATTTTTGCACATGGATTAAAACATCTTCACGGGAGGAAGAGGGTCTCCATCCTCCATGTTTATAGTATAAGTGCATGAAAAATCACTTCTTTATGTAGAAGTCCTTCTGTGAATCACATAGTCCTGTCCTTCCCTATCACCAGGCAAACAGTTCAGTAGCAGTGATCACCTCCTACCAATGGCAGACTTCAGGATAGTTCTGATATATTCATCAGTGTGCCACACGATTGCATTTGGAGATAATTGTAGGATACAGGGGCTGTACTCCAGGATCCTCCCGAGGCAGGAGGCTGCAATTCCGAGTGTCCACAGATGGCAGCATTGCTCTTCCATCATTCCTGCAGCACCTTGTCCCTGCAGGAAGGAACATATCAGCTGTGTTTGCAAGATTTTTGAGTATTTGGTTGTACCTCATTGGGTCTCCTCTGGTATAAGGAATCTTGGAAGATAAATGGCTGCAGATGAATTTCTGATGTGCAGATTATGGCTGGACAGATGCTCCTGGCCCAGGCAGGTACAGGCAGAAAGGGGCATTTGAAGAAAGCCAGTCAGCTCTTAAGTTTTAAAGCCTTTGCTGATGGCTTTGTAAGCTCATTCTGGTCAGATGGTGAGGGCTGAACTTTCAAAAGAGTGTGGGCAAGCTGTGCATGAGGGGCAGCACACTCATAGGGGGAGGAGTGCAGTATCTGCACACTCTGTGAGATGTACTGTTCAGTCAAGTGCTTTTAACACATCTTGGATCCCCAGTGGAAAACCTTAATACTTTCATAGTGTTTTTAGGAGCCTGGACTATATTCTCCCCATTACTTGGGTGAGTGGACTGTGTCATTGCTGCTTAATCAAGGTCATGCTCCTTGGAGGAGAATACAGTCTGGTACTTTAATAACTAGTCCTTTTCCCTCACATCTTGGTTTGTCTTTTAGGTCACTGGTAGATTATTTTTTATTTAAATCACCTTCAGTCACTTTATACTTGGAGTTTGAGCCTGCTGAATTACATTTTTAAGGAATGAAATGCTGCTCTGGCTTCTTAAAGCTATTTTTCATTTTAAGGGGGAGTTAAATATCTAGCCAAGATAAAATCTATAGCTCCCAGCACTGCCTAAAATGTGTAACATTCAATAAAGCTCAGCAGGGCCAGCTTATTGCAGCTGTATGTCTACAGGAAGAGGCCCAGGGCTGGACAGGATAATTCCCGTGTTTTACTGTCTGAAATAAGGTCTTCGTGCTTCTGTGGAGCTCAGAGTAGGACACAAAATGAACACATTTGTCAAGGGGTTTTTTACATCTTCTGACGATAAATAAGTAGTCAATGCTCAGTATTGTCAGTGCTTACCCTTGCTACAGAATTAGATCACAGGGAAGCCCATGTTCTAATCCAGCTGTTTCAGTGGCCACAGGGGTTTGTCTGAATGGCAGCTACTTGAAGGACATAGCTGAGCATTGCTCTGGGGTCAGCTGAGAGAGAGAGACCTGCTCCAACATTCATCTCACTGATCTGCAGGCACAGTGGGTTATCAGCCAAGTGTATCCATTCCCTTGGAAAGAAGCCTGTGTTTGGGCATCTGTCCCAGGTTTCCTGCATGCACTGTCCTGAGAGAGTTCACACACCACAGTTCACAACCTCTGCACGTGAAGACCCAGATGTTTTTTAAAAACCAGAGCGAATCCAAACAAAACTATAACCCCTGACTGTCCTCTGCTGACTTCCCATCAGCCTGCCAGGGCCTGAGTGATTTGAAGAATTAAAAATCTATGCTGCTGCTTTCTCATGGAACAACAAGGAGGAGAACCTGCTCATTAATCAGATGGCTCTGTCAATAACGGATCGAGATGAACGTGCTGGCTGAGGGATGTGTCACAGGCAGTTTGTCAGGGAGCAGGGAAAGCAGGGAGAACCTCGCTAGGACACAGGATCTGGATGCTGCTCTAAGAGCTTGGAAGTGTTGAGAGCTCAGCAGCAGGAGAGGTTGGGGTCTGCCTCCTCCAGTCTGACTCGTGGGTGGCCCCTCTCAGATGTCTTGTCCTAGGCTAGACAAGCACTGGTCAGCTCTGCTGTTCTGGCAGTGATTTTAGGTGCTAATTGAGGTGGGAGATCCTGGCACCTGCTCTTTGTTCTGCTGCTACCTCCATGGCCAGTTTGTTAACTGGGGAATGCAGAATAGCCCAGCAATTTTAATAAAGCCTAGTCTTCCTCAGAATGGATAGAACACCACGTTCTTTTAGGGAGTGGTTTGGTTTGTGTGCCTTGTCAGTGATTTAGCACAAAGAATAAAGATGCATGTTTTTAGGTGTCCCAGTAAGCCAAGAAACAAAGCCTGCGCCCCAAATCATCTGACTTACAGTGGTAAGGGAATAAACAAAATGCCTGCTTGATATAAAGGGCAAATTCAGACAATTTACATCTCATGCAGTGTTTGCAAATACATCTGCAGACATCATCTGCACAAATCATCCTGCCCTGGGAAATAAGCAGTTTCTCAGACTTTGACCTAATGGAAAGAGGGTCTAATAAACCATCTTCCCGGTCTCGTTATCCATTGTCCCAAAGGTTGATGAAATGACTTCAGATAGAGCATAAATTACTTTCTGTATGGCATAAGGCCACTGTTATGCCACAATTGAGTCATATTTTAACCTGGGGGGGATAGCTCTACTACTGTATAAACCTGAGCTCCAGTCAATATAAATAAAGGAGAGGTTGGGAATAACATGCTAGAGATTCGTGTGCTGTTTTGTGTGTGTGTTCTAGAGCTCAGTAAAGCCTTAAGAGTACTCTTGATGCTGTGCCATACCATTCTTCATCTGGTCTTTCTTCCTTAAATTAGTTCTTAAGTAGAATTTAATTAGCCACTCAGAAACACAAGGCTCCCTCCCCAGTGATGTGCTGCAGGCTTTCTGTAAAGCTCCTTTCTCAGTGAATTCCCTGTTTTTCCAAACCTTTGTAGCTGAGGTTTCCAGAGAAAGTGGAACAACATTTGCACATGTATGGGGAGAGAAGAATTAAGGGCAAAGATCAATAAGGGAGTTGGAGAGGATAGATATATATTAAAGAAATTCAGAAGCTGAAATCCTGGTTACTTTATGTCAAAAGATTTTTCTCTCGAGGCAGGAATCACCTGCTGTTCTGTGAGCAATAGTGGGTCATTGTGGCACACAGAGCTTCCCTGCCTCTGTCCTCCAGGGTTCTAAAATCCATATCCCAAATTACCTAGTTTTTGAGGATCCCAGGATTTTAACTTATTGAAATGCAGGAGAAAGGATGAGCTGGGGAAGCTGAACCTAAACCACTCCAGGTTTAGTAGTGGCTCTGTCAGTATTCCTGCATAAGATACACAGAAATTCATGTGTTCTAGAGAAAAAAATAATCTCATATGTGTAGGGTATTTTAGCATTGTTTTAAAGTGCTGCTTCATCCAGAGATATTCAGCATTTTCACAAAGCTGATGGTGTGACTCCTATGACTGGAGAGCCTGGGATTGGGAGAAGGAGGTGACTTGGCCCAGTGTATGAATTTGGCATGTGGCTCTGAGATTACAAGTCCCATGTATTTGTCTACTGTCCTGCTCCTTGTCTTCTGATGTCCTGGGAAACCCTTAGGCAGGAAATTGGTCTGTTCCCAGTGTCTGTGTGTAGGAACCTCCAGTTTTGAACAATGTTCATGGCCAGAAACAGCCAAGTCCTAAATTCCTCTGGCCTTTTCTGCAGCCTCTGTAGAGCACAGATGTGGGGTAACCCATGGAGAGAGGAGTGCTGGGCCAGGAAGGGTTGAGTGCAGGTACACACCTGAGAGGGGTGAACGCTCCCACTGAGAGTTAACTCGTCTCCAGATGGTGAAGAAACAAATTTAAGTAATTTAGGAGCCCTAAATGTCTCCTGAGGATTGAGACATAAAAAGAATATCAATCTCTCTAGCAAGCTAACCCACAGGAGAAAAAAAATGGTTGTTTTCTAGACATCCATATGTTTTTTGTGTGTGGGAGAGAATGTGTGTTGTGTTCTGATTTGTATAAAAAGGCATCTTCTGGAGGAAAAGTTAAAGGGAAGAAATGTTTTCAGTTTTTACTGAAGTAAGGCTTTGCACTTTCTAGGGAAAATGGAATTTAATGTACATTGTTTCTCTTACACTGAAAACCTGACCATCCCAGTCACCATTCTCCTGCTGACAGTTTTGGGGGGAAAACTGAGATTCTGTGAATCCCTGTCTGTCTATGGGGAAGAGACAGGGAATAGTTTGAGTCCCAGGGAGGCAGAGCTGTAGGAATGTCTGTGCTACAACGGGAACAGTGGAATTAGACTGTTCAATTTTCCTGTCCAGAAAAAGAGTTTTAACAGCAAAGTTGTCCCAGATTGTCAGGCTATGAGGGGTGCTTACAGAAATGTGGCATTTGGAGCTCGTGTAGCTTTAAGCAGTTTGCCTGAAATAGTATCACAAAGCACTTTGGGACTGGGGCTGACATTGATGGAAAGGGCCACTATCAAATGGTGCCAATCCAGGTGTGAATGTCAGAAACTGGCTCCTGTGACAGGACAACTGTTCACAAAACCAGCACAGGCATTTGTAAAATGTCAGTGGCCAAAGAAGCCTGGGCCCCATTTTTTTGTCCTTGATGGGAGACAGCTGTGCAAAGAGAATATGGTGTTCCATGGTTCCAGCAGGCACTGCTTCCCCTTCCCTGGGGTGACAGCCCACTTGGACAGGAAAGGACATGGGAGTGCTGGGAGCTGTGCAGGGGATACCTGTCTGTGAAGGATGCAGACAGCTGTGTTACTGTGTCCTTGTGGCAATGAATCAGGAGTCGTTTACAGTAACAAAGCTGATGGGGGTGGGCACAGAAGTAAAGGCATAAAGGTGAAGGCAGTGCCTGGTGAAAGTCTGATGGTCTCACAATGTATTTCCAGAGCCCACTCCTGGCTGCAGTTTTACAGGTGGCAGCTGAATCGGAGGTGGAAATGAAATAGTTTCATTATCAAGCCCTTACCCTTCAATTTGCTATAAATTGTTCCAGTCACTGCCAAGTGAGTGACAGTGAAGAGAGTCCCCTGGCTTGATGCCTGGCCTATGAATATAATTTCAGTCAGTGCTGAGCATTCACATCCTGGATGGGCAGAACAGCACTTATATGTGGTTACAAGACAGGACTGAAGGGAGCTGTACGTGGGGAACCAAGCCTGGAACTGGAATAGGGCTGAGGGGATCTGGCAGAGGTGCTGAGCCCTGGCTGGGATGTGTCAGGGGCCCTGATCAGAGGGAGCTGGCTGGCAGCAATCCACTGAGCTCAGCCCTGATCCCTGTCACCTCACTGCATCACCAGTGTCCCTGTGCTCTGTCCTGGAGCAGGGCTTTGGGGCTGATGCTGCAGTTTGTCTTATTGCCTCACAAATTGGGATTCTGCACTTGCTAGAGTTCAAGGCTGGGCTATAAAAATCTGTTCAAGCCTGAATTCTGCCATAAAACTTGCTACACACGAATGGATGTATTTACCAGGCTGCAGGGGGAAATGAGCAAAGCCACTGATGGAGGAGAAAGTCTTGGTTTCTGACAGAGTTTTTTGTTTTGTTCCAGTATAACCTTAAAAAGTCTCCATAATTTTCTCATTCAAGCTGTTAGCACACTTAATAGAAATTCTTTTCACCTAATGGAGTGCACATTTTCGTGGTCTGCAATGAAGGGAAAAAAACCAGCAGAATGTCATCCCTGAGACAGCACTGGTATGTGAGAGGATTCAGACAAGAAGTAGTTAACAATTTGCAAAATCACCTGGGTGCAGTAACCCTTACCCACATTAACAAACCAGTGGGTTTGGTCTATCTCCAGAAACTACAAGGGTTGAATTTTCTTTTTACAGTGCCCCATGTGCTGCCACAACCACTATAGGTGGCCAAAAGGTGACATCATTTTGTCTGATTGTCCATGATCTTTATTCCTCTCTTGGCACCAGTGTCTGTCCAGTGTCTCATTCCTCATCCATTGGTAGAGCCCTTGCATGGAACATTCAGTGGTCGCTGAAAACACGACTACTACAACGAACACACCGGGTATAATCTGGACTATGAACATCATGGACTTCTGTGAGGTGATGCTTACACACCATTGCTGATTTTGACTCATTTTTTTGGTTTGTTTAGGCCTAGATTTAAGCCCACTGATGGTTCCTGTAATTTCCTGCAGATTTGGGGATAGTGTTTGACTTGCTCTCTACGTTTTGTTCTGCACTTGTGAAGATGTTTTACAAGAGCTTTGTTCCACTGTATTTACAAGCTCCTCTGTGCTGCAGCCAAATGCTTCACAGCCCTTGAGAGATTCTTTTGTGATTTAATATGGGTTCTCTGTAAAGAATAGAACACCTCCCCTTCCCCCTGCTAATGCTATTGCCTTGCACTGCCATAACCTTGGAAAAAAGCTGGCACCACAGAGCAACAGTGCCCAGCCCAGGTGGGCTGCCAGCTCTGGGCTGCAGAGGTTTGTGCCTGGCTCTGTTTAGCCTGGAGCAGCTCTTGCACACAAGCCTGCCCACCAGCACCCTCTGGAGAATGGTCTCCTTGTGTTTGTGGATGTTGTGAGCTGTTGTTTTACACTGTCTGGAAGAAAGGTGTATCCCACTCTCTGTTCCAGTGGGAAGCACAAGGCAGATGATCTATCAAAGCCTGACTTCCTTGTGTCTGCAACATCTTTATTTCTTTCCCTGCTGTGATGATTTGCAAACTGTCTCTCGCAGGCAATGCCAAAGCCTGCACTGGATCATGTGGTAAAAGACTAATTGGGCACCTTCTGTCCCAGCAGAAAAAACTGAGATCGTGACCTTTCAGGGATTAGGAATCCAATTACCTGGAGAAACAGCTCCCAGATTGAACTACCCTTCTAACCTCTTATTGCTTAGTATTCCAAACCTGTACCACCTCTCTGTACTGGAAGTTTCAAAAGTCACCTAATAACAAAGATTGGAATTACCTTAAATAGCTTCCATAAAGGTTATTATTATCCAGTGATAATTCCATTTCCTGAGCCTGTCTCGAGTACTTTCTGGATCCAGTTAAGCCAAAGAGTGCTGATGATTTTAAAAGACTAAAGGCCCTTTATTTACAGGCCCTCTAGGATGGGGCAGAGTGGGACCAACACGTTCAGGTGCCTGAATTTGCTTCCTCCAGGAATTGTTGTTTTCTTTAAGTTTTTAGAGAACAACACAGAGAAATGTTTTTATTTTGTTTGCAAGACAGAAAATATTAGCACAACAGGCAGTGTACAGTGAATTGTTCCTTAACCTGGCCACTGCTGGTTCTCTGTAGGATACTGGTACCTAGTGGGGAGTTTACCACCAAAAGAGTTAGGAATATACACAGTTTGTTCTTGTCTGGGTTTTGAGTACAGGGGTTGTTATGATGGTTGTTTTTTATTAGTTTAATATATGTTGAAGTCTACAAATATATGCTGGGACCCAGGTGGGACAGATGAAATGTGACTAAGTTCTTGGATGATTGATAATGAGCAGGGACTGGAAAATCAATTGTGTTAATTCCTGGCTTGTCACTGGGACGGAGAATTAATGAGAAAATCCGTCTAACTTAATGGTATTTACACATTATACAGACTGTGATAAAATGGTCTTCAGCCACTGCTTGGCATCACAATTATGGGATTATTGTAGATCCAGAGGCAGGAGCAGAAATCCACAAGCACAAAAACTCCCTTCATGAACAGCCACTGAGTGATGACATGGACCAGCTACGAGGCCTGAAGAGAAAACAAAGAGGAATCATCTTTTCCTTTTGTACTGTAAGCTTAGAACTTACTGTAGGGGTTGTGGCACTGGGGTGTGAGGATTCATATTGTGTGTGGTGCTGTGATTGTGCTGAACACTGTGCCCCATGGGAATCCTTCCCTCCAGGAGTCTTCCAGCACTCTGCAGGAGCAGGGGGGCTGCTCATCTTGCAGTGCAGTGGTTTCTAGGAAGCTGTTGAAAACACTTGAAAGACTTTAGTCCCCATCTTCATCTAAGCTCGGGAGTGGTCTGTAATTATGCCCTGAGCATGAAGTTTGTGTCAGAGCAGCAGCAGTGTTATCATAGAATCATAGAATCATACAATAGGTTGGGTTGGAAAAGACCTCCAAGATCATCAAGTCCAACCCCTGATCCAACTCCAATTACTATATCATGGCACTAAGGGCCACGTCCAATCTCTTTTTAAAAACCTCCAGGGATGGTGAATCCACCACCTCTCTGGGTAGGCCGTTCCAATGCCTGATAACCCTCTCAGTAAAGAATTTCTTCCTAACATCTAACCTAAACCTCCCCTGGCAGAGCTTGAGCCCATGTCCCCTTGTCCTATTGTTGGTTGCCCGGGAGAAGAGGCACTGAGGTTATGTTATGGCACTGAGGGGGAAGCAGTGGTGCTGCCTTTCCCAGCAGGTCAGCAGGGAAAGCAGCAGCTGGGCAGGAATTCCTGCAGGAATGTGTGATGCTGCCAGTGACTCCTGTGCACAACAGAGCACTCATGTACCTGCCTGGGCACGTGGGGAACGCTGCTCTTGATCATGACAGACAGAAAAGCAGATCCATCTCCCCAGCTGCCTCTTGTCTGCCAGGAGTTGGTCCAGCTGAGGCAGCAGCAGCGCCGTTGATGGTGTGTGACTGAGTCAGTCATCCATAAACCCTGTGTGCTCCCTACACCTGCATCCCTCCCGCTTTCCTCCTCAACCTCCCTGTCCTTGCTGTTGTGCTTCACGTGCCCTCCCCTCCTCCCACCTACACTGAAGGATGCTGAATGCTTCAAATCCCAGCAGCTCCCAGGGCTGTCGGAAAGGGGAGCAAAAGGAGGTGCTGTATAGACAGTGACACTAAATTTGTTTTGTGTTTTCTCTCTGAAGATTTGGTGCAAGTCCTTTTCTTTCCATCTCGATGTGTCAAGGTTTTAGTTGCGATAGAAAGTTCTGGTAGTGAATGATTAAAAGTTCCTTTTTCTGACAGGCAGACAACTACAGGGGTGGGAGTCAGAGGAATAGGCCAGACCTCAAATGCCCCCAGAGCTGAACTCTACAGGTTCTGGAGCTGCCTAGGTTGCCTCTATACAGCTGCCTCTATAGTCAAGAGCTCCCAATTTGCAAATCTACCTTTTTTAGGAGAATTCCTACAGGACAAATCCTAATTATATCCTATCATTTGTGTTATCCCCAGGTTTTCTTAAAGAATCCCTGAACTTCCAGTGCCTTTGTTTTTTTTTTTGTATTAGCCAGATCCTATTACTACCAAGAGATGTAAGGAGCATCTTTCTGCTACAGCCTACTCAGCAAGAAAGGTCCCAGTTTTTCCACGGTTCCCAGACTGCTCTAGCAAAAATTCCCAGGTTGTCTTCTCTCTTTGCAGGTTTTGAAATTACAGCTGGGTTGGATGCACTGTGAGAGCTGTGTGATAGTGGTTATTTCAGGGATCACATGTGGACATATCCAACATACTGGTGAGCAATGAGCAGGGACAGGCTTCACAGAGCTCTGCTCTGCATAATCTCCTCTGAAAGAAGAGAATAACATCCAGAATGAAACAGTGTGGGACATAACTTTTTGAGATACAAAGGGGTGATCTTTGTTGAGATTCAAATTAAACTGAATTTTCTCACAGGTGTTCAGTAAAATCCTGGACTCAGGCAGAGACAACCTGTGCTCTGACTGTGTTTAAATGCTGGAAAGGAAGGACCGTGGTGCCATGAAGAAAAGCAGCTGAGAGCTCCCAAATTTGATTTCTGTCTCATGCACAGTTGTATTTCTTTCTCTGTGTGTCGCCTACCTGGGAGGAATAGATAAAACTGCAAACCAGTATTTCTAGGCTGTGATTATGTTACGCTTGGCAAGAGATGTAAAATTAATTTCTTGCAGCTCTTAAAACATCTAGGAGAATCTCTCTTAAATGCCACTATAAATGCACTTGTAATACATGGCTTGACTTGTTCTGATTCTCTCCAGTGGAGGATAAGGGCTTGTCTGCAGCCTCTCAGCTTCACTGCACATTCCACAGAGCCAGCAGGGAAATTCAGGAGCAATGGGCTGGAGCAGAGGGTCTGGGGTGTCACAGATAAAAGAACCAAAAAGTGAAACTATTTGATGGTCCTTTACTTTTTTTGGTTGTTTTAAGATGGGCTTAGAGGTAAGGAGAGCAATAAAGGATCATTCTTTGCCAAAATGCACTGAGAAATCTCCAATCCCAAAGGTGTTTGTTGCTGCACTCTTCCTGGGAATTCCTCACAAAAGAAGCAGCTGTCCAGAGTTGCTCTGAATGTGTGTCCAAGGTGATTTGATTTAAGGAAGGTATGTTGTTTCCCCTTCTGAATGTAACTGAGTTCAACCCTGACAAAGCCAAACAAGGTGGCCACTGTGGCTGCCAACTGTAATTAGGAACAGAATGCTCTCCGAATGAAAAGAAAGTGAAACCCCAAGCGTTCCTAATTCTCATGATTTCTGACAAGTTTGTGGAAAGCTGGCTCCTTAATCCCCAGGATGTGTTCTGCTTGGAGTGCCCCTGCTTTCATGAGCCCCTGCTATGCCTGGGTCACACAGACATCAGGCAGGAGGATGAGTGAGCAGACTGTGCTGTGCCTTCACGCTCTGGCATCCAGGTGAGCTGCCTCACAGTGCTTAAATACACCTTTGGATGGCCCCAGGCTGGGTCACTTGGGTGCAGAGAAGGCAGGAATCATGAGGCTGTGAGATCAATCCATAATGATTCGTGTTCTGCTTGGCTGATGCTCTGAATGATGCCACCACCTGTCAAAATGACACTGATGTGTTGTGGGAGAGGATTCTCAGCACTGAAAGCCTCAAACACAAAAACTGAGTGCAAATCTGTGCCCACTGCAGTGACCTGTCCTGGGAAGGGGAGCAAAGTGTTACTGAGGGAGAAGATTTGCTGCCTGCTGAGGTTTAGGATGTAGAGGAGGAGCCAGTGGTTAAGGCATCAGTCTGCAGCTTGTAAGTCAGGCTAAATTCTTTGCTCAGGAACAGGTTTTGCATCTAATAGTGGATCAGATGTTTCCCTTTCCTGGTCTCATCTGTAAAATAGGAATAATCGTCCTCATCTTGCCAAAGCCCTGCCATGACAGGTCTGTTAAGACTCTGAGGTACATAGACACTGTTGTGATGAAAGCTTCTGTCAGTAATTAAGATGGCAGTTTAGATGTTTTCCTCGGTGATCTCCCCAGGCCTGGTTCTAGGAAGGACTTGCTGACAAGAGGCTGAATCAGAACTTCCTTTCTTTTGTTCTGCTCTCGTCTGCAGGGGAATTTTACCTCCTTCTGTTTTGGGCTTAATCACTGGAAATGCTGCAGTGCATGATAAGACTGTGAGGAAAAAGAGATTTAAAAGCGAAAGGATTAAAATCTAAAGGGCTTATCCACTGTGTGCTCTGGAGAATCTGCTCAAACTGAAGCCTCTTGGAGAAGCTGCACATATCTCTATATTAGTTCTGACAGGGAGAATGTCTCTGTATCTCTATTACTAAGGCTGAGCAGCTGTGTTCTGGACCCTGGACAGCTCTTCAGACAATGCCTGGAGGGAACATTGAAGATATGGCATGGAAAGCTGGAAGCTTAAAATCTAGATTGTGGGTAATAGAATGTATTTGATAGGGTTAACTTAGTTTTATGTTTTCCTGGGAAACCATGGCCAGAGCTCCTCTGATTTGTTGTTTGTTTCCTTTTGAAAATATCTTAAACACTGTGGAGTGATGATAAGCCTGTCTTGTGGCTGAATGAGGGCAGCTCCATCCTCTGGGAAGTGAGTAGGACTCAGACCAAGCACTGCATCTCAGCTCTGAGAGTCTGGAGAAGAAGGAAACCTCTGGTCTGCCAAGGGTAGAGTTTGTGGCTTATCCACAATCCTTGAGAGATTTCCTTGAGATCAGCAGTATGAATTGCTAAGGAATTGAGAATGAGTGGTGACAGGGGGAAAGGAGGGTGTGGAAATAGGTCCAGGAAGAGACTCTTGTCTTTGAGAACAATCAGTAGTCAAATCTCAGCATTCTTACACTTGGATGGGTCCTCAAAAGACTGTGAAGACTTTTATTTGGCAGAACTGAGTGCTGGCAGTGCATCAATAAGTCATTTGTGGTGAGAATAGTCCTGAATTTACTTTCAGGAAAAGCAACCTTTGCTGAATTCTTTAAGGGCTGCAGCACTTGTAGAGATTCATTGTCTGGTTTCAGAGGTTCCCTTCATCCAACTCCACTCCTGTCTTGAGAAGGGATTAATGTGCCTGGCTCCTAAGTTATGATGGGAAAGTGGAAAATGATGAATATGATGGAATAGAACAACTTGATGTTCATCTTCGCAAAGCAGATATTAAAATACTTCGACAAAAAAGAATCTCTCTATACTTCAAAAGCCTGAAATGGCTGATGAGATATAACAATAAGAATAAGGGGAAAGTTTATTAACAATATCCCAGGAACTCAGAGTAGCTGAATAACTCATGAATCTTTCATGCATTTTACAAAAATGAGGGATGAAATCCTAAACACTGTGATAGATATATGGAGAGATATATTTCTTTTACCTGAGAATATCTTGTAAATTATTTTCTCTGGAAATTAAGGAACTATCTGGTTTAGGCTTATATTATTCTTCTGCAGCCTGAGAATCTATTGAACGCTTTGTCTCAGAGTACAGTGATCTCCCTCAATAGAAGGAATGGGGAGGAAGAACATTTTAAATACTAAACAACAGATTTGACTGTGAAATTGTTACTCCGAAGTGGGAATGGGCTAAAGCCCATGGACGTTGCACTCCAATTTATTGTGGAACTTCTGTGATTTCAGCTCGCAGTAAATAGTCTCATTTACACCCCTTATTCCCTGCTGATGGCACATTAGAATGTCTCCAGGAAGCCAAATTTGCCAGTCTCCCAAAGAGGGAGAGACCGGGGAAGAGCAGCTGGAGGACACCTAATGTGCATTTCTCTTTGTATCTGCATTCTTATGCTACAGTTGTCATTTTAAAGCTGTCTGAGCCAGAGCTCACTGAAGTCTGTGCTCAGAACTGAGTCCTCTGATGGACTGGGACCCAGCCAAAAAGAGAGGAGAGGCAATCAGGCAGGACAGGATAACTCCATGGAAACCACAGGCTGAGGGTTTAGTGGAGAAGGACCATTAAAGAAAGGAAGCTATTTGGAGATTTGCAGGCCTACAGGAAAGTTCTGTCTTATTCCAAGGAGTTATATTTCATCCCCTCCTGGGAATCTGATCCTCCTTGATCTTCAGAGCTTTACCTGTGACTCCAAAAGTGTGTCAGCCTCAATGCCAGCTTGTTAGAAGTGTGTGGGGGCAAGTGGTCAGAAGTCAGAACGAGATATGGTACAGCAGCCCTGTGGCACCCACAGCAGTTTGAGAGCCTCCACCAAATCCTGGTCCCACTGGAACTGTCCTCTCAGGGCTGTGCCTTGCACAGCAGTGTTACAAGCAGTTATGAAGGCAGACAGGTATGCAGGGAAAAAACTGCTTTATTCTTCTCTGGCATCTTTTTATTGGCCTCTAATGCTCAGTTTTAACGAGTGCTGATGGAAAGCTTTGCTCTGGCAGCAGAGGAAGCCCAAGAGCTGCTGCACGAGATGATTGGAAACAACAGTTCCCCTCAGGCTGCTCAGTCACTGGGGTTCAACCAAATCCACAGGCTCGTTCTGCAGCACCAGGATCCAGCCCATTCTGAGTGGGACTGCTGAAAATGTGCTGCTCCAAAAGGATTAGCTCCTGACAGATGCAGCAGGAAGCTGGGGTGGGAGATCTGTCTCACTGCAGACAGTTGCCAGGATCTGTCCATGCTGGATGCGGAGGCAGCCCTTGTTTTCCTCTAGATTTCTGCCTGGCTCCCCAGCTGGCTGCACTGCCTGTGCCACACAGCAGCTCTTGGAGTGATCTGTGCAGAGAAATTCCAACAGGCAGAAAGGCTTTTTATCCCAGTGCTGTCCAATCCCGGATCCCTCGTGCCCAGCACGCTGTTCCTTGTGTGCAGTGTCAGGATTGGCTGGAGATAAGGCTCCGGGTACATCACTAGATGGAGCTCACAACATAAGAAATACTTAAGAGAGCCAAATGCTGTTGTTGACTAAACTGGCTGGTTTAGGAGAAGCTGGTGTGGGAGGGTGGCAAATTTAGGTGTGGTGGAAAGATGTGATGTGAGGAGAATGGATGGAGCACGTGTTAGAGGAAGGGGGGTACTGAAGAGCGGGGGATGAGGAAGCACGAAGGTGAGAGCTGTTGCTTTGGGGTGAAGATTTAAACTGCAATTCAGTGAGACACACTGTTCTCTGAGGATCTGCTGTATCCCATATTTGTGGGCAGTCTGGGTACCTCTCCTAAGAGCATGTTGTGAGAGTATGACAGGTAAGGACAATTGCTACAGGACAATGGCATCTTCTCAAGCACAGGTGTATGTGAGTACATTGTCTCTTCAGGCACATGCCCATCACAGAATAAAAGGACAAATAGTCATCTGTTTGCATCTGTTTTGGCCTTTCTCACACCCCAGGCAAGTTGTCTCACTGACATCACTGGGAGGAACATACTTTCTTTATGAGGGAGGTGTCCAGATTGATTCCTTTGTGTTCACTTTCTATAACATCCAATCACACTAGGCAGGAGGAAATGAAATTTTATATTCAATTTCTGTCAGCATCAACATCAGAATCAATCAAGGAACTCATCTTTTGTCGAGTCATGGAGCAAAAATAATTCCAAATGACAATTGTAACTAAGCAACCCGGCGTGACTGGTGAGTGGGAATGAAAATGAAATTAGTGAAACATTTTACTAACTGATTTCAAGTAACAAGTCTGTTTGGTAAAAAAAAAAAAAATAATAAGCTCCCTCTCTCCAGAGACATTTTGCAAAAGAAGGAAAAGAAACTTGCTGTGATTTAAATGGTGAGCAGGGTCTTTGGGGCAGGGATCATCAGGGGCCTCTTTTTCCGTGGTTGGATTGCACTGAGCACATGAGCTGCCCTCTGCCATTGGGAATATGCCTTTAACTACATCCAAACAAATAAAAATGGACTACAGCCAGATTAAGGTACTGCATAAACAGGTTGTAAGGGCTCATCTGTGACTCTGTAACATGTCTAGTGTCTGAGTATTACATCTGCGGGGTTGGTATAAGGCACTTGCATCATGATAAAAGTAGATCAAAATCTGCCACTCATTTATTAATAGATAGATCTTGGTAATCACATTATTAATGCAGTTTCAATATAAACTCCACAGGCAACCCAGGATATGTGACTGGAGTTCTCTTCACATTTGAATAATGCTGGCTTTTCTAGGTATAAATCAAGATGGAAACCTCGTGGGCCGAAATAATTCCTGCCATGCTTGAACTGAATCATACTGAGGATGAATTTGTTCTTTTCTGCTATTTCTCAGCATCCCAGGGGCTTTAAAGCCAGCATGGGAGAGATGGTATCTCTTGCTGCCCTCACATCTCTTTGAAGTTGGTGTCTTTCTTAAGCCTTGGGCATTAACATCCTCCTCCACAGCCAGACAGTGACAGCAGCACCATGTAGTGGCTGTAGTATCATTCTTTAGCTTCTTTATAGCAGAGTATAATGACTAGCTCTGTTACCATATCACTGACACAGAGCGTTACTAATTATGATGATTAATGGGTTTAATTTACTTAGAAAGAATAATGTGCAATAATTCCATTGTCAAAGCTGAAAATCTGGAGTTCCAGCTTCAGATCCTGTCAGCAATGTTGTTACAAACCCTTTTGTGCCAGGGAAAAGTCATTGAGAGATGTTATTTCCCACATGTTTTAGAACACAGGCTGCCTTGGGAATTTTCCTTTCCACTGATAAGCCTGCTTTGCCATGAAAAAGGCTTTTAGGAGAAATCCTGCCTTGCTTTTTCTTTACTGCACTTAAAATTTTCTCTAATGATGCTTTTATAAACAGGAAGAAATATTTATTACCTGTTGTGTGGAGGTAAAGGAGTCTGTGGGGGGTTTTTGTAGTGGTAGCTGAGAAACAGCTCTTGGTGGTAAGGAATATGAGTGGCATTGTTCCATTTGAGCTGGACAGGCCCTGTAGTGCTGCTTTTTCTGGCTCCCAGGCTAACTGGTGCTGCCTAGAGCAGGTCTGCCTGGGACCAAACTGGAAGGAGCAGTATTGGAAGGGATTCCTTGCACCAGGGCAGCTTTATGCTATCTCTATCCATGTGCAGGCTCTCCAGGACAGCCTGGCTGCTTTTCCAGCTTCTTCCCACCCCCCAGGTTTGGCTGGCTGTGATTTCCATGCACCAGTTAAGCTTCTTAGATCAGCAAGATCAGCTCTGACTCCCAGAGCAAGGCAGGAGAGGTCAGGTACAATGCAGCATTGTCTGTGATTCAGGAATCTTTATGGCTTTAATTGTTGATTTAATTATCTCTTCCTGTGAGCAAGAAACATCCCCCAGAGGTAAAATAATAAAAACTCCACATTTCCTCTCCCTGCTGTCATTCTGAGATCCAGGGACTTTGTGCTCACAGCAGCTATAAATAAACTGTGCTTTAAGCCCTGGTGACTATTATGATCTAGTGAGTCACCCAAGCTTTATTCTGTGTGTCTCTGCCTCTTCCCATTACTACCCAGCATCACATTTTGTTGTGATCTGTGCTCGTGTCAGTATTTTGCATCAGGAAATAGCCAAAGAAACAGCTCCCATGCCCACAGCATTGCCTGTTAAACCTCAGTGCTGCGGAAGCATTAACAAATTAATTGCTCTGTGATTGAGGGGAAACTGAGGCAGGGAAAGGTCACCCAAGGCTTCCCAGCTGATTGTTGGCAGGAACAGCAGCAGGGCCCCCTCAGTCACTGAATGCTGCTTTTTAACTTAGGTCTTGTCTCATCTGTGCTGCACATGACATAGGTGTTCAACCTTTCTTCCAAAATCTCCTCTTAAGCTGCTGTCCAGAGCAGTTGCCCTTTAATATTGATGCACATGAAGGTCACAGTTGCTTGATCATGATCCTTGAGAGGAGAATGGTATTTTTCAGGTACAGCAGAGGAAGGCAATCTGAGTTATTTACAATATTTAGCACGGAGTTGTCAAAAATCTGTGATTTTTCCAGCCAAGCCCGAGTCTCGTTGAAGCCTATACTTACATTTTTCTGGCTTCAACAAGAGCTATATGAAGCTGTTATGATGCCAGCCATGGTGTGGTGAGGTGCTTAATGCATTTAAACAGATTGTGTTGCCCCCTGTTCCTGCCCCTCACTGGACCAGCATCAGAGGCTTGTTGAGGTGGAGGCTGAGAATCAGAAATGAGCAAAAAGGTGCCTGATGTCCTTTACAAGGCACCTCCCCATTTTTTAATTCACTTTATAGGTAAGTCTCTGAAGTGTTGACGCAGAGTAGTGCAGAGGGGCCCTGGTTTCATCTGAGCTCTTTAAGAATGCTGTAATATCCAAGGGGATATTTCACGGCAGAAAAGAAGATGATGTTGAACTCCGTGTGATTTCTTGCTGGCTCAGCTCTTATTTAAGTATCCATTAAATCTGTCTCCCATCAAATGAAACAGAATCTTCAGTATCCTCTCCCTCACGCTCCACTGAAACAGTTAATAGCTGATGTTCCTGTTTGTAGTCCTGCCAGGATATTTTTAATTACCTGCATGGTTTTATTACATAACGGTGATGTTTGCTCCGTCGGGCTATTGGCATCTTGGCAGGAAGCAAACAAACCTACTGGCATCCATCACGTTGACTAATTACAGAGAGTTTGTTTACTTTTCCCAGGTTTCCTGATCAATACTGGCACTGGCTCTGCAACCCAGGCTCCCAGCCTGGCTGCTCACACAGCCAGCTTATCCTGCCGCCCTCCCAGGCTGGCTGGGGCATGGTGAGGGTTTGATCATCCTGAAAGAACAGCAAGGGGATGACAAATGATAGAGGATCATCCTCGAGGGCCTAGGCACAGGAAATGCCCTGATCTCTTCCTGTAGGATTTTCCAGCTAGAAGGTAGACTTTTGTACCACAGGGAGCTGGGAAGTGCCTTTGACTGGTTGTGTTTAGTGGTGTCTGTGGTGAGGCCTTCTGGCTCAAACATCTGTTTCACTCACACTCTCCGTTGTGGGAGGCTGGGTCCACTCAGGCCTGTGTTTAGAGGACAGAACTAAAAAATGAGAGCCTGAGTGTGTTCCCCTTCATGCCCTCACGTGCTCAATTACACTTGTCCAAATGAGGTGTGAAATGCTGCCTGGCAGAAGGGAAGCTTTTTGCACTGCAGAAGCAATAAGGTGCAAAGTGGAACAGCCTACCCCAAGGCATGGACACAATGTCACTCTGTTTTTCATTGCAGTGGGATTCGTGCCAGCCTGTCACCTTTAACAATTAAACACTTCAGTGACAGAGCAAATACATCCATAATAGTGAAAGCATTAGACATCCTTGTGGTAGAAGTGGCATCTCATGCACTCAAGCCCCTTTCATGGCTTGTTCATACCTCAGAGTGGGTCACTGCCGGGTTGTGGAGACCAGGAAAGGCAGAAGACCCTATTCAGCAGGAGATGGAAGAAGTTAGGGAGAGCAGAAGGTTCTGACTCCTCTTCTAGTGAGTGGAGAAGGGAAAAGAATGGACCAGACATTGAACTAAGTGGTTTCCATTGCAGAAAGAAACAACTTCTGTGTTCAGAGACAGAAATCCATCTGTGTTAGGATTTAAGTGGCAGGGCTTGGTGATGTGGAAGGATTGTGTGGCCTGACCCTCATCAAGTGGAATGTGCTCGTTACTGAGAGAGTGCAGTGTCATCACTGTCTGAGCAGAGAGATGTGGTCTGATAGCAATGATTTCCTCAAGAGAAAGGAGGGCTCAGAGAGCTCTGAGAGGAGCTGGGGAGACTGAGCAAGGATGGCAGAGGAGGTGAATAATTCATATAAATGGCAGTGCTTTAACCCTCCTCTCCAAGGTGTGATGAGGAACATCTCTGTGGAGATAACTACAAAAAGTCATATATTCCCCCTCTCAGTGCCTGTTGCATTTCCTCCCCACAATGAGAGCCTATGGGAAGTGGAACAGGGCTTTATGTGCTGACTTGCTGTTGATCTGAAAAGTGCTGTGTCGTGGAAAGTCAGAGCAAAGGCTCATAATGGAATCCAGCAGGCTCAGGAACCCAACTCGAAGGCTGATTGGTATTCAGCTCTGGTGCAAAGTGCTTAAGAAAAAACTTATTAATTTCCCCTTCCACAAAGAGCAGGAGTGCGACAGTAATCACAGTATCAAGTCATAATAATAAAAAAAACTCCATTGAAAATAGCTGTTAAGACTCTGGAGGGTTCAGCAGGGGAAGATTGTATTAAGATAAAGTAGATTATAACACCGGTGGACATTAAAGGTTGTCATTGTATGGTAAATCACATCAGGAAGTCACAAAAGCTGCTCTTTACACAGTCAGGGATAGAACACTGATATAGCACCTGATTTATTCTCTGCCCCTGTTACACCACCCCCAGCAAACACACAGGTAGAGAGAGGAGAGGAAGAAGGAAGAGACTTGCCAGCTGGACTGGATTTCTGAGCTCTGGTTTGGGGGAGATGGGTGTGACTGGGGTGGAGCCAGACACATCCATCCCTTCCCCTTGTGCCAGGTGCTGGGGCTCTGCACAGGTTCTGCATTGCAGAGACACGGATTGGAGCTTCCCCCAAACCCCTTCTCTCCTGTGGAGTGATCTGAGCAGTGATCTGAGTAGGATCCACACAGTTCTGAGCTGTACAGTGGAGGCTCCCTCACTGTTCAGACTGCCTCAGTGCCACCACAGAGGCAGCAGCACACCAGCAGTCCCCAGTCCCAAGTATGTGGATATCCAGCACAACCCAATCCATGGCATCCCTGAAGTGTCCCAAGCACACCTACCTACCTTTCAGCTGTCCAAACCCTTTTGAAAGCTGCCCTCTCCCTTCTCTGCCCAAAATAAATTGCCAGAATCTCTTTACTCGTTGCAGTTACAACCCAGGAACAATGCAAGAACACACTTAAACCTGCCAGACACCTCCTGATGGGACTTCACACTTTACATAGCTTTAGAAAAGCCTTTTCACAGTTAGAAGTGTGCTGGTAAATGAGACAAAGGCTACTGTCTCCCTCCTCCCTGGCCAGTGCTTTGTGAGCATCTTCCCAGGAGTGCGACCCAATTCTGTCTCAGATATGGATTAAACTAATGCCTAAAATCACCCCGGTCCCATTTTGCAGCTGAGTGCATTCAAACTCTTGCCTGTCATCGTTCTGTGTCCTTGACAGATATGCAGTTGAAAGTCACTTTGTATTCTGCCCCAGACCTAGAGTGTTTACCAGACAATCTTACCAGGAAGAGATGTGAAAAATCACGGACAGATCCCGTAGGTTTCTTCTGTAGAGACACTACTGACACCTGCAAAAGTGTCTTTTGCTGGTGCAGCTTGTGTTGTTTTTGCAGGTGGTTTAACCATAGCAGCACTGAATTCCTCCCAGTGGTCAGAGCAAGCATTTTACCCTCCAGGAGCCTTGGCAAAGGCTGGAGTGCTGTTGTCTTCCTTGCACACCAGCAGTGACCTGCTCTGTCACCATCCTGGACACCCCAGGTGTTGTCCTGTTAAACTCAGTGACTGACAGCAAGGTCTGTTAGAATCTCCGGGCTGGTCCTCAGGTGAGGCAGAGCATGACAGACTTTGCTTTTTTGGGGTGCAGTTATATAAAAAACTTTCCCCAAACCACCAGGTTTTTTTTCAGCTTGCTCTAGTTCCAGGTAAAGAGTCAGTCTGCTGGTTTCATTAGTGCTCCTGAGTGTCACAATCCTGAGAAATGAAGGAGAAGGCACATTAAATATAATAGGCTTTTGCTGAGATGAATGTTAGCTTGTGTAGATTAGCAGAGTAAGTTGTTTCACCACCTAATATGCACATTTAGAAACAATTTTGGAGTGTGAAAACATTTAAAGGGAATGCTAATTCCAAGATGAGGGAGGTATGTTTGTTTAGAGAATAAGAAAGCCGAGAATGGCCAGCCAAGAACTGAACTGAGTTAATTCTGATTTTCCTGGTTCAGCTGCATTGCTCTATTTGTTAAAGTATTTCAGATCTTTTGCCTGTCGTGCTACTTTATGAGCTCTTGTGTGGTAGAGGGGAAAGGGAAATAAGTCTCCACGTTCCTGAAGGATGTCAGGGGAAAACATGTGAAGAATAAAATGAAAGCTGTAACAACAGCTGGAATGAGGATAGAGTGCAGGCTGCATATTGCAAACAAGCACTATGATTAAACTGCATGATTTCAGGGAACCTGTTAGTGCATGGTTTCCCAAAGAGCAGCCTGGACTCACCCAGGTGCTGAGCTCTGTTGAAAATCTGAAACCTGTTGTGGGCACCGAGTGTTTGCATGTCCTGCCAAAATCATATTGCCCCTCCTGTTAGAAGCAGAAGAATATTAGGGAAAACCTGACTCTGATTTTACCCCATACTTCTTTTCCCAAATATTTAAGCAGGTGCATTTTGCCGGTGTAGAGGTTTTTTGAAGTAATTTGAAGCTTCATGCACAAGCACTCAGAGGAGTCAACTTGAACATTTACACACTTCCATGCCTTTCAATTGAAACTGTTCTATCTGACTTGGCCAACAGCAAAGGAATAACTGCTCAAGCCAGTGAATTTTTATCAAAATTTTATGTCCAGTACAGATAAACCCAGTGAACAGCTCTGAATAATGGCTGCACTCGTGGAAATTCTGTCTTTCATCATGTTAGGATCACAACTTGTGTATATTTATCCTCATACATCTCTGTGATGTGTGACAGTGCCAAGAAGTTGCATCTGGTTTATACAAAGGAAGCTAAAGAGGTGACTTGATCACAGTCTGTAAGTACAAGGAAGAGATTTCTGATAATAGAAAGCTCATTAATCTGGCAGACAGTGGCCACAGTGAGATCCAGTGCCTGGAAGCTGAATAGCTGGAAGTGTGTCTGACTTTCTTAGGCTGGGAATAAAACATAAACAATGTGATAATTAGGTATTGGAGCAACTTGCCCAGGACTGAGATGGGATGACTGTTGGTAGGAGTCTTTGAATCAGGATGGGGGGAGGGTTTCCAAAAGGTGTGTGATCTCTTAGATGGCCTGGCTTGCTGCAGAAACGTGTTGGTCTGTTTTGACCCTGTGCTCCATCAGAGGCTGTGTTATGCAGGTTAATGAGCAATTGTTCCTTTGGGCTGTAACAGCTGGAGCCTTGCTCTTGCTTCCACACAACCCCTGCCTCCCTCTGGCATTATACAGGGTGTGCAGAGGGGCTGTGGGTAGTGTCCCACAACTCCTTAAAATCAGTGGTGGGTTGGTCACCAGCTTCAAAGGGATCAGGATTTTAGTCCTTGTTGTTTTATTGGTGGATTTGGTCTGTGGCATAATGGTCCTGACAGGAGAGCTGTGCCCTCTGTCCTTGTTGTCTTCTGCTGCTTGGTGGAGGGACTGGTCTTTCCTCGTGTGAAAACCACTTCTAAGCTTGCAGCTATTGAGATGCTTCGGATGCGACTGCAGCATGTCCCTAACTGCACTCTGGCTGTCCACTAGGGCTCTGCTCTCCATGAATGTTTGTATTTGAAGCAACAGAGAAGCCTCAGAGTCGTCAAGACTCTGGGATAAGGAGAGAGAAGTTATAATGTAGGATAGAACATCCGGAAGTGGATGTTTTGGAGTTTCCCTGACAGAACTGAGCTCTGGCTGCTTTCCTGACCTTGGGAAGCCAAAGAAACTGTCTGATCTAGGTCACCACTGCCTGCTTCATGTAAACTATTTCCCAAACAGTTTTCTGACCATTCTGTCTTGTTCCCTCAGGGGGATTTCTATATGGTTTTCCCAGGAAATTGCCCTCTGAATCTTGTGCCAGACACGTATTCCTCACATGCTGGAAGTATAGCATACCCAACCTAAAACTGCACATGCAGGTAGACTCATGAGGGTGTATGTTTGAGGCCTTAGTTCCATCATCTCCTGTTGTCAGAAGCCTAATGAGCTGTGTTATTAAATGGTTCTACATTGTTACCTTGTGCTGGTGACGAACGTGGCCAGCAGGCAGTGGTGTTGATGGCCAGCTTCCCAAGGCTATTGATTTCTCCAGTGCTCACAAACCTGGATTGCATCACTGGCAGGGGTTGGTTTAGCACTGCAGGGACTGTCCAGAGCCTCATCCCACCCAGGCAAGGCAAACGTGACCTACACAAGTTGCTACAAATTAGGCCGAGGAAGGAGCTCAGCACATCTGTCTCAGGAGAGAATGTACTTGGTGTGTTCTGGTCCAGCCTCAGAACCCCCGAAGGTGCAAATTTCTCTGAAGATGGTCCCCTTGCTCTTGTTTTGCCAGGATTTGAGGCTGGGTTGTTGCTGTGATTTCTGCTGTGACTCCCAAAGGGCAGATTCCTGTTCTGTTGGACACTGGGAGACATTGTCCCTTCCCCAGAGCGTGTGTGGTTGAGGTGAGGGAGGAGAGGCAGTGAAACAAAGGTGTACACTGGCTTGCTTGTCCATTTTATCTCACCTTGGTTGGCTGGAAGGTGATTATTCCAGCTCAGCTGTTGCATGTTGTATTGCTAAGGCCCAGTTCATAACTCCCTCACGTGTCTGAATGCCAGGGAATTCTGTGAGGGAGTGACTGGGAACTTGAGGATGGTGAGGTGGCCACAGTAACACCCAGGCATGTACCAGCTTATTGCAGCCCTCCTGAGAAACAGCCAGTGTCCCATGGAAGGACATGTGAGATCCTGCTCAGGGGGCAGAAGGTGTGTCAGCACTTGGACAGAGAAAAACAAACTAGGAGAGAGTTTGCCTCATTACTGAGCAGCAAGTTGTTGATAACTCCCATTCCTGCTGGCTCAGAGGGAAGGAGACAGTGTCCAAGTATTTCTCTCTGCTAAGGGCAGTTTTGATTTAGGAGGAAGGAGCAGGAAATAACCGTGGTATGAGACACAGGTAATGCCATTATGATGATATAAAACTAGCAACTGGCACATCCTGAGTGACAGAATGAGGTTGAACAGTGTCTGGAGTGTGGCAGAATGGTGCCTAACTTTCCATCTGCCTCTGTCTCATAGTGGGATGTGCTGTAGGGAGCTGGAGCACCAGCAAGGGGGTGACAGGGCTGTGAAGGAAATAAATGTACCTGTACAGAGTGCTGCCCCCGGGAATGGCTGGCTATTAATAACAGTAATAACATATGCCAGGATGTGGAAGAAGCATCTTT
This sequence comes from Pipra filicauda, assembly GCF_003945595.2. Lineage (NCBI taxonomy): Eukaryota > Metazoa > Chordata > Aves > Passeriformes > Pipridae > Pipra > Pipra filicauda. Next base: position 4,188,858 of record NW_024104620.1, read on the forward strand.
CGTAAAGTGCTGATCACTGCCGCATTCTGGGGTAGAAACAAATTGAAAAAAACCTGGTTTCATTATTTTACAATGCACAGTAATGCCTCTTTTGTATTTTTTATTGTTTCCTTGTGTTTAAATTTTGCCTGCAGGAGAGCTGTTTGTTTTTCCTGGGCCGTGCTGCAGACTGGCAGGTCAGTGGAGGTGCTGTGTAAGGGGGGGCTCAGTGGCCCCACACTGCCACCACTGGAGTGGCCAGGACAGAAAGGTCCCAGAAACTTGCTGCTCTGGAGGCTTATCCACTGAGACATGGCACGGTCAACTTGTCCTCCCTCTGCCCCAGATACGCTGCAAATGGAACAATTTGGAATGCAGCCCAAATCCCACTGGAACGATCGGGATGCAGATGGCGAGGAAAGCTGAAGGTGATTTCCTCCTCCCTTTCTGCCATACTAAATAGAGAAGGTGCAAAGAGAAAAACCTTCCCTATGAAAAGGAAGGAGGGGCAGGGAAAGAGATTCACAGAACTGAGACAGTTCTAGGACCAGGGGCCGTGCTGGAAGTGAGCTGCCTGCAAGATCAGGGGATGTCCATACATGGGATTAAAGCACATGTGGATACAGTGAATTTCCTAATAATCCCAAGCAAGTCACAGTGCCCTCTGCTATGGCACTTTGGCTCTACCACAGGTGAGCAGTGCCCTGAGAGCCCATTACAGGTATGAGATGTCAAAGGAGATACCAAGCAACTTAATAAGGTTTCCTGTCTCTGCTCTTCTCTCAGGCAGCAGCTGAATTAGCTCTGCTTTTTCCTACTGTGCTGCACCCACCAGAGCTGAAAAGGTCCCCTTACCTGTGTTATCCATGTGGACATATGGAAGTAGCAGCAAGAGACAAACAAGAGGGAGTTTCTCCATTTTCCTGGGGCTGAGACAGACACAAGGCTCTGTGTGTGCTTTTCTCTTTTTTTTTTTTTTTATTTTTTTAAACTCTTTTATTTTAAATGATATGCACAATGAAAGGAGAAAAGGCAAATTTAATTATAAAGCCCTGCCTCCCTCCCCTCTCAGTCTTTCCGGCCTGGGAAGTGCAGTTATCTCCCCTTTGACGCAAGAATGAATTCAGCAGCATACATTGTTAAATTATTATTTATTTAAAATGAAAGGAAATTACTTTCAGTTCAGTGCCAGTTTCTAGCTCAGTGAGAACAGCAAGGGGAGGAAATAAAACAGCAGCACTGTCAGAGGCAATACCACATACATGTATATGTACAGCTGGTAAAGGGGTTGGGGCAAATGCACTGAGGGGTCACGTACTGCCCCAGACATGGATTCCCTCTTGCTAACACACAGCTGTTAAAAAGGCAGAGAAAGGAGTGTGTTTTTTAACCCTCTAGAGCCCCCTTTACATGCTGAGTTGCACCATTCTGGCACTTAGACCATTTAAAATAATCCACTCTAATAGTAAGACTCCATTTTGCAGAGGAGGAAAGAAATGCAAAGACAAGTGAAGAAATATGCTCAAATAGGAAATATGAGTAAACAGGCTGTGGATCAGTGCAAGAGCTAGGAGCAGAATTCGGTAGCCACAGCCTGCCATCGTTATAGCCTGCAAAGTGCCTCACATCTTTAAAACGCTGAGAACATTGGATGTGTTCCCTGGGATGGGAATCCTCTTGGTGTATCTTTGAACAGCACTGAGGAGTCTTGGCTCACCAGTTAATGCTGCTGCTGCTCCCACAGTGAGAATAGCAGTATTTCACCAAACCAGAACCAGTCTTGATTGTCAGAGCATCACAAGCAAACATGGGTCTGAGGGAAGGGTAAGTGTCAATGCTGCATTTCTCTTGAGCCATCATTTAATTTTCCTGGTTTTGAGCCAGACATCCCCTCGTCCTTGCAGTGCACTGTTAAGAGGGGGGACAAGGCCATCCAGCCTTCAGTGCCTCTGTCTCACTTTATTTCTCTAAGCTGTGAGCAGCCTGGGACTTCGTGTAAGGCCTTAATGAGACCCAAGCAAAGGTTGACTTAAAAAATAAAAAATTCCTTTATGATCTGTGCTGCAGATGAAGCAACAAATGGATAATAAAAGGGCTGGAGACTGAAGGCAAATCCTCCCCTTAGATTAAGGGAAATTAAGTCCCTTGGGGGATGTGTAATGTATGAGGCTTCATTATTCTTCTTGGGACAAGCAGCGTATGATCCCCTGGTCAGAGAGATAAAAGGATCATAAACTCAAATGGCTCCACGCAGTCCGTGTGACTCAGATGGCACCAGGGAATCCTGGAGGTAACTGGATGCAGCTCAGCCTGCCTTGTGCTGGAAAAGCAGCTCCCCTGGCACTGGAAGTCGTGTTGTGCCCACGCTCTCCTGTGTTCTCAGGGCAGGCAGTCACACACTGCATGGATGGCTTAGCTGGGGACAGGGTCTTCTGGAGGCAAGTAAAGGACCCCAGAAGAGACATATATCAGAAACAAGCCTGGGTCAGGAGGTCTGTAACCCCTCCTTCACAGTCCCAGGTACCTGCTCTTCTCCTGAGCTGCTCCAGCTCATGCCCACCTCTGCTTGCTTCCCACAGAGGCTCTCCCTGATCCCCCCATCTCACTTGCACCTACTGAATGTTATCCACTTCGTGATGTCCAAATACATTTGTTGTCCCTACTTCCATCTTCTGAACCCTTTTGTTCATCTAATATTATTTTTTTGTCAAATTTTCAGCTGATTTATGCTGCTCTGACAGGTCCCAATACACCCTCCTCCTCTCCTGAGCTTTGGGAGCACATGTTTAACCTGTAATCAGCATGACTCAGAATAACCACGGTGTCTGTCCCTGGAGCAAAAAGAAATAATGTGCTTTGTTCTGCTGCTCCCTATTCAAAGGTAAATTGCTTTTCTCTCCTCCAAGAGCAGATGCTCTCTTCTTTTCTTTACCTCTCTCCCCGGTGCCTAACACAGATTTAGGAGAAATCATGTTCTCTGGGGTTTTTTTATGGAGTTTGGGGATGGAGAGAAGTTGTGTTGATGGAGAACTTGATACATCTCTTATTATTGAGTTGTAGATCAAAGACAGGACACTGTGCTCTTGTGCTCATCATGGCACAGCACAGGGGGTGTTCTGTGCATCTCCTGTATTCCTGCCACACCTGTAGATTCCAGACACATATTTCTGTGTCTGCCCCTTTCCTTGGTGTGCGCTGACCTGTTGTACATAAATTTTTCTGAACTTTGGTGTCTATTGGGGTTTCTGTAAGTATCCTGTGTGTTTTTGTGATTTGGCCCATGCCTGTGGCCCCGTTGGTCTGGGGTATGTGTATCTGTGTACCTGCTTTTCTTGGAGGAGCAGGTTGGCTTCTGCTGAGGAGGCACCACTAAGTTAAAATACAAACTCCAGTGCCACACAGCAAACTGCTGCAGCTTGCTTTATACTTCTTGAAGTACAGGCATCACCTTTCTCCCCTGTAGTGAAGCTGGGGTTGATTACTGAGCAATAAAATGCCCTTACCTTCAAACCCATCCACTCATCATACCTGGGAATGAGTAATACCTACCAGCAAATGGGAAAGCAATTCCTGATTGCTGCTGACAGCAGAAAGCCCTGCTCAGCTCTGTGAGGCGTTGCAATTTGTGGCTTTAAACCAGGACCACCTCAATTGCTACAAGCACAAAAAATGTGTTTCATGTTGCTTTGCCACTGTGTCTCTGGAGTTCTGAGAAATCCTGGGTGGATTTTCCACTCTGGGCTCAATCTGTCTCCGTCTTTTCCCTTTGTTCCTCCTTCTGCCTCTGTGAAGATGTCACCATGATGAAGCTGCTGATGGATTCCTGGGTGACTGTGGCCCGGTGCTGATGGATGGCTGCTCTTTGCTGCACGCTCCAGCTGTCTGTGCAGCTCAGTCTGCTGGACTGACAGGGCCCATAAATCACTCCTGGAAGGCAAAGTGCTCCCAGAGCTCCGGCCCCATTTGGGATGTGCTGGCGCGACACAGCCTCACACACCCCCATTGCACGTGGACAGCGGCAGGTTGAGGGGGATGTGGATCTCAGATCTGGCTGCCAGGCTCTCATATGCCCCAGTTTGGGTTGGGGGAGGCTGTGTTGGAAGGGTTGGGACCATGCTGTTTCTCCTGCTGCTGTTTCCCTGCTGTGCATGCAGTGCTTCACAGAATTGGAAAAGGAGCTGTGATCTAAAGAAATTGTAGAGGAGAATTGGGACAGCGGCTTGTGCACCATGCAGGCACCTGTGGAGCCTCCTCACAGAAGATGTGGATGGCAAACAGGGAAAGGGAACAGTTTGGATAGTGCTGCTGCCTTTTGCTTAGTCCTCACGTTGCCTTTTTCTGTGTGTGTGGAATAGAAGGAGCTGAAAGGCACAGTGAAGAAAGAGCCTTGGGGGGAAAAGGGGGAATCCTAGCAAGGCAAGCAGGTGAAGCTGCACATTTGACTATCCTGGGATTCAAGAGATCATTGACTGTGTCAGGAACTTGCCAAAGTTGTCCTTGGGAGCCTCTGCAGCAGCAGCACTTCATCCTCCTGCTGACGTGCCCACTGTGCACCACAGGGATGGCACAGACACCATCAATCCCTCCTGTAAAGCATCCAAACAGCTTCCTTGAAAATCCTGAAGTTATTGAACGGAAATTCCCTGGTTTCTTTACCTCCGGGTCTCACCAGGACAACGGCAGCCTCCCATAGCTCTTTGACCACCACACCAGCTGTGGCCTTGTGAACATCTGGAGTGGTCCCCAGCACTTGGGGGCCACCGTTTTCCACAGGGTGGCAGCAGCACGCTTCCATTTTCCATGAGGGCCATCCCACCTGGGCGCTTCTCCGGCGAGGCTCTGGCTGGGATTAAACCTGAAAAGAGAAGTGTTTCTAGGAGGGAGAGAAGGAATTTGCATGAACTCGGTGCAGGCAGCGTACATCCCCAGATGAAGCATCCTGACAGCGCTGAGGGATGGCAGGCAGAGCTCCAATGCGGGATGTTCCCACTTCTTCCCAATGCGGCGTGAACTTCCCTTCCAGATTAACCCTCCTGGTTTGTGTCCCCCCTGCACAGAAAGCCCTCAGGGTGGGAGAGAGATTGAGTTTCCCAGAGGTTGAAACCGTGAAATGACAGATGAAATTTTTATTATGATGGTTTTTATTCTCGTGTCTGGGTTTGAAACGATGGTGAAAATTCTCAACAAAAATACCTCATGAATATTCAATTACAGTGCCAGCAACACTTTGCAGTCATGGATTATTTATATACGAAATAACCAAAGCTTCATAAATAATGAAATAGCAGCAATCTCCGCTGTGTTTTATGTTCCCCATAGCCAGCACGGGGGCGGGGAGGATGTGTCTGTAGCACATTTACATGCTGTCTCAGCCCCTCGCAGGCTGGGAGGGGCGGGGAGGACGGAGCCAGCAGAACAAAGTGTGCAGGTGAAGGCACTGGAGGTGTGGACGTGCACAGGGAAATGTTTCCTTTACTCCAGCCCTTGTGGGTGCAGCCGGTGCTGAGGATTTGTGGTGCAGAGTGAAGCACGGCTGGGTTTGAGGACAGAGGTTGAGCACGTGCAGAGGGGTTGTGGCAAGGGGAGAAAACTTTCAGCAGGACATGTTGCTTGTGGGCAAGGAGATGAAACACTTTGGCTTGGTGTAGCTTGATAGCAGCTGTCCCTGTGGCCATAAACATATGGGATATGACCATAAAGGACTGCTATTACTGTCAAGGCATCAAGGTTTTTAAGGAAGGGAAGCCCTCACTTCTCAGACTTTGCCCTAATTGTTCCATGCTTGGAGGTTTTAGATCATCCAAAAAGCCCTGTATTGGCAGAGCTAATGATCCCCTCTTGGAAAGGTTTGAGTTGGCCTAAGGGGGCACATGTAAAGGACAGGGCAGTGGACTTTCCCTCTAGCCAGAGCAGCAGCCACTTGCAGGCTCCTCTCCTTTAAGCAAAGCTGTGCTTTAATTCCCGGGACAAATCTCTCACTCCCATTTCCCAGCTGAACAACAGGCATGTGCTACACAGCTGGTTATACCAGAAAGAAGCATGATTTTGGGGAATGTGTAACAGGGCTCCCCTCCTTCAGTCTAATCACACTGTTCAGTCAATAATAAAGCAGAATGACACTCATTTCCTTATCACCAGACAGCAACGTGAGCACATGATCTTTGCAGACTCCACTGCTCTCAGGAGAAAGGTTTTCCTGCCTGGATGGCTTTGCTGGGGACTTCCCAATCCTATGGGGATGAACAGGGAGAACTGAGCCCTCCATTACCCATGGTCTTCCCTCCTTTCCTGGAGACTTGTGTCGATGTCCCTGTCCCTACCACTTCCACTGGGAAGGACTACATGCCAAATCAGTGAAAGTGTCATCTGAGGGATGATTCATCACTCCAGTTTGGTGGCAGCATATTTATCCCCCCACCAGCCCACCCGGCAAGAGAAGAGAGATAAATTGCTGTCATCTCTTTTTATGGAACATATAATCAGGTGGTAACATGGAGCGTTACCTCGGCTCAAAGTCATTCAGGATGAATTATTCATTCGCTTAAAATGTCTCACAAAGGAAGGGGGACTGTCTCCCTGACACAGCAGCTCTTCCTGGCATTGCTGCAGGTGGGCTTTGCTTGAGGAGCCCCCTTCCAAAGAGGTGTGGAGAGTTCCCCACCAGGTCCCAGGCCCTTCTGCAGCTCTCTGAAGGCTGACACAGCACTTCTGCTCCCAGGGATGAAGACAAATCTCCCTGCTCAAGGTTTGGGCACAGGCTCAAATGTTTCTCAGCATCCTCCTGAGGGCTTGTCAAGGGGGCTTAGAGTGCACCTAGGCCTTCCTGGGCTGGATCTTTGCACATGGGAGAATTTTAACTCCTCTCTAGGGTCCTCACTGAAGGATTCTCTCTTCTAGTCCCCTGGGACGATCTGTGCCAGGAAAGCTGTCCCCTCCTCACAGAGAACCTCCTCACGGTGAGCTCGAGAAGGCCAAGGTTCTCTGAGAGAAAAGACTGATGAAAGCTCTTCTGAAAAAGCTTCAGAAGCAACTGTCCAACCACAACTGTACCTCTGTCCTGCAGGAACAGGGAACCAGCTTTTTAGGGATTGCCCTCTTGCCGCTTCCCGCTCTGTGTATGAGGACAAGGGATAGTCTCTGATACCTTAAATTCTAATGTCCTTGTTCTGGATTCCTCAGTCGGAATGGACGAAAGCCTTGACTAATTGTCTTCCCCTAAACCATCTTCCATAGTGAAAAGTTTCTTGAAGAGGGAAAAGTTTATATAATAGTCCTGGAAGAACAAGCAGCAGCTTGGAAGTGTGTCTGGGGCTGCTGAGTCACTGGAGCGGAATTGTACATCTCCCATGGAACAGGTTTTCTACTTGTCTTGCCAAAAATTTTACCCAAGACTCTTTCTCAGTATTTTTAGCATTTTGCTGGGAAGTATGGGGGTTTTACCCACTGGAAATTTGGTTTTAATTAAAAATTTCCTGGAAAATGTTAGTAATTGACAAAGATGGACTTTTCCGTGATTCTCCATCTGGTTATTTGGAATAATAACAGCCAGAGTTTTATGTTTACCAAAACAGAACTTTTCAGGGTAAAACATGGGTTTGTTTGTCTGTGTATTGAAAAATATTGATTGTGGTTCTGTGAAAAGAACTGTAAATCAGCTCTTTCATTTCCCATCTCAGCTGACAAGGAAGAGGAAAAATGCTCTTGATACAGAGAAAATTCCCCTGTATCACTTTGTCCATGTAGCCAATTTGATGGTCATCTTTTTCCAGAGGAATAGTGTTGGGAAACAGAAGTTTCTGTATCTTTGTTACTGGAGAAGGAAAAGAAAAAGATTCTCTGCATATTCCAGTGGCTTTCAGGTAGGAGGTACATCACATAGTACAGGTGTTTTGGGGTGGTTTGGTTGTGCTGTTCACTCTTTTGGGGGAGGGGGTCTTTTTTATTCGCTTTCCACTAATTTATCTTCACTTTAAATCAAATAAGAGGGGAAAAAAAATTCTCTCTGCTAAGAGCAGGGCCACGTGTCTGAGCTCCACTCAGGAGCCAGGAGAACTAGGGCAGTTTCCCCTTTGCCACACAGGTAATTCAATTTACAAGGAGTTTGTGAGGAAATGGTGAGTGAAGCATGAACTTGTTACGTCCGTGGAGAAATTAGTTCTTGAAAAAACACTGCTGAAAGAAATTGGGAAGGAAAAATGAGCAAAACAAAATGAGAAAAGTTATAAACACATTAAACTGGGCTTCCCTAACTCAGTGTTTGGAGCTGTCTCTGCTACAAATTGTATTGATTAAGAAACTTATTGGAGCTACCTGCTGCTATCAATTACTTTCCACTTACTGCTTTCTTTACCTGCTGGGCAGTTGATGGTCTGACAGAACTGAAGCCCCAAATCTTCTTAACCCAGAGCTCACGAGAGCTGGAAAACAGAAGGAACTAATTTCCCCTGCTGCTGTTTCCTATTGGAAAGACAAGCAACCCACCTGGCTCCTATGGCTGGGCTTTTTCTGGTCTCTGGAACTGGGATGGGAGAAGTCTGTAGCCTGCAATTCTTGACCCTTCCTTCAGGCTCTCTGATGCTGAAGGAAATGATCGACTGCTTTTTCTGATTCTTTATATAGATCTCTCTCTCTCTCTCTAAAAGATAAAAAAATAAAGCAAAGTCTAGCTTCTCTTTTCCGAATTCAGACCTCCAGAATCAGAGCAGCCCACAGGATTTTCTTGGCTACAATCCAATAAAATGGAAATGAACAGCCTAGTTGTTGAAAAGGCTTTGAAAACCTCAGTCTAAGCCTTTAAAAGTCTATTTACTTTCTCACTGCCGTGACTCCAGGTCAGCCTGGGCTCTTGACTTCACTAACTGCCTTCAAACTACCTTGAAATTCTCATCTCTTTTATCCTATGGGATTTTTCTTTCTCTGCCTTTTTCCTCTGGCCCTCACAAATCCTTTTTCTTTTTGCCCTTCTTGCACAAACCTGGGCAGGCAGAGGTGCAGGGTGGGGGCAAGTGAGGGTGTGCCTGGTTCAGAAAGGTGGCCCTGGTGTGCCCCACGGCCACATCACCTCAGGCTGTTGTCAGGTCCTGCCTGCTAAGCACAACTGGGCTGGATGAGAGGTGCTGAAAAAACTTGATTTTATAGGAGACACTGTCCCTGTTCTCTGTTGGGAATCTGTCAGCTTTGTCTGCACAAGGCTCTTAATGTGACACCAACTGGTTTGGTCCCAGTGTTGCCATGTGTTATGGGGAATCAGTTGAAGAACCAGTGATTTTGCTCAAACACTGACCCTTTCTATGGTATTTACTGTGAACTCAGTATTATTTCATCTTCTTTTTCCAACCCTGCAGATCCTAGAGGAGCATCATGCCACAAGCTATTTTGGTGTGTCCAAAAGTCAATGCAGCCTTTCACAGTCGCAGTGAAGAGCCTGAACATTTGACCCAGGTGCACTTCTAAAAGTTTCCTGTTTTCTAAGCCAATTTCATGAGTTATAAAATGTTCGACTTAAATTTGAATTCAAGGGACTTAAAAAAGTTTTCCTTTAGGGGCACTGTTTTTAATTTCCTCTGTTGTGACCACGGTTCAATATGGTGCAACAGCACTGGAAGTTCATCCAAAGTCTTCCCCTTGCACTTTTATCTCAATATGTGGGTCTTTAGTTTTTTACTGGTCTTTTGTACCAAGGGCTCTTGTGCTGTTTTCTGCTGAAGAGACAACTGCACTCTATTTATGTGGATAAAAAGCAACTTTTTAACGTAAAAAGCTTATAATGACTATATATTGCAAAGAGATGTTATTTAACATAAAAAAAAAAAAAGCCAGTCTTATTCTGGGGTGGTGGCAATTTGTTTTCACTTGTTAAAATGCAATACGAACTCGTTAATTTGATAGGGTATATAAGTGTTATCTTCCTGTTTAAAATTGTGACAAATTCACACAGTTACTGCTCAGCCTCAAATCTTTGCATCTTGAAAAGTCACTGTGGCAAAGGAGATTGGACTCAGATCTGCCTGGTCCAGAATTAATCACTCTTCACATGTGAGCTAAAGGAATTTGCTGAGGTCCTTTATGAGCAAGACAGAGGTAGGGACTGAGGCACAGATTAATATCTCTGAACCTGCCTGTCAGAGAGCAATGAAATGCTCTTGTGGAATACACTGGCACATGCACAGGGCTCCTGCCAGTTCATCTGCCTGGGGTGCATATCTCTCAACTGCCACATTAACATTGTAATGCCTGTAACAAGGCCTGAAATTACAGTCATGAGCTGTATCCCTTTGACCTTCTCTGTGTTCTGTTTGGATTCACTCCCTCTGCCAATGCAGTCAGGCAGCCAGAATGTAAATAAATACTCCCCACCTGGTAGGTGCAGAAAGGTTAGATTTGCATAAAGTGGACAGTGTAAATTCCTCCTGTTTGTTGTCACCTCTTCTCTCCAACTGGGAATTCCAAGGCAGAGACAAATGTCAGCTGGAAATAGCACTTTAGTGTCAGCAGTTAATCTCTTCCTGCTATTTCCCTGTAGCCACTTTGTGCTGCTCTTTACCACATGGATCAGCCAATCTCCTCTTGCGTGAACCTCTCATTACTGGGCTCTTCTGTTATTGCTTGTTTACAGTCTTTTCTTCCCTTTTATGTTTTCTGTTTGTAAATTAAATTCTTCTCAACTGGTAAATCACTCTGCTGAAATGGTTGTGTGAAACAGCCTGCTACCAGTTTCACTCCCTGAATGGTTCAGTGTGTCTCTACCCTGTGTTCCTGAGCCTGGGTGGGTGAAGAATCACAGAGATTCTCTTTTATGTGTTCATCATGCAGCAATCTTGCTCAGGAACTGTTGGCTCATGGGGATGTTGCTGCTGAAAAGAAGGAGAAAGAGAGCCTTGTGAGTGAGGCCAGGTTTTCAGGTCTTTGATTTGGACACTCATTCAAGGACCTGCTGCTGGTGCCCCCTGTGACACGTTAGGCTACAATGGTTGGAAACACTTCACTTGATGAGAGCTGGGACTTCCAATTCCTGCTTCCCCGTTTCCTCTGCTTTTAACTCTCTGGCTGTCAGTGCCCTTTAGGAGGCAGAGGTCTCTTTAATGACCCTTTACTCTGGTACCGTCTCTCTGATATTTTTTCAAGTTTCCCTTGCTTATTCTGATTCTTCTCAGTGATCTGCTCCAGCTCTGGTTATTTTTTTTTCTTCATCTTCTCCTCTTCCCTGTTTCTCTTTCACACACACACAGAGCCATTAGCCTACAGCAAAGCCGTGTGGCAGCTCAGCTCAGCTCAACCCCCGTCCTTGTTCCTCCATTGCTTCAGTTTGTACCGAATGAAGAGACACAGAAGTGTGCTTTGATTCGCCTGACTCAGAGGCAGCTGCTCTTCCCACTGCTTCCAAAGGGATTTAACCCAGCCCACAACCACCAGGTCCATGCTGCCACCTCCCTTCTGCTCTGCCCATGTGCCACAGCCATCCTGTCTTCCAACCCCCCACCTGCCCTGTGTTTTTCCCTCCGTCTGTTCTCAGTGGAGTCCCCAACTCCTTAAGAGCTGGTCTGAGCCAGACTCCTCCACACCCTTGAAATAAACTTGTACAATTGTTTTGGCCCTTCCCCAAGAACAGTCTGGCCCCTTCCTGTTGGCCTGTGCTGGGGGGTGGCTTCCTGCTCTGTGTCCCCTTCTGGAATGTGTTAAAAACACTCGGTTTTAGGCGGCCTCTCCAGGGCTGCTATTGCTGCTCTCAGTGAGAGGGAGGAGATGAAAGGAATAGATCAGTAATTTGGTTCTAAATCACTTCCCCAACAAAGCCGGAGCTGAAGGTCACTTGTAATGAAGCTGTCACACGGGTGAGGCCTCACCGTCGGGGAGAAAAGGAGAAAAAGGAAAATGAGGCTGGAGATGAGTTCCTGGCAATCTTGACTCAATTTCGTTGGGATGCGGGTGTTTGGATTGGGGTGATAACAGGAAGGTCAGGAGAGAGAAACTGCTTGTCTGGAGCTTCTCTGCCACGGAAGGAAGGACTGCAGAGCCCTTTTGTGCTGCATGGAAACCTATGAGCAGGGTCCCATCCCTGAGCTCTCTGGGGGAAGGAAAGGATGAGGTGGAATCATTGTGCCCCTACCTGCATTCCTACAAAGTGACCAGGCATAGATTCACACCCTCTGAGGAGGGTTTGCATGGAGGTTTGAAGCCCTAGTTTGGAGACCCCAAATCCCTTCCCATATCAGAGTGTGAGTGTGCAGAAAAGGAGCCCTGACTTGCAGGAAAAGGAACAAATAGTATTTCTTAACGAAAAAACATCATAAATTGTTGAAAATACGTCTTTTTTTAAGTTTAGAATTTATGCTTTCAAACACGAAATTTTTTTGCCAAAAATAGTAAACATGTCTTTTAAAGGTTGACATAAAATGACTCAATGTAAAACTATTGCAAGGAAATCTGTGAATTGACCCAGCTTGAATTTTTTTCAGATGGGAAGTTTAGGTTCAGGAATATTTTTTTGTGGTATTTGATTTTCCATCTGGCTTCAGGATGGAAATCACTGTTTGCCAAGTCTGACATTCTCTGGCTCCCATCTGAGGCTAGCACTGTGTCTGGCTGTGGGCTGCCTACAGCTTTGGAGTCCTGATCAAATTTGTTGCCTCTTTTCCAGAATTATTTCCCCCAGGGTTTCCCAGAAAAGCACCGCAGCAGGGGGGAGTGGGAGTGAGGAAAGGAAGAACAAACAAGGTTCCCTCCCTGACATGCAGCCTAGAGAGCTACAGAGATGTTCAAGGGATGGATCTGCCGTTATGGTGACCCTGCATGGTGCATCACTGTAACTGTTCACTGAAACCCAGGGGAGGAGGTGTGAAATTTAGTGTGAAAATATTCCCAGTTGGTGTTCCTGGATCAAACTTCCTCCCTCCTTCTCACCCACCATCACAGATTCCTTGTGATCTCTGGAGAACCCAGACCCCCAGCCCAAAGATAGTATTATTTTAACTTGGCACTGAGCCCCTAACTCAGGGTGATATTTATACTGGCAGTGGTGGGAAGAGGAAGAGAAATGGTGAACATGCTGAGTTTTACAATGCCTGTTTGTCATAATTGAAGTTCTTTGGGAAAAGACTTCAGGAAAGAGAAGCAAGAAGTAAATGTCTTTGTTCTCTGGGGAGAAGAATTTGTTTTGTTTTGTGAAAGATTTCCATGGCAAAGTTCAGGAGGAACTTTTTGAGCTGCCAGACAGGGGAGTTTTATAGTATAACCATGGGATTCAGGCAGTTTCCTCAAAAAATAGTGGTGTATCTCTTGGGTGCAGTGCCCTCTGGAGAGGGTGTGGGCCACTGATGATGAAAAGACATTGGTCACCCTTTCTGTCAGTGTTTGACAGTTGCTAAACCGTGGTGTGAGAAACTGCATGAGGAACCAGGCATGAACTAGACCTCTAAGTGTCTTTCAGGGCTTCTGGAATGAACCCTAAAAGGAAAAGTCCTGAGGGTGTTTTGTCGTGGGCTTTTGGTGAGGAATGATCTCAAGTGCCCCTGCTCTGGACATCACAAAGCCAGTTCCTTGGAGAGCTTGTTATCACAACTCCTTCAACAACAGGCCACTCCCAGGGGGCTGCAGGTAGGATAATGTAATGAAGAACTGCTTGCTAGAGCTTTCCTACATCACCCCCTGCCTCTGTGTAGAGCTCTGGATGTGTGGCCTTTGTTTGGCTAATGAAGCTGCCCGGGGCTTTGAAAGCCCAAGCAGCTCCTGGTGCTCATTGCCAGGCAGCAGCCTCCCAGAAATACCTGCTCTTGCACAGGAAACAAAAGGGTCGCTGCAACTGGGAAAGTGAGCTTGGAGATGCAAAGTGATTTCATGGGGAAAACAGCACAGGTAATTAGACTTGACAAAACCAGCTTTGGAAGGGAAGGTGATCTCCTTCCCCAAGCATCATGTCTATACCCTGGTGGGTGTCCCATGTGCGTGTACAGACCCAGTGGTACGTTTGCCTTGAGCACAAGCCTTGGCAATGTACGTGCAGTAAACACAGCTGATATACAGTGTCATGCAAGAAACATCATTCTTGGTCATAATTCTACACAACATTGCCCTCATGCATAAGGTGAGGTGGACACTCATGACAGAAGTTTGGAAATGATAGAGAAGTAGTTAATAACTCACATGCTTTGCTTGCATTTTCTGCAGTCACAAAATATGCTGTAACCAAAAGTCTTGGTTTATTTGCTGGAATTTTCTATCAGCACCCCTTTGTCCCAGTGTTTGTTTTTATTTCACTTATTTATTTGCCTGTCACACCTATGACAATGCCTTTGTCAGCAATCCAAAAAAAGCCTGCCAGTGTAGTGGACAAATAAATAAGCCTTCAAGATCTAACTTTGCACATTCAGATAAACAATCTCCCCAAAGCCTACTTCTGAGTGGTGTTGCCCTGTGGCACAGCAGTGAAAGTGGATCTCTTCCAATATTTTTTTTTTTAAATCTGAAATTTTCCTGCAGAGTTTTTGTGTCAGAAAATCGTGTCCTTGGTTGCAGGCTCATCTCTTAGACAATGCACCTTGACGTCATATACTCTCAGCCAAGCTGTGGTCCCTCTTTTCCTGCTAGAACACATAATTGGGCTGCGGAGCAAAGAGCAATTGTGGGATCCAAACCCAACTCTCCACGGGACTCTTTACAAAGATTTTTCACAGTGGGAGCTGGCCATGTTCCCCTGAGCTGCACAGATGCTTAAAAGGGAGGCTTGAATTTCCATGGCAACAGGCTGCATTCTGCTGACTCGGGGAGTCTGTCACTCTCCGGATCTGTCTGTCACCCCTGGTGCTCTGAGTTTCAAGGCCAACAATGTGTGATGGACAAAGACTGGAGTGGGGTTGTGCTGGAGCTCAGACATCCTGGTCAAGGGAATGCCCCCCAAACACGCCAGGGGAGAGGCACTGCGGGGTTCAGAGACACCGGCGCGTCCCCGGCCCGGCTCACACATCACTGACAACAGGCTCGTGCTGGTTAGGCCGCTGTCTGGTTAGCAGGAAGCTCAAAGGCATCATGTCACAGTGTGATTGTGTCCTTGTCTGGCTCCTCTGAAGAGCTCAGTTTTTCATGTGTCAGACGATTAAGTCTCACAGTGTCTCCGTGAGGAAGAAACAGTGGGGAAACTGAGGCAGCCCTGGGCAGTAGCTACTTGTACAGAAAATGCCAGAGCCAGGGGCAGGATCAAGAGCTTCTTGTGTCCCTTGTTGCCTTTACTTCCCCACCTCACTGTGAGGAGCTATCGCCTCTCATGGAACTGGTAAAATATAAGGACATTCCTGGTTATTTCTTGAACCACTTCTATGAAGAAAAAGCTTTTAATGTGCACATACTCAAAATAGGAGGCAGAAATGTTATAGTGGGATAGAGGGCAGCAGATCTGGACAAATCCAGGAAGTGTGTGCTCAGGGAAAAGGGTGGGGTGGGCTGAGGAATTTTGTGTTTCTGGGTGCAGAGGAGGAGGGGAAGGTGCACCAACAGCAGTGTGAGGCTGAGCATAAACCCAGAGGGGAAGGAAAGGGTCTGTCCATGGAGTTTATCCTGAGTTCAGTGCAAGCTCAAGGGCTGGCCCAAAGTTTGTTTCCTGTGCCCAGCTGCAGGAATGACACGGGTTACAGCCTGAAGGGGAGTATTTCCTGAAAGGGCTGTGCATGGCTGGAGCCAGAACTGAGGGAGAGGGCAGAGAGGCTCCTGAAGAGGGTTCTGTGATGATCCTGGAGGTCTTTGCCAAGCTGAAAATGTCTTCTTTTGACATGTATATGAGGAGCCTCATATGTTGTCACAGAAGCCATTCCAGCACAGAGGCACTACCTGTGGCAGGCTGGGCTGGGAGGAGGAGCTGAGGGAAGGGATGGTGTGGTGTCCTATTCCATCCTGGGGGAACATATTGGTGTGGCTGTGCTGCAAAATGGAGGGGGCTGGCAGAGCACCAGCCTCAGCTAAGGAAGAGATATGCAATGAAGACATCACTTCTGTCTGCAAATGGGAGAAGAGTGGGATGGAGAGAGCTGCAGCCCTTGGAGAAGTGGGTTATCCTTAGTGCACTGGCAATCAGGGAGGCTGAGCAGCTGGAGGCTGGCAGGCAGCCTTTGCCTCCGCTGAGCAAGTGTGTTTATCTCTAGAGTTCTCAGCAATGTTTATGGCTGAGGAAGAGTGTAAATCTCACTGGATTCAAGTCCTTGGTGGATAATCATTCCCTCCTTCTTCTGCCCCCTCTTCCCATGCCCTCCTGCCCTGCTTATGAGACTCTGCTCACAGGCTGTAAGTGGATGCAATGCTATGCCTAATGTGGAGAGACACCTCATAATCAGGTGAGGCACAGGGTGGGAGGCAACTTGCCAATTCCTGCTCCCTCTCACTGTAGTCAGTCCCTGAGCCTCCTATCACGCTCATCTGTGGGAAGCTCATTTCTTCCATTTCCCCTTAAAATGACTTGTAGCCTATAAAGCCTGGAGCAGGGCAGCTGCGTGCTCGGAATCCTAAGGTGCTGTTCCTAACAGGAGAAGGTGGTGGGATGCAGGGAGGGAGCCTGTGCCACTCTAATTCCACATCAGGACTCTGGTTTGGCTCTTGCGGCTTATGAGGCTATCAAAGCTCTCACTTAATTACAGCCTTAGCAATCAATCTTTCTTCCTGTTCATTATGCTCCCAGCCAGGGTTAGCAGTATTTTTATTCTTGAGGCCTCAGGAGAATTTTCAGCTCTTCAGGAATCACAGCCAACCCATAGTGACTGGTGCAGGTCGTGTCTGTGGGAACTGCGTTCCTGCCCCATGGCTGGAGGAAAAGCGAGGGGCAGCAAAGCTCGGGACGCCTGGCACTGGGAGATTGGGTTCTGTTTTGCAGGATGAAGGTCCTCTGAATGGTCCCTCTGCCTGGAGGGGCAGAGAGGGCTTTGCATTGACTGGCCATGACTGGCTGAGTTGGCAGAGCCCTGCAGTGGCACTGAGTTGTTCCAAGGCATTACCGCGGGGCTGAGCGTGACATACCAAGTCATTATGGCATTATCTCTTCATTACCACAAAGTGCTCTGGGAGCCTGGGGAGGAGCACAGGGACAAAGATGGAGAGGAGGGAAGCGGCTCATTAACTGCCCAAAGGAATCAGAATGAACATCTCTTTTTCTCAGGGAGAGGCTCTGTCAGCACCCAAAAAGGACAAGTGTATTAGGAACTGGGGCTTGGCTCGGGGACAGCTGTGTATCAGTGCTAGGACACAAGCAGAGCCTGTCACCTACATACGCCCCTGGCCCTGCCCCAGCTAACACACATGCAATGCACATCTTGGATGCTCCCTCAGTGCAAGGACAATCATCTTCCCTTCCATCATTGCCTGCTTAAATTGAGAAACACGTGTTCCAAAACATGCTCTCGCGTCTCCAGACCTGTTCATCTGCTCTGTAGGGACTGCTTACAGCCACGTCCAACACAGTTACATCCACCAGTCCCACATGGGTTTACCCTCCTACCAGAGAGCAGGCACAGCAACTGCACCCAGCCTGTTCTGTCCCTTCAGCTGTGAAATCTGCTCCTATGCACGTGCATTCACAAGTATGTTCTTGCTTTTGTCTTCCTCTCAATTACCCTTTTTCCTGGTTTCCATGAGTTCTGCTGGCATGCACTGGGGCTCCTGCAGGTTTCCCCCCAGTCATGGTTCCCTGTGAGAACCAGCCAGAGCTCTTGCAGCAAACAATGACTGGCAGAGTGGGCTGGCAGGCGAGTTTTGTGGAGTAAGACCTCATTCTTGGGGGCCAGGAAGTTTTGCAACTTGCATGTTACTCTGGATAACAAATGTGAAACATGTGGTCTCTCAGCTCACCCCCCAGCTGCTGGACTCTGTCTGCAGTGACTTTGCAGCACTCCTTATCCCTGCTGCTCTCCCTCTTCGGACATGGATCAGGGAACCATTAACTTGTTTACTCCACACAGGCCCCAGCCCCACAGACTTCTTGCCGGACAATATATCAACAAAAAGCATTTGGCAAGATTTATGGGGCTGTTGCTGCCAACTGTGGACTGTGGAAAGTAAAAAATGTCCTTTCTTAGGTAATAAAATATAAAACGGGACCCAATTTCTCTCCAGGGTAGGAATCATTATGTTTGACAATGCTGTAAAACACATGGTGCTACAGCAGGGGGGGAGAGCCAGAGCGAATGCTGCCTTTGGAAAGCTCATTCATTGCAAAGCTGGGATTGTGTGAGTCACTGCACAACAAGATAGGAAGGGTCTGGGGTGGAGACAGTCTCCCTCCAGCCTTTCTCTCCTCTGAAAGAACCGGAAATCCCTCTAAGAGCTTTGCACAGATTTTCTGAAACTGAATTTAAATTCATTCAGCTAAATTGGAGCAAGTACTCTGGGTATACACAGCAAGACTGGTTTGCTCTTTTATTAGATCAGTTTAGTTTAATTGGCTCACAGAATTATTAACCTGATGAGGGAGTTTTCACTAGTTAAATGTACCAATTAGAAACCGGGCCTGATAGACCTGAATCCTCTCTGTGCCAGAGACTCTGGGCTTTGTACAAAGGCATTGTCCAGGGGAGAAAATAAGTACCAGGTCTCAGATGATGAATTTCCCCTTGTGTGTCTGCCTGTTTATCCTTAATTTTGTCTATACCAATTACTGTGCTGGTCTGTGCATGCTGTGCATCTCTGGCAATGTCACTGTGGTGAAAGCCTGGCTGCAACACTGTGATTTAAGTTACACCGTGCTAGGCAAGACCTATATTTCTAAAATCCATCTGAGGCGAGGGAAAGAGGAGGTGTTATGTCAGGCAGGAATAGCAAATGAAGGAGGGATGAGAGAGATGTAGCTGTAGGGCTCAGTCCTTCCCCTGGGTGTGGATGGGAAAGAGATGTTCACACCAGAAACACAGTGCAAAGTGCATTGTCTCCTCCCCTGTGTGCTCTGCTCACAGAGTGTGTGTGCTCAGCAAAGCTGTGTCAGCCCACGGGGAGAAGCATCTTCTCCAGGTCCTTTTAGCCTCGTGTCAACATTTGCGATTCTTAAGAAAATCAGATTGCCTCAGGACTGAAAACTCTTGATGTTCAGTTCTAGGAGGGCAAAAATGAAAAGAGAGTCCTCTGAGAGGAAGAAAAAATTATCCCGGGCAAGTCTGAGATTTCTGTCCTTTTTTTCTAAGCTGACTTCTCCTGGAAATACACCCTGTTCTTGCTCTGGGAGCACTGAGCACTGGCTCTGCAATAGTAGAGGTGTCCCAACAGCCTTGTGTTTGGCTGAGCTTGATGCTGGATGGCCCTTGGTAGCAGGAAGGGCCATCCTTGTGTTATAAAGGGGGCTGGAGAAAACAAAGGGGGTCTGCCCTTCCCACTCTGTATCTCAGGACATTCAGTGTAAATGCAAAAGGCTGTGAGATCAACTTAGGTCAAGATGGGGGGGGGGGGGCTTTTGGCTTGACTTACCTTGTACAAGTAGAAGAGAGAACATTCCAATAAGTGGTTCATTTGACTGCACTGGTGGATGCAGATGTTTACCCAGTTTGGGGCCCTGTAATCACTGACAGCTCCCAATAGCACAGGAATCAAATTTGGAACAAATGCTATTCTGGATTAATGCCTTTGGGTAGCACCACTGCCAAGGCCAAGACTCCTTTGATCCTCAGCAGTGCACTTTATTGTTAGGTTTTTCTTTCTTCAGTGGCTCCTTCTTCGATACATAAGTTTCTTTTATGAAATATTCTTATACTCTGTTTATCTGGTGTCAAATGCTTTGTATCCAGCTAGGGCATAATTTACACCAGTGCTGAACACACCATATAGCCTGTAGCATTTGTCCCATCATATCCTAATAAATCTCTGGAATATGGACTATATGGGCTAAATTTTCACATGGTCACAAGCTAAGGCCAGACTATTTGAAAGAGGAAAGCACTCCCTTGATATCTCAAATGCTGAGCTATTGGGGAATTCTGATCCATGTGGTAATAAACTGCATCTCCCTGCTACAGCCTCCCCTTGCTTCTCCCCAGCTCCCTCCTCAGTCTGCGTTTTGCAGGTCACAGACACTCTGGTAAACATGCAACAGGACCAATCCCTACTGGCTCTAAAACACTCTGAACATTTTCACACAGCGACTGCAGCAGAATAGGTAAGTGTGTTACATAAGGCACACACAGGGGGTGTGAAAGAGAAAGCCAAGAACCCTTAAAAACTAAGGAAAAAGAGGTGAAGAGGCCACTCTGAGGGCAGCAGCTTCTTGTTTGGACAAAAACCACTTTTAGTGAAGGACCCTCCTTTTATTTCCCCTGGTTCTCCCAACACAGTATCTCCCTCTTCCATCAGGAACCTGCTCTGAGGTTTATTCTTTCCTATGCAAGCTTGTCATGTCTGTGTTTAATGAAGTTTAATTATCTTCTGAGATTCAATGAATAATTATAAATCTCTTCAAGATGCAATCACAAGCACTTCACGGTTCATTAACAGTGGAAAATCAATTGTAATTCAGGTAATCCCTCTCTCCTGACCAGCCATATGCTTGTCCCCCTGTGCACCTTGTTGTTCCTCCCTCATTTCAACACCAGGGAATACGTTAATCTATTTTCCTTCGACACAAGGTAGGGTTTAGGGCAGGGTGAAAGAATTGTGGAATGCAGCAAGAGGGAAATGGGAGCCTAGACAGGAGGTTAGATAAGCCTACAAGGGAACTCTGAGGGTGGTTTGGAGATGTCACAAGGTCCAGATTCCCAGTTTGGAGACTCTCACTGCAGTGGCCTCCCTTTGGGCATTGCCTGTGACCTGTTACACGCCTTGTCTCCCTCTTTGTCTTCAATTTGAACTCAAGTTACAGTTCTCCCTGTTGAAAGTCTCCTGAGATCTGTGAGTCTTTGCACTATTGGAAGAGTTAGGCCTGAAAGTTTATTTTTGTTGGGACTGAAAAAGCTGGAGATGTCAGCCCTGGCACAGGAAGCAGCTCAGTGCTATCTTTATCTTTCCAAATGCAGGCAGCATGTGAATCCAGCTGCACAATCATCCTGGAGTGACCTTTCTAATTGAAACTCTTTAACCTTTCTGCACAGTTATAGCTGAAAATTTTTACTGAATGCAGAAAAGACGGTTGTTTTTTAATTTTTTTATAAAGGTTAAAAGATTGAAAAATAAAAGAGAAAGTGAGACAGAGAAAGAGGGAGAGAAATTAATGCAGTTGAATTGCAGTTTCCAGCAGCCCCAGGAGAGCTCTGCAATGAAGATGACATTTCCATACAATTGACATTTCCCGGCTGGAGCAGTCCTCTGATTTGCAGCTGCTTGTGTGCAGAGACCATCATGAAGAGGATCATTTAGTTTCTCATATTCATCAAATGGGATTTAATTTTCCCCCATCCCCACACACCCCACATCTCCTTCCCAGAACTGGCACAAGCTCTGAACTTTGCCCTTCCTTCACCTTCTGTAGGGGTGACCTTTGCCAGACCTCCTGCTTTTTCAGCTCTCTGTGGAGCACAGTGGAAGTGAGAACTTGATTTTTACTGGAAAGATGGAGCAATGGCTCTTCTGATTTCAGCTTCCAGTTTTGGGAGTGAGTTTTTGTTTGTTTTTTTTCCATTTATTTGTATGTTTATTATTTGTGGGTTTGAGTACAGCTCATCTTGGCAGAAGCTGTTGTACATCACCACGAGGACTCCTGGCAGAGCAAGGCTTTGTGGCTTTCAGGGTCTGCAGGCTCATGCACAGGCTTCCAGCATCCTACACACAAGTCCTTCATGGGTGACACTTCCTCCTGGGTACAGGTTTTTGTGGAACAGAGCAGCTTGTCTTCCAGATTGCAGGAATTTTTCCAAAGTGCACGTACCAAACAGGAGATGGATGCTCCACGACACTTCATCGCTTTGAATCTGCCTGATTCAATTTAGATGAGTAGGATATGCATCTTCAGCTGAATTATTCCTCTTCAATAAATATGTTGCTGCACTAATCAATTGGCACGTAATTAACAAACAATAACTATCTTATTAAATCTAAATGAAGCGCAAATGCAACCCGGATTCGTTTAGATCCTCAGTGATGAGTTCTGTGCTTCCCCCTCAGCCATGGCTCCTGTCGAGCAGGAGCTGCTGCCGTGGCTGTCCCGGGGTACAATAATCGCCGGGCTGCCTTCCAGGGCAGGGCTCAGCCCGTGGTTCCTGCGTGCCCTGAGCCCGCACACGAGTCCCCGCAGCAGCTGCGGCCACAAGGCACAGCGCTTTTGTTACCCCTCTAACCCTCGT
Organism: Pipra filicauda; assembly: GCF_003945595.2. Classification (NCBI taxonomy): domain Eukaryota; kingdom Metazoa; phylum Chordata; class Aves; order Passeriformes; family Pipridae; genus Pipra; species Pipra filicauda. The sequence goes on from NW_024104620.1 coordinate 4,211,063, forward strand.
GTTTTCCTTTGGGGGCGCTTCAGACAGCGCAGAGATCAGGGACAGCCCTTTCTTTTCACTCCTTGCCACCAGTGCTGTGTCTTCTGCGTTTGCCCCAAAGCGTGGCTGTTCCCAGACTCGGCCCCGGTCCCCTTCCGTGCCGCTGCAGCTGCAGCCCTTCCCTGGACTGAAGGCACAGCTGCTCTGTGTGTGCTGCCTCCTGTCCTGTCAGCCCCCTGTCCCCTCCTGCAGCTGCTCCCCTCCTGCCTCTCCAAACTGGGATCTCCAAACCCTCCTGCTCGGGGCAGATCAGCGCAGTTCCTGGCTGGGAGCTGCTGGGAGCCCTGAGGGGTTGGCGGATGGATGAGTGTGAACGAAAAATCCCTGTGAAAGTGGCTTTGCCAGCAATCAAATGATGTTATTGTCCTGATCAGGTGTACTGCAGAGTAGGATGTGGAATTGGATAACAGAAATTAGAGACCACATCTAAGTGCCAGCTGTCCTGAATTGCTGTGTAACATTGACAAGCAGGGCTCAGGTTCAGCTGAGAAATGATTATGTTCAGTAGTGAATGAGCTGATCTTTACCTGGTGTCATCCAGGGCATTGAAGCAACACTTGAGGTACTTGAATTTGCTTCTGGCTTGGCCAGTAATCTGCTCTAATGCCTTTAGTAAGTCATTTGATCTCTCTGTGCTTTCGTTTTCCTGTTTATAAGTGGCTATAATGATACACACTTTCTGCATAAAAAGCTTCAATACCTTTTGCTGAAAGGAGCTGTACAAGACTAGATGTTCTGTTTAATATCCTCTAGTTTGATGTTTTGCTAAAATAAAAGACATACAGATGAGATGATTAGATACAAGTTTGATAAGTGTTGACAGATTGTTATGAGCAAGAAAGCCACTGGAAAGCATTGCTTGCAGATTTTGACCATCAGGGGTAAATTCTTTCCTATAAATGTACCACCCAAATCTTACTTGAGCACAGGTTGCCTTTTGACCCTGCTTACACTGAGAGACTTGATGACTGACAAAGAACTTAATCATTTAGGAGAGAAGCTGATGATGGGAGTGGTAAGTTGGTAGATAATTGTGCTCTGTTACACAGAGTAACAAAGACTTTGATGAGTGGTATTCCTGTTGTCTTAACCGTGTCTGCAAAAGAAGGCTGCTCCTGTAAAACTAAATTGCCTCTGAACTTCTGTCAGAGCAGAGACAGGCATTCGTGGAATGACAGGAACTCTTAGATATCTTTTAGAGAAGAAGTGCCAAGCAAAATGGAAACTTCTGCCTTATATTTCCAGACTAGGATCTCCAGGCTGTATTCACAAAGCTTTTAATTAATTGATGGTTCAGTTTTTGGCATCTTCCAGGTGCAGGGTAAGAGAGTCCAAAAGAACATCTCAGCTGTTCCTCTATTTCTGGCCATACCAGGAGCAGGTGTATTTTTCCCATGTATGAGGGTAGAAAGAGAGAGGGAGAGGTCACCTTCCTTCCCTGTAATCTGGATGACACCCTGGAACGTGTCCCACCAAGGGGAGCAGCCCCTGGGCCCATTTCTTTATTGCTTTTTACCCGCTTTCCCCATTTTTAGCAGGATGAGGTAAGTGTAACACAGTCTCACTCCCGTGGTGACAGTTCACACCTGCTTTTCCCTGATATAAACTGGGATATGGGAACAGGGTGAAGAGCACACAAGGGCAGTGCCTGGTAGGAGTTTGCTGTACATCCTGGAAGTTCCCTGTCCTGCAGGCTCCCACCCTGCTCTTTTGTGGGATGGGGGGTGAGGGATGGCTTGTGTGAAGTGAGGGAGCTGCTGTTTGGGAATCTTCTCTATTACAGAGCCATTAGATAGATGTTCCTGAAATAGCAGCAGATCAATTGATTCATAAGTAATTAATGCATCCCCCTCCCCTTGGACAACTCAAAATCTATAGCTCAGGAATTAGATAACACAGCTCAGCTCTGTTCAGCTGAGAAAACATTGACACTTGTGTTCCTCCTGGCCCTGCACATACTACTGGGAGCACCACCTCTTTTACTGCAGAGACCTTCCCTTCTCGTGCTGGGAGCCCTGGCAATTAACTTCTGTGTGAAATGGAGCATCTCCTTCTGTAGTTGCTGGAGAATCCTGGTTTGAGCTGTTTAAATGGATGAATCACCAGCGTGCCCCCTCAAATGCTGCAGTGTCTCACCTTCTCCCTTTTGCCTGGTAGAGTCACTCTCAGTGTGTTGCCTGTAGTGTGCAGAAGGAGACAACAAGAGATGCTTCTCATCACCACCAGTGCCAGTGAGACCAGAATCAGATCCTTTGCAGTGCTGCAGCAAAAGCTTTGCAGAACTTTAAAAGGGAACAAACTGGTGCATCCCTCCATGGAGGCTGGGGCACAGCATCAGAGGTGTCACAGAGGTGGGCTCCAGCTCTGCCTGGGTTTCTGTAGCTCTCAGTGGAGCCCCAGGACTCTGCAGGTGTGCATCCAGGAACAGCATTTCCCAGGCTATATCACTTCTGGTATCAGAATTCTTTTAATTCCTGATCATAAACAACCTGTTTGTGGCAGTGGTCCTTGTATGAGAGCAGATGAGCAGCATGAAACAGTGACCCTGCAGTGTGACCCGTCTGGGTGGTTCTTGGGAATTCCAGTGGTGTTCTCTCTGCTGGCAAGGGCTGCTGGATTAAAGGGAAACCAAGACATTTAAAAACTTAGTCTGAGTTACTACAGCTTTCTAATCTTCTCAGATACTCTGTTTAAACTATCTGGGCATGCATTGGACAGAAAGGACTCAGAGTCCTACAATTTCTAAGGCTTACAGGAATATTATTGTTTTTATTTATTATTAGCAGTCACCACAAACACTAATTAGCAGCTTCCCAGGGGAATCTGCTAGCTGTGTATCCTGCTGGGCTTGATAGCTACAGCATTCATTTTGTGTTTAAGTTGATGTTTTAATTAAACTGCCCCCTAATTATCTTAACTAGCTTTTAAATAATAACTTTCCACTGAACCGTTCACATCAGCTGCTAATTGGCTCCCTTCTGTTTACATGGGTCTGGCTGGCTCAGACAAATGTGGCCATGGGATGGCAGGTAGGTTTGGGAAGGGGGCTCCCTTTCTTACACTGTGCTTCTCTGTGTTTGCCCTCAGGCTAATGAATCAGATGCCAGGGTGAGATGGCTGGCAAGTGCTCCACCATTTATTCATGAGCTGTGTGGGATGAGGGTACTACACAGCTCATGTTTCCAGGAGCTACTCCCATCTTCTGATCACTGGCCCTGTGGCAAATCTTTCTCTTTCTGTATTCACCCAGTTTGAACTAATTCACAGGGCATAATCAATGGACCCTGACCCTGGCTGGGAGCAGGGTCAGTCCCTGGCACAGGCAGTGCTGTTAATAATGTAGGCAGTGGTTGCTGCAAATTGTAGAGGTCACCACATGAGTTCAATAGCTCAGGGTTTGCTCTGCCTTGTGCTCAGCAGGACTGGAAGGAGAAGCAATATATCCATAACTCCAGCCATCCCTCATCATGCTGATGTTGTGCCTCCCCTGGGGCTGTGTTTCCTGTGCTGGTGTTGCCTGACTCTCTCCCACTGCAGCTTTCTCCCTGTAACCCACAACAACAGTTGTAGCTGAGTTGAGAAGAGCCTGGATTGTGGATGTGACACCAGCTGCAGTGGCACAGCACATGTGCCTTTGGCTGAAGGTGTGTGCTGGGCTTTGGGACCATCTGTGTGTGTGCTGTGGGATCACTGCCTGCAGGATTGGAGGGGGGTGTGGGTTCACACTCGATGAGTGGTGTCTTTATGTGCACCACAGACAGAGCTGGGTGTTTCTGTGAGCAATACAGACTGCACACAGGCATCACACTTGATTCAGAGCTCTGTAGCCCTGTGTTATTTAAATGTTCTCTGCTGGACTGCATTCCCAAGGTTCTGATCTATGTATTATATCTCATGCAGTTCATCAACCTGCTTTTTCCTTCTTGTTTTCTTGCGTTTATTTAAAACCTCTACCACAAACCCAAGAAAACGTGGTGAGAAGAAAAGCAGATGAATGTGTGTAATCCTTCATTGCTTGTCACCATTGCAGAGCCATCCTACGTGGCATCAGCTCATTTCGGAGATGGGTGCTAATTAGACTTTTATTACAATGTGTATTTGAAAACAATTAGCGTTTCAGTGCCAGCATGTGGCTGATTCAACCTCACAGTGTTGATTCAGTGCAGTCAGCAACTGGTGACTTGGTTTGATTGCCAGAGGGGGGGTGTGAGTAGCCTTTGCTCAGGTGCCACTGCAGCCACCTGCCCTCAGAGAGGGACACACAGTGCTCTTCAGTGCTCCTTTGCATCAGGCAGGGTCCTGTCTAGATTTTGGAGCCATAACTGTCCCAGTGCTGTTCCACTTCTGTGTTTGGCCATGAGAAGACAGTATTTATGGTGGGGGGCTGTCCTTGACCTTGCCACAACCAGCATTTCCTCTGGGAACAGCTTTGCTGCTGGTGGTGTTGGCACCGTGTGCTCCAGGCTGTGGGGTACAGATCATCCACACATCTCTGCCACCTTTCTTTGGAGCCAAATCTCCAGAAGTGCTTTAGAAGGCACAGCCCTGGAATTACTGCTGTGAGCTTGTTTCTGTGGTTCCCTTTAGCATTGTGGAACAAGACAGGACTGGGACAACCGGCTTGTCTGACCTGAGGCCATCGACAAACCTTGGGGCAGTGATCACTGCTGGCCAACCAGCACCATTACCTGGAAGAGAAAGGTTTTCCCTTCATTGCTATTCCACTGATTAATCTGCCATTGCTCCAAAGATGTCCCTTGCCAGAGGATGCCGAGTGGAACATGTTCCTGGAGATAAGTGATTCTTCCCCCCCCCGAGGAATTTTTATTCAGCAATCCTCATCTACTCATTAATTTCCATGTCACAAGGCAAAATAAAGGCCTTCATGTTCTACATTTCCAAACAGCAGAGTTTTGCTTGCCTTATAGGAGAAGGCTCTTTTTGCCATCATCACCATCTGTTTTCAAATAAACTGTCTGGAAATCAGGTTTTGTTTTAGTTTAACAGAGAAGTCTTGCTGTTTGTAAATCCTTTTGTCTGTGTTAAGGCAGCCCTGTTTCACATCAGAATAGTGACAGGTTTAACCCCTGCAGCTGTACTTTCATGCTTTACATCCTATATGTGCTTTTTCTAACCTGTGGCTGTTAATTCTGGAGCTCTGGAAATGTGGGAACAGAGGGGGGAAAAAAGGCCATGTGTAGCTAGAACCTATGTGCATGGTCTCCCCAACTTCCTCCTTTGGGTGCATTGGCAGTGCTACCTTTGGCAGCCCCTGGCTGGCTTCCAGGCTCTGTGTGGATTAATGCAGTGGTACTGCAGGTTTTAAGCACCTTGCATGCACATCAGTGGCTGTAATTGTCAGTTAAAATTTGCTACTGGAATAATTGAAGGTGTAAAAAACTAAAGCTGGAGATAAAGAGCTGCTTTATATTGACTTTCATTCCAGAGACTGGAAGAAGAACATTGGTTTTTTGTCATCTGAGCAAAGCCTTTATGCACCAAAAAGGACAAAAAAGCAGAGGAAGATACGGAGATTGATGGATGAACCAGAGGAGAGTGGGGAGGGTGCACAGAAAATAGATTGGTGAAAGGGATGGTTTCCTGTGATTTCAATTCTATATTAACAGACATTAAGTTGCTTCTTCTAAGGGCACCTTCACAATTCCAGAGCAGTGCAGATGTGAGCACAATGGCCCTTCAGCATTTTGCTGGCACCTAAGGGGAGCTTGTGGGGCTTGTTTAACAACACACACAGATGTCTGATGAGAGAACTACCAATTTTGGCATGCAGGCAAGAAAATGAACGGGATGAGCTTTGTTCCCCCTTTGTGCATCTTCAGCAGAGCACAGTGAGCCGTGCCTTTTTCAATGGGGTCTTTTTATCAAGGATATGAGGAAAGCTGAGGCTCTGATGTGCTCGGTGCCCACCCTGGTGAGCTGTCCTGACTGATCCCAGTGCACAGAGCACAGCCCAGAGCCGGCAGTGGAGAACTAGGGTACAATTCTTTTGCTGGAAGTCATTAAATCAAGACTCAAGCATAAGTTCTGCACTGAAGTTACTGAACGTTTTGGCAGCAGGTTCAACAGAGTCGGGGTTTCACCTTAGCAGTCTCTCTGAAAGGCACACTCTAAGCTAACCACAGGCTCTTGGACTCTGTGCAGCAATGTCTGGCTGAAGTGCTGATCACTGTCCTCCCCACGTTAGATTATTGCAGGGTTTTAGAGCTGATAGCACCTCAAAATAGCCCAGACCATACCTCCTTCCTTTTTATCAAAATGCCACCTCATTATTCTCAAGTATCTGTGCCAGTGGATTTGAAAGTGCAATGGGAATTACATTGCACCATCAGCTGGGCCCTATGATTTCCTTCCCTCCCTCACTCTACCTGTCTATTTTAACTCTTGCTTTGGCTGGAAGCCAGAACGTCCTGAGAGCCTCATTTTTCTAGACCACAGCCTCACGTTCTCCCTGCTTTTTCAGGGCAGCCAACAGAACTGAATTATACTGTCTGACTTCCTTACCTTTATTTCAGACAAGCTGTGCTCATTTTCTCTGTTAATCAGTTTGAGATTAAACACCACAATACAGAAACTGTGGGACTTTGTGCCTGGACAGGAGTCAATTAATGAGTGCACTGGAGCTATAACACAAACGAACTTTGCCATGAACACAAATCTTCTAAGCTCATGTGAGTGCCAGGTGTTATCCAGTGCTCTGCTATCCTGGAATGATGGAGGTGGAGAAGACTCACTGGATTTTGCTGTAATGGAGAAGTGAGTCTTTGGGGATGGTTTGATCTCTTTACAGCTCTAATGCTGGCAGAATTTACTCATTTTGGCCTGACTGTTACACTCCTTGTACAGCCCAGCTTCCTTGTTAAAATGTTTTAACTGAGAAAAAATGGAGAAAGGAAAAGATTGGGTTTTCTTGGTCACATAATTTTCTCTTAAAACAAACAAACCTTTTCCAGCTGACAGGATTTATGGAGGTGCTTAGTCTGGAGCCAGTCATGATCTCCAAGAATGCATCTTCCTGGGAGCTGGTTTGCTGTAATACCTAAAGTTTCTAGAATTGGTGGAGCCAGTCTGGGACCCTCAGAGAATTTTATCACCCCAGTTCCTTCTGCTGAGAGAAGCAGCTTGTTTCTTTTTATGACGTTCTCCCACCCTTTCAGCTCCCTTGATTACTGTTTTCTTGAAATTATCTCCTTAAAATTCTTACAGCCAATCTCCCAGACCTCCCAGCTGACACATCTATCTTGTGCTGCTCTTCTCCTCCTTCATAAAAATTCACACAGAGCATGTGAAGCACTCCACACTTTGTTTGCTAATAAAGACCACGGAGGGATGTTAAATGAATAGAAACCACCTTACAACAAGATGGGTTGAAAAAGATTATACGGTCATATCCTCCCTTTTGATTCATAAGCTCAACTCCCAGTCTGGCAATGGCTTAAAGCTTCGTGTTCCTAAGAAAAACAAGGAGGAAAACAAGGAGAAAAACAAAAGAAAAACAAGCAATAGAAGGCACTGTGGTTTGATGGTGAATGCACCAGCTGCCAACACTGCCACCCGCTCAGCTCTGTGGTTCAAACCACGCAGTGTCTTTATGTGGTTTTGTTTTCCTGTGTGTGTGAAAAAAACCAATGATATATTGCTTTTTTTCCTTCCCTCTCTTGTGGTAATCCCTTCTCCAAAGTACTTCTGGTATTTTACTCAGTGCACTTTAGTAAAGCTGTAGCGTGCAGACCTGCTTTAAAACTTGAACTGCTGTGGAGATGATTGGGTAATGTCTTGCAGTTTTTTTATCTTTTATTTAGGACTCCAGGGTGAAGCATCTGCCATTCCCTCTGCCACACTCTTGTCTTTTCATTCGGTTTAGTAATTAAATATTTCTTTCTTTACTACTTCAGATTTTTAGTTGTCTCTCACATCTAGAGGAACTGAGAGAAATATTTAATTCATTGCCTCCTGCATGTGCTGTTTCTTGGGGAATTCCTTCTGAAAGTGCTGGGCTCTTTGGTGCTTTGTTGAGTAGCCATTTCTGAGGAGTTTTATATTTACTCTGTGAGGCAAAAGTGATTATTTATTCAGCCAGAAGAGAACAAAACCCTCCTAAGCAGCTGGGAAGCTTTATTTGTACTTGTGTTTTTGGTCTCAAATCTGCCGTTGTTAAAAACCTGCTGTATGAGTATTTAACAATCATTTTTTCCCTCATGCATCCCTATTTATGTGAGGAAAAATAGACACTGATTGCATGGTGCAGCTGATTAGTTCAACAAATGCTCTGCAAGCCTCAGCCATACTGGAGCTTTCCACAGTGACCCCATATACTATTCCTGTGCACAAAACACACACCAGAGTGCTCTGTGTTCACACTTGGCATAAATTGGCACAGCAAGTGATGCTGATTTATGCCACCTAAAGATGTATTTACCCTGCTAATAATGATGGATTTTGCCAAAACTCCTGATGCCAGTAGCAGAGCAGACTGTAATGAGAACAGGATGGGCTGGGATCAATAGCATTTTGATTCCCTTAGGTCTGCAGTCCTGTAGCAAGCACATTTTTTTCCATTATTATTCTTTCAGAACCATGGCTGGCAGCCAGAGTGCTTCCACACAGTGCACTGAGCTCTCTGAGGTATTAAGCTGTGTCTCCTGGTTACTGACAATGGCATGTGAGTCTCTGTGGGGCTGCACAAACTCACTGCAGGCCTGAAAAATGAAGAAATGACTGCCTGAATACATTTTCCTATTTCAGAAACGCAGCAGAGCCAGAAGCAACAAAAGAAAACGGGTTCTGCCCTTGCTCTAACAAAGTTCTGCCTTCCCTGTGTCCCTGGGGATGTGGTATTCCCAAAATCCCGAAGGGGTGGCAGCAGGAGCTGATGGCAGCAGGAGGGTGCTGGGGGTGCTGGTGTGTTCTCACACAGGAGATGAGCAGGCAGGGAAGATGCAATGCTGCCACCCCCAACGGCTGCAGCTTGTAGACACAGCTTTAAAAGATGTTCCCAAGTCACAGCCAGGGAGGTAATTAAATAATCCTGTCAAGAACATCCTGGTAGCCAAGTACGTTGTAGGTAAGGAGCTGAAGAAGTAACTTCTGTCCGTGGCAGGGGGTGGGCATGAAATATGTCTGTTGTCCTCTCTACCACGGCAACAATTTGTAAAGTCCAAACAGAACTAAACCAAGGAGAAAGAATCGTGTTGATATCATTAAATATCATTAATGACTCATCTAAGGAAACTTGCAAATGACCATGTAGTTACACAGTGTTTGCAGCACAAACACCAATTAACATTGTAGCTGTAGCTGTTTGTGCTTAGTAGATTCTATCATCAGGGAATCCCACAGAGTGGGAAGGAGTGTCAAATGATCTAAGACAGGAGCAAACGGTGATAATAAGAATCTGATCATTAAGGAAATTCTTGGTCTTCCCAGTGATGCATCTGCTAAAGCAATAGGGATGCTCAGGAGTCATATGCAGAAACCTGGAAAGCAATGTGTATGTGTCTATATATACAGCCATCCATCTGTCCCTACCAAATTAGGCAAGATAAAGGAATTACTATGGCAGTTTGCTCAAGGAATTTTGCTTTAGCTTTACCTGCAGAGCCTGAATTCTTGGAGTTTAGTGCTTGGGACTCTGGATTTTGCTCTCAGTGATTTATACAGTAATTGCCTGCAGCATGCAGCATATTTATTTCAACAGGAAGCTGGAATGTGCTCTAGTGCAAAGATGCTTCTGGACTCTTTCCAGAGTTCCCAGTGAAGGCCAGTGAGTCTGTCACAGTCAGAAGCCACTGTGCCCTGGGAGCACCACAACGACACACCAGCTCATCAATTCCAGCAGAATTCTCTCTGTCCCATGCCCTTGTCATCTACTGGGTTTTTGTCACTCTCATGAAAAGGGAGAAAGCAGCCAGTTAGCCAGGGTTGGCTTCACAAGGAAGACTGGGAAGAAGAGTTTGTATTTCATCGCAGTCAGAAATTGCTGATGCTGTTTCTTTCCTCTTCCCTTGGCTATAAATGAGACCCAGAGAGAGGGACGGAGAGAACAAGGAAAAAGAATTGATAAAGTGCTGTACTGATCTTTGGTCAATAATCCTGTTGCTAATGAGGAGCTGCAGCAGCAGCAGGTGCAGGGTGGATGTGCCACTGCAGGTTCTCGTCCTGACACATTTTAATATTTGCATCAGCATGAATGTGAGGTAATCCCAGTGAAATCGTGGTGTTTATCCTGGATTTGTACCAGTATCAAAGGAAGCAAAATCTTCCTGATTTATGTCAAGGACCTTCTTTACTGTAATGATTGAAACAGCCCTGTGTTGCAGCTTCCCTTTCTGCAGGCTTAAGGATGCTCATCTTTTCTTTAGCACAGGGTTTGGGGATTTCATTTCTTGGCCCAGTGGTAAACACTCTGTCCTTCCCTTCAGAGATGGTGGCCACTTTCCTGATCGGAATTCTTGACTTCGTGTTCAGTCCTAGTGTATGTAGGAGTAACTCCACCACAGGTGCTGGAGGTAACATCTTTTATACCTGCCTTGGTTTCTCTGTTTCCCACTGAGGTCAGCAGTAATCAGGCATTTGTGTCTGAAAGAAAGAAGCTGTCAAAGGAATAAACAAGTAGAATGGTGGAGCGAGGGTTGCAAGTTGTATGGAAGAGGCAGCAAAAAGAAGAGAAGAAAGATGCAGGGGAAAATTGAAGTGACAGAGTGGGGCATGAGGTGATGCAGGTGAGCATCTGGATCCCTTCCAAATCACATCAGAAGAGGCCCTGTCCCAGAAGTCCCGCCTCAGTGACTGGTACATTAAAAATCTGTCTGGTGAATCAATCTCAAGTGAACACTGTCAGCAAAAGTCATGTTGTAAGGTAGAGTCAAAAGACCTGGATCGATAGATGTGAATATCATAAGCACATAAGAGCTGGAAAAAGGCTCTCAGTGTGGGGACGAGGACATGAGCTGGAGAGCAGTACAAGGGAGAGCAGCACAGACAGCACTGCACTCTCTCCCTGTGTCAGTCCCAGGTGACAGCTGTCAAGGCAGATGACAGTCTGAGAGATTGTCACCTGCACTGATTGACAGACAAATCAGCTCTGCTTATTATGTAAGATTTTATTTTAATGTTGTGCTGCTTTTTGCTTTTCAGAGAGCTGGTCTGAATTCTGATCTCTGTTAGATGCTGTTAGTGGTTTCCACTGAAACTGAAAAGCCTTTTGTGTCTCATCAGAAGCACGATTTGGCTCCAGCTCCAACGCTCACTGGAGCTGCTCTTCTCTGAGTGGAGTTGGAAGGATTCTTTAGGCACAAATGCTCACAGAACCTGGGGATTAAGTTAGTGTAACCCTGCAGTTTGGAGAATCCACTCATTTTTGCTTCTCTCTTTTGTCCTTTCTCCCCCCTAGAGCTGAAGTTTAACTGCAAAGCTGACCACTAACCCAGCACACATTACCAACACCTCTGCTTTAATAAACTATTCAGTTCTGCATAAGGATTAAACAACTATCTCTGCCAAAACATGCCTGTTCCACTCAGCGTGGGGCTGACAGGCAAGAGCAAAGAGCCTTGGGAATGTCTTGGTCATCACCAGACAGGCACTGAGACACCTCCTGCCCCCAGCACTTTCTGGAGCAGATCAGAGGGACACCAGTGACGTGTTGATGTTGTTGTGTCTTTTTTCCTGCTAGAGAAATTACAGCTGAAATATATAGGTGATTGTTTAGTTCTGTCCCAGTTAGGAAGGGAGCAGAGCCCTACTTCAGTCTTGTTTCATTATTTTAAGCTCACTGAGCTCATTGTTGTAGTATGTTTATTTTTGTGTGTGAATTTAGCCCTCCATAAGCATCAACAAACATTTCTGCACACCTGCAGGGTCAGTTGAGTGTGAGTAGCTCCTTAACCAGGTCTTGGTTCTGTCCTGGAGAGGTGTTCTGTAGCAGGAAGGATTCAGAGTTTGTACCTGACCCATTCCCTCCTCAGGCCTGCCATCTCTGCAGGCAGCTCCAGGTGCCATCTGCAGCTGTAATTCCACAAGCACTGAACGAGATCAGCACAATCCCGGCTCATCTGGCAGGACAAATTTGATTTTTGCTCTGTGTTACACATGGCTGCATTTCAGTTGGATTAGCCCATGCATGGAGCTCAGACTTTATCCAGGTTACACTTTTTTTGTCAGCTTACACTGCCCGTGGGAGGACAAGCAATTCCAGCATGAAATCAGAGCAGGGCAGGCAGACAGTGCACACGTTCCTTGGCAATGGGATGCTTTGTCCAGGACTGGCCTCCCAGCTGGGATAATACAGAGTTTGAACAGAAGGGACATTGTGGAAGATACCTGGAAAGGGAGAGGGAGACTGGCTAAGTGGGAAAATGGCAGGAGGAACTGGAGGAAAAAAGTAAGTGGGATCTAATCCTGTACTGTCCTGAGTTCCCTTTAAGAAGCAATGACTGCCCCCAGCTCCCAGCAACTGCAGTATTTATATCACTTTTTATTATTCTCACTCCACAGTTACAGACAGGATTGGGATGGAGGCAGGAAATGCTCAGTGCCAGGCAGGACCTGACCCTTGGGGCAAGGGAACAATAAGGGCACAGCTCAGGGGCTGTGAAGAGTCAGGGGCTGGGGAAGGGCAGGAAATCTATTTTATCATTTATCATTCCTGCTCCATGACCTCTTACCAAACATCAGCAAAAATCCCTTGCTCTCTCCAGAGAGCAGGAAGCCATTTAACAGGAGAGGAAACAGAGGCAGGGAGAGAGGAAGGCTCTGTGTTCCAAATGAGGGTTTGGATCCATTTTGGATTACTCTGTTTCCTCCTAAAACATGCACCAGGTTTGTGTGAATGCTGCCAGATGAGAGCCAGAAATAGAACCCAGGAGACCAGACTGTCTTAATAGGGGTGTATTGTCCCATCCCAAAGCAGCTGAAGATAATGATCCCTCCATTGAAGGCAGGGAGGAATCTGCAGCTGGAGTGGCATCTGAAATAGTTAATGGCAGACAATATTCACCTAACCCTTAATTATTTAGAGCCAGAGTTAATTTTGCAGTTCCTCTGGCAGGTTTCTGGTCATTAGGGCACTGGCAATGAGTCTTTCCCAGCAATCCAGCTATCGATCAATCTGGGAAGGCTGATGTGTCACTGGGAGGTTGGAGGCAGCTGTGTCTCAGGGCTGAAGCTGAGCAAGGCAGAATTTACCCATGCTCTTAAACTTTTCTGTCTTTCCTTCCCCTTATCTCAGAGAGATGATAAAAACAAAGGCATATAAACTCAAAAAGAAAGAATAATGCCTTCATCCTGCAGAGGGACTGTATTTGGAGATTTTGGCTAGTTTTCGTCCTAAGTGCTGTTGACTTGAAGAAATTCTTTTGATCATCTAAGCCTTGGCTGGAGTAAATTGCTAAATCCCATTAGATTCCTTGGGATTTACAACAGATGCTGGATGAAAGATTTATCTGTGGCCCACCAGGCCTTCATGGCCATTCAGAGCTCTGCTCTCCCCAGAGGCAAAGGGCAATGTTGAAGGAATCATCTTTAACCCCTCATCTATTGTGCAGAGGGCTGAGAAGGTGTAGGGATCACCTGATCCTACCCAGGGCACAAGGACAACTTCTAATGGAAGGAGATCCTGAACAGGGACATTTCAGCATTGCTTGGAGAGAGAAGATCTTCCCTGGAGGGTCAGGGTAGCTGTGTATAGGAAAAAGGAATTAATTCTGGGCAATACTCTGCAAGATTTGCTTGCATTACTTTCTTGCTTTCTCCTCCTGTCCACACTTGGTTTGGGAGTAGTGGGAATAGTTTATGTGTTATTAATGCTTGTAACCGGTGGCCGGGCTAGCCCAGCCATTACAGAGTCAGCTCCATTTCATGCCCTCTTTCCATTTTCCCTGCCTTGACTTTTCTGCTCTATTTGTCTGAAACGAACAGACATGAAGTGAAATGACTTACAGCCTCTCCCTCTTTCATGCTGGAGACCCAGAGGGAGAGTGGACTGCTGCTGTGTCTGGCTCACAATTTGTGGCTCCACTGCAGCACAGCCTTTCCCCAACAAGTGCCAGCATGCCCAGAATCCCCCTCTCCCACTCCAAACCTAATATGCATTCACCACCACCCTCCTTGCTTGCTCTTGCTGTCCCTATGCTCTGCACACTCTTCTACCACAGGCTCGAATCTGCCAGATGTTGAATGTTCCCTGGGAATTCCAGCAGTGTGCCAGACTTCACAGGGAGCCCAGATGTGATAAGTGAACTAATAGTTTCGTGCTCCCTCACTCAGACCCAGAGGGAACTTGGGAACTCAGGGGGATCCTTGCTCAGCCTCCAGGGAATAAGCAAACAGGCTACAAGGAGAGCAGGACAGTGACATTCAATTTGATGAGGCTTTTCCCTCTGGGGTGCAGCCGTAGCTTGAACTGCCATGGTGAGGCAGACGCAGCACCCCCGCCCTCCCCTGGGAGGAGGTGTTTTAGAGCATTGCTGCCGTTGAGGTTTCTGCCTCACCGTTTTCAGTGAAGGAGGTGGGAGCTGTGCCCGGAGTCACCAGCAGTGGGAAGCCACCACACACTGGGATTGCACTGAGAACACCCACCAAGCGTGTCTCCTGTCTCCTCCTGCGCTCTGCCGGTGGAGAAATTGTTCCGGCTCTTAAGTTTTAATCCTTTTGGTATAGAAGCTTCCAACTGCTACAGCTCATTCTTCCTGCTCAGCTCACTGTGTTTTCAGACACCAGCCTGAAACTTAGCGGATGGTAATTACACTTTGACATTAATATTTAAACCACAAACACAGTTAGCACGCTAATACCATCCCCAAAGGCTACTGCTCATTTAAGTTTCATCCTTATGAGACTTAATTGTTGTCAGGGATGAATCCTAAAAGGCAAGAAATATTACAGCTCAAAGACTAAACATTCCCTTGATTATTGGAGCTACAGGATTGGGGCACAGAGTATGCAAACGGCCTTGGCTATGGTGGCAGCACTAAAACTGCTACCAAAATCCACTGAGTTTTTAAATCCTAAAGCCTGATTTTAAGTAGCTGCTGAGATTTGTTTGTAATTACAATTATACAGAGATCTCAGTGTTCAGTTGGTTTAGCCAAAGAACGACCTTGCAAAACTTGGGTGTCATTACCTGTTGCACAGATGGAGGCACAGCAGTGCTTTGAGGGCCTGACCCAAGGCAGCATCAGGACTCTGTGGTCTGAGGTGGTGAGAACAGCAAGTGCCTGATGCTTCCAGCCTGTCACTTAACTATTCTTCCAGCTATTTCTCCAACCTAACCTCTTTATAGACCTTTTCTAAGAGAGAACCCCGGGATCACACATTTTCAAACCAATTTGTGCAGCTGCAGTGAAGTTCCCGGGGTAGGAAGAGCTAGACAGCCATTTTGGGTGCTTCCCAGCATTCTGAAACACACTGTATTGTGTACAGCACAATAGCACAGTCTGTCACAGAAACACCAGGAAAAAAAGTTGGATTTTCTGCTGGTGTAACTGCAGGAGTATCGAGAAAACTGAGCTGTGAGTTTGATCCTCAGTCAAAAGCCAGTCTGTTCAATCACCCTGCAGTTGTCTCCTGTCCCTGAGATAAAAGCTGGGGGAGAGAACAGTGAGCTGGAGCAGGGAGAAGAATTCCTTGTGTGTCCCTCCACTGACAGGGAGCCCTGGCAGACACCACCCAGCAGTGGATGCCAACTGGTGTGGAGGAGCCAGGCTGACAAAAGCTCCTGCTCCCAGGCTCATCACAGTGAAAGTATGAACTCCAGCAAGTTCTGCCCTGAAAATCAGACACTTTGAGAGGACTTTCTCAATCAATGGTCAGGGTTTGTCCTCCTTAGCAGGCTTCAGATGAAGATCAAAATCAGAGCCAAATCAGGTGCAGGTTTCTGTCCTGCTGCATTAAAGGAGTCACTGTGGTCGGACTGGTTCATGGATGGAGAGTATCAGGATCAGGGCAGGTGGGCAGAGGTGACTCTCCTTCGGTTCTCCTCCGGCTGCACTTTGCTGAGGATCTCCCCATTTTTGTTTTGAGTGCAAACAGATAATTAGCTGAAATTGCCAATTCCACCTGGCTTAGCAGCAGCTGTTGTAGAATGGCTTGTTTCCAGTCTTCTGAAGGGAAATCATGAATTTCCAGAGGTCTGATCAGAACTGATGCCAGGTTTAAATTTGCCACCTTCTGTTTGAAATTGGATCTTGGACGATGTTGCACTGGACCCAATCATCCTTCAAAATTTTGCAAGTCTTGTCAAACCCCTGGCTCAGCCTGGGATGAATTTCAAACCCGAGGCTGTACCCTGAAGAATGTGAGCTTTCCTATTCTTAAGTTATGTATGATTCTAATAAAAGCCAGAGCCAGGAAGCCGAAGTTTGTTTTTTCTTGACACACAGAACTCACAGAGGGAAAGAAATCTTTTGACACACATCTTTAGATTAATTACTAGTTTCTTTAACGTCTCGAAGCCTTTAAAGAAGGGTGGTGCAGCCTGTACCACTTGTGTCCAAGAAGAGGCAAGTCTGCTGCCATCTGTTCCCTCAGCCTAAAACTAATGAGTGCATTAGCTTCAGAGAGAGATTCATAAGCTCCCACTACCCGAGGATGCCATGAGCTGTTGATGTTTAAAGAGTGGCCTCCAAAGATTTCTTTAGCCACCTGTGCTCTGTTTTATTTAGAGAAATCCATCAGAAGGCCCCCATTATTCACAAAAAGGTGTGTGATTTTTCCAGGGGTGATGGCTGGGTTGTGGTAGATTAAATCCATCATTTACATTGCTCTGGAAGCAGGGCTGGTAAACTCACTGTGACCATTCTGGCAGATTTAAAAAATAACAAATACAGGCACAGTGGATGTGGAATCTGTGTCTTCCTGCACAACTGGGGTGTGTGTAGGATGCTGGAGCACCAGGGGCTATTTGCATACTGCTGTAAATGATGACCCAAGGAGCAGTGAAGCCAGGAGGGTGCAAAGGACAGGTCATGTCCTGCTTCTGCTTTAACCAGCACAAAAGGCTCCTTTCCCTACTGCCACAGCACTGCATTGATTTCTCCATATCCTTCTAGTCAAATTAGATTTGTCCTCTCTTTGAGTGTCTAATTAGTCTCTATTTAGCATGCAAGTGCAATGTTTTGAACGATACACCTTGATTTGTGGAAGGGGGCATTGAGGTTCCATCTGTATTTCTATTCATGGACTCAGACACAACCTGACAGAGCCACTGAAGTCCCCAAGGAGGCTGACACTGAGGGCCTGAGTCACTGGTGTGTTCACCCCATAAAATCATGGTTTAAATGCAGGTTCATCCAGGGGTGACTCAGACTCTTTGTCTTTAACCCCTGTGGTTTGGCTGGTGTAGAGGGAAGGTGCACAGTGTCTCCCCTGGGTGTCCAGCTGGCTTTGCCTCGTGTCTTATTTGAGCCTTCAGGCCTTCCAGTACCTGAAGGGAACCTACAGGAAAGATGGGGCAAGACTATTTACAAGGGCATGTAGGGACAGGGCGAGGGGGAATGGGTTCAGATTGAAACAGAGTAGGTTTAGATTAGATATTAGGAAAAAACTCTTCCCTGTGAGGGTGCTGAGGCCCTGGCATTTGCCATTTGTCCCAAAACTGAGGTTGCCCAGGGAAGTTATGGTTGCCCTACACCTGAAAGTGTTCAAGGCCAGGTTGGACAGGGCTTGGAGCCACTTGGTCTAGTGGAAGGTGTCCCTGCCCATGGTAGGGGGTGGAACGAGGTGGTCTTCAAGGTCCACTTCCAACCCAAACTGTTCTGTGATTCTGTGGTTCTATGAATGGTGCCCTGAACTGTTTCATGTACATTTTTTCTCATGTTTAAACATCAAGCCTCACCATTTTCCAAACATCTCTTGGGGGCTTTAGCCATGTGACTCCCACTAAGGGCAACAAGCAGTCACATTCCACATCCTCATGTGCACATTTATCCCAAAGCACCCAGGATGAGCTGTGGGGAACCATCCTGCTCCTTGGCTGTTGACAGTCAGGGAAAGGTGGGGAATTTCCCTGTTGTGTTGTCTGGTGAAATGTTGTGCTGTGTGAAGTTGTTGAGCACCTGCTTCTTCACACAGGGAGAAGGTCGAAGCTGCTCCCTGGTGCCCTGTGGATGCTGCTAAAAAGATAAAGAGGGAGTTGGGGTCAGATGGGTAATTGCTAAAACGAGCAATATGCTCAGTGCTGCCTTTTTAGCATTGGAGCTTTATGCACACTGGGTTGAAATTAAAAAAGGAGGGAAAGGGAGGTTCTGCTGTTGCTGTTGCTGGAGCTGGTGTGCTCACAGAGGGTGTGATGTCAAGCACTAAGCGGAGCAGAGACCATTTGCTCTGCACAGTCTCTCTCATCTGTTATACACAACTTTCCAAGCCTGCTCTACTGGCCCCTTGTTTGTCAACCAGCTGCGTGTCAGCAGGTGTGTGGGTAGCATTTTGGTAACATTTGAGATGCTGCTGACCCAGTGGTGGTTGGTGCAGGAGTCTGGACAAGGACACAGCCTGTCAAAATGAAAATGATACGGCGCGGTTTTAAATCTCATTTTGTGAGAGACACGGCACATTTCTGAGGGGCAAAGGTTAGTTTTTTCCCTCAGATGAGTGTGCCTGGTGCTTTAAAGAAAATAGTGAGCATTTCCCAAGACCTGTTTCTTCTGTATGTGGGTGAGAGGTGCCCTGGGAATACTGATGATCAGACCAGCTCAGTGGGGGCCCAGTTCTGTCATAGCACCCAACTCTATTTGAGCAGCTAGATTTGTTGTGACATAAAATCCTATTGATGACTCCGAGAGAGACTTGCCAAGAGATAATAAAGAATAAAAGTGGAAGAGTGTTCATCTGCAATTACCTTAGATGCTTTTAGTAACAAAAGAATGAATAATTTTGCATGCAAGTGAAGCTACGCAGAGATTAATTTGGCCTACAGTTATATTTTTTTGAGTTCTCTGTACATTTTTCTTTTCAAAGTCTATTTTTCTGCTCACTATGTGCAAAAAGAGATTGACCATGACACGGAATGAGCACATGGTAGTTTTATGAGTAGGCTGACATGGCCTGTTTATCCCTTGATTTCAAAAGCACACCAGATAGAACTATCTCATCCTCCTTCTGTAATTCTCTCCTTTTCTTGCCTTTTTTCCTCTTCTTGGAAATTGTAATAGCAAAATTGTATGGGAGCTCAGATCTCCTTGGCCAAATTGCAGCCCCTGAGTAAGCTTTCTGTGCCAAGACATGTAAAAGAAAACCTCAGAGGGAAGGATACAGGGAGTTAAGATGGAAGTGCTGATATGACCTTAACTCTCGTGTCATCCACAGCAGTGCTTTAATTTATTCAATCAATTGCAGGGCCCTTAGGCTGGGAGAGGATAACGCCGGGATATTAAATCTGTCCCTCTCTCCAATCTGTCTCTGGTGTGTCAGAATACATTGATTCCCCTAGTCCTGCTTTTATTAACTGTCTCCTCGGCGTGGCCTCTCGGTCTATCACACACTAACCTGCAATTGCTTGCTGAGTGCAAGACCCTTGGAAAACCTCTGGATTTTCTGCTGACCCCATTTTTAGCACTGTCAGTGCAGATGTAATGACCTGCTCTTACTGTATGTCATTCACCCCCACATACCTGGGGATTGCCATGGGAGACTGGACTGGAAGTCTGTTCTGCCTTCTGCTCTCTCCCAGGGTAGTGATACCACAAAAGATGTACCACAACCTGTGCTGGAAACCCCTTGGCATAGGAAAGGGTGGTGTGAGGGATCCAGATCCTCCCAGATCCACACTGGTGATGGTGCCTGGGCTGCAGGTGGGAGCTGATCACCCTGTATATTTTGTCTGCAGCTCAGTTCCTTTAACTGCACTTGCCATTCCTGCAGATGGCATTTCCAGCTCCCAGCTGAACTGGGCCCTGGGGCAATCTCTGGCAGGCAAGTGGTTGCCCAGGGCAGAAGAAGGTTTAATAGTTGCTCACTGTGCAAATAGCTTGGAGCTGAAGGGCTGGCATTTCCCAGTCTGACTGAAGTGTTAGAGCACCTAAAGGCTGGCCTGACTGTCTCTGAATTAACACTGTGCTTAAGAGTATTATAAAAGGGGCTAAACTCATCCCTCCTGTAGCTTGCTTAGCATGGATTCAAGTCCTTTTTAAAGGCTAAGGCTACTTGTGAGCATCCTGTGGATTGGTTTCCAAATGTTCTGGTGGTTGGTGTCACTAGTTTTATGGATGATCACCACATTGATGCCTCTGCCCAGCTTTTCCTTAGTGATTACTGACCCCTAATAGCACAGTGAAGCACAAACATTAAAGCTGGAAGCCCTGTTTTGGTCACCCTGGCCTTTTGCCTAACACAATCTCAGGACTGACCCTCTCTGCCTGTCTTCTCAGTTTGGACTGACAGAGCTGGAAAATCTACAAAGTGTCTTCTGTACAAGTCGAAATGACTCCGATTAATCAGAGGAGCAAATTGCCCTGGAGCTCAGCAGGGTGTGGGAGCTCCATGTGCTGCACACCCCCGTCACAGCACGAGACAGAGCCTGAGGAAATCCTGCCTAACACCCTTTGCCACGATGCCTTCATGTGGCCCTGATGCTCCTGCAAGATTTGGAGAGAGGTTGTTTAAGGTTCCCATCGTCTCCTTCCCAGCTGCAGCATCCAAATCCACTCGCAGCTTTGAAAATGTCAGCCTTGTGACTATCTCTTGATTACAGGATATACTGCTTTAGAGACTGTCCCAGAGTTTTAAACACTGCAAAGCAGTGGGCTGCTTTGAAAAGTGATGAATTTTTAACTTTACTGAAAAGCCTCTGTTGTAAAAAGAAGTACATTCCCCTCTGTAGTCTGAGTAATTGAGACACTTCTCTTTCTTGATTTATTTGCCCATAAAAATCCAGGTGGTTTTGGCACTGTCTCTTTCCCCAGTAACATGAGCAAATATTTAGTAGCAAATCCTCACCTTAATTTCATTAATTATCTGCTAGGGCTGGAAGCCTCTGAAATAATGTCTGATTTTAATAGAGGTCTCACAAGCAAAGTAAGCTCCCAGTGCCTCCACTTCTTTCAAAGGTCTTTTTCTCCTTTTACTTTGAATCTGGTTTTAATTCCCTCTCCTTCACCTTCCGAGGACTTTCAGGCTTCTTTGTTCTCATCTGAGATGGAGAAGAATAGGTAATTGTGCTTCATTACCATGTGCAATACAGTCTGCTCCACAGTAAGTTTCTCACTCCCACAAATAAACAATGAAATAAAGTCTCTAATTCATCCAAGTGATTTTTCTTTTTAGTGCCTGCATGCATAATTATTCCCTGTGTCTGTCTGTGAAGATCAGGTTGGAAAGGAAGGAGCCATCTTGCTGCACTGTTCACATCCCAGCATGAATAATACAGGGTGAGGAAAGGAGGTGGAGGAGAAACAGCTGATGAAAGTCTTCTGAAACGATCCTATTCGAGATGCAGACTCCTATTAGCTGAAGTTCTGGCCAGGGACCCTAAAACAGCTGAGAAATCAAGGTTTCTTTTTACTAGAGAGATCCCTGCTGCCTGGGATCCTTCTGAAGCTGAATCTCCCTTTGATAATCTGGGCAAGCCCTGATGTGTTCTGCTGCCCCTCACTTCCCTCCTGCTGCTGCAGGGAGGAAACTGGCACAATAAAAAGGCTCCCAATTGTTTCATTAAAAATTAAATATTCATGGCCTGGGGGATGGTGCTGAGTGTCCAGATCCCCTCTGGCTCACTCAAAGAAACACCCGTGGACCCAACTAACAGGCACAGAGGTGAGCTGGGTTTCCTGCTGGTTTATTCCCCAGGGTGAGGAACAGTGCTCTGTGTTTACAGGCATCCTTTGGGTAGGAATAGGAGGCTGTTCAGGGCACTGCTGGGTTTCCAGATCGGGAAGCTGGTGGCTGCTACAGAAAATCAATCTCTTGCACATAAAATATGACTATAAACAGGGAACACATCTCTCATCTTGTCAGTCTTTCTTCTGGGACAAGTGGGCAGATCAGAAGTCCCAGGGAAATGAAATACATGTTGCAGAGGGCAGATCGATGTGCTCGTTTCTGGGGAGGAGCAGAGGGTGGGCTGTGTGCAGGTGTAAAGGTCTGACAGCTGCTATCAAATGCCTTCCAAATCCTGTCAGAAATGTTGCACCGAAGAGTTGGTGGGTAAGGCTCTGTGAAAAGAGGGATGAGGGAGCCAGAGAAAGGGAGGAAAGCGGGTTTCATTGAGCAAATTTTCTTATTATCACTCCTGAGAGCAGTGTGTGATATGTATGAAGATGTGGTAGATCAGTGTGTTAGTGAATCTTAAGTGGGAAAAATCACTTTTGCAGGAAATGCTCTAAGACAGGATTTCAGTCACTGTGAGCATGGAGAGCACAGCTATTTGCAGAGCGTTTGTAACTAGTTAAATATGCAGAGGAAGGAGAGTTTATCAGCCAGGACTGTAATCCCAGAACGGGGAGAACTCAATTTAAGGAAAAATCATTTAGAGGATCCCCCAGAATAGTTAAGCACTGTCTCTCATCTTCACTCCTAAATGTATTTATTGGTTTGTCTCTTTTTTTATCTGAATCTCATTTTCCCATACAGGGGATATTAGCAGGGAGCCTTTGGAGACTAAATATATCAGGCACTAACACAGCCCACAAACGTCCTGGCTGGAAGGGCACAAGTGGGTGAGTAGGGAGTGGTTGGTAGATGGGGAGATAAATGAATAGCCAGGCAAACAAATCACTCTGTGCTGCCTGGTTTGCTTCTACAGCTTATCTGAGACTCCCTGTGGCAAGTCAGTTCCTGAATTCCTGCTCTCCTTGGAAAATGAGCCTGTGGTTTGGGACCCAGACACCATCACACTGATGTTTAAAGGCCAGAGTGAAACTGGGTATTTGCCTGTTTAATGCTTGGTTGGAAATTCCTTCCAAACTTGGTGGCTCTATCAAGTTAAAAGGGGAATTGCAGCAATTGTTGCAATCAAGTGATAGCAGCACAGATTTCTGAAGAAGCACATTCCTTGGGTGGAAAAATAAGGGCTAACATCTGTTTCTAGGCCTTGAAGTGTATGGCATGGAAGAGAAGGGTGCAGCTGCCACGAATAACTTTGCAGGCACTCACCAGCACACAGCCACAGTCTAGAACATGTCCCTAATTGTCCCTCATCTGAACAGTCACAGCCCCAAATTGAATTCCTAGTTAGGTCATCCTCTGTGTCTCCTAATCATGTGTGACATTAAACACTTATTCAATGAAACTCTTTTCTCTGCACTAATTATTAAGCATGAAAAGTTGATATTGAGCGGGGCCATTGAGCCAAGACGATTCAATAACTAGCAGGGAGGAGAGATTATTTCAATAAAATAAGTTCACTTGAGCCAGATGGAGTTCCCAGGATGCTCTGGGACAATATGACACATGAAATTGTCCTCTGGCTTGTGTGACAATTCTAACTGTGCTATTAAAAAGCCATCAATGAGCTGGAGTGAGGTGTTGCAAGAAAGGACACAATGAGGGGGAAATTGAGGGCGTTTTAGACAAAATGTGGGTAAGTGGCGGATATAAAATGCAGCAAGGCATGGCTGGGAGACTTGGAATGCCTCTGTGATCCCCAGTGACAGAGATCAGAGAAAACTGCTGTATTTCTGCAGGATCCACAGGCAGATGTTACGTGACCTGCTCCTGCTCAGGAGGACAGGCTTGTCTCCCCCCTGAATTTGTAGCTAAAAGACCTCTGCGTCCCAGCTCCCAATTTAAGGAGAAAATGCTTTGTGTTTGTGCTGGGAAAAAAAATCTCCAAGTAATCAGCCCTCCCTTCTCTTTCTGCTTTCTCTCCTTTTAGATTTGCTCCCTTTCATTTCTTCGTCTCGTTCTTGCTCCTGTCCTGTTTTTCACCCTCTCTGTTACTAACCCGACCCTGAGAGATCCCGTTTGGAACCAGGACTGCTTGGAGCCAACACTAACTCCTCACTTCCCCCCCCCCCCGGACCTGTACCTCGTGCTCTCTGTCCTGGGATGCTGCTGATACCCTCCCTAGGGAAGGAGATGCCACCCCATAACAAGTCGGGTGGTATATGACATCCAATTATCCAAACAGAATATAATGTAATTTCACCCATGGGCAGCGCTGAAAGGAATGAATTTCCTCTGAGTGTGATGTATGAAGCTGCCTCTGCTATCTCTGTTTGCTGAGCCTCTTGCTTCATTCCCAGCTCCCCGGCAAATCTCTAAAGCTCAGAAGACACTGGAGCACAGCACGTTTCACAGCTGAGGAACCAAGATAAACCAGAGACATTGCAGCTTGTTGTTTAAATCCCACAGCAAACAGAGGCAAATTAATGGGTCTATCTATATCCCTCCCTTTCACTCTTCTGTTTGTCTTTTCCTTTCTTGTTTTCTCTCCTCTTTCCCTTTTCCTTTGTTCTCTTCCTTCTTTGTTTCTTGTTATGATAAACATGATTCATGCCACGGTGAGACTTTGCTTTACATCAGGGGAACTGCTAAGGGCAAGGCAGGCCAGTTCAGGGCATTCAGAAACTTGTATCTGACCTGCTTTCTACTGGGATGAGGTGCTGCTTGGGGAAAATAGAGCTGTATCAAGTTAAATCCCAAAGAGAAGGGCCAGAAAAAGTGCTGGGCTTCTTCCAACCTAACATCTCACAGGTTATTAGGATATTATTAATACCTACCCTCCAGTGAGGAATTCTGTAGCGTTCCTGACTGACCATGGTTTGGGACAAAATTCAAAGATACGAGGGCATCTGTAGGAAGAGAAACACATCCAGCAAATTGTTCAAAGCACCCAAGCAGTTTGGGTGTCTGACTGTGAATAGGAAGGGTCTCTCAGCTCTTTGGATGCTTTTGGGGTCTTGCTGCCTGAGCAGCTGCACCATCAGGTGCCCCCAGTAACTCTGGCTGTGTGTTTGAGCTCTGGCAGGGGGATGCAGGAGCCTGTTGTGTTCCCTCAGCACTTGCACCATGGCTCTGCCTGCACTAAGCACCACAGTGCTGCTCCTGGGTTAGAAACACAGAGCAAATTGTATTCCCAAGAGTGCAGTCCCTCAGGAAGCTTTGGGAGAGGTAAACAGAGACCTGGGTGCTATATTAACATGGTACCCTGAGCATTTAAACCTTCCCTCTTAGCAGAGAAGGGCCCAGATGTGATGAGCAGATTATGCTGTGATTAGTGAAAAGAGAAGGAGGGAAGGAGAGAGGGGTTGCTGTGAAGGAACATGGGGCTGTGTGGCTGATCCCTGGGCCCAGCTCTGCCCCAGACCAGCTGAGTCCTGCCCCAGGGGCTGCTGTGGATTCCTCAGGCCAAGAGTGGGCCCAACTAGGGGCACAGCTTCCAATCCTCCTGATGAAATACCCTGTTGCAGAATGGAATTAATGGACTATGGGTTCATTTTAGTCTTTGGGATGCCCTGTGCTCTTGGATAAGCTTTAGGATTTTGTGGGCTGTCACTACTTTTGTGAGCTGAAGGTGGTGTCATACATGGCAGTACCAGGTTAGAGCCACTCAGACACCCAAGCAGAGGAGTTGCTTTGAATGTGCTCTGGTGTGTCTGAGATCAGCTGAGGGGGTACCAGAGTGTAACAGGGGGATGGTTTGTCCAGTCCAGGGCGGTGCCACTGCCAAAGGACAGTGCTATGAACTTCAGAGGGAAACACAAACTGGGTACACTGCACAGCACCCATCATGGGAAGGCATGCAAGAGGAAGGCTGAGGACTGTTTGCAGGACACTCTCAGTGGGAAACTGCTTTGATTAATGCCTGTGTCTCCTCTTGGGCATTCCGGGATTGGCACTGGCTCTGTGCATGCTGATAAATGGGCACAGACACCTCTCTGCCCCACACCAGGTCATTGGTAGGGCTTTTCTTCCTTTTGAAAGTTTGGAAGGGGGTGAGAGGAGAGTCTGCTCTTTGCAACACTGGTGGGAGATTTAGGAAAGGCTGTGCAGGAGTGAAAGGAGCACCAAGCAATAGCCTGCACAGTCAGGAAACATGAAAGGAAAAGTTGTGTTAACCCTTCTGGGCTGGACTGTGATGAGCCTTTAATTGTAGGATCACACACAACCTCCTGCATCATGGAACACATCAAACAGCATGTCTGCAAACTCCAGCTGTATTCTACTCAGCTGCTGCCTTCATGTTTATTTAAAAGAGCCGACTGTGAAGCTTGTTTAAAAGTACATCCAATGGAAAATGACAGCAAATGGTGCTGAGAGCAATTGTGCAGATCCCAAAGGCCTGAACTTAAGGGAAACCCCTTTCCTATGGGAACAGCACGGAGAGGATTCAGGAGAGCCGGTTCTGCCAGCCCTTTTGATGTTTCTCTTCTCCTCCCCTCCTCTGCCTCTCTCCTTGCTGTTTAAGGTAAATACCAACCGGTTGCTGCAGGCGTCGCTGGCCCTCTGAAGTGGTGCTGCCCGTTTGATCTGCCGTTTGAAAGGACGCTGTAGCGGTTTGGCATGTGAACGCCTTTCCTGCTTCCTTGCTGTGTCTTTGTCAGGGGTATAATTTGGGACTAATTAGTTCTCAGCTCTCAGGCCTCACAAAGGAGCATCAGCACCTGGTGGACTCTATTTGCTGAAGCCCTTATGAAATGGGAACACGTTGCTCTTTCATCTTATCGCACAAATAATTAGAATAACTTAGCCAGAGTCCCCTGGGATGCAGTTTGTGTTGAAAACACTTCCCTGCAGTGACTGGCTACTTTGGCAGCCAGCACAGAGGAGCTGGAGGGGCTGAGACCTCTCTTGCCTGTGGACAGTGCCAACCTTTCCTCTGTGTCCCTGTGGGCTCCAATCCTTTCTAATCCAATCCCTCTAATCCTTCCCTGTGTTTCAGAATCGTGTCTCTCCCAGAGATCAGCTGAAAAGAAGGGTGGCACAGGATGTTTGTGAATGCAGCAGCTCCTCTGATGACCCTTCCAGCTCTGTGGTGTGGCACATGCTGCGTGCCCTGGCCTGGGGTCACGGGGGCCTCTCGCCTTTGTCAGACCCTTCCACTCTGGGTGGTTCTGGGTCACCCCAAAAGCTCTGCACAACAGAGTGCTCAGTGCACTCACTTTGCTCTGGGGGGCCTCAGCATCTCTGAGGCCAGTGGAGTTCAACAGTAAAGGTAACACCACCTGAGTCAAGTGATTCTGCACACTGCAAGGTTGAATCCCATTTTTGTCCATAAAGAGCAAGATCTTTGAGATCTCTTACTTATTTTCGGTGTGACATCTTGTCACAAACAGACGTGGAATGTTTCACATCTCTGGGATTTCAACCAGTAGCAGAATCCCCTCACACCCATTCGATTGCTGCCTTGGGTGATAATTTCCCTGCTTTTAATGGATGTGCACATTAAGGTTGAGTTACGGTTGCTGTGGGAACTATAACTTTGAGTTTTACGATTCAAAAAGAAGAGAAAGAGTGTATTTATATACTTTATTTTGCTTATGAATCAACATGTTAATATTGATGCAATGGGAGAAGAAAGAGAAACAAACTTCTAAACAGAAAGCGTAACATCAAACACTGTTTATTTTCCCTCCTGCAATGTTCCTCTCACAGGCAGAATGCCCACAACAAAAAGGAACAATTATAAACTAGGAAGCACACGAAGTGGAAGAAAGAAAGCAACAGACAGCTGAGAGGTTAAATGAAGTTGTTAAGAGATAAAATGTTTGCACTTACCAGTCATAGGCCGCCACATGCCAGGAACCTCAGTGTAAAACCAGCCAATAACTTGAGACACTGAGACTGGCGAGTCCAGGACTTACTGTGGGCAATTCAAGTCACGCTGCTGCTGTTCAGGGGAGTTGTGGGGATGCAGGGAAACAAAACAGACACTGAAAAGCACATCAGGGAGACCTAAACTCTGTTTATGGTGCCTCTCCCAGTGCCCTGGGGGAGCTCACAGGTTTGTGAATTCAAAGCAGAAAGGTTCATTCCTCACAGGCTCAGAGGAGCTAGAACATGTTTGTGGGAGGCTCAGGCAGAAGACTGCATTACATTCCCATTTTCCATGTCTCAGAATGAGGAATCTGGGCTTGGTCTCGTACTGGTGTTAAGTCAGGAGGAACTTTCTTCAAGTTAATGGTGTTAGATGGAATAAATCAGGAGTAATGGGGGAGAACCAGGCTGTGCAGTGCACTACACAGTGGAACCAATACTGTGTCCTAGTCACGGGCTGATATGATGTAGAATCTCGAGCACATTCCGTGTACACCTGGCACCTTTCTAGTGTGGCTACTTCTGATGGAGCCACAAAGTTATCTTTTTTCAATTTATCTCTAATTTTAAAAAATACAAACCCTTCCCCCCTTACAGCCTGCAGCTACTCCTTCACTGGTCACGCTGCCTCCTGTGATTTAATTTGTTATTGATTTTCACTGAGGCGGTGTCCGTAACGGAAGCGAAGCAACCCAAAGCACAAATCACTTATGAAAATTGTGACCAGCCTCTTATCAGCCTGCAAAGATGATGATTAAAAATGACTGGAAAGGCAAAATCAATCAGGCCCCTTCAGAAAGTTGTTTGGGTACACAAAAACAAAAAGCAAAGATTAGCAATATTAAAATCAGATTCTGTCAAAAGCTTCAGCTGGTCTCCCGTGTGACAGAAATAGCTTTGTTTCCCAAACACAGAGCAGGGATTTATTTCCTCAGCAGACAGTGATGGCTGAGGAGGAGTCACTCCAGTGTGTCAGATAAATAACGTGTGTTTCCAACATTATTTTGCACTCCAAAGCTCACAAAAGTCCTGACGGCCTTCGGGACAATAAATCCAGAGAGCGGGTTATGGATTTAACATTTTAGCTCCTGGATGGCTGCTGTGGGACAGATGTCAGCTGTGCACTCTGGTGCATCAGTGGGTACCCAAACATGTCCCTGCTCGGCTGGGCTCGGACCCTGCTGTGCTGGAGCCTCTCAGAACTCTGTGTGAAGCTCAGTTACAGCCTTGGGCCTCATCCCAGCACAGCTCCTGCTGGGGTCAAGCATGGTTCCAGTGGAGTATTCCCAGGGTTGCTATTTTCCCAAGAGCACAGCACGTGGATATTGATAGATGTAACTTCAGAGAAACCTTAGGAAGCAGTGGAATTAGCACACACATGGGCATCTGACTCGTGCCAGCATTTAGTGACTCATCTGGTGCAGCCCAGAACTTACTGTCAAGGTCCTCCGTGGGGATAAACTGGTCTAAATCCACCAGATTCACTGGAAACGCACTGGCCACGCTGATCTACATCATGAGAGCTGGGAACTGTGCTCTGAGATGGAGCTGGGGGGTTGCTGACTGGGAGGAATATCCCTCCTCCAGCTCCTGTGGATGTGCTGTGGTTGACAGAGCGGGTGACTGCAGGGGGAGACGTCCAGCGAGATCTCTGCATCTCCTCCTGTAAGGAACGAGCGAGTTTTGGGCAGGCCTCTTCTGTTCTTCCCTGTCAGATGTGCTAGTTCTGCATTTCCATTACATCAATTATGGGCACTGCAAATATTTGATTTCAGGGAAACGTGAAAGGAAAGGAAACTACTCCCCTCTGGCTCAGGGTGGGCTGGATGCGAGTCGGAGTAAAGGAGACGGGCCGAGAGCTGGGGAAGCAGCTCTCCTGGTTTGTGGATGAAATCCCATGAATATGTACAAGACTGTAATTGGCTCCCACACGTCACCGAGGTGCCTGAAGGCCCAGGCATCCTGGCTAATTGTTGTAGACAATTAATAACTCAGATTCTACTAATTCCATATCGCGCCGTGCAGCTCATTACAGGAGCAGAGAGGGAGATTGTCTGCAAAAGCTGCTGGGAGAGAGGGAGGGTTGGAGGACTCAGGCACAGGGGCAGAGAAGGTCACAACTGGGCTGGCACCACTCTTGGCTCAAACAGCAGAAAGTCACAGCCACAGCAGGGGACAGTGACAGTCTGTCCATCAGCCTTTGGCTGAGCTCTGGAGCCACAGTGAGGGAGAGCTCTCACCCTGGAAACAGGAGCTGGATAATGAGTCTGTGGGTTCAGTAAAGCACACAGCAGACCAAAACACACCCTTGTCCTGTGACCCAGCTTACACAGAGACTTTTCTTGTGGTGGCCCGAATCCCATAAGTCAAAACCATAATTTGACTCCATCGTGCCCCACTCACAGGGGGACTGCTGGTGATGGGATGAGACTTCCTGAAGCTTTCATGATAACCTGCCACCAAACACAAGGAGGAAACACCAGGAGTTGCAAGAGGGGGATGTGGCAGCTGCCCAGTTTGCTCTGTGTTGCAGGGCCTGGAACAGATGTGGACTGTATGTGGGAGGACTCGTGCTGGCATCCACCAGGCCTCCCTGCGTGCTCTGGGAACGCTGGAACCTCTCTCGAGCCAGACTGGTGTATAAGTACTCTGAGCAGTGATGGACCCTGGTTTTCAGAGCCTAATAAGCCTCACTTTTGCTGGGTTTAATGCACTAGTCACAGCAGCATCCATCAAAAGTGAACAGCACCTGGCAGAGTGCAGCTCCCTGGTGCTTGAGTGCCCAGGAAATGGATGGTGCTCCAAGCCAAGACTTTGCAGGGCTACATTACATCTGGAAGGAACTGATTTTTTTTATGGAGTTCCAACAAACTCCTCCATTAGCTATCTCTCCCTTCCCCTTCCTCCAGCATTCCTGTACTTGGGCTTACTGGGGCTGTAACTGCACAACTTCAGGGACTTCTGTCTCTGACTCCTATTTTATCTTTCTCCTTTTTATTTCTATTAGTATTTTTCCTTCCTAAGCAAGTTTCTTCTCTGCAGCTTTTCTATCCATTTTGCAGAAGTTCTATAGCACTGATTATAGGTACCAGTCCTATGCTGTAGTTTTCATCTTCTGTGGTACCATTTTTAATTCCCTCAGCTGTATCCTTTACACTTTTCCTCTTTTGTCTGTTCTCATTCCTGTACCCACATATTCCCCTGCTTTTTTTCTTTCCTTCCTGTTCTTTTGGACAGCCTGATCGTGGCAGAAGAGGTTCTGCAAGACCACAGTCAGTCCTGTCTCTGTAGGCTGCAAGGGGCTCAGTGTCCAATACCTGATGCCTGGGCTTGGATTACAAGGGGGATCCTGGAAGAGATCCTGGATGCCCTGCTTTGGGTCAGGGTCATGTGAGCTACACTGGGTGGTTATAGACATCCAAATAACTGCAATTCTAAAAGATAACTGCAGCGAGAAAAATGGGAAATAATTATAAATGAATGAATGTAACAGACTGCTGATGGGCACTGGTGGAACTTTAATCTCTGGGCCTTATTAAAGTAAACACATCCTTGCCACCCACCAGCTCTGGCCATTCTCACTGCTTTGCCATCTGCTGCAGGATGGATGGATGAACAAAATTTCCATAATTTGCAGAATGTCCTCATGCAAAGCGCTGTAGGGATTCTGCTGGTAGTTTCTGGTCTTATGGCTCTGAGGAGACAAAGCTGGACATTTACTACGTGGAGGAGGCCAAACCACTTCCCACGTAGCTTTTTCTCTTTGGAGTTTCGGAACTTGCAGAACATTTCCAGAATTCTGTGAAAATCTCCTCATTTTTCCCCAGGGACAACGAATTTCCAAAACATCCCATGGACTGCAACTTCAACAAGACAATTCTCTGCCAGCACCTGAGGCAGTCAGGGAAGCAAAACAAACAAGTAAAACCCAAGCCACACACACTCCTTGAGCGTAATGCAAATAAATCACGGAAGTATTAAGTTCAGTTCTAAATCTCTCTCTCCATCTTCCTGTCTTTCAGGCTGTCTGTTTCTTGCCTAAGAATATTTTATCAATCTGCCAATCTGGGTTTATGTGCAGTTTAGCTTTTTCCTATGGTTTGTGTGTCTGCTTCCCTGCTTATGCTTCTTACTTTACCTTTCTACCAGTAACACTGTGTTGGTAAACAGGGGCACACCACCAAAAACAACTGCAAAAGATACTTTTCCAGCCCCACTTTTTCTCCATTTTGAGGGTTCTTTTGCAGTGATGGTTCTAGTTCTCAGCTACAGCTGCACTGGTCCCCACTTCCACGCTGGGGGCAGCACGGCTGGGTGTGTCCCTACACACCCATGGCTGCATTCCACAGCCTTCCAGTGGGACACAAACCCACTGACTCTGGCATGAAGGGCTCTGGTGAATGATGTGGAGCCACCACGACAGGCAGAGCTGGCCTGTCAGAGGCTGAAGCACCTGCTTTGCAAAAGGCAACCCCATCTCCTGCCTGCCTGGGCTGCTCACACACACACGGGGCCCCTTCTCGTGCTCCCTCAGAGAGAACCAGCCCAGTTGTTTGGCTTCCTCACCGAGGCAGATCAGCCTTTCTCCCACATCAGCACTTCAAGCATCATGTTCAGACGGAAATTTCTGCACAGGGCAAAATACAAAGCTTGCCTGAGAGGAGATGGAGGGTTTCAATTACGCTCCGTTTGCTCAGGGTATGAAAACAGCACAGGCTTTTATTCTGTTTCATCATCTAAGGCAGGATGCTTGTCTTGGCTCGGTGGAAGGACCCTGAGATGAAAGGCACACTTAGCTGCTTAGCTCCCCAGTAGAGAGCTGCTGCTGAGACACCTCTGTGCATGCTGGTTTAGAGGGGGGACAAAAGATTAATTTGCCAAGCAGGTACCATATAGAACTCCCTGCCACGGGCTGTTTGAATAGACAGGTAATAATGAGTCATATGCTCCACTGCTCGGAACTGGCCAACCTTTCTGAGGTCAAAATGGGACAGGATTGATTTATAGCACCAATGAATTTCCTTCATAATTTCCCCCCATAGTTAATTTTTTTCCACAGTGGTAACATTAACAGGAAAAATACCTGATATAAATGTGTGGAATTTGAATGACATCTTTTCTTGCATTAATCATTAGGCTGGAGTGTGCCCTGAGTTTGCTGTGTGCACTCTGGAACATTTCCCATGTATTGTTCAGGGCAATCTACACCAAGAGAGGAGGATTTGATTTCAGATTTGCTTGCAAGGACTTTCTGACCTAGATCCTTCCTAGGTATTTTCTGTTTTATAGGAATTCTTTACTTTCTGGTAATTTTCTGACCCAGACTCACTTCTACAAGCTCTCCTTGTTCTCTAACAAGAGAGAAGCTGAAGAGATGGGTAACAATTCCTTTGTTTCCAAAGTGGTAGTGGGTGTGCACCTTTCCTTCAGTGTGTGAATGGGTTAGTTTGACTTCTTGTCCTCCTCCTTTTTTTCCTAATTCTTATTCTGTTCTGCCTTCCTGGAGCAGGCATTTCTCCCCCCTGACTCTCAGAAGCATTTTTCTACTGCCACTACCAATGTGCAAAACTTTCTGATTGTCCCCACTGCACAGCTGGTGGAAAAGGAGTCAGAAATGAGGCATTGCTTAAGTATATTTTAATTACTTCAAAAAGGAATATCTTAAACCATAAATATTTCAGCTTAAACTAATGTATTTTGGTTCCAGTCAGTGCCTCTTAAAGATTTGTTTCCAGTGAAGAGCTGAAATGTTCTGCTGGTACAGTAGAGCATTTTTTAAGAAGCTCTTTATTCCTATTTACATATCTGGAAATAAATGGCCAATTATGAAAAGCCTTGAGTACTCACAGATTTTCCTGCATGTAATGGGAGCTTCAGGTCTGATGCTTAGGGGTTTAAACATAGATTTTGGCACCTGGATTTGAACTTCTTGGCTTTTTATGACTGGAGTGCCCTGACTTTTCCCCAGCGTGACTGCTTCTCCTTGTGGTGTGTTCCTCCTTTGGGATCTTGCCTTCATCAGAGAAATAATTTCTGAAATGCATCAGAAGGCTCTGAGTGATTTCTGTCTGCGACACACAGCAACTGAGAGGACCTGAGGCTTCTGCTACATGAAGGTCAGGCAGCTGTTGGGGCATTTCTGCCACTGAAAATGCAGTTGAAGAGCTCAGTTAACAGCTCTCACTCCACGGTGTTGAGGGGGAGCTCGGGGGACTGGTAATGGAATATGGTACTCTTTGCCTCTGCTTTACCAGTTAATATTCTCTCTGGTGGGTGATAAGTGAAGGCTACTGCTGGCTGACTGTGATTTTTGGCCTCCTTGACGTGACCTTGTGGAGTGAACTTAGTTTCTAAACGCCAGATTCTGCAGCCTTCCTTCAGTGCTGTACATGGGAGCTGGGAGGAGGGATGTGCAGGCTGTGGCTGGCAGGGGACAGCTTTGAAAGGTGATTTAGAAATCACCAATTAACCCTTCTGAGTTCACCAGCACTGGGGGCTGAGTGTGGGGAAGGCAGATGATAAGAAGAGGCAACAGTGGACAAACAAATGGCAGCTCAAACGCCTCCCACCACCTGTGTGGACAGAAGGGAGCAGAGGACTAGAGGAAAGACCAGGTGGAGATAATCAGAGTCATTCAAGATCCCAGAGGGAACCCTGGAGCTCCAGGAGTAGAGGAACAGAGGTGTCCTCCAGACTGTGAGGTGCCTCAGACTGTCCCCCCTCAATAGACTGTTACTGTTTAAGTTTCTACCACCAATAATTTCAAGAAAATCGATCTATACTAAAAAAATCACTTATTCTGCCTCCCCTTTTATGTTCAGCTCTACTATGAGCTGTGGAGTAGAGTCTGTTTGGGGACAGCTCTTTAGCTGGAGGGCAGGGAAAATGGTATTAGATGCTCTACAGGTGGAGGTGAATCAGAAGAGTTGAACAGTTGCAGAAGGGTTTCTACAGACGCTGGGGCTCAGTGGGGGGACCAGCTCTGCAGAAAGACACAAGGGAGACATAAGGCCAAGGTTGAACTGTGGAATAGGAACAGGAAAAAGAGTTTGAAGGGTTGAGCAGTATCTGCCACAGAAAGACCATTAAGAGCAAGGCAACACTAGCCCGGTTCATCGATCCCTGCAGGAAAACAGCTGCTGTATTAGTTCTGCTGCCTCCCACCTCAGAGTGGCCTGTAATGTGCAGTCTCACCAGGAGGCACAGAAATGGCCTCATCTCTCTCCCCTCCCCGTGTCCTGTGATGGGAACACTGAGATGGAGGAAGGAGTGTCTCGTTCAAGGTCGCACAGTGAGTTAGTGGCAGAACTGGCTGGGGACAAGCCTCAGGGCTTCCCGAGTCCCTGCCCTGCATCCACTGTGCATTCACTGGCATGAGGCAGCTCTGCAAATCCCACATTCATTACAATGCAATAAAGCTCTGCTGCATGGGTCTGTTGGGGTTTTTTTTTGTTGGTTTTTTTTTTTCACAATGTCTCTCTCAAAAACCCAAGACTGATTTGCATTTTAAAACCACCAGTTACAGCTCAGGAAAACGTGATTCAGTAGTTCCCGGAGCTCAGGAGTAGGGATGCTCTCTCAGTTTTTCTCTCCCAGTTCCTTTGCCTGAAATATATTTTTGTCCAAATTGCACAATACTTACTGCTAATGTTTATGCCGTGAATATTCATCACATCCTGGGGCTCCAAGACTCCAGTGGGAAGGCGAGCACAGGAGGCACAGCAGCCCTGATCCTCCTACACTCCGTACACACAGGGTGGAGGCACCAGGGTGAGAAGGCTTGTTTGGTTAGGGTGTGAGCTGTGGGATACTAATGCAGTCTGCAAGCCTTTGGGGAATGCTGGGGAAACTCCATTAAACAGTGCAGTGGAGGCCTTTTGAACAAACAGCTTCCATAAAACCATTAGCTTCCCTTAATTGCAGGGAAAAGGCCTCACACACAGCGGGGGTTTAGAACTTCAGAACACTCTCTGTCTCTCTTTACATCTGTTTCTTTTTCTCTGGCAATCTGCAGACAGACCTTCCTTTTCCAGAGAGCCTCAGGACTGGGGAAACTCTTCCTGCCCACAAGACTGTGGGGTTTTGCCTGTCAGCAGTGGTGATTTAGGTTTCCACGTGTGAATTTACGCAGAAGAGCTTTCATGTCCTGTGCCCTGTGCCCGAGCAGGGGCAGCTGCCCACAGCAGGGCTGGGACACGCTTCCCTTTTCCTGATGTGGCTGGAGGCTCCCGGGCTCACTGCTGTTCAGATGGTGCCATCTGGCTCTCACAAAATATATGAGAAATGTTATCCAATAAAAGAGGGGGCTGGCTGGCTGCGTGCCTTCACCTCTTGCTCTTTGGGGAAGCGATTGTTTCTGCATCTGGGAAATGTTTAACATAATTTTTGAGTACTAGTGTTGCCTGAGTAAGGAATAATAGGCTGGCAATTTGAATTCAGGCCTGAATCAGTGGTAACTAGAAGCTATTTTGCTTGGTCAGGGCAGGGCTGAGGTTTATAAACACACAACACATAGAAATAGCTTGCGATATGGCTCTGTTAGTTTTATGGACAGATAGGAAATATCCCTCTCCATGCTGTTCTGTCAAACAGGATGTTTGGGTTAGGAAAGATAAGGAGAAAAGGTCTCAGTTCTCTGACAGGAAGACACTAGGAAAAAAGAGCACAACTTCAAAAAGGCTGAGGGAAGTTTCTCTACAGATAATTTTGTCCCTACTCCCCATTCTTTTAATATGAAAATATGCTTTATCTGCAGCTCAGCATCCTATAAGGATTGCCCCTGGGAGCTGAGGGGTGTTGGATGTACCTGCAGATTCTCCTGGGACATTTTGCTGGCAGTTGATAAAAGAGAAACCTCTCTGGCTTTGGGGGCTATTGCCCTTTCTTCCTGGGTTTCTCCATTATTTTCTCTCTACTTTATTAAGCTTACTGGTGTGTTCAGCCTTCCTTCGAGCCCTGGCTGAGATCAGGCCCACAGACACAGGTCCTTGGCCCTTTTCCTTGCACCCACAGTCACTCATGGACAGCGTCAGCCTTCGATCCAGACTCTTCTAATGCCAAGCACAGGCTCATATCCATGTACACAAATCCTGGTAGCCCTGTGTGTGCTCCAGGGCTGTGCTGACAGACTCTGCATGTGCTCATCCAGACACACTCACATGGAGGCATTTTTCCACCCCAAGCCATGGTGTTTGACAGGAGCTCAGTGCTCAGCTCTTGCCCAGCCCTCACTGTGGCTGACTGGGACAAACTCAAAAGCCTTTCGGGCAATCAGGCAATAATAGACCTTGTGGAAGCTGAAAGTCTCCCAGATAAAATTTACAAGGCCTAAGAGAGCCTTCCTGGCATAATTTAACACTTTAGTAATGAGCACCTGGACAGGAAGGATTGCTTGGGTAGTTTTATTCTGCATAGATGAGCAGTCAGAATTTCAAAGAGGGGCCATAAATACAAGCGAGCAGAATGGCCGACAGAGCCTGGGTTTGGTGTGGAAGGCAGTGCTGCTGAGGCTGTGAGGACATGAATAAAGGGGAAGGAGTTTTCATTCAGCTTCCCAACTCCAAAAGGCATCCTTTAGCCAGGAATGGCTTTAGGGAGAGCAGCAATCCTTTTCCAGCCTGCCTGTGACTGTGCCTCAGTGCCTGTGGCCCGGCATTTGTGGATTTGCAGCTGCTCCCCGAGGCTGCAGTACAGTGCTGATGTCTGTTGGTGTCACACGTGTGTTTGTACCTGTGTGGCTGAGGACAGCAGTGTGCACCCCTCAGCCTCTGTGCTGTTTGCCTGGGCACGTGCACTGCTGATAAAAGCCACCAATAATGCTAATTCCTTGTGGATGCATTTGCATTGCTGGTGGAGTCTGCAGGAACACACTGAAACCTTAGTGTACAAGTCTGTGCAAGTAATACAGGTACACCTGGATACAGTTTGTGTTTATGTGCTGCTCATACAGACAGTTCTAACTTGTATCTGAGTGAAACATGCTCAGTGTTGCTGATTTAAACTAGTAATGAACTGTGTCCTCCTTTTGGCAGCACATGCTGTGTGGTTGCACACTTCTGTGAGGCCTCAGGGAGGGAAGTCATAGCAGTCAGAGGCTGATGCTCTCTGAGCACAGAGGGGCATGGAAGGAAATGTTAAGCCAGGTATGAAGATCTCCCCTGGGCACCATCCTGCCTCTCCCATTCCCAAATATTTGAAATGTTTTATTTCTTTCCAACGCAGAATGAAAGGAGACTGAAATCACAGAAGTTGCCATGGAGCAGTTACCCCTTCCCATCCAGGTGAGTATCCCTTTACAGAGCTTTCTGAGTGCTGTGCAGACCCCTGTGTGTTCATGGAGGGATATTTAGTGCTGAATGTGGCAGTCTGAGCATCTCTGTGTTGACAGGGAAAGGCATGTTCTTCATGTATATATTGTAGGTGCCAACACAGCAAGAGAAAATTCTAGTTCAGCTGCGGGCTAATGCAGCTCTGCGGGGTGTGTGTGAAGGGAGGTGAAGGGAAACCATGTACAAGTTTTAAAAGCCGAGGCTGTCAGGTTGATGTACTTGTGTGTGCAGAGAAGGGATGGGAGCGGCTCGTCTGGGAGCAGTTGTGGCAGCAGCACTGTGTGTCTGTTTGCCCCTGCGTGCTGTGTGTGTGCAAAGAGGCGACTGGGGGGCTCCCAGGGGGTGTGTGTGTGTGTCTGTTTGTCTGCCTGTCTGCACCTGGAGGGCTGTCAGAATCGCTGCTGAGGAGAATCCTGTCACTGTCTGAGTGCTTGTACCAGCGCTGGTGATAACTCCTGCAGTTTGCTGGGCTCTGCTGAGTGATTGATTGAGCACTGTCCCTCACATCAGCGTGGGCTTCGCTCCCAACACCAGCAAAGTTAGAAAAAGCAATTTTTCCTTTTACTGTATGCTGCAGTTTTCAACAGAATTGCTAACCCCTCACCATTACCTTCTCTGCAGAGACCTCCATCACTGGCAGGCGTGGTGAAAGCCGGTGGAATGCAGCTTTACATCAGGAGCCTCATTAAATTTGCATTCCTTGGAGCCCTACAAGGAAGATGATGGTCTGGCTTTGTCTGCCCGGCTTCCTGTTCTCTTTGAGTGATGCATCAGAGAGAGCTGCTGTGCCTTTGACACAGTTGCCTGCCTACAGACACTCTCAGGTGATGGGCCTGTTTTATTGTGCTTTCTCTTTCTTATTGACTTGACAAATCTATCTGAAAACTGGGATGAGGGTTATTTTTCGTAAGCAATAACCATCAACAGTCAAATAAACGAGAATATAGG
This sequence comes from Pipra filicauda, assembly GCF_003945595.2. NCBI lineage: Eukaryota > Metazoa > Chordata > Aves > Passeriformes > Pipridae > Pipra > Pipra filicauda. The sequence goes on from NW_024104620.1 coordinate 4,250,086, forward strand.
GCAAAGAATGTAGCTTAGGCTACATTAACTCCATAATGCAGCCTGATTAAAAGCCATTCCCACCAGGTAGTTGTTTAGCAACAATCCTGCTCTTGCAGAAGTCCACATCATAGTAACTGGTCACCCTGGTAAATAGGCCAAGGATGGGGGAATGTTTTCTCTTCCTGCCTCCAAAGCCAGAGTGAGTCACAGGAGAGCACACAATAAATGAATGCAAGACCGTTGTATCCAGCACACTAATTAAGAGACCGTCTGTCAACACTAAGTAAAGCCCCTGTACTCAGGGATGTCTTTATCAGAGACGTCCCTCCTGAAAGCCCAGGCAAGGGCAAGGCAAGCTCGATGACCAGCTGTGCAGAATGCCTTGCTGCACGAGGGGCAAGCGTGAATGTATAAAAGATTGTCTGTACCACCCTAATTAACACGTCTTGCTACCTCCCATTTAACGACTCCTACTTAATTCAGGGGTTGTTGCCGCATACCTCTGCAACTGAACGCATAGAGATGTCTCCTTTATAGAGCACTTATCTGGTGGTGAGGGTACCAGCGAATACCTGATGAGTCCTTCTCAGAGCCCCGGCTCTAACAGGGGCTGCACCCGCAGTACCAGCCAGGTGCTGCGAAAGTTTCTGGCAGTTTCTGTCCCAAGACGCGCCCGGTCCCGGCGTGGTGGCAGAGCCGGGACACTCCCACGCTTGTCACACGGGGCACCCCCATCCCTCTGCGAACGGCAGCCCGCAAACCCAGCGCTCCCTGCGCGGGCGGGCAGGGCAGTCCCGGGATGGGCCCGTGTGGCGGAGGGGCCACGGGCATCACCCGCAGCTCCCGGTCCCGGCGGTCACTCCCGTACCCGCCCCCTCCGCCGGGGAGTGCGCGGGGGCCGGGCGGGCACCGGGGGCTGTTCCCAAGCGCCGTGCCCGTACCCCCCCTGCCCGGGGGGGCCGCGGAGCTGCCCTTCCACGGGGGCTGCCTTCCCACGGGGGCTGCCCTTTCTCCCCACCGGGGCTGCCCGTCCGGCGCCGCCGCACCGGGGCCGGCGGGGCGGGGGCCGCGCACGGGGCACGGTTTATAGCGCGGTTTTAGAGCGCGGCCGCAGCGCCGCCCGCAGCCCGGCGGGGCGGCGGCAGCCCCGGAGCTCCGCACCCCTCCGCTCCTCATCCCTCCGCTCCTCATCCCTCCGCTCCGCATCCCTCCGCTCCGCATCCCGCGGCACCGCGGCGAGGGCTGTCGGCCGCCCCCGGGGGCCGGCGGGACGGGCCGTGCCAGCAGCGGCCGCGGCGCTCGGCGGAGCGGCGTTAAAAGGCGGCGGCGGGGCCGGGGGAGGGCTGCGGGACCGGGACCGCGACCGCCGCTCGCCGCTGCCGCCGGCGCTGCAGAGGCATCGGTACCGCTCTGCCCCGGTACCGCGGGACCCGGCTGTGCCCCGGCATCGGTACCGCTGTGTCCGGCATCGGTACCGCTCTGCCCCGGTACCGCGGACCCGGCTGTGCCCCGGCATCGCTGCGAGCCCTCGGCTGCTGCCGCCCGGCCGGGCGGAGGTGAGTGATGCGCTCCGCGGCCCCGGGGTGGAAGTGGGTTGTGTTTTGGGGGTCTGTGGGCACAGCCGTCTCCCGTGACACCCTCTCCTCGGTGCCCGCCACCGGCCCTCAGCGCTCGGGAGGTGACGCAGGGGTCGGTCGGGCTCCTGGGTCCCGCGGTGCTTAGGGCAGCACCGCTGCAGTCGCTCCGCTAGTCACTTTTTTTTTTAAGCCCTTTGCTCCTTCCTCGCCCTCCTTTCTCCCCCCCCCCCTTTTTTTTTTTTTTTTTTTTTTTTTCTGGGAATCCAACAGCTAAATCCCTCAGTTGTGTGTTTAGCCAACTCTCCCTGGAAGCTCTGGAGAGTTCATGAATATGCACAGGGAGAGCGTTTCTCGGGAGGCTGCCTCTATAATGAGCTGATTGAGCTGCGCCTGCAGCAGGGCTGTTCTCCTGGGGGAAAAGTTGGGCGCCAGAACTGAGCAGCTTTGTGTCCCCGGCTCCACGGAGGCTTGGCCGGCCTCCCTGAGGAGGAGCAGAGCCAGCGGAGCGCTCGCCACGCTCAGGGATGGCAGCAGGTCCAGCCAGGAGGGATCCTCGTCTATGACAGCAGCTGGTGTCCGGTGCTGGTCCAAAAGCTGTAAAGAGCATACCTGGCACACGTAAGGTAACCTTTCTGTTTTATACTGGCTTGTGTAGAAACGGACTTTTCCTGCCTAAAAACCTCATACCACTTAGTAAGGACATTACATTGCTTAGCAACAGTCCCGAGTGCAGCCTGGCCCTGGGCCCTCGCTGTTCCAGGTGGTCTCCAAGGACATGACAGCAAAACACCCGGACTCCTGGAGAAAATGAACTCTTTTCTGTTCTTTCCGATTTGGTGATGAGATGACCAAACCAAAAGAGTGTGGGGCTGTTTGCTACTGCCCGGGTGTTTAAAAGCACTTGAGAGGGCAGAAGCTGAATATAACTGAAAAACTTTGGGACAGGCGGAGTGAGCTGGAGGTGGCCGGTCCCTCGGGGATCTGCCTCGCTGCTGCATCCTGTGTCACTTGAACCTTTGTTTTGTGCACAGGCATAGCAGTGTGCTGGTTAGCAACCTTCCCTCATGCAACTATTAGGATAGTATTTTGACAGCAGTGCAGAGTCTGTTGGGATTTAATGTAATATGCAACAAATAAGTTCCTCTAAAAACAAGGCTGATGCGTGCCCTCGTCTGCTGCTGCAAGACAGGCTTTAGTTAAGTGGGGTGAGGACTTGTGTGTTGAAAGGGAAGTACTTTTACAATTCAAATGACAGAATAAACACACAGACTTCTTGCTCACAAAGCCACATGCTGATACACATAAAATCTACTACCCTAAGAGCTCAGTTTTTTTAAAAAACAATTTTCTCATGAAAATTTGGGCGAGCTTTTGAAACTAGCTGTCTATTCTCATCAGAACAACTTTGCTCGGGGACAATATTTTTCCCCTCTTCCTCCCCAACAACCTTGTGAAGTGTTGATAAAGATATTATCCACAGCATCAGCTTCCTTTGATTGCTCTTTTAGGCTGCGTGTCTAGATGGAAACCTAGCAACACAATAACTGTATTGAAGGGAGATGTTTCAATAGCTACACTTCTTTTATCATCCTGGATGCATCTTCAGAGGTTAGACTCATCAAGACAGCCTCTTTACCCCTTGGAGCCTTATAGTGTGATTCCCTAAGCCTGGAATAAAACAGACCTGAGCTACAGAAAAGACAATAAAGATGGAATGGAAATGCTTAATACGATAAAAGATCCATTCCTCCTTTCTTCCTGCTGCCCCTATGAATACCTGCTGTATTCCCATGGGGAAGATACTCCTGTATGGAAGGAGAATGCTTGTCTGATAGGAAAATGATTCAAGGGGAAACTACCCATCAGCATTTGTGACCGTTTCACCTCGAGGCACAAGGGGAAGGGGACAAATGGCCCAGAGCAATGTGTAACAGTGTAATATGTGAGAGCCAGACTGGCATTTGGGAAGTAGCATCAGCACCTTTCCAGCCGCCCACGGTGGCGAAGATCAGATCGTGATTCAGTTTCTGCAACGTTCAGGGCAAATTCCTCCTCAGGGGCAGGAAAAAACCCAAACCACAACCCCAAACACCAGCTGAAGTCACTGATACTCTAACTAGATTTCTCTCACTGGCTATAGTCTGGTGTTCTTAGCTATATTGACAAACACCCTTGTGGTGCGTGGTCTCCTTACCACAGAGTGGGGCACTGGTAGGGAGCCAAGGTGACAATATCCGACTATAATTTGGGGCACAGGAATAAGGGAGTTCACACCGGTGAAATTGCCGTTAGTTTTCAGGTGTTTGGGGAGAATGTGTTTGCTAGGTGCTAAAAATTCTCCCAATACCCTGCCTGTCCTTGGCTGTACCTCCCAAGATCTTGTGCTTTTTCAGAATTAACGAACTAAACATCACAAATGTGTTTGTCAGGCCAATAGAAGAAGCGGTGAAGTTACAGGAGAACTTTGAGTCCTTTAAGAAACTGTCAATTGTGTTTTTAACAAGCTGTGTTGTGCAGGAGTTTATGGGGGTAGCTGTGGGGTGTGTGCATGTAACAGCAGGAGGGTGACAGGATGTGTGTGCTTCTGTTTGGCACTGGGGGAGGGATGCACACGGTTGTTAACATTTTGCATCCAAAAAGCCACAGCACATCTGAAATCCTCTTGTGATGCCAGTGCTCCGAGATAAGTGCTGCTTATACAAAGACTTGCCTGTTGGGTACAAGTACTTAATAAGCAAGCTTTAGTGAAACTGGAGAGGGATAGGAGTTCGTACCCTGGCGTCATATGGAAAGTCTGGATAAGCTGTGATTTTTATTTCAGAAGTTTGAACGGGTCCTTCTGTGAGTCCCAGGGTCTCTGGGTGATGCTGTGTGGTCTCTGTACATGCCAACATGCAGTAAATCCCAGCAGGACTCTCTCCAGCACAGAGCATTTAGCATTCAGTTGGTTTAATCCTCTAATCTTATCAAGAACTGACATAAATGAGAACTGAACAGATAAATTCCTTTTTAAAAAATCAAACCCCCTTATATATTTCTCAATGTAGTGCACAAGATTTCTCCCTTTGCTTACCTGATTGGCTTATTTATTTCCTGGTCCATTGTTTGTATAGAGGTGTCAGACTATAGGTTTGGGCTCAGCGGTGAAAGGCACAGCTAATCGGCTCTGCTGTGATGAGAGTTTATCTGCTGTTTGAGCAGCCTGAGGGGATTTCAGGATCAGAGCCAGTAGTGTGGTCTGGGAGCTTGGTTAGTGGGAGCTGTGAGCTTGGCAGAGGAGGGAGTTGCTGGTAAATGTGGGTACTTGTTACCTCCTCGGTGGCAGCAGTCCTGTTCACTTTTTATTCCTTTTGTGCCCGTCAGGAGGAGCAGAACAAATCCTTTGCCTTCTTCCTTTCCACACACCTCGCTGTTTCTCTCTGGAGGGACAAAGCAGCCCTCACAAGGCTCTGTGAATGTGTGGCCAGGGGCAGTGGAATGTGTTTCCAGACCTTGTGATGAAGTTGAACAATGAAATATTAGTTTCTAGAACTCCCTTAGTCTCTCCCCTGCAATACCACAGAACAGGTTATCTCTTTAAATGATTGATTTCACACAGATTTACTTGAGTTCAGACATCTTGATGCAGCTTTACCAGGGTGAATTTTCTCTCAGTTCTCTCCTTACTGATGCCTTTGCTGAGAGCTGGATCTGCCTCCTTGCAGAGCAGCACCTTATTTCATGAATAGCTCTGCTGCATTCAGTGAGACTGTTAAGGAGGAAGGTGCTGTGGTGCCTCTGACTCAGACTAATGCAAGTCAATTTAAAGGACAGATTAAGTGCAGTGTGAGTATGGATTGCAGTGTCTGGCCCTTAATGAATAATTCAGGAATATGGAGGAGACAATGTAAGAGTTAAGTGCTTAATCCAGCTCTAGGTGAAGTCAGCAAGACACTTTCCATTGACCCCAGTCCAGGATATGTTTCAGCAACGCTTAACTATGTGTGAGTTTGTAAATTGTCCCATTGATGGCAGTGAGCTACAACAACTGTCTGAATTAGCACCCAGCAGAATGTTATTTATGACCCTCTTGCCTGTCATACTGTCGTTAACCATCCTCTGCAGCACCTGGGGGAAGCTTTCTGAGGTCTCAGCACTGCTATTGAGTCATGCTTTCATGGTAATGAAAACCAGAAAATATTAATAACTGGAGTGCCACACCACTAACAGGAGGAAATACAGATACAAAAAGGTTGGCAAAGCAAGCTTCAAAGGCTTGATTTTGGTTGCTCAGAGCTGGGGATGGTGCCTTATTCTGCAAGAACAAGGCAACTGCCTGTGATACGGATTCCACCAGAACTGGACACTCAGCTCTTCACAGCTCAGGAGTCCAACTGTGCCTGTTCCTGCCAGTGCCTGAGTGTGATCCACCTTCATGGGGTGAATGTTCCCCAGGCACTGGAACTGCTCCTGGGGGACCTGCAGTGGTGGGGATGGCAGAGCAGCTGCGTCCTGCTGGTGGGAAGCAGAGGATGCTCTGCAACCACAGCTCTTGCTTTTTGTTGCAGGTCTGCAGTAACTGGGAATCCTGTCCTTCCAGCTGCTCCAGAGGGATTTACTTTCCCATAAAGGTACAGTTCAGCACCAGTCATTAGCAGTGCTGATTTCCTTTCATGATAGCAGCATCTGGAGGGAGGCAGAGCATCTCCTCTTTCTTGTTGTAACTCCGGAAGTATAAGAATTCCAGTGGAACCTGTGCCCTTGCTCTGAGCCTGTGGATCCTGATGGTGCCACAGGCTTTGCTTGCCCGTGGGGTGACAAGCACAGCCATGGCAGAGCAGGGCACCCCACACACAGGCTGTCTCCTGCACTGAAATTAGGGCTTCGCAGATGTCTGACCCTTTTTTCCTGTTTTTGAGTTATCTCTGCTTGCTGGGAGAAGAGGTTTGGGGAGCAAGGCTGGGATACTTTCCCTGCCATCTGCCTTAAGGCAGCAGGCTTGAAAGTTGGCACAGTTAATTCCTGATCTTTGCCAAGCTCTGTTAATAGAGAACAGCTCCTCCTGAATAGAAGGCAGTTCATGTAACATAAATAGTGGAGAAGGGGGAGAGGCCAATGTGTTTGCAGGGGGGGAAAGACATACTGGCAGTCGTCTGGTTCTTAAACTGCTGCTGGCCTTGACTCTCTGCTGCTTTATGGGGGGAGAGTCAGGGGTGAGCATCATTTTTTTGCCTGGACTCCAGGCTGTAGGTGCTGTTGCTCCTGGGGCCTGGTTCTCCAGCTGTAATCTCACTCAGTCACGGCAGGGAAGTCACTTTGGATTTGTTGCTGGGAATGTTAACCCGGGATCCACCTGCTGAGATAACTACACGGATGAGCTTGTTTGGGCTTCAGGGCATCCTGTCTGATGCTGCCACAGACTTTCTTCCCATCTCGTTTTTGCATAGCAGAAATTTCTTTGACTCCAACACGGGGGAGGGTTCTGGGAGATCTCTGAGCTCACTTGGCTGTCTGAGGTTGGGTAGCAAGACACAGAGTCTCTGTGTCACTGTTAACTGCAGTTGTAGGGTACCACTGCTGCTCCCCAAATGGCAACTAAAGCTGAACAACATTAGCTGTAGCTTGCTTGGTCTGTATTTAGCTTCTGTTAAAGTCAGCAAAAGTAATGGCTGAATTCCAGCAGAGCTGGAGCTAGACTGTGGAATCCTGCTTAATTCATTTGTGAACTTGCATATAATCCTATCTATTTCCCTAGAGGAACAGGGAATTGGATCTGATAGGTGTTTGCAAAGGGTTTATGCAGTTTCTCATATATGATGCACAAAGTGCTCTTTGCTCCTAAGGGGATGTGCTATATGTTGACTGGTTTCTTGGCTCTATGTTACACCCAGGAGCTGAGAATAAATTCCTTTTGAGTGCTTATTAAGGTCTGTGGAGACAATTTGGAAAAAACCTCCACAAAACAGCACCTAATCCTTTCTACTGCTTGGGGTACTGCTGAACACGCAGCACACTTGATTCCCTGAATCCAACCATTTCTCTTTGTTCCTCCTTTTAACAAGGCAAATGAATTCCTGCAGAAGACGGGGCTGCAAACTCAGGTTTGAACTAGAGCCCAACAGGGCATTTTAAATATGTCTGAGATGTTCCCAAAGCAACTCTGGCTCCTGCTTGTAAATCAAACCTGGCCAAATCCTCTGTCTTCATATTTCCACTGCTGCCTCTTTCCTTCCACCTCTCCCCTCGCACACCCTCCCACTTGCTCTCCAGTGAACAACTCAGGCAGCAGGTTTAATCTCCAGGCCAATTTTTATGGCTGAGTTGAAATGGGAAGGTGGGCAGTCCCACAAGAGCATGAAAGTGCCTCAATAAAACAGCAGGCTCTGTTTAAACTGAGGGTTGGGAGTCTGGACAATATAGACAACTGCTTGTTTTGAAAGTTAAACCTATTGTACTGCAAAGCTCGGGCCATGGAGAAAGCTGCTCCTTCTGGAGCTTCCTGCCAACAGCTGCCATTTCCAAACTCTGGGCATTGCAAGCTGTGCTTCTTCAGGACCCACAGAGCACCTGTCAGTGCCTTGGACTCACCCGAGTGTCAAATCCGTGGATGTGCTTCCAAACAGAGTGTCTCACAGCCTGATGTGTGTGCTGCAAGCCATTTCCTTCCACAGCCAAACTGAATTTTACTTGCAAGGCCATCCCTTCTCTTCCTCCCAATCCTAACCCCTGCATCTCAGTCCTGTCACTTCACACGGGGCTCTGACAGGCAGCGAGTGGCAGCTGAGTAGTGGTCTGGGCTGGTCTGGGCTGGTCTGGACTGGGCTGGGCTGGGCTGGGCTGGGCTGGGCTGGTCTGGGCTGGTCTGGGGTCCCTTTCACTGCTGTCACTGGTGTCTTGTGCACAGAGCGTGGCAGAAACGCTGCAGCGTCGTAGGCAGCTATAAAACATCAGCCTATGACAACTTAGAAACAAGATGTATCAGCAGGTAAATGTTTCATCCCCTGTGGCACCGCTTAAGCCAAAGAAAAGAATCTTCATTCCTGTAAATGTGCTGTGTGGAACCAGTTCCTTGGTGCAGGTTTCCTCGCAGTAACTGCAGAGTTCATAGCATGGGTTTGTGTGTAAGTGGCACAGGAAAGCAGCTGACCTTATTTAGATGCCAATAACAGAGAGCTCTACCGTGAGTAGCAGAGGCAGATTAGATTTGGATGACATTTCCTTTACAGACCTCTTGCAGTTTCTTGTATTTCTGGTGTGTTGTGGGGGAGGTCAGTCCTTCTGGATCCAAATCTTGGCACACACGCAGCTAAATTCATTCCTGCGTGTGCACCACCTGCCTACATGCCCTTCTATTCTGTTATGCTGCTGATTCTGGTACTGTTTGCATTTCCATTCCTCTGGCTGATTTGGGAAGTGCCTGCAGGGAGTCTGCTTCCTTACTCAGCCAACAGTCTGGTTTCCAGAGGGCCAGACACAGTTCCACGTCAGCATAGGGCAGTGGAGTGAGTCGCTTTGAAAATCAATTTACAAATGTCTGTGCAAAAATAGCCTGCATTTGCTTGTGGAGGGGAATCCCAGGAGGCTTTGGAACAAGGCATGTTGTGAAAGGATGGAAGACGGGGTTTCAGACTCCAGAATATGAGAGCAATTCAGAGCAGATGATGTGATTTGCCCCGGGAAAGCTGGAAAAACTAATAGTAGAGCCACAAACGTTTCCTTCTTTTTTTCGTGTGTTTTAACTGCAGGACTTGGTCCTAACAGTTAACACAAGTAGCATCTCAGCCTGTGAAGCCTGGCTGGAAGTGTGGGATGCAGTAAGGAACTGGGAACAATTGCCTGAAACGCTTTGATCCTTTGCCAGGTGGCAGTCCCTTGTCCCTTTGGGTTGGATGATTGCCACTCACGAGCTGAGCTCCTGCAGCTCCCATGGCTGTGAATCCCTGCACCTTCGGTGGCAGAGGAGCAACAGGGACAAGGGTGATCTCTGCCTCTTTCTGAACTGCTTCAGATCACAGACCTCTGGGTCTGTGCTGGGAGGGCGGAGAAGAAGGGAGAGAAGGGACATGGCTGCTGTCTCAGCTCAGGCCTGGTGGCCTAAACCTGCATCCTGGAGACAGGGCTGCACTGGCAGCTTCTGGGAGCTGCTGCCAGCAACATTTCACCCCCTTGCACAGGGACTAACAGGAACCAGCTCGAGGTGTCTCTTGTCTGTGCTGGGGAGCACCCTGGACTCTCCCTGAGACGAATGTGTCATTAAAGGCTGTTTGCTTATTCTGAGACCCTGCCCCCTCCTCTGCTAATGGTCTGCGGGCTGTGCTCATTGAGCTGTGGGCACATTTAATGTGAGTTTCTGCATGGCTGGTGCAGCTGGCAGTGAGCTTTAAGTCCTTGTACTGGCAGGGGATCTGCCGACAGACATTGAGGCAGCTTGTCTCCTCTCCACATCCTCCCCTTCCCCTCTGGAAGTTTTCCTTCTGTTCTGAATAACCTTGTGCTTGCCCAGGTCCTGCTCTGGAGCAGTGAGCCATGGCACTAGAGGCTCTTCAGCTTCTGGGTTTTTACACCTCTGCTTCCAGATTTCTCACTGATCCTGAGAAGATGAAATAGCAGTGCTAATTAATCCGATTCCAGAAGCAGCAGGTTTCCATGGGAGGAGGGCAGCTAGCTGCATCTGTGTCAGAGAGAGAGGAGTGTGGGAGGTAAGAAAGACATACCTGCTCAGATCCCACTTCTTAGGCTGCTGAGAGCCAGCCAGCTACAAGCTGCTTTGTGAGTCCCTCCTGATCCAGCAGTAAGATTTCCATGCATTCTCAGGAAAAAGAGGCCATGTCTGTGCCACAGACAAGCTCAGCTCAGTGTGTGGAGCTGGAATGGGTATTTCTGCTGCTCCCTCATTTAGGAGAGGGCTACAGCATCACCCACTCCTCTCTCCTGCTGGTGAGTGGAAAGCCCTGCTGAAGAACTGAGTGTGACTGAAATGCTGTGGGAGCTGTGTCCCCATCAGAGATTGCAGCCTTACAGCCTTCCTGTTGTGAATCTGGCATTTTCTGATGTCAGTAAATTATAGCAGTGAAAAAGCAAGACCTTTAGATCCATCAGAGTGATGCTGGGTAGCACCTGGAGCGAGGCACTGTGACCTGTGTGACTGACACATGTGCAGATGGGACTTTGTGCCTCTGCCTCCTCTTCCTGGAAGGTCAGAGCACCACGGGCAGAGCTGGCTGAATACAGACACTTCACCTGGAGCACTTGTAACGTGTTTTTTTAACCTTAATTGTACTTTTTTATGTTGGAGTGGCAAGAGGTGGAGACAAAACAGCTGCCTGTGTTTGGCAAGAAGGCCTGGCAGCACAGGCTGGCATTGCTGGGTTACTTTTCATATTGCTGCCCACAGAACCACAACCAGCAAAGAACCACAACTGCTGCCTGGGCTGCTGAGAAAGCAGCTCACGTGCACCATGGGGAAGAAATTGTCCTCCTCCTTCTCAGTGATGAACTGGCAGCTTATGGGGAGACTCTGGAGAGGGGCCTCAAGGAGAGTGTGTTTTGATCAGTCCCAGGAGCAGTGTGCACACAAACATGCTATTTTTGAGCTGCAGATGGAGGAGACAGCACAGCCAGCCCTTGTCTGTGTCCTTCCTCCTGCTCCAAGGAGCAGGTGTGGGGAGCAGAGCTGGAATCTGCATGGGAATCCTGCAGCTGAGCACAGAGTGGTACCAGTGCCCACAGTGACGTAAACTGGGGAGCCGGAGCACAGGGTGCAATAATAAAGGACTGGCAGGCACTGACAGCAGGACTTGGCTTTCCTTTTCAGGGTGACAGTGATGTGGGAAGCTGGAGTTTATCTATAAAAGAGCAGCACACAAGCCTTGGGGATGGCAGTTTATTCCATTCCTTGGGAACTGGTGATTCCTCTCCGTGGTCTGAGATTCCTTCCTGCAGTGATGCTCCTTGGAATAATAACACAAGGCCCCGGTTTGTGGCAGCCATCTGTATTTAATGATCTGCAAAGGCTTTGCTCTGAGCACTGCTGGGAATCCACACACCTTTAACAAGCGTGTTCCTTTGGGCCCCTGGCAGGTGGGATCCAGGGGGCTTTTGAAGTCGGTGTCAAGGCACCCAAAGGCACCCAGCCAACACTTTATTTAGCAACAGCAACTGGCTGGGGCTCAGACAAAATCTAAGTCATTTTTGTAGTGGTTAGGTAAGTCATGTCAGAAAGCATATCAGAGCCTCAGCATGCTTGTGTGCAGAAACCTGTAAGTGCCACATGCCTGAGTGACAGCAGAGCTTATCACCAGCACAAGCAAGTAACTTGAGTGGTGAACATGGCAGAGGGCTGCAAGGCATGTTTCGTGAGATTATAACCAAGAAGCTGTCTTCTGACACCTACAGTCATTAGCTACAATAACCAGGAGCAAATTATTTTATCAGGAAATTAATTTTCTTTGGCAGTGATGGGCGTGTTAGCGAAGTGCTCGTGCAGGTTTACCTCTGCAGCAATCCTGGGATGACAGGGCACTGAACATGCATGGTTTGATGCCAGCAAACCCCAGTGACCTTCCCCTTTGAAAAGTGCCAGTTTCAGTACTTTAAAGCAAGTATTTTGGGGCAATTTATTGTGTCCTTTTTGTAGCATAGATGGTGTGAAATTGGTTCTCATTGTGGAGGTTGGATGTCCCTCGCCAGCATAAAGGTTATGTTGCACAGTGATGGTTATGCTCGATGTTACAGCTTGAATTATGCTCACAGAACACAGTAGAGTTTGTGGTTCGGTGCACACAGCCCCCATCTTTGTCCCTCAAGAGATTTGGCACCTTGTGTGCCAAACTAGGCGCCCAAAATAAGTTCCTACTTCTTTCTTCTCATCCCCTGAGCTCCTGCATCTGTCAGACACAGAGTACACCACCCCCTCCTTCTCCGAGATGCTGGGAGAAGATTCAGTTCAGCCCTGTTTGTTCAGCCCTCAGACTCTGTCGTGACAGGCAGCATTGAAAAGCTCACGAGGAAATTAATAATTCTGCCTGTGAGCCAGGCACGAGCGGCGTGCAGGAAATGAGGCATGAGACCACAGGCTGAATGATGAGCAGAGAACAGGGGAGCCAATTGCTGCTGGCTTTGGGGAGCATCATCCCCTGCATGCACTGGTGGAGGCCAGAGTCCTTGCCTTGGACATCGGGCTTGGAAGCAGAACTGCACTGCAAAGCATTTACAGAAGGGGGACAAATCAAGGATGCTGTGCCGGCCCTGAATCTGGCATTTCCTGACTGGTGAGTGCTTGACTTTGCAGCTAATCTTTCCACACTGTTTTTGGCATGCAATTATGAGTAGATCTAATCAGTGTTTGTCAGAGTCTGGAATAGCAGGCAGGTGCAGGCAGGAGATCCTCGATGTCACAGGCTGAGAGTGCTCCAAGCACTTTGCCCCATCTGAAAGCTGGTCAAGAGACAGTAGAATGATTTAGGTTGGAAAAGACCTTTAAGGCCATTAAGTCTGACTGGTTCCTTCTGTTTCCAGCTGCTTTTATCTTAACCAGGGTGTAAAAGTGCCTGCAGGGGGGAAGAGGGGTGAGACAGTCAGCAGTGGAAGAGGACACCTCAGTTAGAAGTGTGTGTGCAGGTCCTTGATTTCATAAAGCTTGGGAGATCAGATAATCCTCCATCCTCTGTACAACCCTATATTGTCTTGCTTCCTGTGGGCAAGTGGAATTACAGACTGTAGAGCTTTAAATATATACCTTTTAAATTGTTTTGTTGAACTTCTCCCCCAGCAAACACATATTTATATCATTACACTGTAATTCCAAGAGCACTGTGCCACTGGAGCATTCTGATGTCATTCTGATCTGCAAAGTGCCTGAGGTCTGGTAGTGTTTTTGTGCATCTTACCAAAGGATTTAAAGCAAGTGGAGAGGGAAATGCAAAGCATACAGAAAGAAAATAGATTAAACCCTTGTTGCTGTGTTGTGCTTGCAGCTGGAAAAGTGAACCTGCTTAACTAATAAAGGTGGAGCCAGCCCAGCCAGCAGATCAAACCAGTGCCTTTGAGCAGCATGTGCATCTCTGGGCTTGTATCCCACTGAAACAGGTTCTGGGTTTTATCCTCAGGCACAGGTTCTGGTTCATGGCTGAATTAAACCAATGTTTTGAGGAGTATTTTAGGAGATTCTGGCTCAGGTGTCCAGGGCCTGCTTTGCTTTTCCAGGAGTGCAACACCTCTGGAAGTCAGACATCCAATTAGAGGAAAATCATATCTAATTCTCCTTTCTGTTTCATTTTCCCAGTCATGAAAGGCAGTCTGCCCTGGGAAAGGGCAACACTCCATGCACGTTGTGCAGTTACAGCTGTATTGATAAAGGGAGAGCAGGGACCTGAGAAGGCCCTTTCTGGTTGTGTTTTAAAATTATACTTCTAGATTAGTCTTAGTGTTTTAAGTGCAGAGCAAGACTCTGATGCTGAGCCTTGCTGTCCCTGTGGAATCCTGCTTTAGTGTGGGTACATTAATGATGCCCTCCAGTTGTTCCACACAGCCAGAGCTGTGTCCAGTGTCCCCCAGCACTGCAGGGCCTGGGAGGCACCAGCAACTCTGAATGGACACACAGAAGTGGCTTTTGGCAGGACCTGGATGCTTTCAGGGTGATTTGGAAGCACAAAGGCCACTTCTCTCCCTCTCAGCAGAACTTTATGTAGTGAACAAAGGGACCTAAAGCTGCCTTTGGTAGAAACTCCAGGAGTTTTCAGGAATACAAATAGGACCACAAAACCACTCTGCTCTGAAAGCTCTGCCCATGGGAGAAACCAGTGTGAAGTTTAATTATTTTGTCGATGAGAATCTCTCATATTATAGAAATTGTCTTTCCTTCCCCTTCTAGCCTGGTGCTTTCTTTCCTTTTTTCTTTCTGGCTCGCTGATGCACGAGGCCCCCTTTCTCCCCGAAGAAGGAACAACTGAGTAATTGAAATGGAACACTAGTGAGGATTTTTTAATCTGAAAGTCAGCATTAATTAGTCAGGTCGGTTGTAATTAGCTTCCTCATCTGTCACTGCCTCTCTCCAACTTGCCAACGACTTTCTTCTATCCTAGATGTCACTGAAAAAGAACTGTCTTGTGGGAGCTGCTTGGGTGTTTTTCCTGGTTGAGGTGCAAGTGAGTGACCGTCCCTGTGGGGCTGTTGGGGCTTGAGCTGGGTTGTGTATGGAGGAAACCTGTTTGCTTTGTAAAAGGCAGAGGGAAGCCCAAGAAATCCGAATGCTTACCTCCTAACCAGCTGAATCAGCGCCTCTTCTCTAAAGAGATGGATCCAGGGCTCCTAGGAGTGCTCTTATCCTCTGCTCCTTTCATGCTGGCACAGGCTAAGCTTGCTCAGAGGCGAGGCAGGGCTGCAGGATTAAGTCCACTGCATATCCGGGAGTTGAAAAAGTAACTGGGCCACGATTCAGTGCTGGGAGTGCCTGGATAGTATGGGAGGTGGTGGAGGGAAAACAGGCCAAGCCCTCAAATACAATTCAAGCAGAAAAAATGCACTTCAATCCCCTTCTGGCTGATTTCAGGGTTTATCTCTGCTGCCGATTCCGTTTGCTGTGTTTTGGGTTGGATGAGCTTTCATCCTGACCCAGGCAGGATCTGAGGAAGGCAGCAAAGCCAGACGAGTCCCAAGGGCAGTACCAAGTGTGCTGTGTTTGGCTTAGGAGCCGAATCATGTGGTAAAGCCCCATGAAGGGGGTTCAGAGCTGTGGATTCAGGCACACACACACCCCACGAGCAGAGGGAGGCTTCACTGCCAGGGACAGTGCAGCCCAGGTGCCTCCTGTCCTGCCCTTGCCTCTCTCCCAGACCAAATCTTGATCCTTCCCTGACTCAGTTCTCATGTGTTTATAGTCTTGGGGCTTTCCCAGCATTTGCTGTGCTGGGTTTACACCAGTGTCAGAGTTTGTACCAGTCTGCAGCCAGAGGGTGACACAGATTGGTCATCAGACATTGTAGGTGCCCATCTGTTATACTGCAGTCCCTGGGAGAGTGGATGGAAGAGCCAGAGGGAGATGCCTGAGGTCTAATCCCATCCTTGAGTTGAGGATTTAGCTCTTGGTTAAGAAAGAAGAGGGTGTGATCCCTTTTCTGCCTTATTATTATCTCGCTAGCTCTCATTTCCCTTTCTTGTCACGTGCAGGCTCTTCTGTCTCAGGATTAGAATCTTTTCCCTCTTTCTCCTCAGTAGCTCAATAAATGGGAAATTATTATGGCTCTTTACCTCTCTTTCTAAAGAGAGAACACGTGCACTTGTTCAGGTCTCGCAGTAACTCTGTTCTGTTGAAGGAGAGCCCAGGCCAGCGAGACAAAGGGCAGGAGTGGAGGGGGGGTAACTGCAGGTGCTCACCAACCTGCCCAGGTGGGATGAGTGAGGTTTGCACCTGCCTGTGTTCATGCAGCACCACCTGCACTAATGTGGGCTGAGGCTGTAGCTTGGCTGTCCCTCAGAGGCTGAAGGGTGACAGTACCTGTCAGCCGAGCGATGGATGGGGGTCACACACAGGCCAAGGGTGTGCTGAGGGTGCCTGACTGCAAAGGTGAGCAGTTTTGGGCGACTTGTGAGCTGTGGCTGACATGCTAGCAGGCTATGGACACATCTTGGGTAGGACTATGGCTGTGTTTGGGAGTGTAGAGTGTGAGAGAGAAGGCAGGACTGCCTTAAGAAGCAAATGGGAGAGGATTTATTTGCACATTCAGGGACCTGGGAAAGCTTCCTCCCTGTCATGACACAAGTAAGAGCACGTGGGTCTGTGTGCCCACACAGCTGAGCAGCACCTGCAGGCCAGTGCCTGTCCTGGGCACCACCATTCGTGTGCTCTTGGCTCTGCCCCAGTGCCCAGGGCTCACACAGTGATCCAGGGATCTTCAGGGAAACTTTCAGACACTCCCTGGCTGTTTAGGATTATGCCTCCTGAATATTAAAGAAATCTCAGTGGAACCCAAAACCAGATAGATTTCTCCTGACCTTTCCAGAGCCTTGAAATGATCCCCCTTTGCCTTATTCTTGCTGTCTAACAGCCCTGCATGTGAGGGGGGAAACAGCACAGCAGGGTTTTGTGAGCCATCCTCTCCTCACCCTATTTCTTAGCCTGCTGAGCGTTGGAGGCCTGGCAGGAGAGGGGCTGTGGCCCTGTGCCAGCAGTGGTGCCCGTCTGTTTTGGCACTGTGGGGTGGCAGAGCAGGAGAGCTGTGCCCTCCTGCACAGCTCCGCAGCCTGGCCGGGGTGGGTGAGCCACTGCACGAGAGGGGCTGGGAGAGCCCCTGCCCTCACTCTGACAGGAGGGGTGGGATGTTTTGGGACAGGAGCAGCTGCAGATTAAATTCACCGATGTGTGGACAGGAACAGGGGGGCTGGAGCTCAGAGGTTCCCTGTTCTCCACAGGCTCTGTGGTGCTGGGAGCACTCTGCTGTCCAGACCAGACTGAATCCCATGGGAGCTGCTGGAGCCCCCATGAACTCTCTGTGAGCAAAGCCACTGGCATTGCCCAGGCTGAGCAGAGCCAGGGGGATTGCTGTGACCCTTGCTCCTTTGCACAGCCCTCTCCTGCCAGGGGGCATTTCTGCCCCATTGCTTTTCCTCTTCATGCAGCTCCCAGGTCTTCTGAGGACCTACAGTTAAGAGGTGCAAGGAATTTATCTTCCTACTGATATAAAGCCTGTTAAAATAAAAACACTGGTTAGGATCAAAGCTTGTAAATTGTTTCTGGCCTGTGTGTAAATTGCTTTCAACTCCCAGGGTCAGGTAACAAAGTGAACCTGTTCATTCATTCATGCAGTGAGTGGGGACTGCTGGCTTTGCTGCCCAGGGCTGGGAAAGGAAGGGACACTTACAGGGTCTGGGCTTTGCTCTCAGGGACCACCACTTGTGGATCCTTGGCTTGGGAGGCTTCCCTGAGACACCCAGGGAAAGTCTGGGAACCTGTGTGTGCTGGCAAGCCCCTGCAAAGGTGAGCACCTCCCAGGGATTATCCCTTTCTTTCCTGCCCAAGTGATCAGGGAGAGTTTCCTCCTGCATTCCATGGGAGCAGTAACTGCTCTTGCTTCCTGGTTATTCCATAGGAACAGGGAAAACACACTCCACGAATAATATCCCACAGGGGTGGAAAGGAAAGCAGGGGTGTTCAGCCCTTTCCCTTCCCACCCTGGAGGTGGATATCCCTTGAGGGACTGGAGCAGGGTCACAGCGAGTTCAGGGGGGGTTCAGTCTGTGCATATGTGTGTGGGTGCCTGTACTTCTGGCTCTGGGTGCACACACATGCACACCTTGTGGGAAAGATGAATACAGCTATAAATAGTTGGGGAAAACCTATTGTCTGTTTTAAGGAGAGGAAGATACACTCCCTTGCATTTTTTATCTGATAGCATGAACCATTCCTGGGTGTGAGAACCAGGTTAGCTAATTAAATGTTCCTGCTGCTGCAGTCAGAGCAGCACAATGTGAATCCCTGCAATCTCTGTGCCTGGCGTTCCTGGAGCCCTGCAGAGCCCTGCAGAGCCCTCCACTGCCTCAGCACTGAGCTCTGGGACTGTTGTTTGAACTTCTGCCTCTCTGGTTCCTCTGCCCAGCAGGGTGTGGGACACCCCCTGGCAAGGCTGCTTTTTCAGCAGCTGTAGCCAGCCTGTGGGGTTTGGAAGGAGGGATGCTTTGCTCCTGAGGGAGCTGGAATGTGCCTCCCTCCCAGCTCTGCTGCTGGGACCCTTGGGCAGCTGCTGTGGGTTCATGGCTGTGCCTGGGCCTTGCTGACTGCTTTTCTCTGCCCCTGTGTGCAGGTGCTGGACATGGACACAGAGGATGACCCCTTGTTGCAGGACGCCTGGCTGGAGGAGGAGGATGAAGAGGTGACCTTCAGCTCCTGCAAGAGGCGAGAGGGTGCTGTGTTGTGTGGGAAAAGCCCGTGCAGGGTCAGGCCCCTGCGTGTCACCCTGCCCGTGTCTGGCTTCTGGAATATTGTTGGCTGGGTGTTTACCAACCCGTACTGCGCTGGCTTCATCCTTTTCCTGGGCTGTGCCATCCCTGCTGTGCTGGCTGTTGTCATGTTCCTGCACTACCCGGCCCTGGATATCGACATCTCCTACAACGCCTTCGAGATCCGCAACCACGAGTCCTCGCAGCGCTTCGACGCTCTCGCCCTGGCCCTCAAATCCCAGTTTGGGTCCTGGGGCAGGAACCGCCGGGACCTGGCTGACTTCACCTCCGAGACCCTGCAGAGACTCATCTTCGAGCAGCTCCAGCAGCTTCACCTCAACGCCTCCCACCTTGGGGTCAGCGCGCGGGTCAGGCGCAGTCCCCCCGAGGGCAGGACGAGCTCCCCCGAGCCCCGTGTCCACCCCAGCCCGGGGAACAGGACGTCCCGGGTCGGGAGGGGAGCCCCACGCTGGGACTACTCCAGCACGTACATCAGTGCCAACACGCAGGCTCACGCCCACTGGCGCATCGAGCTCATCTTCCTGGCGCGGGGGGACTCGGAGAACAACATCTTCACCACCGAGCGCCTGGTCACCATCCACGAGGTCGAGCGCAAGATCATGGACCACCCTCGCTTCCGGGAGTTCTGCTGGAAGCCCCATGAGGTCCTGAAGGACCTGCCCCTGGGCTCCTACTCCTACTGCTCCCCTCCCAGCTCCCTCATGACCTACTTCTTCCCCACTGAGAGAGGAGGGAAGATTTACTATGATGGCATGGGACAAGACCTTGCTGACATCCAAGGTGAGCTGAGGGCCGTGGGCGAGGGCTGGTGTGGTCAAGGAAAGGACCTCCTCAAGTTCAGGCAGTCCCTGGTGTGCAGCTGAGAGGGGTGAGACTGCCTCCTACAGAGAGGAAGAGCCTGCTGGGCTGTGCCTTGAGGAATTGTCTTTTCTGTACTGGGGCCCCTTTCCAACCCTTTCATCAACTCCAATCACTGGTCACACGGGCCCCCCCAGCTGAGCGAGAGGGACAAGTGAGGGGCATGGTACAGGCCTCTTCTACTGACCCTTGTCCCCTGTGAATGGCTGTGGGTAACTAGAGCAATGTCAGGGCTTGGACAGACAATAGGGATGAGCCCCCCTGCACCACAGAGCAGATGAAAGAGGTCTGTGGGCTGCTCTGGAGCTTGAAAGGCAGCTTGTGAGTCACCAGCTGGAAAGTCTCCTATAAGGAGAGGAGGAGGAAGGGCCTGCCTCCTCCTCCCAGCTCTGTACCCTGTTCTGTGCACCTCTAGCAGAGCAGAGGCTCTGGATGGTGCAAAAGAGGTGACTCATGAGGAGTCTGTGGGTGTGATGTGGCTGTGGGATGGAACCTCCATCTGTCTCCCAAGCCAGGCTCAGCTGAGAGTTGTCCAGGAGCCATACAGGGAGCAGGGAAAGAATTAACTCCATCTGCTCCAGTGTGAGTAATACTGTTACCAAAACAGGAAAGAGCATAGTTTCTGGGTCTTTATGGTGTGAACTCAAGGAAACTGGATTTTGGGGGTAGACAGACAGTGCCTCTTACTCAGAACTGGCTGAGTGCTTCCATCTCTACATCCCTCACACCATCAGATGGCAGAGGTACCATGTCAGAGCAGAGCCAGGACTTCTCCTCTTCCCTGGGCATTGTTTAGTTCTTGTGCTTCCCAGTGTGATGGAGCAAATATTGTCCCAGTGTAGAGGGAGGAAGTGCATCCAGCAGCGGGAGTGAGGATGGGGATGTTGTGTGCATTGCTGGCTGAGGGAGCTGTGGTTCAGGTCAGTCAGGTGGAAGATGTCCCTGATGGGGGAACTGCGTGTAGGCAGCATCAGAAGCAGTCACAAAGCAGAAGTAGAAGGTGAGTCTTTGCAATCCAGCTTTCCCCCAGCTCTCCTTGCTCTCTGCAAGGCAGCAGCAGTCAGCATCCCTCTGATGAAGAACAGGATCACTCCTAATTTCCCTTTGTCAGACCAGATCCCGTGCCTTGCTAAAACGATCAATCAGGGTCTAAAAAAGGTGGTGCTGCCTTGTCCTGCAGGGTCCCTGGAGCTGGCCATGACCCACCCTGAGTTCTACTGGTATGTGGATGAGGGCTTGTCTGCTGAGAACATGAAGAGCTCCCTGCTGAGGAGCGAAATCCTCTTTGGGGCACCCCTGCCCAACTACTACTCGGTGGAGGATCGCTGGGAGGAGCAGCGCCGCAAGTTCCAGAACTTCGTCATCACCTACGTGGCCATGCTGGCCAAGCAGTCCACGAGGTGAGGGTGTGTGCAGGCAGGGCAGGTGCCTGGCTGGGAGCAGGGAAGGGCAGAGGGTGGAACCAGGCCTCTGAGGGTGTAAAAGCTCTGCCTGAAGGTTCACACAGGGCAGATGTGTCTGTTCCGCTCCGACAGCCCTGTTCTGTTCAGCCTCACTGGGAGGGCACCAGGCACAGAAGGCTTGGCATGCCAGCTCAGACTGCTGGTCAGCCTTGGACAGTGGCCATGGCATAAAGCTCCAGAAGAGGAGAAAAAGCATCTCCTTTGAAGCTGGGCTCATGCATGGAACTGTGAATGAGGGTGGGGAGCATATGGCAGAAACCCACTGCTTCCCTTTGATGCCACTTCTGAGGCAGCAACATTCCAGAGACACCAGCAGAGACAATGAAAAGGGACTGAAGGTTAAAACCAGTGCCTGCTCTTCCACTGAGCCCTTGTCTGGCATTGGATCTCTTTGCCTCCACCTCACAAATCCAGTGCCACTGGCTCAAACAGAGCTACCTTCCTGCTCTGAATTTGTCCCCAGCTGTTCTGATGCAGGAGGTGAAATGGTCTTTATGCAGGTCATCAACCTGCAGGTCCAATTCTGCTTTTGCTTTTTGTGCAGAGGGATAGGGAGGGGAGTTTCAGGGCAGGATAAGTTTCAGGAAATGCAGACTTTTTCCACCACCAGGTCTGTATGACTTTGTTGAATAGAGCTTTACTCAATGCCTGTGAGAGAGAGATGGTAAAACAGAGCTACAAGAGCACCTCAGTACCCAGACAGCTGAGGGAAGGCAGTGAGTACCAGTGTTTGTACCTTCTTAGGCTCCAGCTCTACTGCTCTGAGTCTCAGTAGCTCCCAGAATGAAGGGATACTGATCCTCAAAAGCAGTTTGGAATGCAGGCAGCCCCTGTCAGCCCTGAGAACAGGCAGCCACAGAGCACTCTCAGATATGGGCTGGCAGAGCAGGTTGTGGTTATGAGAACCCGAAAGGGAATTGGGGCCAAGGCTCAGTTCTGAGGCTCAGACCCCCGATAGTCTCCTATGGTGCAGCATTATTGTACTCCTGGCTAAATTATCTCAGATTACTTCTGCTCAGAGCCCACTTCCAGAGGCAGAAGCTGGTAAATCATATGGTTTCTGATAAGCTCTCACTCTGCCTGCATCCGCTGTGCTAATATAATAAGCAATGATTAGGATTCCAGATGGAATTGGCTTCGGAGGCTTCAAGAGCTATTATTGCCAAAGACCCACCATGCACTGGAGGAATTTTTAAAATATTAGACCTGCTCTTTATTTTTCTCCCTTCTTGTGTGAACTTCACCTCCAGCAGCAACCTCATTCAACCTGATCTCGCCACTCAGAGCAGTTTCCTCAGAGAACTGCCAGGTTATTAGAGCAGTGACCTCCTTTGGCTCTGGAGGAGACACTGTGCTTTAAATCACCTGTCTCTGCTCCTTTTGCACTCAGCTCTGCCTATTCCTCTTCTTTCCTGTCTTCCCACCCTAGCAAGGTCCAGGTACTGTACGGAGGGACGGATTTGTTTGACTATGAGGTGAGGAGGACTTTCAACAACGACATGTTGCTGGCCTTCATCAGCAGTAGCTGCATAGCTGTCTTGGTCTACATCCTCACCTCCTGCTCAGGTAGGCTGTGGTCACAGCTGCCCTGCTCTCACACAAATCCAAATGTGCTGTGATTCCCCCTGCCTGAGCCCTGGGAGAGGCTCTGATGCCCTGGCACCAGCCTGGCTGTGTGGCACAGCAGCGTGCAAGAAGGGCACACAAGTCTTATTCTCCAGAGATATGTGGGCAGGGTGAGGGGAAGGCTCTCAGGAAATCAAAAATAAGATGCAAATTCCCATCTTGCTAACACTGGTGTAAATCTGATATCATTTCATGGATGGGCCTCATGGGAAGGAGTCTGCAAGCAGTATTCTTGCAGCCTGAGCTATTCTCTCTCACCAACACTTTCATGGGGGTATTCCAACAGGGCAGATGGGGGGTGTCTGTTCTCCTGGGAGTGGCCAGAGATACTATTTTTTCCATGTTTCTTTTCTGCTGTAGTGTTCCTGTCATTCTTTGGCATCGCCAGCATCGGACTGAGCTGCCTGGTGGCTCTGTTCCTGTACCACGTCGTATTTGGGATCCAGTACCTGGGTATACTCAATGGTGTGGCTGCCTTTGTCATTGTGGGGATTGGTAAGCACGTCTTTTCTCAAAGCCTCCCTGTGCTGCCTTGCCCCAGCTCCTGCCTGCGGGGGAGAGGAAGGTGATGGTGGCAAACTCAAATTGAATTTCCAGGCCTTTTCCCTCCATTACCTCCAAGTGTAATATCTGCAGGTCAAATGTCGAGGGGGAAATGAGATGTTTAGCATGTGTCACCACTGTGGGAGTGAAGTATCAGCAGCTCTGCCCTGTTTTTCCAGGGGTTGACGATGTCTTTGTTTTCATCAACACCTACCGCCAAGCCACCCACCTCAAGGACCTGCGGCTGCGCATGATCCACACGATCCAGACAGCAGGGAAGGCCACCTTCTTCACCTCCCTCACCACAGCTGCAGCGTATGCTGCCAACATCTTCTCTCAGGTACCCTGCACCCGTGGGATTTGGGGTTTTCCATGTCTGCCAGAGGGCCTAAGACAGTGGGGACCTGCCAGCACCATCTGTCCTCTCCTCCAGCGCAGGGGGATCCTGACCTGCTTACCCTGCAGGGCTGTCCCCACCTGTTGTAAGGCACTGGACACTCTCCCTGTATCAGCATTCAAGACAATATTTCCTGTGCCACTGGCCAAACAGGATCCAGTGGTTTTCAGGCTCTGTCTCAGTGCTTTACCTACCAGGCTTGCTGACGACCATGGCTGAGGTCAGCGTGTGCTGCTCTCAGGTTCCTCCAGACATTTGTTTCTTGCCTGCTGTCTTTCCAGCTCTCCTGCCCCAGTTGATCCCAACTCCATGTTCTCTCTCTTCCTGTAGATCCCAGCTGTGCATGACTTCGGGCTCTTCATGTCACTGATTGTGTCCTGCTGCTGGGTAGCTGTGCTCTTCACCATGCCAGCTGCTCTTGGAATATGGACCCTTTATGTGTCCCCACTGGAGAGCTCCTGCCAAACCAGGTGAGCCCTGCAGCCTGTGGAACTCAAGGCAGCGTGCAAATTCCTGCCCTATCATCTCAGTTATCTTCAGTCCCCTCAGGCAGCTTGACTTTCCCTCTGTCAAAAGGGAAATTTAAATTCTGCCATTCCAGATTGGAGCAAAATGGAAGCATTAGGTCCTAGTCTCATAGCCTGGGTCTCACTAATCTCCCCTGGCATGTGCATAGGTGCCTCCCAAGATCCAGACTCTGCAGTGCCAGTCAATCCTCTGGGTTGAATCCCATGGGGTTTTGGAGCCATTTGTGTCCTCAGAGCACTTAATGCACAGCTAAACCTCCAAGCTGTGGAGACACAAGCCCTGCAAGACAGACAGGTCACCACTGCTCCTGCCTGTGAGCACAAGCAGGACATGCAGATTTGTGTTTGAAGCCAGTACATTTCCCCCTCCCCTGCTCTTTAGCCCTGCAGATGACCTGACCTGATTTAATTCATTAGCAGGGAGATGAACTCCTGAAATTCCTGTCACTCAGCACCCAGTGGCCACAGCTCAGCCCTGCTCTGTGCATCCAGCCCAGCCCTGACCTCTCAGCACTTAGCAATGGAAATTGCTCATGGCAGTGCCTGTTGTCTTTCCAAGTAATTGGAGCAGGCTGTTGCTGCTCTCCTTGTCACTGAAGGAGCCCACTGGGAACTCTTTGCAGGGTATGTGCCTTAAAACTCTTGCCTCTGTCTCCTTTCCTGCTCCAATCCAGCTGTAGTCAGAAGTGCACCAAAAAGAGAGCCTTGCACCTGGCTGAAGATCTCTTCATTGCCCCAGAGGCCACCCCCAGGGCAGGCAGAGAGACCCTTCCCTACCTTGACGATGACATCCCACTGCTCAGCGTGGAGGAGGAGCCTGGTACGTGCCTGTGGTGTGGTGCCTTCAGGGGGACCACACTGCCCTGTTCATCCTGTTCTCCCTGGCCCTGGTCCTTGCCTCAGTTCTCCTAATTGTGAGTTGGAGATGGTGCTGGCACAGGGGGTTGTAGGAGTCAGAACTCACTCACAGTTATAAAGTTGCTTTGAGATCTTCAGAGGGTGTCAATACAATGTTTTCTAACTACCTTGCTAATTCTCCTGGGGCCAATGTGATCTGCTTCCTGGGAGCTCTGACTGTGCCATGGATGAAGCCATAGCACCTTATCCATAGCACCAGGACAGCTCACCTTTGAGCAGAGCTTTCCTCTCTTCCCTGCCATTTGGAGCACTGCATTTGGGAAGCAGGAGAGAGAACACTTGGTTGTTCTCTGGCATCACCTCTCCAGAGCAGCTCCTCTGTCACAGCACGAAAAGGGCAGTGACTTGCCTGAGACCACATAAACAATCTAGAAAAAAAGCCCAGAAATTCCCTATCTGTTGTTGGCAGGAGATAATCCTTCTAGCCCTGATCTGAAGATAAAGGTGCTTACAGGGTCATGCTTTCTTGTATTTGGCTTTTAAAACTTGCTGGAAACGCTTCCTTTTAAAATCCCCAATGGCAATGGTGTGGGCAGTGAGTGACTTTCAGGCCTGGGAGCAAACTGGAGCTGGAGGCAAATGGATCAATGCCACAGCACAGGCAGACCCTGGCTGCAGAGGGGGCTCTGAGCTGCCTGTGACAGGCAGCAGAGAAGCTCTGGCTCTGTGCTGCAAGAGCTCTCCTCAGTATGCCAGAGCCACATGCACTGGTGATGTATGGAAATAAGCCCTCCCAGCAGGATCCTTTCCTCCAGGGCCCCTGGCATCAGGTAATTCATGAAGAAGCAAAGCAGCTTGTTCCAGTCAGTGCCCAAGTGTGGTTTGTGGGGCAGCTGTACAGAGTGCCAGGCTTGGTCCCACCACAGCCAGTGCCCACTTCTCACATGTAGAGAAGAAGGCAGTTCCCTTGGCATCCCTGAGCTGGAGAGAAGAGATCAGAGAGGAGCCAGGCTGCAGTCAGGAAGAGGTCAGCTGTGTGTAATTAGCAGTAAGACATATTTAGTGGGACAGGGACAAATTCTGTTTGGCCCAAGCAGCATACAGTGTCCCTGTGACCTTATGGACAATGTCTGTGGGATCTGGCAGAGGAGGAACAGCCTGAAGCATAGATTTGGACTGAGCTATGGTTTCAAAACTGTAGCTGTCACACGGCAGTGACTTGACAAAGAAGCTTCCTGTGACATCCTGGAAGTCACTGCCTCTGCCTGGGTCTTACTCCATCTTTAGCTTGAGTTGTACAGCACCTTGCAGAAGATTTGGTAAAGGAGAGCAGAGAGCTCTGAGAGACACTCATGACACTGAGACTGCCTTTGATTTCTCTTGTAGTCTCGCTGGAAATGGGGGATGTCCCCTTGGTGTCTGTGATGCCAGAAAATCTGCAGCTCCCTGCAGAGAAGAGCAACCGGGGGCACTTGATAACCCGCCTGCAGGAGCTGCTGGAACACTGGGTGCTGTGGTCTGCAGTGAAGAGCAGATGGGTGATTGTGGGTAAGGAAGGAGGGCTGGTGTTCCATCTGCATGGAATTTAGAGGGTTTGACTGCATCTCAGTCAGTCCCCAAGCCTTGATTATTAGTGACAAGAGATGGGAAAAGGGACATGGTAAATGGCTTCTATCATAGTGGAAGAGTGTTCCCAGAACAGTCAGTCCTTAAGGGAACTTCATTAGGAACTTTTCCATCCCTTTCCTTTCACTCAGATCTAAAATGGCAAGCCCTGATGGGGTTTTCCAGGCATAGGGCTCATTACAAGAAAGCCCAGCTGCCAGTGTGCTTTAGAGGTTGTTCTTTTTCCAGCTGAAAACACCATCTTTCCACTACATGCCTGCTCTCTGAGTATGTCTTAAGTGCAAGGTGCATGTAGGGTCCCACACACTCACCTGGGCTTCTCCTTGCAGGGCTCTTCCTCCTTGTTTTGCTCCTGTCCATATTCTTTGCCAGCCGCCTCCATCCCGCCAGCCGTGCTCCAGTCTTGTTCCGGCCTGACACCAACATCCAGGTGCTGCTGGACCTGAAATACAACCTGAGTGCCGAAGGCATCTCCTGCATTACCTGCTCAGGTGAGAGTGCTGCTCCCCAGACCATGGTGGGTGCAGCCCAGCCTACACCCTGGGCTGGGGGAGCTGAGGCAGAGGCCTACGGTGTTCAGATATCTCACTGGATGGACCCTGCTGAAGGGAGGTACACCTTGGGAGTGGGATGGTTGAGTTGCCTGTACGAGTGGAGTATTTTGAATAGTATTTCTTGCTTTAGCCAGGAACTGTCTGAGTGTTTCTGCTGGAGCAATTCCCTCATAGTCCACGAAAACTGACTACTTTTATTCATAAGTGCTGCTCTCATGTCAGTGCCCAGCTGGGGCTCTGTGTTGCCTTCTCAGGGTCTGGAGTTCAGCAGCAGTGTGTGTGGTGTGCACAGGGCTGGTAGGTCTCTTGTGCCCTTCACTCTTTCCTCCCTGACTAACCTTGTGGGACAGGTTTGTTTCAGGAAAAGCCCCACAGTTTGCAGAACAACATCCGAACCTCCTTGGAAAAAAAGAAGAGGGGCTCAGGGTCACCCTGGGGAAGCAAAGGCAGCATAAGTGATACAGGGCAGCAAGGTGAGTGGGGCATGATGACTGACTACTTTGGGGCCAGGGCCCAAGGATCCACTTGGGTAGAAACTAAACCATATGCTCACTGAATAGCTGATGGGGAATAGTTCTCCTCAGAGCCTGCCCCACTGAGCCCTAGTGCTGAATATAAAGGGTGTCTTTACAATCCCACTTCCCCTGAATGCCTCCTGCTCTCCAGGACAGGGTCCTGTAACCCAGGTGGCAGTACAGCCTAGTGACAGATCCCTCTGATCTGAGTACAGGGCTGGGAACTCCAAGCTTTTGCATCCTGGGCCTGTGTCACAACCTTGTTGGCAGGTTGCAAGGAGAGTAAATTCAGCCTGTTTTGCAAGGATTTTGAGGATAAAAGAGTTATTGGGCCAGGTCCCAAGATGACATGAGTCAATAAGCCATCAGGAATTACTGCAGCTCAGGATATATTTGTGACAGCCTTGGAAAGTGTGTTGTGCTGCCAGAAGGCAGAGGCTGTGCCTGCTGTCCCAGAGGAGAGAGCAGATCAGAAGAACCCTCCTGTGCCCTGTCCACATCTGTAGGATTTGCTGATTGAGAAGTACCACCAGCCCTCATGCCCTCTGTTTTCTTCAGATCTCCAGGGGACTGTGTACATCTCCAAGTCCAGGAGCAAGGGGAGACCAGCCATCTACAGATTCTCACTCAATGCCAGTGTCCCTGCGCCCTGGCAGACGGTGTCACCGGGAGACGGGGAGGTGCCTTCATTCCAGGTGAGTCAGTCCAGGAGGTTGGACCCCTCTACCAAGAGTGCAGCACTCAGCAGGTGAGCACAAGAGCCTCCTCCTGTCTCTCATGGGGGTCCTAGGTAGCTCTGGGTGACACTGGCAGTAAGGTAGTTAGAAAGGCATTGTGCCTGGCATTGTTAAAGATTATGCCTTGTAGTGCCACAATACTCCCCTGTCGCTGTTGTGATGTGGCTGTCAGCAATGGAAGCAGAAGTGTGGGTGTCACTGAGCCATTCAGCCCAGGCCACTGGGATTTGGGGTGCTGAGGGGCCCCATCACACGCTGGCCAAGCCTGGGAAGGGGAGGGCCGGGGGGTGGCTGGGGTCATGCCTGCAGTGCTCATCTGTGTGGCTGTGCCAGTGCTCAGGGAGGAGGGGAGTGTGTGATGCTAATGTGCAACAGGCTGCAACCCTGTGGAGTTAAGTGTCTGTTTTCATTAATCCATTGCTTAGGTGTATAGAGTGCCTTTCGGTAACTTCACCAGGAAGCTGACAGCTTGTGTGTCCACAGTAGGGCTGCTTAAGCAGACGAGCCCCAGGAAGTGGATGATGACCACCTTGTCCTGTGACACCAAGAGGGGCTGGAAGTTCGACTTCAGCTTCTACGTGGCCTCCAAGGAGCAGCAGCGAACACGGTAAGCTTCCAAACCCCCTCCTGGCCAGGCAGCAGAGACAGCACAGCTGAGAGGCTGATCCTAATGCCCAGTGCCAGTCCTGCTCTCAGTCGGTGACATCTGTGACCCCAGAACTTGCTTTGCTGCACATGTGCCCCATCTCTGCAGTCATTCTGCAGGCCCATAGCATCACCAACATGCCAAAGGCCTCACAGGGGCAGGGCTGTGACTGGGGATTTTGTTGGGTGGCAAAAAGACGTTGCTGATCTTGTTCTTGTCCTTGCCCACCTGAACTCTTGGGCTGCATGGGCAGCACACAATATGCAATGGCTAGGGATCCAGGCCTGGAGATGCTCACCTTTCCCTTTCCTTCTGCCCCTGAGAACGCCTGTTTCCACGTAATGCTTTGGCAAATCATTCTCACTACCTCTGGTCCCCCTTAACAAACTTTCTTTGCTGCACAGGAAGCTGTACTTTGCTCAGTCGCACAAGCCCCCCTACCACGGCCGAGTGTGTGTGGCACCCCCGGGCTGCCTGCTCAGCTCGAGCCCGGATGGACCCACCAAAGGCATCCTGTACGTTCCCAGTGAGAAAGGTGAGCTGATGATTCCCTCCTGGCTGTCAGATCCAGGGAGTCGGAGCTCTCTGGCCATCTAACGTAACCAACCTTTCCTTGTGTTTGGCAGCAGCAGCACCCAGGGCGAAGCCATCAGCCACGTCCGGGTTTAACCCGTGCATGAACACGGGCTGTGGGAAGCCGGCGGTGCGGCCGCTGGTGGACACGGGAGCCATGGTGTTCGTGGTGTTCGGGATCAGGGGCGTCAACCGCACGAGGCGCCCGGACAACCACGTCATCGGAGACATGGTACACACAGCCCGGGGGGTGGGACAGCCCCTCTGGGTGGGGTCTAGTTAATCCTCACAGCCCAGGCAGGTAGCCCAGCCATCCAGACAGGTGGAGGAGCAGAGTTGGCAGCGCTGTGATGAGCCAAAAGTACACTTCTGTTCTAGCAAATTGACAAATAATGGAGGTCAAGAAGCCCTTACTGAAAACACCTCGGACTTTCCAGAAAATCTCTTTGAGTGCAATATATAACCTTCTAATTTTGAGTCGAAATCTGGCTTTCCTGAGGACTTTAGAAATAAACCCATCTTGAGCTCAGTATGAAATCTCACCTCAAATTCAAGACTGAGGGAACTGGTGTTTTTCTATAATTGTTTATCTTGCTATGAGATACTAATGTGAAAGAATAAAAATAAATTACTCTAGAGAACAGTTACTAAATGTGACTTTTCTTGGAACAGCTTTATCTCCCAGATCTGATATCTTGACACATTCACAGCCTTTCCCCAGGAAAATTATGCTTAGCTCTTGTCCCTTGGCTGATGCACTTCAGCTTTCTGCTGTTCTTTCTGCCCTCTGATTTGGGGGCACTGTGCAGAATCAGCCTTTGCCTGTTCCCTTTGGAAAGGGCAGTGAGAAATGTAGGCAGTGGGATGGGCAGAAAGGTGGAGTTTTGTGCTGGGCACTTCTAGGGATTCAGAGCTGCTGCTTAGGCAGACCCTAATGGCTTTGGGCATGGCATGGGGGCTGTTCATTTATGTGTTTCTGTTGTACTGCCTGACTTTTGTGGGGTGGGCAGGACATGTAGCTTCTTCCGGGGTTATCTGGTAAGGCAAAGATGTCTGGTGGGTTTCCTGTGGTCTGTGCAAGCTGGGCCCAGGCTGTGTAGCCAGGAGAGGACTCGGTTTCTGCCTCCTCGTGCCAGTGGCTGTGTGTGTGCCTCACGTGTGGTGCTCCTGTTGTTGTGTCTCCTTGTGAAAGGGCAGCGTTATCTACGATGACAGCTTCGACCTCTTCAAAGAGATTGGCAACCTGTGCCGCCTCTGCAAAGCCATCGCCAGCAACGAGGAGCTGGTGAAGCCTGGAGGGGCTCAGTGCCTGCCCTCGGGTAGGTTGGACTAACTCCTGCCTGCAGCAGGGCTTGCTTGAGCTGAGCTCCTCAACTGCAAACCACAGAGGGTGGCTGCTGCTTGCTGCCTCCTTTTCTTCCCAAGGCAGCTTGGCCCTTCTAGAACATGCCCTTGGTTGTGCTTTTGGGGACATGAGAAAGAAAAACGGCCTCTTTGACGCCAAAGACACCGCAAAGGCGTGTTCTTTGGGATTTAATCCAGGCAGATAAGAACAGAATTGCATCTGTTCTTTCCAGTCATGGGTATTGCTTGTGATACGCTTTAATCTTTCAAATCAGTAAATATCTTCTTGGTAGCTCCTGAGTAACCATCAAATCACACCTGATCTCACTGCAGTGAGGTTACTGTGTCTATGGCTTTGCATACCTGACCAATGCCCAGATTTCCCAACTTAAAGAGGTCACCAGGTTGTGGAGCTGAGCCTAGGAAGTGCATGTTGGCTTCAGGCCAAAAGCCAATCTCATGTCTGGAAAAAAATCCCTGCAGACAGCCCTCAGCACTTGCTGTTTGTGCTGCTTCCTGACAGCTGGGGACAGACAGCAGTGGCAGTGTCCTGTCCCGTGCTGATAGCATGGAATGTCCCTTCAAAATACAGCAGCTGAGGGCTCTGATGCTGAGACCTCCAGGGCTTTGGCAAACCAGAGTGGCAAGGGGAAGCAACAGCTGACAAATGGGGCCTGCAGCTTCCTCTTGGGGTTCTCTTTTTGGGTTGCTGGTTGTGGGTTTTGGTTTGGTGGGTTTTGGTTTTGTTTTTTTTTATCCCCCTGCTCCAGTGTGCTTCCATTCCCTGTGCTGCTCTCCATCCCTTGCTCTTTCTTTCTCTCCAGGTTACAGCATCTCCTCCTTTCTGCAGATGTTGCACCCTGAGTGCAAGAACATCCCAGAGCCAAACCTGCTGCCTGGACAGCTCTCTCATGGGGCAGTGGGGGTGAAGGATGGGAAGGTGCAGTGGATCTCCATGGCATTTGAATCGGTGAGCACATGGCATCGCCATCTGTCCTGGTGACAGTTTATTCTTGTGACTTCTGGGGGTTTAGCTCTGCTCTTTCTGCACTGGCCACTTTCATTTGCAGCCATAACTTAGAGTTTATCAGTGTCTGTGCCTTGTTGCAGACAGATACCTGCACTCACAAGTTGTAAGAAGTGGCTGTTTGTGCCACAGTTGGCTCAGGCAAAAAGCTGGTGGCAGATTTGCGCAGATGCCACTGCCAGTTCTGCCTGGTGCTGCCAACTCCAGCTGGCTTGTTCTGCCTCCCCCCTTGCCACACAAGAAGAGCAGGGCACCAGTAACAAGTTCTTCTTGTTACAGACAACCTACAAGGGGAAGTCATCCTTCCAGACCTATGCTGACTACCTGAAATGGGAGACATTCCTGCAGCAGCAACTCCAGCTCTTCCCAGAGGGCTCTGCTCTCCGGCACGGCTTCCAGACCTGTGAGCACTGGAAGCAGATTTTCATGGAGATTATAGGCAAGTGACTGCCATGTTTCTCTCCTTGGGAACCCACTCTCTGATACATCTTCATAGCACACTCTGTCCCATCTGGTGGGCCTGGGTTATATCTTCAGTCTCTTGCCATTGCTGTGCAAAATCCTAAAGCCTGTTCCTGCCCCAAGCAATGTGTACTGTCAAAATCCTAGTCAGAGCCCAGGAAAATCAGTCCTGCTGATGTGAGATCCAAGAAGCTGATAACCTTCTTTCCACTCTCATTCTCTCCCCCCCATCTCCCCCAGTGTGAGTCCCTTGCCAGCAGGGACATGGTGCCTTTCTCATGCAGCTGTCACCTTCCAGGATCCAAACAGCTGTCTCTTCTCTTCCAGGAGTGCAGAGTGCCCTGTATGGTCTTGTCCTCTCTCTGGTCATCTGTGTGGCTGCAGTGGCCGTGTTCACCACACACATCCTCCTCCTGCTGCCAGTGCTGCTCAGCATCTTAGGTAAAAATGCCAATTCCAATGTGCCAGGCTTTCACTCAGTCTGCAGTTGGTGCGTTGTGGCACTGCTGAGTCTCAGGTGACTTGAAGTGAATTGTTCTTACGCTGTGTAAACCCCTCTGGCTTTCCAGGAGTCAGTCCTGGAGAATGGACTTGCTAAGTGAACAGAAGAAACTCTCAACAAATGCACAGGGACCTCATTGGGAAAGTAGATTTGTGTGCCTAATTCCCAGTGTGTTTTATCTACACAATCCCTTCTATTTGTTTAAATAAGGGTTTTAGCTACACAAATGCCATCCCTGCCTGTTATGTATAATAATGTGATTAAGTCCCACATGCTTTGAATAACAATTGCATTACTTCCCAAGAATCTGCACCATGGCTGCTGTTTCCAAGCAGTGGGAGATGTTAAAAGCTGAATATTTTAGTAGTTTTGTTAGTATTTGAAGCAAATTTGTAAATAGTTCCCTCTCCCTGACTGGTGATTTGGCGACATTGTGGTCTAAGTGTGTTGCTAAACTTCTCAGTTTAAAAATCAAATCTATCATTTTGAAACCACTTACTCTCCCACACATGACTCACAAACAAACACCATTCTTGCCTTTAAAAAAGTAACAGTGTGTGTAACTCCAGCAAGCAAAACAAGGGGCTCACTTCCCTGTAGTGCCTGTGCACACACATGCCTGCCTGGGCTTGGATTCATTTAGCAAGAATTAGTCTAGATTGGCATCAGTCTGATTTATCTGGGTGCTCCACTAGCCCCAGCAGGTCTGATTGCCTTATGGAATGGTCCCTGTGGCAAGGGAAGGTGAGGGAAGTGTTTTCCTCTGTAGCAGGAGTGTGTACAGGACTCTGGCCGGCATGCAGACCTGAGGGATACAATCCCAAACTCCCTGGGGATTGACTGGTATCAGTGGGCCTGGCCAGCAGTCCTGGAGTCCTTGACATTTGCCTGACATCACCTTCTTCACACAGGGGTCGTCTGCTTGGTGGTGACCATCATGTACTGGTCTGGCTGGGAAATGGGAGCTGTGGAGGCCATTTCCCTCTCCATCCTCGTTGGCTCCTCTGTGGATTACTGTGTGCACTTGGTGGAGGGCTACCTGCTGGCAGGGGAGAACCTGCCACTGCACCAGGCAGAGGTGAGTTCTGCTCTTCCTAGAGCCTTGCCTTGGTTCCTCTTGTGCCCTCTGTGCCACTTGCCTGGGATGCAGGACCCACCACAGGCAAGGGGGGACATGTCCCACCACCCTCACAGCACCCTGAGGGTGTTTGCTGCTTGTCCAGCCGACTGCTCAGACTGTGAGATTGTGTGCCTGAGTACAGTAAACCCAGCTGAGGGTCCCTTTCTTGCTGGCCACAGCTGTGCCCAAAGCAACCCCTTTTCACGTCCAAGTGAAGACAGTCTGTGCTGGAACAGCCCTACACTCCTCCTATAACCTCTGCAAATTGCTGTGCTGTGCTGGACCTCCAGCTTTTTTATGGCCTCCTTAACAGCTTTGTCTTTTTGGGAAGATGGAGACCACACAAA
Organism: Pipra filicauda; assembly: GCF_003945595.2. Classification (NCBI taxonomy): domain Eukaryota; kingdom Metazoa; phylum Chordata; class Aves; order Passeriformes; family Pipridae; genus Pipra; species Pipra filicauda. Next base: position 4,284,302 of record NW_024104620.1, read on the forward strand.
ACCTTGGGATCCCTGATGCCAGGTCCCATGCTTGCACACAGCACCTGTGTCGTGCAGGCCCAGCAATCAGCCTGACGTGGTGCAAAGGAGGCACAAAATCCAACAGGCTTTGCTGGATTGTTGACAAACAACCCTGTGGCTGTTTGTCCAGTGGGCTCAGAGACTGAATGAACTGTCCAAGGTGTGCTTTGTCATGGACTGGGATTTCACAAGCTAAGCCACCTCTACAACTCTCTGACAGGATGGGGGAACCAGGCAGGGGTTGGGCTTTTCTCCCAGGGAACCAGCAGTAGGACAAGAGGGCACAGTCTTAAGCTGCACCAGGGGAGGTTTAGGTTGGACATTAAGAAGAAATTCTTTACAGAGAGAGTGATCTGACACTGGAATGGGCTGCCCAGGGAGGTGGTGGAGTCACCATCCCTGGAGGCGTTTAAGCAGAGCCTGGATGTGGCACTTGGTGTTGGTGCCGTGGTCGAGTTGACAAGGCGGCGTCGGGTCAAAGGTTGGACTCGATGACCTCAGAGGTCTTTTCCAGCCCAGCTGACCCTGTGATTCAAAGCCTAAGCTGTGAGTGCAGCCCCGTGTTGCTGTGCCCTCACCCCACTCTCCCTCCCCCAGGACCCCCGGGCGTGCCGGCAGTGGAGGACCGTGGAGGCCGTGCGGCACGTGGGGGTGGCCATCGTGTCCAGCGCCGTCACCACCGTCATCGCCACCGTCCCGCTCTTCTTCTGCATCATCGCCCCCTTCGCCAAGTTCGGGAAGATCGTGGCCCTCAACACGGGGGTGTCCATCGTGTACACGCTGACTGTGAGCACGGCCCTGCTCAGCATCATGGGCCCCGGCACCTTCACCCGCAGCAGGACTTCCTGCCTCAAGGCCGTGCTGGGGGTGCTCCTGGCCGGCCTGCTGGGCCTCTGCGTCTGCCTCGCCCTGCTCAAGAGCGGGTTTAAGATCCCTCTCCCCAACGGGACAGCCCTGTAGAACCCAGGCCGGGAGCCTCTGTCCTCTTGCTCTCCCTTTCTTTTTTTCTTTTCTTTTTAAAGGATATTTTTTGTAAAGAAAACAAAAGAGGAAAAAAATCCCCTTTTTTTCCCGGAAGTTTTTCAACTCCAGATGCACTTTATTTTCTAATGAGTTTTGCTCTAAACTTGTATTTATTTTGGGTAGTGACGGATGGATGACGGACAGTGAGGGCTGCCCAGGGAATACCTCAGCCCGTGAGTAGGAGGGGAAGAGGTCTCCTTCTCTCAGTTTTCTTTCTGCTTTTCTTTTCTTTTTTTCTTATCTTCTTCTTTTAAATTTCTTTTTTTTTTTTTTTTTAGCCAACAGAGCTTTCTGGAACCGCAAAGCTAAAAGGGGAGAAGTTGGGAAGGCCATCTGATCCTTTAAAAAACACTTCCCTCTGTCTCTTCCCTCCCCTTGTCCAGGGTCAGCATTGCAACGATGGCTCTTGAGGTGATGTCCTACCCCCACTCCAAGCCTGTGCCTCTCTACCTGAGCCTTCAAGAACAGCAGTGAGCTGTTGGAAAGGCCTGGAGAACAGCATTATCTGGTCCTTTACCTGTACTCAAGCCAGACCAGCAGTGAACTCACTGCACAGGAGCTCTCATGGGTGTCATTGTGGGATCCAGATTAGAGGTGCTGGGTGGCACCACCTTCTTTCATCATTCAGGGAGGGCGTTGGGACACATGGCTTTCCCCTTCTTTCTGAGGGGGCAGAGCACCTTTTGCTGGAGTCTCTTGGGTCTGTGAACAGCCATCAAAAGCCTGCCCTCCCCTCCTTCCTCTCAGTAGTGAGGCCAAGGCAACATCAATGCCCAGTCCCTCCTGGTCACCTCACCAGTCACTGCCTCTGCCCTTCATGGTGGAGAGGAAACAGCCCTTTGGTCACTGCAGTCAGCTCTTACTCTGAGGACCAGGAAACCCCTGGGTTACCCAGGTGGAGCCCATACCTGGTGCCATGCACAGCATCCTCTGCACAGGAGGTGCCATGCACAGCATCCTCCTGTGTGGGGACACGAGGGCAGAGGAGCTGCAGCTGCCGCCTGCTCCGAGCAGATGGTTTATATTAAAGTAAAATGAAATCGCAAACTGGTGCCATTAACAAGTACATTTTAAGCATCACTGGTTCTATCATATTTTAAAAATTGAAATAGCTAAGTGTGCATTGATATGCAGCACAGCTGGTCCTCAGCAGAAGGGAAGGGTCGGGCCCACAGGGAGATACATTAACCATTATCTACAGGGATATAGAGGGACGTGGCCAGGAAGGAGCCTGACTCCATTTCTTTGCAGATTCCATGTCCCTGGTGGCTTTGTGTTCTCTGTCTGGATCAAACCCCCTTTCTAAGATGGAATTTCCAGGAAGCCCATTTCCAGCCAAGTTTTGGGGCCTGTGCTGCTTGAGAGACCAGCAGCTGCTTCTGCTTGGCTCAGTGCATCCCTGCTCTGATCCCTCTTACACCTTCACATCATGTCACCTCTGGGGAACTGGGTCAAATGCCTGTTTCTAAAGTAGGTTCCCCAAGGCGTCAGCTGGAGAGAGGAGTGACAGGACAGGACTTTTGTTGATTCCAGGGGGAAGCCAGAGATTGCCAGAGCAATCCTGCTGCAGGCAGTGAGGTTGGTGAGAGCGTGAGCAGAGCACACCTGGTTTCTCCTCACTATCCCATGTGCAGCTGAGTCACCCCTTTCTGCAAAGTGTTAAATGTTCCCTGGCACCTACCTCTGATCTGCACCAGCTCCTGCATAATGAACCCCGTGCCCATGAATAAATGGTTCTGGGAAGGATTTTCAACTGTGCTTAAGCTGTGCTGCTTTGATGGCTGCTGTGCACAGTCCAACCCAATCCTTGACCTGTAAGCCATGCTTTTCCCTACATCTGGGCTCCAGGTTTAACTCCTGGTGGTGCCCTGAGCACTCCTGAGTGGCAGTGAGCAGAGAGGGCAGGGTGCTGATGATACACAGCCCCCTGGGACATGTGTGGCTGTGCAGGTGCTGCAGGGGAGAGCGAGGTAGCCCTGCTGCTGCTGCCAAAGATGCTCTGGCTGGTGACCTGACCTGAACTTGGCAAAGACTTCAACCTCATTGGGGTGATTAAAGCTGCTGGATATTTCCAGGTCACCAGAGAAGAGAATAAGGTGCTGAGGGCACCCTTAGAGGAAGTTTCTCCTTCAGTGAGCCTGAGGAAACTTGAAAGGCCTTTAGGACAAGGCATAGATGTGCTTTGAATCCTGCAAAGTTGAAAGCCCATTTCAGCCCCTGGTGTCCCACATTTATGCTCACTATAAAGAGGCTACATAAGCCCCCCACCTCCAGCAGGACTCTGGACACACCATGCTGGGAACATTCACTCAGCCACTCTTGGAAGGCAAAGATTAATTTCAAAGTAGTGGGAAACCTTTTATGTCTCCTGGGTCTGATCTGGCAGTGTCTGATCTGCAGACGAAAATAACAGAGTTCTTGGTACATGACAAGATCCATCCTGTTTTCTGGAGCAGGCAGGGAAAAGGACAAGCTCTGATTTTGCCTCCTATTCTCTGGCCAGCCCAGCTCCCTCCATGCAGAAGGGCTGGCTGGCACTGGCAGGAGCAGGGCATCACCTTGCCCTTGACTGTTCAAGGTAATACTGGGAAAGCAATGGCTGGAATTACTCAGAAAGGAGCAGGAGACACCAAGATAAGTGCAGAGCTGCAGCAGATGGTTCACCAAGGCATACTGAGGAGGTTGTGCCTCCCCAGCAAGGAAACTGAGGCAAGGAGAGGAAGAGGAGCTTACACCAGGTTGTAGCAGGATGGCAGAAAAGTCAGGAGATAATCTTAGGTGACGTTTTTCACTGCAAGGACTCATTGGATGTTGGTAGTGACTAAACACAGTCATGACACTTGTCTTAAGATCTAACCAGTCATTTGCCCCATCACCACTTCCCTCTGCACACCTCTGTGGTCAGGGTGGCTGGTGCTTTCTCCACGTGCAGTGGAGTGAAAGAGGCTTAGAGGTGGGGCCCACTTACAACATCCAGATCTTCCCAAGCATCTGTGGAGACAATAAATCAGGAGCAGATGTATACATCCATTTCCACGTAGGCAGTGTCCTCCCTGTGATTACAAAATATCCATAAAATTATAGAGGTAAGAAAAGGGATGGCTTTATCTGAGCAAATGTGGAGGTGGGACTGACAGCCCTGCTGGGAATTGGTGCTCTGAGGCAGATGCTTGTAGCAATAAAAAACAAGGCCTCATCTGTCTGGTACTGTTCCAGGAGCAGATGCTCAGCCTAAATCGATTCCTCCCACATTTCTGCCTATCTTCTTCCTCTGATGACTCCTCTGTTTCCCAGACCATCTCTTGGGCCCCCTTGTCTTGCTGAGCAAGGTTCAGTCTGCTCCGTGGTAGCAGCTCATGCCTGAGGTGCTCACAGAGTCTGGACTGAAAGTGGATGGAGAAGTCTCAGGGAAAATTTCTCAGACAGAGGAAGCCAGGGAGTTGAACTGCTTCACACAAACCTGCCAGTTTTGATGTTTTTAAACAGTAGAACACATCAGACCAGCCCTACTTGGAAGAGAGTGCTCTGATTTTCCATTTCAAAACAATCTTGCTGCAATTAAAAGGAACCATACGTGAGTTCTCAGTTAGAGCACATGGCAGGGGAATGTGCCTGTTAACTGCCCACTCCTTTATTTCTAGTAAATGGTGTTTTGAGGGTTAAGTTCTGAAAAGTTAATGTTTCAGGAGGGGGGTCAGTGCAGTCTCCTGCAGAACAGAGCAGGTCCTGTCCTGCCCAGGAGTTCTCTCCCCAGTGCTGAAGCTCCGTGACTCATGCACAGAGCTGGTGTGGCTGCTCTTTATCTTCAGTGGAGCTGCTGAGTGAGTTCAGGGCTCCTTGTGGCTGTGGACACTTGGGGAGAGAGTCCCTGCTCTCAACAGCCATGTCCACTTCAGCTTTGGAGCAAGGTGGAACAGAGCTGCTGTGATGTGCAAAGATCAGTGTCAGAAGAAGGAACTCCTCACTCTGTTTCTTTATGTTATGGTGCCTCTTGAGGGTTTGGGCAACTGGGCCATCAGGTTTGGCCACTGAACTCACCAACTGCCAAGGCTGCAGGTTCTGAAAGGGATCAGTGGCTGAGCTGGGCTGTGTTTCTCAATCCCTGCTGGATCTGAAACTGTGTCAGAGCAAAGGCAGCCTGAGAAATATCACGAAGGAGAAGGACACATGGCATGTTTAGAGAGCTACTGGGACCACTGACACAGTAGTCTGGATGCAATGGTTCTCCAGAGACCCTGGCTTTGTCTCTGCTGGAGCAAACTGGGATGTTGCTTTATGTCACAGTGTCTAATTCTTTTAGCTTGTCCTCCACTGAATTTTCATACCAGAGCAGCCTACCCTCCTGCAAGGTTACAAAAGGCCTTTTATTTAACCCCATGACACATATAAATCCTCCCACACTGTCCACTGTGCAGATTGATTTGCAGCCAGGGAAGACAAATTCACAGTCTCTTGGCTATTTCTTCTGAAATCACTGCTCACCCCAGATAGCACACAGGCCATAGTTCAGAGATTTTTCAAAGGCCTCTGCTAACTGCTCTGCCCTGGCTTAGCAGCCAGGGTCCCAGAACTAACAGGCTTTCAAGGCCTGTCTCCATCCTGAGGACAGAGTTGTTTGGCTTTCTCCTCTCCACTCCTCCTTTGGGCAGAGGATGGAAGGGGGGGGCAATGGCCAGGACTAGAGCAACAAGAGAATGAGCAGAAAGGTTTGCAGGGGCCAGCAGAACAAATGGGAGGGAGGATGGTCCAAAATCCAAGGGGAGAAGAGGTGTGAGCACCCCGAGGACAGAGGGAGGGAGGGCACTGCCGTTTCACCACGTCGTGTGCAGACCTTAGAGTGTCAGTCCTCAGAGTGATGTAGCACAATTCCTGATGTACGCGTGTTCCTTTTGTAAGTCGTCTCCTACCCTCACTATTTTCAGTGTTCCTTGATTTTTGGAGACTGTTGTAAATAAAAGATTTTGACATTCTCACGTTTGGATCCCTCACTCGTCCCCGCGTCGCCGTTCACGCAGTGACAGCCAGAGTGGCACTGGCAGGATCTGTGCTGGGTGTGAGGAAGGCAGTGGGAAAGAGGCCACAGAACCAGTTCCCAACAGGCACAAGATTGGCTGCTTCTACTGCTGAAATCGAGCCTCTGGAAGCCAATTTATCACATCCAGAAGAGCTGGCAGTCTGGAAAAGGCAGCTCAGGATCCCACGCAGGTCTGCAAGAGGACTGGATCAAGCAGGAGCATTAGCCAAGGTTTGTGGAGCCTTTTTACTCCTCCACTCCATGCTGTGCTTCTTCCAGAGCATGAAGATTGTCCTGTGCCGACTCCAAGAGAAGGGGATTCACCTGCCTGCTCCTGCAGCACTGCAGCTTCTCAAAGCACATCGTGCCTGGCACAAACTTCTGGTCGTGGTTTCTCTCTGTGCTGCAGCACCAAAGGGCTGTCCTGCACCTCCCAGGAGCCCTGCACCCCCTCGTTTGGATGTGCCCACAGGGCACCCAGGTACAACGCTGCTGGGAAGGACAGCACTGACAGCACAAACCTCCCTCGATTTCCAGCCCTCACATCTTCAGTGAGGCCAAAGTTTCTGGTGAAACCTCTGTTAATAAATACCAGGAAGGCTCAGATCAGTAACCACAGGAAGGAGGAATGTGTTCCCTTTAATGAGAAGTTGGAGGTTGCCAGTAGGGGAGGGTTTATGCTCAACCTTGCCATTGGGAAATCACCAGGAAAGACTGGAAGGGGGTTGGTTTTGGCTACGAATTCACCCTTTGCCCCAAGAGCAGGTGTGACAGGCACTGCCTGGCACACGGGCAGGGAGCTGTGTGCAGGCTGTGGACCACAGAGGAGGCACAGGTTTCCCTTTGCAGGACTGAAGGACCACCTGGTGAGTGCCCAGGTCTGCCAAATGTGGGGATGGAGGCACAGGAAAGGGGTGGGACAGCTGCAGGCACAGGCAGAGATGGACAGTTTCCATGGCTCCTCAGAAAACGGCTGCTGGGCTGAGGAAGGGTTTGGGACAGGGGAAGGGGCTGGGAGGAGGGATTACACAGGGTGACAGCTGCTTGCTATTCATTTCAAGCTGGCAGAGGAGGGAAGGAATTGTGTTTCCATCTGCAGGAGCCTGTCCATGCAGGCTGCTGGCTCAGCCCCCGTGCTAATGCTGATGGTCCACACTCCAAAACCTGCTGCCTGCCACTTGGCAGAGCCCCATCTCTCCCCCCAGGTGAGCGAGTCTGGTGTGAAGTCTTTATCACACACAGCAAATTCCCCTTGGTCTTCTGTCAGCCCCTGGCACAGCAAGGTCTCCATTACCTCCACAGCAGCATTTGAGGGCTCTCCCTGTGCTCCCTGTGCCCCTTCTCACACAGGCTCCTTCCCAAACCAAAACCAACCCCACTGCAGGTGGCTTAGCACAGAAACAGGGAGCTTTTTAAGCCTGACTCAGCCACGCTGATAGGAAAAAAGAAAGAAAAAAAATATTTTCGGATTTTTATTTATTTTTATTCCTTGGTGTTTTTCTCCCCCCTGCTGTGCTCGGTGCCTCCCCCTCTCTCTCAGACGGTGCCTACGAGGGCATTGCCCTGCATTGAGCTCGGCCCCCGGCTGGTTCCTGAGAGCCCCACATGGCTCGTTATCCATTTCTGAGTAGCTCAGGAACAGCCTGCCCGATCTGACAGCTGACACAGGGGTCAGTCAAAGAGGATGACTCACCCTCTTGCCTTCCCCGGTAATTTGTCACCCCGCAGATGACACATCTTAGTGGCTCCTCCAGAGCTCTGGCAGCCCCGTGGGGAGCAGTGCCTCGGGGATGCTCTTTTTTTATCCTTGTTGGCTGTTTATTCAGTTATTATGCGCTCCCCAGACCCTGAGGATGGTGATGAGCAAAAGCCAGAGAGGCTGGGTGCCAGGCTCTCCTTTCTGTAAGCCAGGGCAGGAGCTCAAGTGAGCCCAAAACAGTGGGTACTTGGGAAGTTTGTGGCTCATGTTTTTCTGTGTGTTGACCCACAATGCCTATTTCTTGTTGCCTTTTTTTTCCTCAAGTTAGAGCAAGTTTATTGACTGCAACAGGCAGGGACATGGAGCCTTGTAGCACCATGATGGGTGTTTTGACAGGGAGAAAAGCAGTGAAGGAGCCTGGATAGGAGTAAAGCCTGAAGTGGCTTGAGCTGGGGTGAGAAAAATTGCCAAAGACTTGGTTTCAACCCCAGATTTGAAGCAGAGAAGCTGCTTTGCTGGCTGGGGTTGTGTGTGTGGATTAACCTGGCAGTGTAAATCCAGCCATGGCTGGGCTGGAAGGCAGCAGCTGGCACCAGCCTCTGGTGGTGGGACAGGGAGGAGGCTAAATTAAATTACAAACACATTTCTACTGCCTGCCTGAATCACAGTCTGCCTTAAACATGAAAGGTTCTGCTTGTGGAAAAGGAGGTTGTGAGGCAGCAGTGAGGGGTGACTTTGGGCAGGAAGGAGGTGTGGACAGCCAAGAGGGGGTAAGTCTGAGAGGAAGGGCTGTGGTGCTGCTTTGGGTAGCCCATGTGAGAGCATGTGGGCAGGGAGGACAGGTCATGTCCTCTTCCAGTGGAAGACGTGCCAGCCTCGCAGTCCCAGGATGAGGGTGGGGGTGAGGACACCCAGTTGCTGAAGGGCTCAGCTGAAAAGTGGCACTGAGAGCATTGTGGCTTGCCTGGGTTTGGCAGGAAGACAAGCAGCTTGTGCTCTGCGTTGGGCTCATCCTATCCACAGGTGTGGGCACTGATGTCTCATTCACTGACACCAGGGAGCTCTGCAGCCTCCTGGGAGCGTGATGGGCGTTGGGTGATTAGGAACCTCCCATGTGAAATAAGGTGCTCTGAGATTATTTCTCTAACCAGGCTGAACCCCGGGAGTGGGGTAGGGCAAACTCAGGGTGAGCTTTTCAAACAGCTGTGCAGAGGTTGTTTGAGTGTGGAAAAAGTTTGCCTCGGCGTTGAGCACTGCCTGTCAGAACAGCTCCGTGCTCAGGGCAGAGATGAGAGGTACGAGCTGCCCCTTGGTGGCATTCAAGAGCATGATGAGTTTGCAGCCGCCTGCCACGGCTGCTCTGCTTCGCTTGAAGGGGTTTGTGTTTGATGGATAAGGTAGTTTTGTCACAGGAGGGTGAGGAGTGATGGTTCATTGCCTTGAGTGTCACCTGGACCCGTGGTTGTTTCCTAAATGAGAGGCAGCCCAAGAAGTGCTGCCTGTGGGATTTTCTTTCCAGCTCTTTGTTTGGAGAGGGGGAAGCTTCTCACAAGAGAAACTCCTTAAACTGCCAGACTGCTCAAGGGGAGGTAGGGGAGATGTGCTGCTTGGGTCACATTTGCTGCTTTTACCTGTTCTGTCTTTAGACTCAGTCTATGTCCTCTGGCACAGAGACACAGCACTGCTTGCAGACAGCTGAAACGGTCTGGGGGGCTGGCTGAATTCTGGGAAAGCTAGACCAGCTTTTTATTTTGCTTTCAAATGCTACTGAGCTAGCTCTGCACAGTGCTCCTATGTATGGTCTTTGGGGGTCAACTGCTGCAGAGGCTGGTGGCTGATTTTTTAAGTTTGTTTTTGTTTGTTTTTTTTTTTTTAACCCTTGCAGTCTTCCTGAGGGTTTTAGTTTGTCAGAAACATAGGTGTGAATAAGCAGACTTGCCCTCTACCCCCATTGTCGTGTATCTCTCAAAGGAGCTGCTGTAAGGGAGCCAAAGGACAAACCCAGGCTGTTGTGAATGCCTGGAATGACAGTGACGATAAACCAGGAGATGTCACGAGTGCTTTGCGTCTGTATGTCTTGAAGCTTTATTTTTCCTGATGTAAAAATGGAAGTGACATCTGTGTCTAATGTGTGAGGCTGTGACCTCAGTGAAATGTGCTGATGGATGCTGCTGGAAGGCTCCTGTGCATCATCCAGGGCTGCCCTGCAGAGGCTCTGCCCTTGCTGAGCTGGCTCTTGTGTAGCACCCTCGCCGTGTCCCAGGGCTCTTGGCACTGGGAATATGGGAAGGCTGCTGTTTCCTTGGGGCCTGGATTTTACATGGCCCCAAGGAGATGGGCCCTGGATTTTACATGGGGAGAGAAATCACACTCTGAACTGCCCCAGTGCACGTTTAGGCATCTGGTGTGGTGACAGATCTCACTCTCCAGTATGCAGTTACCATCTTCCAGCTGCTGCCAGAGGCTCAGGTTTGCTGGGCCTTTGCTGCTCTGGAGCTTTATGGCTGAGCAGCCTGGTGATGAACCCGAGAGAAGAGCATGCCTTAACCTGGAAAGCACAAAGGCCAGGTCAGAGACCCCCAACTAAGCACTAATTTTGTCCTCCACAGGTTATCACCGTGTGCTACCAGAGAAGACCCCCAGTGCTCTCCAGAAAGCCTCTCTGTCTGCTCTCCTGGGGCCGTTTCTAATAAAGCCAACTACAGAAAACCAGATTCAGCTTCCTCCAGATGCATGGAGACAAGTAAGTTTTTCCTCCAGCACTGCTGCTCTGAGCCCATTCCTTCGAGCTGAGAAAGCTCCTTACCCAGCTGACTCATAACAAACCCTCCCTGCCCACTCACAGCTGGATTTTGGGGATGCTCTGTGCTGATGGCTGTGCTGTGGCAGCTCCCAGCAGGGTTAACTGGATGCTGGGACAGCTCAGCAGGCAGAGCCACACTCCCTGTGCTGTGTTTGAAGGGGGCCAGTGGCTGCAGCCCTGGCCTGGAGCTGCTGCAAGAGCCTGGCTGGGGAAGGCGGATGGTGACCAGCCTCTCACCTCACGTGTGCTCGCAGCCTGTCCCATTTATTAGCAGTTAAAACTCGCTGTCTCTGCTCCAAACGGAGTGTTTACAGCATTGACGTGAACAGCTGTCCCAGTCAGCCAGATCATAACAAATGGGAGCTCTGGCTGGAGTGTTATTTTGCTGCAAGGGGGCAATACATCTTATTACTAAACAATGAAGCTGGTGATGGATGGTGACGAGTCACTTTGCTGTCTTGCTTGATGATCGCACTGAAAAATAAACATAGAACTGAGGCTGTTCACAGGGATCCAGGCAGGGCCTTGCACTGTACCTGGGAAGAGACAGCACTGAGGTTCTCTGGTGTCTTATCTGCAACAGCTTTCGCATCAGGCTATTGGTTATGCTCCCTCCTCTCTGGGAGGGGTGTGGTGGCTGGGGGAGAAATTTGAGGGGAGAGAGGGGAGGGTGGCTGGTCAAAAACATGGGGTGTAGCAAGAGCTAAGGACAACTGGTTTGTTCCCTGGGAGCACTGCAGAGACCTTGTCCTTGGTAACGTTGTCTCATTATGAGGCAGTGTGGGTTGCCCGGTGCTGTTCTGATCCAGCCAGGAGGGCTGTGCCACTGCGGGAGCTTACGGCTCGAAGCAGGGGGGGAGTGGGAACAAGGTACTGCAGAAGGCCATGGAGGAAAATGATGGTTTTGTGGGGATGAGGTCCTCCTGAGGGCCAGGCACGTCACCCTGCTGCTTCAAGTGACCTGCATGGAGGACTGTAAGCCACAGCCTCTCTGAGCAGAAAACTGGAACAAATGAAATGCTCATTTAGTGCCAGCACAAAATTGGAGGAATTCTGTTTGACGGACAGAGGTGGGTGAGTCTGATCAGCCCCCTCTGGGTCCCTGCAGCTGCAGCAGCCAAGCTCAAGCCTGTGCAGGTACATTACCCACAACTGCAGAGACTCTGCTGGGCTCTTGGACCGGGCTCAGCAGGAGCTGCAGAGGGGGGAGAGCTGCTGGCTGAGGGTGGGGTGTGACTCACTGATCTCTGCACGTACCTTCACCCACGCACCCTTCCCTGCTGCTTCCAAGAGCAGACAGCACAAGGACCTGGATTTTACGGCTCTCCCCCACCCTAAGGGTGTTTTCTTTTAAATGGGAGCTGTGAAATGATCAGAACAGGCGGTGCTGTGATTTCACTCCAGAATAAATACATTCGGAGCACAAGTGGGACAGGGAGAAGAGCCCCATGGGAAGCAGCATCTCCTCTGTTTGGGTGGTGGTGCAGGTGTGGCACAGCAGGGCTGACAGCAGTGAGGGCTGGGGCCCGTGTCTGAGTGGCACGGGCAGCGTTGGGAAACCAATTAAAGCTCATTTAAACTATTAGCATATCAGCAGGCAGGAATTCTTCCGACTGGATTGGTTTCACTAGGGGATTGGGGAATAGGGCCAGCGTTCATCTGGCAGCTCTTCTTTCAACACGCTCGTATTCATCACCTGCCCTGCCCGGGCATGGCTGGGATCTGCTGGAGGAGAGCAGCAGAGGGGCTTGGTGTGTCCCTGAGGAAGGGCATTCCCAGCATTTCACTGTGCAGCAGGAGCCGTGGTGATGAATGGCCGTGCAGGGATGAGCTCTCGGTTGGGAGCCCTGAAAACAAACAACAAAGCAGCTCTGTTTTGGTCTGTGTGTTTGTTGAGTAGATGAAGGACGGGGAAGCTTTTTAAAAATCCCAGTCCTCTTTTTCCCAACACATTCCCCAGGGTATATATTTATATTTAGTATCTACTTAGCAGAGGGGAGGGGAGGGCTGTCTGGGAACGGGGTTTGCTGAGAGAGGATGGGTTTGTAATCCAGACAGACTCAAAGACTAACTTAAATAGAGCATTAATGGAAGAGGGAAAGCTTTGAGACTGCAGCTTTCTATTTTGGCAAAAAAAAAAGGAGCTGTCTGTGCGTGCTGGCTGCTGCTGGAGTGCAGGGGGGCTGGTCCCTGCATGGAGCTTTCATTTCTGTGCACACAGGCGCTCTTGAGGGCATTCGTGCTGGCTGGGGGGATTTTGGGGTCAAGTCCTAAAGAGGTCAGGGGAAGAGAGTGAGTGGGGCTGGCTTACCCCACGTGTGTGCACCGTGGTGGAACGAGCAGTGATGCTGCCAGCTTTGGGGCTCCCTTGCCTTTCTCCAGACACAGCTGAAAGCAGCCTGGCCTGGTGGCCTGCAAGCCACCGCTGGACACATCTGGGAAAGACCCTGTGGCTTTGTCTTTCTTCCCAGGTGGAAACTGGGGCTCTGAAGCACTGCTGAGCAGTGCCTCTCCCTGCTGCCTGACTGTCTTCCTGCCGGCTCTGCTGAGCTCCCATTACCTCGCTCCTGTAACTGTCTTTTCCCTTAAAATTGTACTGAAATTGGAAAACCCAGTGCTGAAAGATTTGCTGGACATCAGACTGCAGCTGAAATCATTATGCTCCCTTCTTTTGTTCTTGTCAAGGTCACTGTGCATCTGGAGATTTTATTTCTGACTGTTCAGTAAAGATGAGTGCTGGGACCAAGCAATTCCTGTGCAGTGGATCCATGCCCAGGGACTGTCTGGGACCAAGCTGTGGGTTCCTCGGGTGTATTTGCTCTTTGGGTCACTCAAACCTCTGATTTCTTTGCACTGGTTATTTTTGTGGGTAAATATCAATATTTGAAAATTACAGCCCTGTTGCCTGGTTACCATGGGGTGGAGAAATCACATGGACTTGATTTCTGTGGGTGGCTGTGGATGGTGTGTGAGCAGTGCCCAAGCAGCTGTCTGGGGTAGGAAGGAAATTCAGGACCTGGAGAATGGCATGGGACATGAAGGATGCAGATCCAACTGGAGTCAGAGATTGAAACAGGAGTTAAGTGATGAGATACTTAACTTTTGTGGAGCTGGGTACATGGAATAACAAGAAAATAATCTGAAGAAGGTCTCTGCCCTCCTGCACTAGGAATAGGCAGGAAAAGTTAGTCTCCAATACCACCATATCAGCAAGGAAATCACACTGTGGTCCCTGGACACAGGCTCTGACAATCATTTCCTGCAAATGCTTTGGCCAGCGAGTCAGTCACTCAAATATTTGCTGAGAGGTGGGTTCCCAGCTCAGCCTGTGCCTGGCTGAGCCCTTGCCAAGGAGGCACGAGGATGATGGGAGAGGTGACCTGGGCTGCTGTTGGTTTCTGCACTCGGAGGAATTTTGCTTCTGAAAAATGCAAATGTGGTTGGAACCAATTTTGTTCATGAACGTGAACAGACACTCAAAGGACCTTTTTTTCAATCTCCCTATGACTTCTCCTTCTCTAATTGCTAGGATGAATGCATAAACCCTTATACTGAAGTGCTCACAAGAGCTGGTTTACTCATTTTACTCTTTTTCTTGGCATAAAAGTTGTCTTATTAAGCAGGTTTTAATGTTTGCTCACCAAGAGACATGGATTATAAAGCTTTAGGAATAACTTGCATCTGGAAAAGCCAATTAATAAAACAAAAATTCTGATGTCATTTTCTCATAAATTAACAATTTATAGGTAATTTACAGTGCTCATGTCATTAGGCAAATGGACTTTAAATTGATTTCAAATTAGTGGGTTAATGATTTCCCACAGGTGCCATTCCAAGGGGCAGCACTTGCAGGGTGTTTCTTTGGTGAAGGGGTAGGTGTGCAGGAGTAATTGAGGCAGTAATTGGAGTGGTGGTCACATTCACGTGCAGTATTGATCTGCAGAAAATGTGCTGACTGTCTCCATCACTGTGGCAAAGAGGGGGCAGGAAAGGACTCTGGGAAAGACTGCAGTCTTTGCATATTCCTCCCCTCATGACTTCCTTTTGGTACATGTTTAACTCCAGGTGGAACGTTAGGGAAGCCGATTGATTTGGTCTTGTTAAATAACCTTGGAGTTCATAGTGTTGGAAAAAGATATTCAGCCTAGCTCTAATTATAGTTGTAAGGGAGCAATATGTCCCCAGATTGATTAAAATTGGGGTGATGATTGCGTGGAATCCGAGCCCAGCCTGAGGAGGAGGTGCAGTGCTCCTGTCACTGCTGCACCGAGCAGGCTCTGTGCTGCAAGCCCAGCCCAGGAGCCAGAATCCAGCCTGGCCACCACTCTGGTGTCAGCTTCGTCTCTGTGGGACTTTTTTACTCCTTGTTTTTGGTTTTCTGTCACTTCATCGTGCCTGCAAAGGCTGTGAGTGCTTTAAGGGACAGCCCGACTGGCTCGTGTGTGTTGGCACAGGGAGCGAAGGTTGGAGCCCTGAGGTACCAGCAGAAGGTCAGGGACTGACAGCCCACCTTGGTCAGTGCTTGGTTGCCAGGAGGTCCAGACTGGTGTCATTTTGGAGCAACTCCACTGGCTTGGGTAGCATTTCTGGAGGCTTGTGCTGGCATTAATAATTTGATTGGGCTTTTTGTGTCGCTTCACCCAAATGCATGAGGCATAAGAAATGGTAATGAGCTCCCCCGAGGGATGAGGAGCTATCATCCCTACCCCACCTGAGTACCTGGGGTGAGGAGGGAAAGAGAGATGCCCACCTGAGGCCAGGAGAGGGAAGAAGGGGCTTCCCTCCCATGGCTGGGGTGCAGCTTTCCACAAGCCCCACGTCGTGCAGGTTTGGAGGCTGCGGAGGCAGGACGGTGCTGTGCAGAGAACACCATCCAAACTGGCACCACCCTGAGCAGTGCCCTGGGCATTGTCAGTCAGTGGCACAGCTGGGCAGGCAGGGAGCTGTGCAGGATTGTGTTCTGGGCACAACGGGCAGTGAGTGACTCGTGCATGGGAGGGCTGTGGAGATGGATTTTGTTGGCAGTGCATGTTTGTGGAGCGCAGTCTCCCCGTGGCTGGCTGTTTACACAAACTCGAGTGCTTCCCAGCTTTGTACTGCAAAAAATGAAATTCCTCCTGCATTAAAAATTTATGTTGGGCGAAAAGATCAGAGTGTGGAAGCTTGGTGAGAATATTCCCCCTCCCTGCACCACACATACCTCATTTAGGGGTAGCTTTCCTGTGAATGCCAGCTGATGACTCAAATCATGCAAGCTAAGGTTATAATTACCTTCCATCAAGGCTCTTTAGGAAGTGGAAATGTGCCCTTAAATATTGGGTGATCCCTATCAAGATGAAATTTATACCAACTGAGAAGTTATTACATCCCTTAGCATCACCTGTGCTTCCAGAGGTGTTGAAAAGAACCCAGAGAGAGATTTATGAGAAAGCATCTTTCCACAATATGTTATTTTGGATTCAAGGACACTGAAATTATGTCGTTTATTGCACAGAGCTACTTGTGTCAGTACACAATTCAGCTCATAATTATAGCCTTTCATCTTATTAGCATATGGAAGAGTTTATATAAGTTTTATCCAAACATTTTTTAATTCATTAGGTGTTCTCCTTCTATCTGCTGTGCCCTGGGGCTGAGAAACACTCTGCACTTGTTTTTTATGGAAATTAGACCTTAAAGATGCACATAAATCTGTAGACATGCTTCTACCATTTAAAAATGATGCCTTAAGATGCATACAATGAAGGGAATAAGGATTTAAATCCCCAGCCCTGTAGAATACACTTTAATTTGTATATATTTTGCAGGGAAGCAGGTACAGCAGCACATCTTGAGAGGGGTTTGGGAAGACAAGGTGGAATGAGGGGTGGGAAAGGAAAAGGGAAGTGGGTTGATGGTGATAGTGGAGGTGAGCAGCAGCTTGAGGTAAAGACTGAAAACTGGGCAGGGATGGGATGGTGGCAAAAGAGGACAAGGCTGGCAAGACTCTGGGGTGAGGTTTTTTTGGTATCACAGCATATGTGGTTTTCCTGATACCACCACCACAGAGTGCTGTGTGTCCTGCATGGGGCAGGAGGGGTGCAGGACTCAGCACAGGCTTGGTGCTGCTGCTGGAGGAGTCTGTCACAAGCCAGGAGCAGTGGTGATGCCCTCGAGGTGTGGAGGGAGCCCCGACCCTCCTTGCAGTTGGTGCCAACTGTCTCTGGTGGTGCCTTGTGACTCCAGGTTTTCTGTGCCCAGACAGGGCTCAGCCTCTCCTGTACAAAATCCCTTTTTCCCATCAAATCCCGTGCTGTTTATGTGATTCTTGCCTTTGGCTGCACACTCTCAGTCTGGAGGAGCCATGACCTGAAGGGACCATCTGTTCCTGCAGGTGCAGCCTGCTGGCAGGCAGGAGGGGTGGCAGGGGCTGGGAATGAGGGGTGGCAGGGGCTGGGAACGAGGGCTCCAGCTCCATATCCTGCTGTTCCATGTGCCTCCTTGCTTGGTACTTGGAAGGAAAAAAAAACAAGCCAACCCCAAAAAAGCTGTGGTGGAACCAGCCTGATAACTCCTCCCTGCAGATGGAGGCTGGGAATTGTGACTTGTTTCCTCCCTGCACTGGAAACTCTTCCCTCAGTCACAGGAGGGACCTGGCAGGCAGCACTTGGGGGGTGATGGACCTGGGAGCACCTGGCTTCAGGAGGGCTGATAACAGGCTGTTTCTAGGGGTCAGAACTCCAGTCATCACCTTCAGAGTGTCACAGAAAGGCTTTGGGTCTAGACCCACAAAAGCACTGAGGAACCCCAAGAGGAGTTTGATGCTTTAGCTGGGGACAGGCTGTGAATGAAAGCCCCTGGCCCGAGGTGTTATCTGTAAGGATCTGTCACTTGCTCAGTGAGAGTGGGAGATAAAACCTCTGATTAATGCCTCCAGGGAGTTCCTGCAATATTGTTTTGCAAGCAATTGTCATTTAACATTAGGGTAAATACCTTGCAGCTGTAAACTAGGAAGCCTTTTCCCTCCCATCCTTTTGCAAACGGGCCTCTTGGCTTGCCAAGCTCTCCAGCCAGAAAGTTAAAACTGCCTTTTTGATCTGCCAGTGCTGCAGCCAACCTGCTGGAACCCCTGAGCAGTGTGTGGTCACCTCACCAGGTGGGCTCCTGGGCAGAGCAGCTCCCTGCTGGAATGGCTGGGAGTGGGGAATGGCTGAGAGTGGCTGGAATGGGGGAGAGAGGGGGAAATGGAAAGCAAACTTGGCACTTACGCCTGGTTTGCCCCTTGTAGGAGGAGGGAGCTGCTGGTTAGTTGGTGCTGAGTGGCTGGGTATGTAAATGAGTTCACTTCCAGTAGAGATCTTGGCTATATGAAAAATCCAGGCTCGTCTCTTAATACCTGTGTTTCCCCTGGAGAAGTTTCCCCCCTAAGCTTCTAAGGTAATAATTCCTTACCAGACTCTTTACTTAAGACTTTTACTTTTACTTAAGAAAGGATGGGGGAGACACCACTCCTAATGTTTTTCCTTCGTGTCTAAATTATGTGAAGTCTTTTAATTACTTCTGCCTCTGGAAAGTTTAGCTTCTAGCTTTCCTTGGTCCTTTTTCCCTCATCTGCTTCTTGCTGATGTAACAAGGTGATGGGGTAGCCAAAACCTGCAACCCAGTCCTTCCCACCACTCTGTGTGGTGGAAATCAAATGTTTTTGGGGTGGTCAGTGCATCACTGCAGGTGTTCCCCATGCCCCTGTGAAGGTGGTGGCAGTTTCAACAGCATCTCCCTTTTCCAGCAATCCCCAGAAAGCCACAGTGTGCCTTGTTCTGGCTCCTTCACAGCAGTGCAAACAATTACCATTGCGTGAAAGCCACGGCTGCCCGTGCTTTAACAGCATTGCAAATTACACTCATAAATTCAGAGTGCAGCTAATTGTTGTTTTATGGAGTAGATGTTCTTCAGGAAAAAAAAAAAAATAATCTGTAAACACTCTGATGCCCTGCTGAGCAGAGGGCTATTTATCTTGGGTGAGGAATGGCCTTCCAAAGGGATGTAAGGTGGATCACAGACTTTTCAAGGGCAGTCATGTTTCCCTGGTGTGGTTCTGGGCAAGTGTGATCTGCAAGAGGTTTTGTTTTTTTTTTTTCAGTGTGGGGTTTCACCTGCTGCTGGAGTGATGTGCCTTGTGATTATGGTATTATTGCTGCTTCTGGCCTGGCTGAGATCAGGGCTCCCCTGTGCCACCCACTGCCCTTGGGAAGGGGAGGGATGCAGTTGGTTTAAAGGATTACACTCCAAGTGGATGTGACTGGCAGGGGACAGAGGCATCGACCTCACTGTGCAGGGGAAGGGAGATGCTGGGCAGGCTCTGTTTGTTTGCCAAGATACTGTTGTGTGGTATTTGTCACCATAAGCAGGTGCCATGAGAAGGCTTCTGCCCTTCATCTATCTTAAACCTGTCCTGAGGATTGATGGGAGAGCCAGGAATGAGCTGCTCTGGAGACTTGGCCCAGAGCCCTGACCTGGAGTGGCCTCATCCTGCACCTGGGGAAATCAGTGGTGAAGGAGCCCCCTGTTTGCCTGGGAGCCATCCACGCTTCCACCACTGGAATGACCCTGCTTAGGTTTCAGCTCCCCACCTTCAGACCTGCCAGTTCTTGTGGTGACAGACCCACCCTCAGGCAGTGCCCCTGTCCTGCCAGTACCACGCTCTGTGTGCAAATGTAGCCCTTTAAAAGGCCACTTTGCTGCCTTAAGTGCTATAATTTTCCTGAGTCTTCCTCTCTATTCCTAATTGGATCTTCTATACTCAATTTTCTTCATCTGTGGAAATGTTATAAGGGTGAGGTTTCAGCGCTTTCTCTTACAGTAGTTTATTTTACTTTAATTCTGGTCTCAGTGTGCAGTGACTTGGCAGGATATGTGACTTGCCAGGAGGCAGAGAGTGGGAGGCTTTATAAATAAAAACCCTGCATCTGTTCCATCCCTCTTCACAACGTGGGGCTGATCTTTGTTGCACCAGGGCAAACCTGGAAGCTTTTCACTAAAATTTAGGGTGGCACCAGCATGGTGGGGGTATAACAGAGATGAGAATCTGAGTGTGTGTGAATTTTCAAGGCTGTGGCTTTCAGTGCTCTAAAGACCTAATGTATATGTATTTTAATAACTGTAACCTTCACAGCAAATGCAGTTTCTGCTGAATGGGCAGAATGTAAACCTGCAGTATAATAGCTGGAAAGGTTGTTTGTGGTAGATCTTGATATGCTGTTTGGACTGAGCTTTGCCTTGCTCCAGGAGGCTCTAGTGAGACCTGGGAAGGGAATGATGTGCTAATTGAGAATTCAACAAATAACAGCTTTTAAAAGGTTCTTGTTTGGTAGAGTAAGACACCTCTAAAAACACACTTTTACTGCTTAGAAGCTGAGTGGACTGTAATTACAGGCAATAACAATGCACTGAGCTTTGCAAATGCTCTGTGTAATCAAAATGCTTTTCTCCCTTCCTTGTAGTGCTGAGGTGAAGCAGGCAAGGACAGGGAAGTTTTCCCTTTCAGTGCACGGAGAGGGAGCTGTACTGAAAGTGCTGTCTCTTGCCCAGGTCCAGCTCCAGAAAAGGACTTGGATGCTGTGAAGAGCTTTGGGGGGTAACAGCCAAGACTGGCCTCCAACGAGTGCTACAGTGAATGGTGGTGGGCAACCAGTCTGAGACCCCAAGTGGGAATCAGACCCTCAAGCCCACAACCTGCTCTGTGTGGCCTGGGGGGCTCAGGCTGGTCCCCCAGCTCTACTCCTTTAAAGGGGAAGAGCTTTGCAGCCTGTGGGAAGTGAGCAAAAGCATTTGCAATGCAAGGGTTTGAGCCAGGCTTTCATGTGAGCAATGTGCCTTTTCCCTTCGGTGGTGTGGAGGCTTGTCTGGAGTGTCCCCTTGGCTGACAGCCCTGGAAGAGCTGTGGTGACCTCTCCTAGGAGGGGACAGGGAAGGTCTTTCCAGGAGGTGTAGTGGTGTCTCACTGCTGCTGCTGGAGCAGCAGGGGCCGAGAGGGGTGACAACAATAGTGGAGCACAGGAGTGTTTTCAGAGTGTGGGCTTGGCTCTTGGCTGTGCTGCTGGAGGACCTGGGGCCTGACCTGCTCTCTGAGGAGCTGAGCTGGAGCTCCTCATCTCTGCTGCTGAATCCAGGGTTGCTCTGACACGGGGTGAAGGAGGCAAAGGCTTCAATCTGCTGTGGTTGCCAGGCTGGAGCATTTGTGCACGTTAACTGTGAAAACTGTGGTGCTGGCTCTTGGCTATTGGTCAGAGTGACCTGAAGGGGGAAAAAATCATCTGCTCCAATGCCAGACATTGTTTAAAGGAGTCAGTTTTTGCTCCTGCTCTGAAGGTGAGCTTACTCTAAATGTTGAGTGTCACAGTGAACATGCTCAGCTAAGTTTGTGTGTAGCCCCTCTTCCTGCTGTACTGGAGCCCCTCAGACCTCCCCTGCTGTACCCCTGCAGCTGAAATGTCTCAGCTGTAACCTATTTTGCTTTCCTGGCAGAAGTTTTCTAGTATAGCACAAGGCTTTGCAAGGAGCGTGTGGGTGAATGTGAGAAAAGCCAGCAAGGTGTTCAAATTCAAGTAGGTCAGAAGTGGGAAAGAGAATTTCACAGGAAGCACTGAGACATGTATTTTAAGTGAATTTGTTCCAAATGGAAGCCAAATCACCTTTTATTTTCTTTGAAACTCAGGTTTTCTGGAACTGAAATAAATCCCTTCCACCTTGCAAATAATCACTCAAACCTTCAATTAAATCAAAACCTTTATCTTCAGTGGGTTGGGTGGGAGCTGTTCCAAACCTGTGCGGTTTAAGCTCACTTCTAAATAGCAACGCACGTGATCGTTCAGCAGAGCATTTGAAAAGTTACTCACGTTTAATTTGCATTTCAGCCCCGCTGCCCTCAGCAGCTAAAGAGAACGAATGCAAGTCAATCATTTCAGGAACAAGTGCCGTGCTGTGTCCTTGGTAATGGTGCAGCCAGCCTGGCATTCATCCCCAATGCCACGCTGCTTCCAAACACACGCCCTCGGGCACGTGGCCCGGGTGCTTTCTGAGCCGCAGCCCAATGTACAAACCCCTCGGTGAAGTTTATCTGCGGGAACAAAAGGCTCTTTTTCCATCCACTGTCACTGCAGCTGCTGCGTGGGAGTGTTACAGTGGTGCGGGGAGAGGGAGGGAGGGGGAATGTGCTTCTCTGTGATCGCGGAATTGAATTCTTCCCGTGTGTTTATGTAGCAAGTGTCATTTTCTTTGCACAAAAGGGAAGGTTCAAGAAATAAGAGGTTTAACTGAAGTCATCAATACAAAAGAAATGCCTCGGGTGGTACCACTGTAAACAAATTAGGCTGGATGTCTGTCTAAACAACCCATAGCTCGCAGGCAAGTAAATAAAACTCGCTGAGGATGTGACATTTCTTCAAGGGGACCTGAATGTTTTGATTTACCTTCGCTAAGGAGCAGAACGTGCTTGCCCCAGCCCTGAACTTTGCTGGCTCCAGCGTGTTCATGTGAGCACAGAGCTCACTGGTTCCTGGGAAAAGGGACTTGGCTGGAGCTGGCTGGTGATGGGGCTGCTGTTCAAGTTGCTGCAGAGCTGGTTCTGCTTCTGCCTGGCTCCTTCCACCCGTGTGCACCCTTCCTGGGGCCTCCCAGGCTCTGGCAAGTTCCCGGGGATGTGTGTGCCTCTGTTCGGTCTGTCTGCAGAGGGGAGCAGCTGTGGGTGATGCTGAACATCAGCACAGGGGTGTGATGTGCCCAGCAGGGTGGTGGGAGTGAGGCACAGGCAGGCACAGGAGGTGGAGAGCTGCAAACCATGTGCTGGGAACCCCAGACTGGTTTCCTCCTTGGCAGCACTCTGGTCACCTCGTGGAAGAAGCTTTTGGCTGAGTATCTGGGAATGCAGACATGAACAGGATTGTCAGGGCACTGTCTGCCCCCTCCACGGAGCAGAGCTTGGCAAGTGCAGGGAAAACACCAAGAGCCTCCTTGACATTTCCTTGTCGCCCCTTCTCAGCCACCCAAGCTGCTGGTTTATGGCTGTGAGCAGCAGGAAACATGGGGACTATTTCTCCTTTGACATTTAAATTACAGGCAACACTTCCAATTAAATTTCCCCCTTTTTTACTAGATGTTGGTTCAGATATATTAGCCTCTTTATTTTATTAGGGTTATTATCTGTTGTGGAGGCTGCAAGCGATGCAGAATTTGCTGACATTTTTGCAGAAAGACTTTGGAAAGCATTGTCTGCTCTTAACCTTTGGGAATGTGTGGGGCTCTGCTGCTGGGCATTTGCCAACGCCGTGGCTGTCTTAAAATCTCTACAAAGGATCTGCAACTCCAGCAAATCCAGCACTGCTGGGAGTCCCAGGGCATTTCTAACTACCTACCCTTTGTCTGCAGCCTGTAGGTTCTCTGCCCAGGTAGAAGGTGGTGTGGCCTTTGAGAAGGATGCACAGGGAAAACCCAGACTCGCCCCTGGAATTGTCTCCCTGAAAGGCACAGAGCTGAGCCCGGATATTTCCTGGTGCTTTAGCTCCTCATGTGTTTCGTTCTGCTGGCCAGATAAAGGTTTCCTTGTCGTGAGGAGAGATGTTCTTTGCCAGGGCTCTTAATCTCTGAGGTTGGGCAGATAAACCCACAGGCCTGGAAAGGCAGGAGAGGAGGAGGATGTGGCTGGTCAGGCAGGGGGAAGGAGGCAGAAGAAAGAGCAGTGGGAGGGAAGTGGGGAGGGAGAGAGAGGTTAGGAGAGGGTAAGTCATGTCACATTTTTCATTTGTGTTACTTGTCCTGTTCTCCCAAGCTGTTGTGAATCAGAACAAACTGAATCAGCAGGAACTTGGTCTCCCAGCAGAAGCATGAAAAGATGGTGTACAGGGATTTAGACATGATTTTTTTTTTAAAGTAATTTTATTTTCCAGTGCACTGTAGCCGGGGTTTAGCTTGGAATAGCTTTATTGAGAGACCTGCAAGGCAGTTGTAGCATTACCCAGAGTGAGCAGGAGCTGCTGTGTGGCTGTGTCAGGCTTTACAAGTATGTTGGAGGGATTTTGCTTTGTGCAGAGCTGTGTAGTTAAATCCTCTTCAGCTGCTTTGACTGGTGCTGCTCCTGTAAGTGACTTTCTGTGCTCCTGGTGTGATAGGAGAGAATGTCCTTTGGCTCCCAGGCTGTTGAGGGCTGACACAGCTGCCTTTGCAGGTTATTCTGAAGGCATTTGGGCTGCAGGACGAAGTGGCCTTGCAGCCTCTTACCCAGTGGTGGTGGTCTGGATCTGAACTGGAAGAGCTGGTTTCCAGTCCCTGGCAGGTCCAGGGGTTGTGGGCTGGGTGGGTCTGTGGGAAGATGCCTTTGGAGGCCCCTCACCCACACTCACTCCTGACTGACACAGGGTGAGGAGTAACTGAGAGGAGCTCTGCTCCCTGAGCAGGGCACGGGACTGACTGAACAGGAGAGGTTTGGGGCTCGAGATGTGCAGCAGGAATGAAATGCAATTTGTGAGGGCACGGATTTAAATGCATCGGTTCATTTATAAAATCAACTTCTCCAGGCTACATAGCTTTTTGATGTCTCACCAGTATTTAATTGTCTTAACTTGGTCTTAATAGAATTATTAGGTTTTTTATCTCTGTAGATCTTGATTTATTTCCCAGCTCTCAGTCTATTGGCCTGTGGCAACACTTCTGCTTAGCTTTGATTTGTAGGGGTGGAGGGGAAGTTATTAGACCAGCAAGTTCGTTCTGCATTGGCAAAGGGGACAATTCTTAACCAAATCATATATGTTTTGTGATGTAGGTTAAGTGAAGCTGTGGCAATACTTACCACACTGGATGCACTGGATATTACCTTGATGAATTAATTATTCTTCTTTACCATCTTGGAATGGCCTCGTGTTCCTCAATATTGCATTTCTGAGCCTGAGGAAAAAACCTTTTCCAATCAGAGCCGTGAAATGAAGTTTTGAGCCAAAGCTGGTGACTGGAGGGTGAAGTGAGGCAGAAAGATAAATATTTTAAGTTTCAGAATTGGTGTTTTTCTGAAACGCTTAAGTGTGTTTTGAAACAAAGTCTTTGGTTTTGTTTGGTTTGATACAAACCCGCTTTTTCTGGACTTGAACCAAGATGAAATTTCACTTTTCACATCTTTCTTGGTCGATTACTAAGCTAAAGCAAACAAAGAAATGAACTCAGTGAATCGAGTCCTTCCCCAGGCTGCCAAGGCTTTGGCTGAGAGAGATTGGCCCCATATCCTTGGGGATCCTGGTTTTTAGAGGAGAAGGTGGCCAGCAGCAGGCTGGGGGAGGCATCTTGGGACACCAGTGGATTTAGCTCGTAATAACAGCTGGGTCAGTGACAGCTCTGTCTGTGGCTGATAAGTAAAAGAACAAGCTCAGAACTGCAGGTCAAGAAACAGCAGCTGTCATTACCCTCGAAGCCCTGATAACATAATCCTTTAATAATTCCAACATAACACCAGCAGCTGAGGGCAGGGAGGGGACAACTGGAAAACCTGGCCCTGCTGTTGGCATGGACTGACTTGGGAGAGGAGGGTGTGTGCCCAGGTGTTGGGGGCACAGCGAGGTGAAGGTGGGTGTCTCTGAGCACAGGAGGTGGCTTTGCTAGGAAGGATGCTCTGCTTCAGGCCCAGATGAATTTTTGTTTTTACTTTTTACTGTTGTTTTTAACTTTCACGAAGGGAGCAGTGGGACCTGTGCTCCTGTTTGTGCCCTGAACTAATGCTGCAGATCCCTGCTAGGAGGAGGAATCCCCTTTGGGGCTGGGAATCCTCATGCTTGAAGATGCTGGGACAACAGGGCTGTGATCAGCCTCTGCAGAGGAGGTCCATGTCCTCAGGCTGTGCAGCTCTTCAGAACTGGGGAGTGCATTGAAAATAATACAAGAAGTATTGGCTCTTACTGGATATGATGTCCCTCTGCCCCCACTTAAGAAAATATTGCCCTCCAGATTCAATCCTGTAGCCCATTATTCATGAGGTCATTACTGTTTAATTTAATCACCAAATGTCAGCTGAATCCCATTTATTCTGCCAGCTCGCTGGAGATTTACCTATTTATTTTACATTTCAAATGAATTGCTCATTATTCTGTCATTCCGGGATTTTATTCTGTAATTTATTTTGTGGGCCCTGACAAGTTGAAAATGAGCCCTGGTTCTCTCCTGTCTTGCATGTTAATTGTCAGGTCCATGGTTCAACTGTTTGCTTGCAGGACCGAGGGACCTGACCCAGTATTCAGGGAGGGAGGGGAGCCAGGCTGTGTAATCCCACAGCTGCTGTTGCTGATTCAACTGTGACAAGAAGGAAATACTTTTTTCTCCCTCCCACGCCTCTTGGGTCGCTGTCAAAGGACAAATTACCCCGTGCCACTTGCTGCTGAGATACATCACAGAGGTGTGTGGTGTCCCTTGTGGTGTGTGGGTGTGGGTGTGTGGTTGGAGTCCTGAGAGCAAAGGCTGTGAAACAGAACTGCTGGACAGAACACACTGTTTGGGGGATAAATCAGCCCTCTGTTTTAATGAGGTTAGGATGAAATGGCCCTCAGTGAGGGACTGTCCTTACATTGCCTATTTCTAGCTCCGATTTTCTCTTCTTTTGCACTCGTTTGTCCTGTGCTGGACAAGACAGACCAGTGCTCTGTCCCAGGGATGATGTCCCGAGGTGTCCCTTCACCCGGGGGAGCTCTTGCTGTCCCCTGTGGGTCCAGGGGGCTGAGCTCACAGACCAGCTCCTCACAGACAGGTTGTTGTGCCTGTGTGTTTGCCTGGCTGCCACAATCCCCACGTGTGATCTGAGCCCTGTCCAGCCTCTTTCTCTTTCCTTTTGCAGAGCCCACAATATTATGGAAAACCAATTTTCTGTCAGGATTAGTTCTTTATCTGCCAGTTGAGCGCTCTGTGCTTTTTCTCAGCTGCTGAGACCCCTGGGCCCTGCAGTTTGCCCCTTTATTATCCAGTTGAAGAGCAGCTCTTCTGTGCCGGAGAGGAGACTTGTTAAGGAAATTCATGAAAGGCCAAGGACACTGGCAGGCACTAGAAAGAGCAAGAGGAGGAATTCTGAGGGTAGGAAGAGGGATTTCAATCTTCAGGGCTCGTTTTTTGGTGGAATACAAACCGAGCATGCTCTCAGCTCGATTTGAGCAAACGGCAGAAAAAAAAAAAAAAGATCCGCTGGGTTTGTCTTTGATGCTTTCCCTGTCTCTGACACAAATCCAAAGCACCTCATTGATTTTCTGCTTTGCCCAGCCCCAGATCAGCAGTATGAGGTTACTCCTGTTTGCTGGGCTGAGTTACTGCCTGCTGCTCCTGGTGAGATTCCCTGGCAGGTGTGAGAGTTGGACGGAGTAAACCTGCTCGGCTGTTTTTCTGAGATCTTCTTGGACACTGTATTTTCCCACCCTACTCAGCCCAGGCGATTAAGGGCGTGTTTTGGAAGTCAGTCTTTTGTAGGACTGGGAAAAATCTTTCATGGATCTGCCTCGCTGTCTCTGGGGAGCGGGAGCTTGGTCTGGCCCTGCTGAGGAACCCCATGTGCTGTTTGCAGCCCTGAGAGCGACCGCAGCCAAACTGTGCTCCCTTGTCTGCATGTCCCCACTTCTCTGTCTTGTCTGACATTCCAGCATCCAGGGCAGTGGCTAATGGATGTTATGGGGTGCTACTCTGTGTGCTGGGAGGAACAGGGTCTTTTGGACATGGCCCCACTGTGAGCAATTGCAAAAGCACCTAAAACATTAGCGACTCACTCGGCTGCTGCTCCCTGGGCCTCCTTCCTCTTCCTGCTCTCTGGTTTGATCTTCTGTGCCCTCACTGAGGTTGAAACCTCCCAGCTGGTGGAGGAGGATTTGCCTGGTTTGCACTTGCTCATTGCAGAGAGGAAAGGGGTGGCCGAGTGCTCAGTACTCGTTCTTGTGAACAATGGCTCATAAAGTGTAATTTTCCATGCGGATGTCAGGCGGGTTTATTTCTGGGTACTTAAGTACTCTTGACTTGGCCCTAACCAAATTTGTGTCCTAGCATTTTTCTTAATTAGGCTCTCTGATTCCTCTATGCCAGTGTTTAATTGGAGAGTAATTGGGAAAAGCAGTGGTATGCATCCTGCTAGAGGAAATGGATCATCTGCCTGTCTCCTCCACGTTCCTGGCAGGCTCTCGGGAGGGGCCTAGTTAAATTTTGGCCTGTGACCCCCCCCTTGCAAGGTCATAGTCTCCTCTGCTTCCCTCTCCGCTGCCTTGCTGATACCAGGGAGGATTGCTGAGCCCTGGAGCAGCAGGGTGGCTGTGCTGAGAGATGTGATGGGCTGAGCAGGCTCTCCCATGGGTGTCCCTGCTGTCCCTGCTCTCTGGGGTGTGATGGAGAGGAGTGTCAGACCAGCAGTAGGTGTTTGGTGGGGGATTAAGCCCTGCCTGGTTAGATCTTGCCAGAGGAAAGGCTCTGGAGCCCAGCTGAGCACTTCTGGCTCTGCCTTCAGCTGAACATGGGATGACAAATAGAGGTTATTGCTGCAAATGCTCCTTCCACCCATTAACGAGCAGTTAATGGTACAGAGATCCAATAACAATCCCTCAGACTGGCTCCAGAGGTGGTCTGGCAGTGTCCCTGCCAAGCAGCTTCTCTTGCATTGTCCTGTGTCTGGGGGAGCAGTGAAGGGGATGAGGGAACCAGGAGGGGAATCCTGAGCTCCTCCCTGTCCCCCATAAGGTGAGTGTAACCGTGACTGACACAGACCCAGGACTGGTGTCCCTCTGATGCCCAGGGGGTGCAGGTCTCAGTCACTGACAGTGCTGCAGGCAAACACTTGCTTTAGGCTCATTTTCCCCCCAGTTCTGTGTTCCCAGGCAGTTCAGGAGGCAAGGAGCAGCCTTTGCTCTGTTCAGCAGGCTATGTGAGGGTTGGGGTGGCTGTTTGATGTTGCAAAGCTCCTTGTACCTCTTAACTGTAAAAACTCGGCTCCTTTTGAAGCTGCCTAAGCAGTCCTATTACTGAGAGCACTAAGTAGAAAATAGAGCCCCTCCAACATCTTCCCTGCTGGTAACACATTGTGAAAAGCTTCCTTTCCTTTTAAAAAGAGCAAAGAGCCTTGCTTTGCTGTCAATAGAAGATGCATTTCTCTGGCAAACAGCATAAAATAAATCTATTTAAATAGAGGTAATTTGGTGCAAAGGAATTGATTTTGCTATCACGCTATGTTGGATAACAGTAGTTTGTTTCTTTAGGAAAAAAAAAAAGGAGGTGGGGGCAGGTCCAAAGCTTGGTCCTGTGCACAGCTGTGTAGCTGTTTCCCTCTGTGTTTTTGTAATCTGTCTCAGAGGGAAGTTGCTGTGTATCCCCCCTCCCTCACTAGGTTTAGTTTTGCTGACCCATTTAGCATGAAAAATGCCTGGCTCTGTTAGTCCAGCCCCACACTCAGTTAATCTTGAATGATCCCACTTCTAGAGGAGTTGGGGGGTGGCAAAAAGACAGCAACAGTAAGGCTTTAGGCACCTCTGAGCTCTGGTAGAAGTGCAGGGGCTTAGAGCAGCTGGTAATTGCACCATTGTTTACCTGCAGCTGGGCACTAAAAATGAGGTGTCTAAGGAAAATGGATATTTGGTCAGTTTAGGCTGTCGAGCTGTAGAGCTGGCTTGCTTTGTCTCAGCCCTTTCCCTCTTTATCAGCACAGTGCTCTCATGGTTTAAGCCCAGCTGGCACATGAGCACCACACAGCCAGTCACTCATCATCCCCAGGAACAGGTAAAACCTGGGGGCTGAGATAAGAACAGTGTAATAATTGAAATAAAGTAAAATATCATTATAATTGAAGTTAAAAGAGAGAAAATAATAATAGTGAGAGTGAGAGAGAGAGGAGTAAACCCCAAGAAAACCAAGTGATGCACAATACAACTTCTCACCACCCACTGACCCCTTCCCAGGCCATCCCTGGGCAGCAATTGGCCCTTCCCAGCTTGGGGAAAAGGCTTTGCCTTTTGCTCCAGAGGACACTGGAGTGAGGATGTGGAGAGCAGAGCCCTGGCAATGGGGACAGTGGGTAGGGATGGAGCTGACTCCACACATCTCTCCTTGGTGCCTGTCAGTCACAGCACCTGTCAAACTTTTGAGGATGGGGGTAAGACGTGAAGGGGAAGAATTAATTATGGCAGGAGAAACACCAGATTCCTTGGTTTTTATCAGGAAGCCTTTCAAATTTACCTTCATGGCCTGGCTAGTCTAATAATGAATTGATTTCTCTGTGCCTTGGCACGTTTTGCAGAAGGCCTGTCAATATAAGGCACTTGATTTAGTCAATAAGAAATGGGCTGGGGACTTCAGGCTGGGATTTAATCATTGCAGCATCACTGGTGACATTTCAAGTGACAGATTTCCCATTAACCTGGGGTACCCTGTTTGCCTTGTTCCTGCAGTGCCCTCTGATCAGCTGATGTGTGAGGGGAAAGCCCTGCACTGACACTGCTCTTTGGGGCTGCAGGACCAGTGTGGTGGGTTGACCTTGGCCAGGTTCTAGGCACCTGCTAAAGTCACTCTGAGCTGGGACAGGTCACACAGGCAAACCAAAAACTCAACGTGGGGTTAATACTGAAATTTATTACTAACTTCTCATCCATCTCTTCCGCACTGTGACAAGCTGGGGTTTGGGGTGCAGGGCTCTTTTAAGAGGAACTTCAGAATCTTGGAGTTTATTTAAGATACCTTATCCTTGAGGATTATTTTTAGCTTGCTATGGCAGTGACATGAAAGCTTCTTCCAAGCCTCTCTAAATGAGGAGCTACTAGCAGGATAAGATCTAAAGAGTGAGAAATAAATCAGTCTTAAACACACTTTCCACCCACCCCTCCTTCCTTCCATGTTCTCCCTCCTCCCCCCCCGTAGTAGTGCAGGGGGACAAGTCCATCCCTCAGGCAACAGGTCTTCCAAATCTGCTGTCCCGAGGGTCACTTCTCCATGGGGTGCAAGGGGGGGGTCTCTGCACCCCGATGGTCCTTCTAGGATTCAGTCCTTCACAGGGTGAGCTGTACCCATGTGGATCCCCCACAGGGCCATGAGTCCTACCCGGGAATGACCTGCTCCTTTGTGGATTTTCCTCTCCACAGGCCACAAGTCTCTTAAAGGACTCTGCTCCATCCTGGGCTGGGTGCTGAGAGGGCTGGGCTGGGCTGGCAGGGGAGGCAGCAGGGCCACCCTGGAGCTTTGGTCAGCTCCCCCCGGCTTGAAAAAAAATTCTTCTGCGCAACAAACTTGTTCTTAAATATGTTATCACAGAGGTGCAATTATTGGCTCTCCCTTTTGAAGCAGCAGGAAGTCCCTCCTGTAGCCAGCTATCATTGGCTTCACTAGGGGGGAAACTTCTAGCAGCTTCTAACTGAAGCCACCCTGTGTAACAGCCCCACCCTGCTACCAGAAAAAAAACCCCAGCACCTCAACCCATGACAACCAGGGAGCAGTGAAGGGGAAGGAAAGAGTGAGACTTCAGCCTGGGATGGAGCTGCTGCCTCAGCAGATGTGCTGCTGGCTCCATACTCACATCCCACTGTCACGCTGCAAACTTAATAATGTTTGGCAGCAGCTAATTAACAC
The DNA here is from genome assembly GCF_003945595.2 of Pipra filicauda. NCBI lineage: Eukaryota > Metazoa > Chordata > Aves > Passeriformes > Pipridae > Pipra > Pipra filicauda. The sequence goes on from NW_024104620.1 coordinate 4,315,442, forward strand.
GGTAACAACCTTTTTCTGCGAGGAAATCGCACAGACCCTGCAGATCAGGATGCTCTGCCCTGCTGAGGAGAGGCTGGGGCAAAGATGGTCCCTTTGACTCCAGAATCCAGTGAGTAAAAGCGATGCTGTCCTGCAGCACCAAAGGTCGGGAAGGAGCTCTCCTTGGTTCTGAGGAAAGATCATCCCTTGTAGAGGGTACAGCCTGTGGGCACAGTGGGGACATGCCAGACATGGAAAAGAAAAGTGGACTGTCCCTGTTCCTTGCTCCAGCTGGGGAATCACATTCTCCAGGAGCACAGCGTTGTGAGACACTTGTCTCACTGCTGGGTGGCAGGAATTCAGTGTATTCCCTTTGTGTGTGCCTTGTGTGCTGCCTGTGGTGGCTCTGACCTGTCCAGCTGCATCTTAGTGCTGGTGGAAGTGCTGTGTAGGCAGAGGTTGATTTGCACTTGGAGGCAGGACACGGTTCTGCAGGGTTAGTAGCT